>NW_027361848.1:10850500-11509500 GCF_039654945.1 Dendrobates tinctorius | reverse complement strand
ATATGTCACTCCTTGCTATAGTTTGGTTTTGGAACCAACTGGCTTTAAAACCTCCTGTATCTGTATTTATGGGGATGGTGATGTGACAAAACTCTGAAGTTAGATTTCCTACCCATCTCCCTGGTCCTGTTCTCAGGAAACAAGTGTAGTCACCTGGATATGCATAAACTCTAGGTGGCACTTGATCAATTTTTGCTATTGGATACCGGACTGATAGAGATTGACACAAAACATTATCACTAGGGTCATATGTGGCATTATACAAAGCTAGAATACACTGTAAATCTACTTGATCCTGTTCTGAATATCTGAGGGGAATAGTCCCTAAATGGGGCCTAGCGGTTGCACATGCAATACAATCAGTTTTGTTATTTTGCTCTGTAGTATACTTCATCCATAGCAACCATTCATTCCTCTCTGTGTAGCCCGTTTCTACGGCTAACTTCTCCTCATAGCCTAATTCCCCAATGCCATCAACATCCAACTTTTCTCCTGACCTTTGGGATTTGTCCTCATCTTGTTCCTTGTCCTGTGCAGGAACAGCTTTTAACCAAAATGTTCCCTGCTGAACCTGTCTACCTGGGATATACAGTCCCAATACATAGAGACCTTCATCTCCAAGAGAGGGTTCATCCAGCGTTATAAGGAGAGGATTGCAAGAGAATCTCCAGTCCAAAACCTCTGGATCACAACCCCATTTTGGAATGGGTACAGCAATATTCATCCTTTTGAGGAGAGGCTTTCCTGATGAACTAACACGAGTCATGGCTTCCTCTGGCTTATACCCCCATGAAGTTCCCGTGTTCCAAGCTGCATCTGACCAAGAATTACAGTTCTCATTTCCAGGTCTAGTTACACAGATATATACCACCGCCCCTTCAGTTCCTGTCAGATATTTATAATTGGGGTTGCTACTCTTCTTCCCAAATTTAAGATTCCATTGACACTTCACTATCTGACACAAGTCCACCCTAAATGTAGCTGTTGCTGCCTTGGTGTCAAACCACAAGGTTACTGATGTGCTATTCTGAAGTGTCTCGTCCACTTGTCCTTCTTGCAGTAAAGCTGCCAAAATCATCAGGGACAGGACCCTCATTCTTCCGCTCCAGGACCTCATAGTAGCTTGTATGGACCGGTCTTCCGTTTAGCTCTACGGACGTGGCTTAGCGGGGACCATCAACCAGTGGCTCCAGTGGTCTTCGTGTCTTTTGGTCAGCAACCAGTGTCTGGATTAACTAGAATAGAATCAAAAACTTATTTATACACAAATGGGAGTCCCTTTTGGACTCCGGACCTGCTGCAGGGGTTGTCAAATAGTTACAACATCTGTGTGGACAAAAGAGTACCTCAGTTGTGGTAGTTTCTGACATCAGGAAGGCTTCCAGTCCCCTGAAAAGAGATCAACACACACGAGCACATACTTCATACATCTTACCTTGGGCAGCCAGTATGAAGTCAATCTGCAGTCATTGAAATGGATAGGAGGGCCTAGGTGCACGCGTGTGTTTATGGCATCTTTCTAGTCTATCTGTGTTGTGCGCATCTAATCTATGTTAATGTAAAGCTAAGCAGGTGGACCCAATATCTTTCTTCAGAGTACATAGTTTTTGTCTTCATTCACGTGCGTTGAGTCATGAGCCATCACATGGTGCAAGGATTTTGGCAAACATACCCGCTGTCCCGCCATCCACGGTTCTGAGCTCCAGCTTCCGACCAGACTTCAGTCTCTTCCCCGGTTGGTGACCGAGTCAGAGCCTGTAAGATACTTAAGTCTAACTGGTTATTTGTAATGCTCACCATGACCAGTGGAGGCGCCTCAGGGGTCTCCCAGTACCTTGGTCTTCTGGCTGATTCCCAGCCACATTGTTTGCTTCGTGCTCCATGGGTTCTTTCTCATATGTACCCTCACCTTCACTATGGCAACCTCTTTCAGGGCCTGTTGGTGTAAGAAAAGACCTTTCCTCAGCATATGGGGTCGTAGTTGTGGGTTCACCTGAAAACAATAACTTGTATATGTGGTGTCTTGCTTACCTTAAAGCCCCCTAAACGCCTCAATGAGTGCCGTCAACTCCACCTCCCCTGTAGAGTTATGAGGGAGGAGTGGTTCTGCTTTCTACTATCTCATGCTGTGTGATCGCCATACAACCAGGTTCTTGGACCTTCCGGAAAGAAAAACTCAACATCCAGATTATTGAGAGATACCCTTATGGATTAGCATATATTTTAAAAATAGCGGATTCTCCTCTCTTCTCCCCCCCTTTGGAAATCACCATGCTAGTACCGAATAGGGGGCAGAGTGGTGGATTTCCATTACACATATAACGGGATTTTTTCCTCTTTTTTTTTTTTTTTTTTTTTTCAAACATACCAAAAGCATTCCTTATCTTTGCTACCTGACAATTGCTTTTCATGGATATCTGACACTGCTTCAAGTCAAAGGCAAAGTTGTACTTTGAACCATCTGCCTCTACCTTCCTTATCAACATGCATTACTCACTCTAAACACTTAACTTAACATTGAAAAAAATCTAGCTATATTCCTTTTACAAATACGTATTATGCTACAGTGTGAACCCAGTGAGGAGAGCTGCGAGCTGTGCTTGTACCAGGTAAGATTCTGGCTCTCCATTATTTAACGGACATCTGACAAGATTATAATTTCCTATGTCACTAGCAAAATTCCATCGACCCAGGGAATTGCAGGAATTCCATGTACATTAAGCCTGAATACTTTATACTCTGGAAATCTGTCTGACAGAAATCCAAAACCAGTGAGCTGTTGGATATACCCTCCTGGTATAATTTTGACAGTTCTCCCACCTTCAGGAGATATAATCAACATTAATCCAAATGTGCAATTAGGGCACGACATTTTCTCATGGAATACTTGGCACACACACACAAGGCAAGCTCAGACCACCAAACAGAACTTTTCCTATATAATGCAACCCGCAATATACACAACTCAACGGGGGGCTCTATTCCTGACACGGAAACGTCTATAGTGGAAAACTTGTCCGTCTGGGCTTTGCAATATAAACTGTTCGCTAAACCTCAGGTCTTGTAAAGTGTGACCTTTCAACGCATTACTTAAAGGGATATGGGCGTTTAATGCTAACAGCCCCCACCAATCATCTCCTCGCTGTATATAGTGAACTTTCTTCACATTCGTGCCTGGGACTGTCCCAGCAAATATCCATCTGTCATACAAAACATGATTCGCATCAGATTTTCTTTTGAAAATCGCAGTCTGCAGACAGAACCTACAGTGTCCTCTCATTCACACAGAATTTCTTTTACACATGAGATCATGCACTTTCACCTTATCAGCAGAGAGTCTCAAAGGTCTTTCACATTCTTTCACACAGATTCAGTAAACTGTTAACTCATTAAGCATTGTTATATCTGTCTTCTGCTTCTAATCACTGCAGCCCCTACTTTCTATCTCCTGGTGCTTGCTTAAAATCCTATCTTTGTTTTCTGGTTGATACTTGACTGTATTGGGGGCTAAAAATTCTCCTGGCCTGTCCTAAAATGCCTAAATGTCTGTGGCTTGCGGACCCATACTGACTGCACTTCGCTAACTCAATGTACAGGCCGCACCTAGACCGTATCTCTCTCTTTTCCTCTCTGCCTGCCTCTTTCTCTGGTTGCTATTCACTATTCTCTTAATATGCGCTGTTATTTTGTGCCCACCTCCCTACTTCATTATCACTTTGCTAGCAATATACTTGACCTATGCCGACGGCACTTCGCTAATTCGATGCATAGGCTGCGAGCCGTTGTTATAAGGGGTTCCTGTTCAGTGTCCGAACTTACGTCCTAAAACTGACGTGACATCATCAGTTGCTAGGCATCAGACCCATAGGAATCCTGATAAGGAAGTTAAAATTATTTAGTGGTCTGGCCAACGTGACCCACCCGGTCATATAACACACTAAATCTCTACGTGCTCAGTATGAGATGGCACTTCTCTGCAGTTATTCCTAGTATCTGTAATAGAACTATATATCAACCAGAGAGCAAAATCCAATTAACTATAGGCAGACTAATATGACCCAAGTTTTCTCATTAGCCCAGTAAGAATCTTTTCCTTCAGCTAGACCTACTAGACCTTGTATACTCAGAGATCTTATTTATCAACCAGAAGACGAGAGCTATCATTAATATGCAGGCTAATGTAATCCCTACTACCTCAAAGTTCTTTAGCACCATTAGGGGGCAGTTTGTGCGTATCAGACAGGATAGAAGGTAGATAGACCTATCCTGTCTTCAACCGGCGTTGTAACACCGTAATAGTACCTCTAGCACTCTCCAAGAGGACGTACACAGCCTCCTTTATGCATATGCCGCCAGAGACGTGTCCTCACATGAATCCTGGCAAGCCAGTTATCATGGAGAGACGCTCCCAAGGGGCAAAAACACAGTAAAGAATTCTTAGTACCCTCAAGGTTAGGTCATTCATTCACGTTGCAATCATACGTAGCAGCTTTTAGGTTTCTCCCTCCAGTATACGTTTTGTGTATCACAAGGATATTCTACGGTTCTTGGCGCTGGTATGTAAGAAGACAGACTATACTGTACCCCAACAGCCGGCTTCAGAACATGTAGCAAAGGGGAGACACAGAATTTTGTAAGAAACAATGGCTCTTACCTTCACCGGTGATTTTGGTCTGTGTGTCCTCTAGGCCTCAGTCTGCGGGTGCCGGATCTCAGGATACTGGGGTCTTCTGTTGTGACCAGGCCACCCCAATGGGACGCCAACTGAAGAGTCTGTGATTTGATCTTTATCTCTCAATGGGAGATCGATATGCTGGAGGGTTGCCAGATTTTGGTTTGAGGCCTACTCGAGTAGTGGTGAACAAACACACACAGAGACAGGGTATGTATCTGTAGGATGTCACAATTTCCTAATTTAATTAGGTAGCTTATATGCTCATTTGAGTAGGCGGTAACATTACATCATCGTATTCCATTGGACAATTGATTATTCAACAGTAAGCATAAATGGTTTCAGCCAATCATATTCATATTCGTTAACCAATCAGATTGTATTCGGCCGTTAATTATTAGATACATTCGGGAATTTCCAGAAAAAGGTTAATACAGGTTGGTTGTTATACAATACTCTAATATTACCCTCATTAGCCTCATTAACCTGTCTTACTAAGTGTTCATAGCCCCTTTATCTGTAGTTCTAAGACTCTGTACCCATTAGTGGTACGTGGAATTACTGATAAATCCTTAAGCTACATGAATCATAAGTGTCATAGAGGTAAAAGCACAGAACAACAAGATTAAGGTGAGAGTTGACTTCTGCAGTCAGCTAATTTTATAGGAATATGAAAATATGGTGTATGAGTATGAGGGTATGAAGGGACCCCATAGAAACATGGTTTCCCTATCACTAACAACTGGTGTTTTTCCCTCAAGCTTTAAACATGCCTCAATCACACCTATCCTCAAAAAGCCCTCTCTTGACCCATCCTCTGCATCTAGCTATCGCCCTATATCACTTCTCCCCTATGCCTCAAAACTACTGGAACAACACGTCCATCTTGAACTATCCTCCCACCTCTCTTCTTGCTCCCTCCTTGACCACTTGCAATCCGGCTTCCGGCCACCCCACTCCACTGAAACTGCCCTAACTAAGGTCACCAATGCCCTACTAGCCGCCAAGGCCAAGCGACACTACTCTGTCCTCCTCCTCCTGGACCTGTCCTCTGCCTTTGACACAGTGGACCATTACCTATTACTACAGACCCTCTCATCTCTTTGTATCACAGACTTGGCCCTATCTTGGATTGCGTCATACCTAGCAGACCGGACATTCAGTGTCTCCCATTCGCAGACCACCTCCTCACCGCGCCCCCTATCCATCGGAGTCCTGCAAGGTTCAGTCCTAGGGCCCCTGCTCTTCTCCGTTTACACCTTCGGCCTCAGACAGCTCATAGAATCTCATGGCTTTCAGTATCATCTCTATGCTGATGACACACAGATCTACATCTCTGGACCAGATATCACCTCCCTACTAAACAGAATCCCTCAATGTCTGTCTGCTATTTCATCCTTCTTCTCTGCTAGATTTCTAAAACTTAATATGGGCAAAACAGAATTAATCATCTTTCGCCCATCTCACGTGACCCCCCCAACAGACCTATCCATTAAAGTAAACGGCTGCCCACTCTCTCCAGTCCCACAAGCTCGCTGCCTCTGGGTTATCCTTGACACTGATCTCTCTTTCAAACCACATATCCAAGCCCTTTCCGCTTCCTGCCGACTTCAACTCAAAAATATTTCAAGGATCCGTACATTCCTCAACCAAGAATCTGCAAAACCCCTTTCTACCCAGGGTGGCATATATAATTGGGGTATCCAGGCCGATACACAGGGTCACAATAGTTCAGGGGTCAAGTAACTACACTTAATAACTTGATTGGCTAGGAGGATGAGGAGCTTGTGGCCTGGGCCAAACTATGTCAGTGTAAAACAATGGATCACATAAAAATCTACATGCCTCATGAGGCAAAAAGGCCAAGCACAGGAAGGGGGAGGCCTGATTCTAAATGCCTTTTTTGATGTGAGGTAATTTTAAACACTTTTTGGGTTGTACTTACTCATTTGCTGCTGCTCCTCACGTGGCCGATCACCAAAATCGTGGAATATCTGGCGACATATGCGCTTCCATGACGCCTCCTTTCTTGCCCGGTTGGCATAATGGGCATCACGTTGGTCCCAGACTTCCGGGTGCTCCTGCACTAGTACAATCAGCATCTCCACATTGAGGAAGTATGGTGCCATGACACTGCAGGACTCCATGGAGGCGTACTTCCTGGATGCTTGGAGCGCTTTTTAAGCTAATTAGCAAGTCTAAGCCTGATGATGAATTGGCCCATTTTCTGTCACCTGCCAAAAGACCTGCATATTTCTCGCAAGTCACACGTGTGGTCCGTGTGTAATGCGTATTTTTTGTGCACCCATAGACTTGCATTGGCGTACTACAGGCGTAGTACACTGACAATCACAGCATGCTGCGGTTGACACGGACCGTAGAATATGGACGAGAAATATACGGCTGATGGGAGCTGCCCCATAGAGAATCATTTGTCCATGTGTAATGCGTGGTTTTAACGCCTCTCACTTGTCCGTATTTCACTCTAGTGTGACCCCGGCCTTACACTCTGGTTTAACAGAATAAAAATTCAAAATTTGAAAATTGCGAAATTTGCAAAATTTTCGCCAAATTTCCACAAATAAACACAAAAATTATCGACCTAAATTTACCACTATCATGAAGCCCAATATGTCACGAAAAAACAGTCTCAGAATCGCTAGGATGCATTGAAGTGTTCCTGAGTTATTACTTCATAAAGGGACACTGGTCAGAATTGCAAAAAATTGCCTAGTCATTAAAGTCAAAATAGGCTTGGTCAAGAAGAGGTTAATGACCCCAGCTTTTTTCAGTTTTGCGCTTTCGTTTTTCGCTCCCCTTCTTCCCAGAGCCATAACTTTTTTATTTTTCCGTCAATATGGTCATGTGAGGGCTTATTTTCTGCGGGACGAGTTGTACTTTTGAAAGATATGATTGGTTTTAGCATGTCGTGTACTTGAAAACAGGAAAAAAATTTCAAGTGCAGTGAAATTGTAAAAAAAAAGTGCAATCTCACACATGGTTTTTGTTTGGCTTTTTTTGCTATGTTCACTAAATGCTAAAACTGACCTGCCATTATGATTCTCCAGATCATTACGAGTTTATAGACACCAAACATGTCTAGGTTCTTTTTTATCTATGTGGTGAAAACAAATTCCAAATTGCGCTATTTTCCGTAGCGTCTCCATTTTTTGTGATCTGTGGCTGGGGGAAGGGTAATTTTTTGCTTGCCGAGCCGACGTTTTTAAGGATACCATTTATGTGCAGATACCATCCTTTGATTGCCCGTTATTGCATTTTAATGCATTGTTGCGGCGACCAAAAAAATGTAATTCTAGCATTATTTTTTTTTTCTCGCTACGCCATTTAGCAATCAAAAGCTTGATCTGAGCATCAACTCAATGCAGCTGAATTACTGCATTGTTATGAGCGCTGACCACCAGGTGGCGCTCATAGCAATCCGGCATCAACAATCATAGAGGTCTCCAGGAGACCTCTGGTTGTTATGCCAACGCATGGCTGACCCCCTATCAGTGATGCACATATTTCCGACCTGCGGCCGGAAGTGCTTGTCAAATGCTGACAGCGGCATTTAACTAATTAATTGGCACGGGTGGATTGCGATTCCACCTGCACCTATTGTGGGCACACGTCAGCTGTTCAGAACAGCTGACATGTCCCAGCTTTAATGCGGGCTCAACGCCAGAGCCCTCATCAAAGCAAGGGATCTGACCTTGAACGTACTATTGCATCCAATGTCAGAAAGGGTTTAATAAAAAAAAAAAATCACCGCCGGGCCCAGATCACTGTCTTGCATCCGCACATAGCCTCAGCTGCTCACGCTCTGCTTCCAACAGCCGGTAGCCGCCCTCACATGGGCCCAGCATACACTGCTTGTCCTTATGCAAATCCAGCCAGAGAATTCAGCCGGGATTAGTGCAGGACTTGAAAGGAGGAGCCAGGTACATAGTGACGGCGGCACGCACGTTTAATTAAAGGCACATGGCACAGCACAGCCGTTGTGGTATGACTCCAGTGGGCCCCCTCACCCCTCGGGGCCCCATAGCAGTCGCGTAGCCTGCTGCCACGGACTATCCTGGCTCTACCTGTTTTGGCAGAGGAAGTTGAAATTGGCATGAAAAAGCTAAAAGTTGCGACATTGAGGCTGTGTGCCCACGTAGCAATTTTTAAGCGTTTTTGCCGCGATTTTTGGCGCGAAAACGCTGCGAAAACGTTTAAAAATCGTGTACAGAACGCCCCCCATGCATTCCTATGGCATTCCGCACATGCTGTGCTAATGCTGCGCTTTTTTCCGTGGCGGAATCGCATCGCGGAAAAAAATCGCAGCATGCTCATTTTTTGTGCGGAATCGCAAAGAATTGCCACGATTCCGCACCCATAGGAGTGCATGAGAATCGCTTACTTCCCGCATGTGGCTATGCCCACCATGCGGGAAGTTAAGCGTCTCATGTGCGGTTGGTACCCACGGTGTGGAGGAGAGGAGACTGTCCTCCAGGCCCTGGGTACCATACCCCTGTAAAAAAAAAGAATAAAAAATAAAAAATCGGGGTATATTTACCTTCCAATGTCCCGCGCTGCATTCCCAGCCTAGCGTTCCCAGTAATGCCTTGCGGCAAGGCCCTGTAATGACGTAGTCTCGCGTGACTCTAGCGGTCTCGCGAGATCGCTATAGCAACGCGAGACTACGTCATCACAGGTCTCGCAAGGCATTACTGGGAACACTGAGGCCCGGGATGGCAGCGCGGGACGCCGAAAGGTAAATATACCCCGATTTTTTTAAGCATTTTAACATTCTATCTTTTACTATTGATGCCGCATAGGCAGCCTCAATAGTAAAAACCTGGTCACACTTGTCAAACACTATGTTTGACGAGTGTGACCAACCTGTCAATCACTTTCCAAGAGATGCGTCAAATCGCTTGGAAAGTGATTGAATATCGCACGCGAAAATCGCGGCAAAATCGCGATCATAATCGCGGTAAAATGGCGGTGAAATCGCGTGGAAAAACCGCGCGATTTCTGGGAAGGAGTCCGGTTTTTAGTGAGCGTTTTAAAACGCTACGTGGGCACATAGCCTGAAGGTGTTTTTATGCCAGAAAATTGGCGTAAACACCTTCATGAATCAGGGCCATAATCTTTATCCACAACATGTGTGACTGTTATTGGTGGTGCGCACACAGGCGGCACTCACAAGTTGTCCTGATTACAACAGTAGACGAGACAGCTTAGCGGTTGCTATATAGATATCAGTTGCAGAGTCACACTCATGTCATGGTTATCATTTATTCCTAAAGAACTCCAGACATTGGGATTCAGAATTCACCATGTTTCCTTTAATAAGATCTAATTTCTATTGTCACCTATTGGTGGCGGTAAAACTTTATGTACTTATTGGTTTTTCACTAATTTATTTTTAATTTATTTCACATATTGTACCCTTATCAGGTCTTAAAAACCTTTGAGAGCAAGCTCAACATATAAATACTTTTTTTTGCCAAATTTTGGAAATTCTGAATGGTTCACGAACTATGAAGCACCTCTGTAATCTGGACATTTTTTTAAACAATTACTTTGAAAAGCATTAAGAAGATATTTAAATTCAATTAATATCTGTACAATTTTACAGCCCTTTTCACATATACAGTACTTTCAAATCTAAACATATTTTTAGATTTTATTTTTAAAAAGTCAATCAAAGGCAATCGTGTAAGGTATTACCTTACACAATTGACGTCTCTTTAGGAAAATGAAAAAGGAAAAAATAATGCATGTTGAATCAATGTAAAACAAGTAAATGTTTATTAATTACAAAAGTTAAAAAATATAAAAAAAGATATATAGGCCAGGAAATAAAAAAAACAATATGTAAATATCCCCTTTTCCCTTTTTCTTTTATTTCACTGTTACATTTTTTAAAAAAATTTTTCATTCGTCACCACTATTTTGTTCACATATTTACATTGGCAGTTATTAGCTATCTGTCCATGTACAAGTTTTTTATCCGTCCATTCATATTGATGGTCATTGGCTATTAGATGTATCTGTCCACTTATATTGGCTGCCTTTGACCATTATATGTATCTGTGCGTTAGGGGCGTCGTTAGTGTAAAAGATCCGGGGCTCCGGCCTGAAGGTTTGGCCCAGAGCCCCAGATTTCCTGTCAGACTACATTGGGGGCGACAGTGAGTCAGGTGAAAGATACTTTGCCTATGCACTGTGCTGCCATCCCGCTGCCATGATACCTGCCTCTGATTTCCTTTCCCTTTCTGTCAGGAAGAGGCGCATGGCTGCACTGTAGATCAAGAGGATATGCTCCATACATTGCATCTTCTGTCCTCAATGAGCTGTGTAATAATCTGCAGGTACGGAGGATGTCGCCACGGATCTGAGATAGACCAAGAGTTAAAGGTTTATTTACAAGGATATTCACTCCATGCAGGGAGTAGCAAACAAGGGGGATTAATTGTAACAAGTAACTGTAATAGGGTGATTAAAGAGATAAACGTAAGCAGGAATAAACTTACCGTATCAGTCTGTGGAAGGCTTAATTGAAAGGTCAACTTTTCCAACGTTGGCACAGTCAGCAGGGGCACATGCAGTCTCTCCAGTCTCTGCCCACAATGAGGAAATGGCCTCTGGGGAAAATAACAGGATGCTGATCAGTGAGAGGCAGTCCTGCTCTTACTACTCTTAGTCACAAGTTCACACTCAGTACGTGTCACCGCAGAAATGTTGCCACGCTACCCTGTCAGTACGGTTACTTCTCTCAGAGGTCTCAGGACTGTCACTGCGCACTCCGGGCCTGCACACTCTAGCCTCTGTCTCTGTCTTGTCAGTGGAGTCTCCTCCGGTCACGAAGGCTGGCTGGTCCACATTCACACAAATGGCGCTCACTGCGTACTGTCTTTCTGTCTCAGTCCTCAACTGGCTCAACTGGAGGGCTCTCTCCGGGAGCTCAGTGCAGCTGTCCACTCTCTCTCCTGCGCACTCTGCTTTTCCGCCCTGCCAATGCTCAGTTTCCTGTCCACAGCCCCTTCTCCCGGTCACCGCCCCCCACGGTCACATGGAACGGTCGGTCCAGGTCTGATAATGTTCCCCCTGGAAACGCTACTGCCTGGCCAGGTGGTTCTGGGCACGGAGCAGGGGAGGTAACCCCATTTAAGTGCCTCCTTTTCTTCCCCATTACAGCTGAGCAGCCTCTAGTGTCGGCTCAGGAAAGGGCTGTGCTGAAGTAATGCAGAGCAGAGGAAACACTGCAATATGAGATAGGAAGCTGTGATGCGCCCAGTGTGACAGGTGTGATTCAGGAGGTGAGAGTTTGTGTGTGTGAGCATGTGTGTATCTGTATGAGTGTGTTTTTGTGTATGTGTATATATCATTGTGTGTTTTTCTATGTGTAAGTGTGTGGATGTATGGAAGCTTTAAATGGGCAAAAAATCATGTAATACTGTATGTGTAAACTCCAATCCTTAACGATCGCCGATACGTCTTTTTATGTAGGTTATTAAGGAACCTTAAACTTCAGCGCCACTTTCTCACGGCGCAAGGATTAAGTATAATGTGCCCCCCAGTGGGTGAAGATCCCACAGTGACAGCTGTGTATAACAGCTGACACCCTCCAGCAAACTTATAAATGTTGCTCTCAATCGCGACAGCGGCATCTAAGTGGTTAAAACACCTCTTTAACAACATTGTTCCCCTGCAAACTTAGTCACGGGTGCTGATCATCTGATGATCCCAGGATACGGTGGCCTGTTAGACCCAGCCATAACCCTGTTCAAATAGGCTGAAGCAGTATAGAATTGACAGGTCTCAGGCATTGCAGTACCCAAGTACTGCAGTGTATGAGACCATTGATCAAAGTAAAAAATATTTATGTCCCACAGTGAGAATAAGGGCTCATACCCATTTGCAAGAAAAAAAATGGTCCGATTTCCAGACCGAAAAAATGAACGAGTGCTATGCGAGTTGTCATGCGAGTGTAATACGTTTTCCGTGCAATTTTTCCACGGAACATCCGTATGACATGCGTATGACAAACGTATGCAATCCGTATGCAATGCGATTTTAACATAAGCTTTTACATACAGCAGTTCTCTATGTAAAAACTCATGTTAAAATAGCATTGTAAAACACAACTGTACACATTGTTTTAAAGCCAAATAATCCTCAAAACATAGATAGATAGATAAATAGAAAGCTTAAAAGCGGGCAGATGCCGGGTACAGTATAGAATAGGTTAGAAAAGAATAGATAGAATAGATATATACACGTAGAATAGGTACCGTATATACTCGTGTATAAGCTGAGATTTTCAGCCCATTTTTTTGGGGCTGAAAATCCCCCTCTTGGCTTACGCACGAGTCATATACCGGGGGGGAATCGGAGGGGGGAGCGGGGTTGTCAGAAATCATACTCACCCTCTGCAGCCCCCCTGCTTGCTCCATGTCCTCGTCACTGCTCTTCCTTCCTGCTTCAGCAGTCACTTGGTACCGCTCATTAAACTCATGAATATGCGCATATTTAATGAGTGGCACCACGTGACCGCTGAAGCAGGAAGAGAGCAGCAGGAAGAGAGTAGCAGCGCGCTCAGAACATGGAACAAGCAGGGGGGCTGCGCTGCAGAGAAAAGCGCCAGGACCGGGTGAGTATGAATGGGGGGGGTCGCTCTGCTGTCTTGCATCCTCTGCTGTGACATTCAGGTCAGGGGGCGCGATTGCGCCCTCTGCCTGCACAGTCACTGCAGAGCCCGCAACGCTGATGAGCAGGGGGGCAGCGACGGAGGTGAGTATGCTGCGGCAGCAGCAATATGATGAGGCCACTCACTGTGCAGCAAAACTGGGGCCACTCACTGTGCAGCATAACTGGGGCCACTCACTGTGCAGCATAACTCGGGCCACTCACGGTGCAGATAACTGGGGCCACTCACTGTGCAGATAACGGGCCACTCACTGTGCAGATAACTGGGGCCACACTGTTGTGAGTTCATTTTCCCCTTCACCGTTGAGGTCTGATGAACTCCCTCTTCTGGTGAAGGAGGGTAGTGAGGCTGATTGCCAGGCACCTGGGCAGGATGATGATGACTGGGTGACAGGAGTTACTGACTGGATATAAGGCAGCCGACGCCCTTCTGCCTTGCTGGTGATCTCTCTGAGGGATTCTAGGAGACCAGTCTGATTCCTGCTCCTCAAAAGTCAAGTTTTCTGCTCTACTTTTTGCATTTGTGTTTTGGTTTTGTTTTGCATTGTTTTCCTTGATTTCTGCCATTCCCTGCTGGGGTGAGCTGAATTCCTTTTTGCTCTGTCTTCAGAAAATACCTGAGTGCTGATATAGTCTTTTTGAGGCCTAGTGTCTTCAGGGCTTTTTTCCCTATCAGCTGTTGGCTCTTGTTTTGATAGGGTTTTTGCGGATTACAGACAGCAGCTTTTCTATCCTGTCCTATCTAGTTAGCTTGGGCCCCATCATTTGCTCAGCCTATCTTTCTATCTGTGTGAGTGATTTTTCATCTTGCTTCACCGTCATTATATGTTGGGGGCTGCCTATTGCTTTGGCGTCTGCTCTGGGGCTGTTTAGATTTCCCTTTCTGTCTTTTGGCTATGTAGTTCTCCGGCTGTGATTGAGGGGTCTAGGGCACCGTAGGAACCCCCCACGGCTACTGCTAGTTGTTGTTGATAGGTTCAGGGGTCTGCAATCCGATAGCTGCCAACTTCTCTGGTTTTCTGGACTTAGCTAGTATTTCTGTTTTTGCCTCCTACGGTGACTCATTCATAACACCACTCACTATACAGATAACTGGGGCCACTCACTGTGCAGCATAACTGGGGCCACTCACTGTGCAGCATAACTGGGGCCACTCACTGTGCAGATAACTAGGGCCACTCACTGTGCAGATAACTGGGGCCACTCACTGTGCAGATAACTGGGGCCACTCACTGTGCAGATAACTGGGGCCACTCACTGTGCAGATAACTGGGGCCACTCACTGTGCAGATAACTAGGGCCACTCACTGTGCAGATAACTGGGGCCACTCACTGTGCAGATAACTGGGGCCACTCACTGTGCAGATAACTGGGGCCACTCACTGTGCAGATAACTGGGGCCACTCACTGTGCAGATAACTGGGGCCACTCACTGTGCAGATAACTG
Organism: Dendrobates tinctorius; assembly: GCF_039654945.1. NCBI lineage: Eukaryota > Metazoa > Chordata > Amphibia > Anura > Dendrobatidae > Dendrobates > Dendrobates tinctorius. Next base: position 11,494,681 of record NW_027361848.1, on the reverse strand, counting down.
GGGCCACTCACTGTGCAGATAACTGGGGCCACTCACTGTGCAGATAACTGGGGCCACTCACTGTGCAGCATACCTGGGGCCACACACTCTGCAGGATAACTGGGGCCACACACTCTGCAGGATAACTGGGGCCACACACTATGCAGATAACTGGGGCCACTCACTGTGCAGCATTATCTGGGGCCACTCACTGTGCAGCATTATCTGGGGCCACTCACTGTGCAGCAAAACTGGGGCCACTCACTGTGCAGCATGATCTGGGACCACTCACTGTGCACCCTCGGCTTATACGCGAGTCAATAAGTTTTCCCAGTTTTTTGTGACAAAATTAGGGGGGCCGGCTTATACACGGGTCTGCTTATACACGAGTATATACGGTATATATGTCAGTGACACACACATATATCTAATATATATATATATATACACACACACACATATATATATTTTGCACAGAAAGATAGATTTAAGAAAAAACGGTAATTCATTTTTCGGCTTCTGTAATATGAAAGCAGGAGCCGACAGTATAGAAGACATGGCTTACATACAGTAGACCATTGCAGAACACTTAGATTTATATATGTCAGTGACTAATAATGTTAGGAGTATATGTGTGTAAAATTTTGGAGCTGTATGTATTTAATACAAGAATTTATTCTTGGGAAAAGCTGGCGTGGGCTCTCGCGCAATTTTCTGCGCCAGAGAGGGAAAGTCAGTGACTGAGGGCAGATATTAATAGCCTAGAGAGGAACCATGGATTTTGCCCTTCCTGGCTAAAAACATCTGCCACAGTCACCCTAGAAAGTGCACATCTGTAAGGTGTGCCAATTCCGACACTTAGCCTCTCCCCATTGCCCTGTAGCGGTGGCATATGGGGTAATAAGAGATTAATGTCACCTTTGTATTGTAAGGTGACATTAAGCCTGGTTAGTAATGGAGAGGTGTCAAAAAGACACCTTTCCATTCCTAATCCCGAAGTTTGTAAATCGTTAAATAAACACACACACACACGCAGAATAAAGTATTTTAATGAAATAAAAGAACACACAGTTTTGCCATCTTTATTCTTCTGCTAAATCCAAATGAATCCCTCGATCTCCTGTAAAAAATAAAAAAGCAGCAATATACCATACCTCTCTGGTGTACAGTCAGTCCCATAAATCCATTTTTGTGGGTTAAATAGTTTACAACCGGGAGTGGTGCTAATGCGACCGCCCTGGCTGAAAACCAAGGGGGAATGAATGAGAAGTTGCCTGTGCAGCCTCCCAGCCTGACCCACGGTGAACTCTGCAGTGTGGGAAAGTGTCAGTTCATTTTCCCATGCTGCCGAGTTCTTGGCAGGTCAGGCTGTGAGTCTGCGCAGCACCAGTGACTAGCGGTGACGTCGCTCATGCTGCGCAGCCTCCCAGCCTGACCCCTGGTGAACTCGGCAGCATGGGAAAATGAACTGTCCTTATCTTTATGTGTTTTTATTCTGGCAGCCAATCAGGGTGCAGAAACCATCTACAACGTCATGACACAAGGTCTTCTGTTATTGGCTGCTGAAGTCACATGTCCCTGGCCATATAAATAGCGGGTATCTTGTTTTGCTGGCACCATTGTCTCAGTGTCACAGTGCAGAGAGGTTGCTTGACTACACTATACATATAACAATCATTTTATATTTCCATTATATTTTGGAAGTATTTTACCTTATCGTGTAGCGCCATCCATTGGCTGTTTCACACAATGTTTCTATGTTTCCTGGCCTATATATCTTTTGTATATTTTTTAACTTTTGTAATTAACAAACATTTACATTTGTACAACATACATTATTTTTTTCTTTTTCGCTTTCAATATTTTCTTTATGCAGAACCCTATTTAGCAAGAGCATTACAGTTTTTCTATTTATTTTTTATTTTGTTTGCATGTTGACCAATTGTTTCTATTGTGTCTTTTTAGGAAAATGGACTAGAGTATGAAGCATGCTTGGTTGCTCAATGTGATGCTCTAGTGGATGCATTAAATCGGCAAAAGGCAAAGTTGCTTACCAAAGTCACAAAGGAACGAGAACATAAATTCAAGGTAAGGAGCAATGTTCAAGCTTTGGAAAAAGACACGGAACAAGTATTATGTAATAATAATACAATTAGTAACAGTAATTACCTACAGTAATTAAGAATTTTCTTATCAATAAACATCAAAATTGTTTGCTAGATTATTGGGCTTATATAGGATTAACATTGACTAAACCACAATTTTTTTTCAGGTATCACACCTGTGCAATCTGTTACTGAATAATGTTAAATTTCTGCTTTGGTGGTTTTACTAAGTTTATTAACCCTGCTGTTATGTTCGGTCAAAAACGACCGATTTTGAACTTTAATATTTTTTAAAATATTCAAGATGCGGTTCTGAAACTTGTGGTTGATTGACTTTTCCTCATTTGAGGGGTTCTTACTATGGGTAGTTTTTTTTTGTTTACTTTTTGCTCCACAATTTTTTATACACTTGTACTGTTCGGTCAAAAATGACCGATAGCCTTTTATAGTGATCTCCAGCCATTTTATGAGTAAAATAAAGGAGCTATAATCTCATTTTGGACTATATATTACATCTACTACTATTTATCAATTTATTAAGGTCCTTTTGGTCCATGCAGATTTACACATACATACATTTTCTCATTACAATACTGCTGATGGATTACCTTCCAGTATAGTTATGTGCCAAATATTTTTACCCTGCTGTTCATGTAAAATAGTTCAATTCAGTTCTCAACATTTCATATTGTAAATGAACATATTCTCTTTTTTTACTTGTGTTCCCTGATCTAATTTCTGTGAAATGCTGACCTAAAAGAGTACTAATAAATTCTGTCTGAAAAGTGTGTTTCCTTTAAGGTACTGTCACACTTAGCGATGCACCAGCGATCCCGACCAGCGATATGACGCGGTCAGGATCGCTGGTGCATCCCTAAGTGGTCGCTAGTGAGCTGCCACACAGGCAGATCTCACCAGCGACATCGCAGGGGTCGGAGGTCGCTACTTACCTGTCAGACGAGGCGATCCTGACGTCCTCCCACCCGCGTCTCCACTGCAGGAAGCCCAGCAGGAAGCTGACGATGAGAAACGGCCCAGGACGTTCTCGCGCGATCAGCGATAACCAGCGGGGGAGCCAGTCGGAGGTAAGTATCAGGCATAGCGATATCGCTAGCAATATCGCTATAACGTCACAAAAACCAGTGACGTTATAGCGATATTGCTAGCGATATCGCTTAGTTTGACAGGCCCTTTACTCTGAGCTCTTATCCTAAAGGGTGGGGGGTGTTTTATTTTATTTTCTCAGTAGACAATTGCCATAGTAGTCTATCCAGTTTCATTTTCAGTCCAGCTGGAGAGAGCAGAGAGGACATATACAGACAACAGAGTTCTGAAGGATCATCGTTAAATATGCAATATGCATAAATATTCCAATAAAGCCATGTTAAATGTTTTGACACAAAAAAATAAAAAGTAAGTTTTTCTTTCCATTTTTCATTTGTTTATAAACAACCAGGTTCTCATACAATATAATACTGCAAAAAATATTCAATTAAAACACTTAAATTAGCTAAAAATCAAAACCTTATTAGGTCTGGTCAAAAATGACCGGTACATAACAAGTGTATAGTGGTAACGAACAGAATAGCAGGGTTAAAGCATATGATCTTCTATAGAGCTAATTTAACAGTGTGTATTTTGACAAAGTCTGTATAGACAGTTAAGTGCTTTAGTACATACAGAATTTCTTCTTTATTCATTCCAATTACTGTGAGCTGTGAGAATTCTCTGGTGCTGGTGACGGTAATTTGTTCTCCAAGAGTCAAATAGTGCTCCGTCCCTCCAGAGTCTCTCCTTGTCGCTAAGCAGTACTTTCCAGCCACATATGGGTTATTGCCACGTTTAGTAAAAATTTGGTTACAAATTTTGGTGCTATTTTCACCCATTTCCCAGTGTGAACATGTAAAATCTGGTCCTAAAACAACATTTTTGTGGCAAAAATGTAATTATTTTTTTTCCTGCCCAATAGTGTAAAATTCAGTGCTATACCCGTGGTGTCAATATGATCACTGCAGTTTAGATGCATTCATTGAGAGGCATAGTTTGTAAAATGGGGTCACTTACGGGGGATTCTGCAGTTCTGGCACCTAAAGGGCTCTTCCAGTGGGTCATGGCATATGTGACCACATATGGGATATTTGAGTATTCAGGAGAAATTAAGTAACAAATTGTACCATTTGTTTTCCAATATTATCCCTTTTAAAAAATGAATACTTGGGGCCAAAACATTTTAGTGTAAAAAAGAATATTCTAATGACTCAGCACAATGTTATACAATTAAACTTCTTGAGGGTTAAAAATGTTCACTACACCATAGATGAAAAGCTCAATAGGTATTGTTTCCAAAATGGGGTCACTTTTTGGGGTTTCTGCTGTTTTGACATGTCAGGAGTGGGATCCTCAAATGTGACATGGCGTCCATAATCTAGTCCAGCCAAATTTGCGCTCCAGAATTCAATTGGCACTCCTTTTCTTTTAACCCCTTAACCCCTGGGGCTTTTTTCGGTTTTGCATTTTTGTTCTTCGCCCCCCTTATTCCCAGACCCATAACTTTTTTATTTTTCCATCAATATGGCCATGTGAGGGCTGTTTTTTTTTTTGCAGGACGAGTTGCACTTTTGAATGACACCACTGGTTTCAGCATGTCGTGCACTAGAAAATGGGAAAAAAACTCCAAGTGCGATGAAATTGCAAAAAAAATGCCATCCCACACTTGTTTTTTTGTTTGTTTTTTTTTACTAGGTTTACTAAATGCTAAATCTGACCTGCCATTATGATTCCCCAAGTGATTACAAGTCCATAGACCCCAAACATGTCTAGGTTCTTTTTTATCTAAGTGGTGAAATAAAATTCCAAACTTTTTTTTTTTTTAAATTGCGCCATTTTTCGAGATCTATAATGTCTCCATTTTTCTTTATCTCGGATCGGGTGAGGTCGTATTTTTTGAGTGCCCAGCTGATGTTTTTAGTGATACCATTTTGGTGCAGGTGCAATCTTTTGATCGCCCGTTATTGCATTTTAATGCAATGTCGCGACAACCGAAAAAAACATAATTCTGACGTTTTTAATTTTTTTCTCACTACGCCGTTTAGCGATCGGAATAATCCTTTTTTATTGATAGATTGGGTGATTGTAAATGCGATGATTTTATTTTTATTGTTTTATTTTGAATGGGACGAAGGGGGGTGATTTAAACTTATTTTTTAAAATTTTTTAAATATTTTTAAAAACATTTTTTTTTCGTTTTTTGCATGCTTCAAAACAGCTGACATGTCCTGGGAAAGATATGGGCTCACCGCTGGAGCCCTCATCAAAGTGAGGGAGTCCGACATCGACGTAAATGTATGCCCTGTGTCGGAAAGGGGTCAAGCCCTACCATGTGTCCAGACAGAAGTTGTCCACCACATATTTGGTATCATTGTACTCAGGAGAAATTGAACAATAAATTGTACTTTCCATTTTCTCTTGTTACCCTTGTGAAAATTAAAAATTTGGGGCCAAAGAAATAGTTTTGCTGTAAATATGAATTTTTTCATTTTCATGGCTCATAAGTTCATTGAGGGGGTGTAGTTGCCAAAATCGGGTCATTTGTCATGGTTTCCACTGTTTAGGTGCCTCAGAGGCAGAACAAATGTGACATGGCATCTGCTATTTATTTCAGCGAAATTTGCTCTTCAAAAGCCAAATGGTTCTTCCCTTCTGAGCCCTGCCATGTGCCCAAACATTACATTACCACCACATATGGGGTGTCCAAAAAAACCCTGTTTGGGAGAGAAGAACAGACAGATTGCGGCGCCCTAAATGCGTAAACACAATCAATTAGTCTTTAAAGGGTGCACAATTTTATGCACTCACCTGATAGAAGACTAATATGGCTGTAGATTGTGTATCCTCAAAAATCCTTCCTTCTGGGATACTTTTCAATAGACAGGGCTTGCAGTTTGCCTCGAGTGGATCCAAGTGAAAGAGCCAGATTCAGGCTCACACAGGATGAGTAAATCAAGAAATCACATCCAGCCCATGAATAGCAGCGCTTCCCAGGACTCACATCCAAAGATGATATTTCATCTTTTTTTATTTTATAGGTTAAAAAAGAGGAGATACAACGCATTTCGGATACAGTGTATATCCTTCATCAGGTATCATAAAAACACAGTACAAATCCTAATAGTATAAAATTCAGTTACATTTATATATAGTAGCAACCTTTTATCCCAGTCTCAGAAACTTGATTTAGGGTGTGGACCAAGTTCAGGAACACACCCACTGATTGATCCAACATTGACAACATAGATGCAAGAAGAAGAAAAAAAAAACCCCAGAGGAAAAAAACCAGAAAAAAAGGCGACGTTCAAACTCTCTCTATGATATCATTCAATCCATTTGGACATAATGTTCCCAGACGATATATCCAAAACGTTTCTTTCCGGTTTAAAAGAGCATTCCTATTTGCAACACCAGAGGTTATCTGCTCCACTGGAGTTACTTTTATGTTAAAAATTTTGTTATGTTTAATTAGCAGATGCTTTAAGAGACTATGTTTTAAATAGCTATTTTTTGCTCTATTTCTGTGACCATTAATGCGGGACCGCAGTGTCTGCACAGTGCGTCCCACATATTGCAAACCACAAGTGCATGTGATGACATATACAACAAAATCACTGCTACAGGTGAGTCTTTGAGATTTCACATTCATGAAGTTTATTAACCCTTTAGGTGCGTCACAGGAATTTTTTTGAATATTTAAAAAAAAATGAACATCTAACTTTTTTTCATAAAAAAAAATTCTTCAGGTTTAATTTTTTTTATTTTACCAAGGGTAACAGGAGAAATTGGACTGCAAAAGTTATTGTGCAATTTGTCCTGAGTACGCTGATACCTGATATGTGGGGGGGAACGACTGTTTCGGCGCATGGCAGAGCTCAGAATGGAAGGAGCGCCGTTTGACTTTTTCAATGCAAAATTGGCTGGAATTCAGATTGGACACCATGTCACGTTTGGAGAGTCCCTGATGTACCTAATCAGTGGAAACCCCCTACAAGTGACCCCATTTTGGAAACTAGACCCCCCAAGGAACTTATCTAGATATGTGGTGAGAACTTTGAACCCACAAGGGCTTTACAGAAGTTTATAACGTACAGCGGTACAATTAAAAAATCATATTTTTTCCACAAAAATGATCTTTTCACCCTCAATTCTTATTTTTCCAAGGGTAACAGGACCCGAAAAGTTATTGTGCAATTTGTCCTGAGTACGCTGATACCCCACATGTGGGGGTAAACCACTATTTGGGCGCATGGCAGAGCTCGGAAGGGAAGCAGCGCCATTTGACGTTTTTGGCTGGAACTGAGATAGGACACCATGTCGCGATTGGAAAACCCCTGATGTACCTAAACAGTGGAACCCCCCACAAATGACACCATTTTGTAAACTAGACCCCCCAAGGAACTTATCTAGATGTGTGGTGAGCACTTTGAACCCCCCAGTGCTTCACAGAAGTTTATAACGCCCGGGCGTGAAAATAAAAAATTCGTATTTTTTCCACAAACATGATCTTTTAGTCACCATTTTTTTATTTTCCCAAGGGTAACAGGAGAAATTGGACCCCAAAAGTTGTTGTCTAATTTGTCCTGAGTATGCTGATACCCCATATGTGGGAGAAAACTACTGTATGGGCACACGTCGGGGCTCGGAAGGGACGTAGTGACGTTTTGGAATGCAGACTTTGATGGAATGGTCTGCGGGTGTCATGTTGCCTTTGGAGAGCCCCTAATGTACCTAAACAGTGGAAACCCCCCACAAATGACACCATTTTGTAAACTAGACCCCCCAAGGAACTTATCTAGATGTGTGGTGAGCACTTTGAACCCCCCAGTGCTTCACAGAAGTTTATAACGCCCAGGCGTGAAAATAAAAAATTCGTATTTTTTCCACAAACATGATCAATTAGTCCCCAATTTTTTTATTTTCCCAAGGGTAACAGGAGAAATTGAACCCCAAAAGTTGTTGTCCAATTTGTCCTGAGTACGCTGACACCCCATATGTGGGAGAAAACTACTGTATGGACACACGTCAGGGCTTGGAAGGGAAGTAGTGACGTTTTGGAATGCAGACTTTGATGGAATGGTCTGCGGGTGTCATGTTGCCTTTGGAGAGCCCCTAATGTACCGAAACAGTGGAAACCCCCACAAATGACCCCATTTTGGAAACGAGACCCCCTAAGGAACTTATCTAGATGTGTGGTGAGCACTTTGAACCCCCAAGGGCTTCACAGAAGTTTATAATGCCCGGGCATGAAAATAAAAAAATCGTATTTTTTCCACAAACATGATCAATTAGTCCCCAATTTTTTCATTTTCCCAAGGGTAACAGGAGAAATTGGACCCCAAAAGTTGTTGTCCAATTTGTCCTGAGTATGCTGACACCCCATATGTGGGAGAAAACTACTGTATGGACACACGTCAGGGCTTGGAAGGGAAGTAGTGACGTTTTGGAATGCAGACTTTGATGGAATGGTCTGCGGGTGTCATGTTGCCTTTGGAGAGCCCCTAATGTACCTAAACAGTGGAAACCCCCACAAATGACCCCATTTTGGAAACGAGACCCCCTAAGGAACTTATCTAGATGTGTGGTGAGCACTTTGAACCCCCAAGGGCTTCACAGAAGTTTATAATGCCCGGGCATGAAAATAAAAAAATCGTATTTTTTCCACAAACATGATCAATTAGTCCCCAATTTTTTCATTTTCCCAAGGGTAACAGGAGAAATTGGACCCCAAAAGTTGTTGTCCAATTTGTCCTGAGTATGCTGACACCCCATATGTGGGAGAAAACTACTGTATGGACACACGTCGGGGCTCGGAAGGAAAGTAGTGACGTTTTGGAATGCAGACTTTGATGGAATGGTCTGCGGGTGTCATGTGCGTTTGGAGAGCCCCTGATGTACCTAAACTATTGAAACTCCCCACTCCCCACAAGTGACCCCATTTTGGGCACTAGACCCCCCACGGAACTTATCTAGATGTGTGGTGAGCACTTTGAACCCCCAAGTGCTTCACAGAAGTTTATAACACTCGGACGTGAAAATAAAAAAATCATTTTTTTTCCACAAAAATGATATTTTTGCCCCCAATTTTTTATTTTCCTAAGGGTAACAGGAGAAATTGGACCCCAAAAATTGTTTTGCAATTTGTCCTGAGTAGGCTGATACCCTACATGTGGGGGTAAAACACTGTTTGAGCGCATGGCAGAGCTTGGAAGGGAAGGAGCACCATTTGACTTTTTCAACTCAGAATTGGCTGGAATTGAGATCAGACGCCATGTTGCATTTGGAGAGCCCCTGATGTGCCCAAACAGTGGAAACCCCCAATTCTAACTCCAACCCGAACCCCAACACACCCCTAACCCTAATCTCAGCCCTAACCCTAACCCTAACCCTAGCCCTAACCCTGACCCTAGCCCTAGCCCTAACCCTAACCCAAGCATTAACCCTACCCTAACCCTAGCCCTAGCCCTAACCCTAACCCAAGCATTAACCCTACCCTAACCCTAACCCTAGCCCTAACCCTAACCCAAGCATTAACCCTACCCTAACCCTAGCCCTAACCCTAGCCCTAATGGAAAAATGGAAATAAATACATTTTTTTTATTTTATTATTTTTCCCTAACTAAGGGGGTGATAACGGGGGGTTTGATTTACTATTTATGGCGGTTTTTATGTTTGGCAGCTGTCGCACGCTAAAAGACGCTTTTTATTGTAAAAATAGTTTTTGCATCACCACATACTGAGAGCTACAATTTTTCCGTATTTTGACACACCGAGTCATGTGAGGTCTTATTTTTTGCTGGACGAGTTGACGTTTTTATTGGTACCATTTTCAGGCACGTGACATTTTTTGATCGCTTTTTATTCCGATTTTTGGGACGCAGAATGAACAAAAATCAGCGTTTCATGAATTTCTTTTGGGGGGGTGCGTTTACACCGTTCCGCGTGTGGTAAAATTGATAAAGCAGTTTTATTCTGTGGGTCAGTACGGTTACAGCGATACCTCATTTAGGTTTTTTTATGTTTTGTCGGTTTTATGCAATGAAAACTATTTTATATAAAAAATAATTATTTTTGCATCGCTTTATTCTGCGAGCTATAACTTTTTATTTTTTCGCTGATGATGCTGTATGGCAGCTCATTTTTTGCGGTACAAGATGACGTTTTCAGCGGTACCATGGATATTTATATGCGTCTTTTTGATCACGCGTTATTACACTTTTTGTTTGGCGGTATGATAAATCATTATTTTTTGCTTCGTTTTTATTTTTATTTTTTAATGGGTTCGCTTAAGGGGTTAACTAATGGGACAGTTTTATAGGGCGGGTCGTTACGGACGCGGCGTTACCTAATATGTGTACTTTTATTGTTTGTTTTTTTTTATTTCCAAAAAATGGATTTATTGGGGGAATATTTTTTTTTTTTTTCTAATTTATTTGGCGATTTTTTTTTTAATTATTTTAACACTTTTTTTTATTTTTTTTAACTTTATTAAATAGTCCCAGGTGGGACATCACTGTCCTGTGACAGATCGCTGATCTGCGATCTGTCACATGCAGTGCAGAAGGCTTCCTCATGCCTGCGCTTTGCAGGCACTGAGGAAGCCAGCTTCCTGCAGGCCCCCGAAGGCCCCCGTCGCCATCTTGGATTCGGGGGCCTGCAGGAAAGGAGCCCCCCGCAGCAGCGCTGCACATTGCGCTGCCGTGGGGGGCTCAGGGAAGCACGGAGGGAGCCCCCTCCCTGCCGATGCTTCCCTTTAACCCCCGGTACACCGCGATCATGTTTGATCGCGGTGTGCAAGGGGTTAACGTGTTGGGGGCGGTCCGTGACCGCCCCTGACACATTGTGCCGGGTGTCAGCTGTCATAATCAGCTGACACCCGGCCGCGATCAGCGGCGCTTGCGACGTGGGCGCCGCTGATCGCAGTAGACGTACTATCCCGTCCATGGGCATAGGGGCCCAGGTCCCATGGACGGGATAGTACGTTGGATGGCAGGAAGGGGTTAAAGTGGGTTTTTGTAATAATTTTTTTCCCACTATGGCTGATCTCTAGATCAAGAAACACCATTTTTTCTTTATTAATTTGTGATGTAAAAGTTATCCCCCAGGTGTTATTATTGAGCTCCTTTATTAACTGTGCCGCTTCCTCCTCTGTCCCTTCCATATAATAATCAGATCATCAATGAAGCGCTTATAAAGCCTTATTTTGTCATTGAAAACAGGCTTAGAGAGTGACGATGAGGACTTGAATCGCCCCAAGAATAAGTTTGCGAAACTTGGCACGACCCGAGTCCCCATCGCGGTGCCGAGCAACTGTAAATATAGTATGCCTTCAAAAAATGTACTGAGTTTTTAGGATGCCTGATGAAGGATATACACTGTATCTGAAACGCGTTGTATTTCCTCTTTTTTAACCTATAAAATAAAAAATATGAAATATCATCTTTGGATGTGAGTCCTGGGAAGCGCTGCCATTCATGGGCTGGATGTGCCTTTCTGGACATATGGGGTATCAGCATACACAGGAGAAATTACATAACACATTTTATGGTCCATTTCCTCCTCCTTCTGAAAATGTAAAATTTGTGGCTACAGCAACATTTAGTGAGAAAAATGTATTTTTTACATTTCCATTTCCGTTATAAAATTCTGGGAAGCACCTGTGGGTTCAAGGTGCTCACCATACCTGTAGATAGGTTCCTTAAGGGGTTTAGTTTCCAAAATAGGGTCATCTGTGGATTTTTTTTTCACTGTTTAGGCACATCAGGTTCTGTTTAAATGCAACATGGTGTCCGCTATCTATTCCAGCCAATTGTGGGCTCCAAAAGTCAATTGGTGCTTCTCCCAAGCCCTACTGTACACCCAAACAGTAGTTTCCCACTACATATGAGGTATCTGCATACTCAGGAGAAATTTCACAACAAATTGTATGGTCCATTTTTTCCTGTTGTCCTTGTGGAAATTAAAAATGTGGGCCTAAAGGAACATTTTTGTGGGAAAAATTTAAATATTAATTTTTTCCATCCACATTGCTTTAATTCCGTTTAAGGACCTAAAGGGTTAATAAAGTTCTTGAATGTTGTGTTGAGCATTTTTAGTGCTGCAGTGTGAGACTTCAGGGTTTTTGGCAGCGTCCGAGAGTGGACCCTCTGGGTCGCGGAACTGAGGCCCCCGGGGCGAGCACACCAGGTGGAACCGACCCCTATACAGGGACCGTTTGGGGCAGGCCCGTGGGGGATCAGACACCGCGACAGCTGAAACCAAGAGGGGCGGCTCAAAGGACCGGAGTGACCACAGGCAGGACTGGGAGACCGCACCGAGACGGTGCGAGACGAGGAGATGTACAAAGCAACAGTAACCGAGAAGATAGGGAAGACAGGAGGACAACAAGCTAGGAAACTGGACAGGAAGGGAACCAGACACAGGGAGTTGGTCAGAACTGATGACTAGGAGACACGGACCAGCAGGGCGGTGGGCGGGCAGGGCAACCAGGAAAGGCAGAGACGAAAAGGCTAGGAAGAGTATAGGACAGAAGGAAAACCTATAGGAGTCCTATAGGCGGCCAAATCAATGTATGGACTTCACACAATAACCAGGCGTCATCCCCTTATGGGAGACGCCTGATATATCCCCTGCTGGCAGGTGATTGGCTAACCGCTAATCGGCCGCCACCCACCGCAGGGTTAACCATCAGGACGGGCGTGCGCCCGCACCCTAGTGTGCATGTGAAGGTGGGGAGCTGCCCGGCGGCCAGGAAGAGGAGAAGCACGTGAGCAGGAGGAAGGAGGGAGCGCGCGGGCCGCCGGGTGAGAGCTGCGGAGGGAGCCGGTGCCCGTGGGACGGCGGCGGCCCCGGCCGCCGTTGTCACAGTGCCCCCCTCCTTACATCTCCCCCTTCTAAAGTCGGCCAAAAACTTTTTCAGAATTTGCGGGGCATTTATATTTTCCCGTGGCTCCCAGGACCTCTCCTCAGGACCAAATCCCTTTCAATCGATAAGAAAGAGGGTCCTTCCTCTACCCTTTTTCATGGCCAAAATGTCCTTAACTTCAAAGACGTTATCATCCCCAATTGGCTGAGGGGACGAGATAGGAGCAGGACAGAACCGGATAAGGATGACAGGTTTAAGGAGCGAGACATGGAAGGCGTTAGGATCTCGGAGTGAAGCCGGCAATCTCAATTTGTAAGCAGCGTTGTTAATGCGTCCAAGTACCTCAAAAGGCCCAATATAATGGGGACTCAACTTGTATGAGGGAGCTTTTAGACGGATGTGTTTAGTCGAAAGCCAGACTTTGTCACCAGGATGGTATGGTGGAAGATCCCTTCGTCTTTTGTCCGCATGTTTTTTCATCCGGGTACTGGACTTCACGAGGGCTTCTTTGGTCTCCTTCCAAATTTGCGCGAAGTCAGCTGTGAGAGCATCTGCCGCGGGCACCCCCGAAGACATGGAGATGGGCAGCGAGATGCCAGGGTTTTGGCCTGAGACCACAAAAAATTTTGACTTGGAGGAGGACTCATTAGGATGATTATTGTGAGCAAATTCCGCCCAAGGGAGGAGCGAGACACAGTTGTCCTGGTGGGCGTTGGAAAAGTGGCGCAGGAAGGTCGTCAGAACTTGATTGACTCGTTCCACTTGCCCGTTGGTCTGTGGGTGGTAGGCGGAGGAGAAATCCAAAGACGTACCCATGTGCCGACAGAGAGCTCTCCAGAATCGGGAGGTAAATTGAACTCTCCGATCAGACACAATCCGTTGAGGGAGTCCATGCAGCTTGAAGATCTGATGGATAAAGATTTCGGCCAACTTAGGAGCCAAACGCAAGCCGGGTAACAGGATGAAATGGGCCATTTTGGAGAAGCGATCTATTACGACAAGGATAGTAGTGCACCCAGAAGAGGAAGGCAGGTCTGTCACAAAATCCATGGCAATTTGCTGCCAAGGGGCCTCTGGAACAGGTAGCGGATGAAGGAGGCCGGAGGGCAGATCCCTAGGCACCTTGTTCTGTGCACAGGTAGTACAGGATGCTACAAAATCCAGCACGTCCTGGCGAAGAGAAGGCCACCAATAATAGCGGGAGATAAGCAAGCGGGTCTTCTTGGTCCCGACGTGTCCTGCGATTTTGGATGAGTGCCCCCAGCATAGCACCTCCAGTCTTTTGCTCTGTGGAATGAAGGTCCTGCCTGGCGGAAGGGTAGAGAGGCTCAAGGGAGCCACGGTAATAACTTTCGCAGGCTCGATGATATAAGATGGAACCTCCTCCATTTCTGGTGTCTGCAACGACCTAGAGAGCGCATCCGCCTTGGCGTTCTTGTTCCCGGGTCGAAAATGGAGCTTAAAATCAAAGCGCGAGAAGTATAGGGACCACCGAGCTTGCCGGGTGTTGAGTCTTTGGGCAGACTGAAGATAGGCTAAGTTTTTGTGGTCCGTGAATATAGTAAAGGGTGAACTGCCCCCTCAAGCAGGTACCGCCATTCCTCCAGAGCCATCTTTATAGCGAGCAACTCCCGGTCTCCAATAGAGTAATTGCATTCGGCAGAGGAAAAGGATTTTGAAAAAAACCCAATGACTAGCCAGGTGTTTTGGCATAGGTGGTTTCCTTCATTGGAGACTGCCCTTCCTGTGGTTGTTCCTTCCCGGTGAAAGACCTGGCTAGTCATTGCTTGCGTTGAAAAACATGTGATGGTGTCTCCGCGGCTTCTGTTTTGCATGTTTTGCATATTTCCCATAAGGGATGGGGGCAGTGCTCTAGAATCACTGCGTTGAGAAACACGTGATGGTGTCTCCGCAGTGTTGGATGTTGATCTCCATGATGTCAATCATCCTCATTTTTCACAGTCTTCTACTAGGCATTGCTCTTACTAGCCAGTTTCCTACTCCACACTGATGAGGGGCAAATACCCCGAAACAGCTGTCTGTGGATGGATACCATGTTTTGGCATAGGTGGTTTCCTTCATTGGAGACTGCCCTTCCCGTGGTTGTTCCTTCCCGATGAAAGACCTGGCTAGTCATTGCTTGCGTTGAGAAACATGTGATGGTGTCTCCGCGGCTTCTGTTTTGCATGTTTCAAATATTCATAATGGCCATCCCAAGTATTGAAAGCTGTCTTCCACTCGTCTCCAGCGCGGATTCGGATCAAATTATAGGCTCCTCGTAGGTCCAGTTTGGTAAATACCCGGGCCCCTCTCAGCCGGTCGAAGAGCTCTGGGATCAGCGGAAGAGGATACCGATTTTTAACGGTAATATTATTCAGGCCTCGATAGTCAATGCATGGCCTGAGGGATCCGTCTTTCTTCCGAACAAAGAACAAACCCGCGCCTGCAGGAGATGAAGATTTCCGGATAAAACCCTTGGCCAAGTTTTCGTGTATATATTCTGACATGGCCGAGGTTTCTGCTGGAGACAAAGGGTACGTTCTCCCCCTGGGGGGGGTGGCTCCTGGAATCAACTCGATGGGACAGTCAAAGAACCGGTGTGGTGGCAAAGAATCCGCCTCCTTCTTACTGAAGACGTCGGCATACACGTGATATGGTGCCGGGAGTCCCGGAAGATCGGCTGGTTCCTGTGGCAGATGAGAACGGGCCACTGACAACAGACAGCGTTCCTGGCAATTATGGCCCCAGCGCAAAATCTCCCCAGAGCGCCAATCCAGGACCGGTTCATGCAATCTGAGCCAGGGTAATCCAGGGAGGACAGCGTGGGACAAATTGGGCAGCACGTAGAAAGCTATCTTCTCCAGATGAAGAGCTCCCACTTGAAACTCAACTTCGGCAGTAACCATGGTGATGAGTTCAGGAAGTGGTCTGCCATCCACAGACGCAATCGCACGTGGGTTCTCCAAGGTAACCACAGGAATCTGGAACTTGTTAACCTCCTCAAGCCGAATGAAATTGCCAGCCGCACCCGAGTCCACATACGCCTCCACAGATCTACGCTACCGACCTAGAATAATTAAAGCCGAAATGGTAAGGGGCAGAGAGGAATTAGAGTCACCTAGGGAAGCCTCTCTTACCTGGCCTAGGTGGAGGCATTTCCCGGTCTCACAGGACAGGTGCGCAAAAAATGATTGGCACTGCCGCAATACAGACAAAGGCCCTCCATCATTCTCTCCCTGCGCTTTTGTTCAGACAACCTAACACGGTCTATTTGCATGGGCTCGGGGGCAGAGCTGGCAGAGGGTACGGAGGAACATGGAATGGGGGCTTTATAGAGCCTAAAGGGTCTCCCTCTCTGGCGGCCTCCCGAGAACGTTCAAGAAACCGGAGATCTATACGAGTGGCCAGGGATATGAGATATTCCAGGGTGGTAGGCGTATCCCATCTGGCAAGCTCGTCTTTTATCTTGCCAGAAAGACCACTCCAAAAGGCTCCCACCAGGGCCTCATTATTCCACCCAAGCTCCAAAGACAGTGTCCGGAAGCGGATGGCGTACTGCCCCACGGTGAGCGAACCCTGACGGAGGTTAAACAGAGCCTCAGTACTAGAAGCCAAGCGCCCGGGCTCGTCAAATACCTAGCGAAATATGTCAAGGAAACTCTGAATACTAGCGACCACAGAATCACCCCTCTCCCACAAAGGATTCACCCAGGCCAAAGCCTCTCCCTCAAGGTGGGACACGATGAACGCCACCTTGGCACGGTCGGAGGGGTATTGCTGGGGTAACAGCTCAAAGTGCAGTCTGCACTGGTTCAAGAAGCCCCGGCATAGCTTTGGATCTGCGCTATACTTGGGGGGCTTTCCCAAGTGAGGTGGCGGGTGATATGCCAGATCCCGGGGTTGGACAGAGGCGGCCGCCGAGGACTGTCGAGAAAGTAAACGGACATCGACGGACGCCATGTAATTTAGGATGTGGGACTGGGCGTCGCGCTGCTGCGCGAGCTCCTGCTGGATGCCGGCTAACATGGGAGCGTGCCCTGGATCGGTGGTTTGAAGGGCGGATAGCCGGGTGTCCATGGACTTCATAAAGGACATTATCCGGGTCTGGTTCTCCCGCAGGAAAAGTAACTCTTTTTGCATAGCGGCCGCGGCTCCAGCGGGGTCCATGGCCTGGTTATACTGTGAGACTTCGGGGGTTTTGGCAGCGTCCGAGAGTGGACCCTCTGGGTCGCGGAACTGAGGCCCCCGGGGCGAGCGCACCAGGTGGAACCGACCCCTATACAGGGACCGTTTGGGGCAGGCCCATGGGGAATCAGACACCGCGACAGCTGAAACCAAGAGGGGCGGCTCAAAGGCCCGGAGTAACCACAGGCAGGACTAGGAGACTGCACCGAGACCAAGGTGCGAGACGAGGAGACGTACAAAGCATCAGTAACCGAGAAGATAGGGAAGACAGGAGGATAACAGGCTAGGAAACTGGACAGGAAGGGAACCAGACACAGGGAGTGGGTCAGAACTGATGACTAGGAGACAAGGACCAGCAGGGCAATGGGCGGGCAGGGCAACCAGGAGAGGCAGAGACGAAAAGGCTAGGAAAAGTATAGGACAGGAGGAAAACCTATAGGAACCCTATAGGCGGCCAAATCAATGTATGGACTTCACACAATAACCAGGCGTCATCCCCTTATGGGAGACGCCTGATATATCCCCTGCTGGCAGGTGATTGGCTAAACGCTAATCGGCTGCCACCCATCGCAGGGTTATCCATCAGGACGGGCGTGCGCCCACGCCCTAGTGTGCATGTGAAGGCGGGGAGCTGCCCGGCAGCCAGGAAGAGGAGAAGCACGTGAGCAGGAGGAAGGAGGGAGCGCGCCTGCCGCCGGGTGAGTGAGAGCTGCGGAGGGAGCCAGTGCCCATGGGACGGCGGCGGCCACGGCCGCCGTTGTCACATGCAGTTTCTAAAATGGTGTCCCTTTTGGGTATTTTCTGTCATATCGATCCTTCAAAGTCACTTCAAATGTGATGTGATATTGTCCCTAAAAATGGTTTTGCAAATTTTGATGGAAGAATGCAAAATTGGTGATAAACATTTAACCCTTCTAACTTTTTAACAAAAAAAAATATCTTTCAAAAATGATGCTGATGTAAAGTAGACACGTGGTAAAAGTTATTACTATTTTCTGTGATTTAAGGGCATAAAATTCAAAGTTTGCGAAATTTTTGTCAAAAATCCTATATGTTCACAAATAAATGCAAAAGATAGAGACCTAAATTTACTACCATTATGAAGTACAACATGTCACAAAAGTCTTGGAATCACTGGGATATCTTAAAGCATTACAGAGTAATTAACTTATAAAGTGACACTCATCAAAATTGAAAAAATTGACCTGGTCAGGAAGGTGAAAACAGAATTCCGGACAAAGGGGTTAAACCTGCAAAAGACTTTTCGATCTATACAATTGTCATTGTCACTGTTTAGACAATCAAATTTAATGTCGTTTTTGCTTAGGGTGCCTGACAGGCACCTGACCCTGATACAACATGTTTCACCTAAAACAGCATGCTGAAACTATGAAGCCACATCAGATCTAAAATCTACAGCTTTTTTCCAGGTTGTATGGGACCAGATAAATCACTGTACATTGAAACTGCGCCAGTCAACTGGACTAATGGAATATTGCCTTGAAGTAATCAAAGAAAATGATCCCTCCGGCTTCTTACAGGTACAAGCATGGAATAAATTATTTAAAAAATAAAATAAGAAAATGATGTACACGACTCTCAAAACCAGTGATTATGAATGTTTTTTGGCTACTATAGTCACTTTATGCACATACTTGGAACCTGAGTAAATAGCGCAATATTTTAGGTTGTATGTTCTGATGAGGTATTTCACTTTTGCTCTTTCTAAGGGTATGTGCACACGTTGCGGATTCTTCTGCAGCGTACAGTACCATTATATTGAATATACTGTATAGTCAGTGCGCGCCCTCTTCTGAACGTCACTGCAGAGACCCGGGAGACACAGCGGTGGACGGCGATGGAGCGGGGACCAGTAAATATCGCCAGTTCCGGGGGCCTGAGCCAGTGGTGACACTGGCATCTGGCCCACTTAGCGCACCAGTGTCACAGCCTGCTCAGGACACAGCGAGAGGTGAGTATGTAATTTTTATTTTAATTGCAGCAGCGGCAGCAGCAATATATGGGGGGTATTTATGGAGCATCTTCTTGGGCCAGCATTAACCCTTGTGCAGCAGCATATGGGGGGTATTTATGAAGCATCTTCTTGGGCCAGCATTAACCCTTGTGCAGCAGCATATGGGGGTATTTATGGAGCATCTTCTTGGGCCAGCATTAACCCTTGTGCAGCAGCATATGGGGGTATTTATGGAGCATCTTCTTGGGCCAGCATTAACCCTTGTGCAGCAGCATATGGGGGTATTTATGGAGCATCTTCTTGGGCCAGCATTAACCCTTGTGCAGCAGCATATGGGGGGTATTCATGGAGCATCTTCTTGGGCCACCATTAACCCTTGCGCAGCAGCATATGGGGGTATTTATGGAGCATCTTCTTGGGCCAGTATTAACCCTTGTGCAGTAGCATTTTATGGGGGGGTATTTATCTATGGAGCATCTTGTTGGGCCACCCTTAACCCTTGTGCAGCAATATATGGGGGGTTTATCTATGGAGCATCTTCTTGGACCACCATTAACCCTTATGCAGCACCACCCTCAGCTTATACATGAGTCAATAAGTTTTCCCAGTTTTTTGTGGCAAAATTAGGGGGTTGGCTTATACATGAGTATATATGGTAAGTGAATATATTATATACAGCTCTGGCAAAAATTAAGAGACCACTGCACAGTTTTATAAAAATCAACTTCTCTACATTTCTGACAGCCATTCCATTCCAATAATAATAGACAATGGGGAAAGCTAACCAAGCCTTCAGGAAAAAGAGTAATATATTCATAAACAACCTGAGGCACAAAATTTTTTAATTTTGCAGAAAAATATTTATTAACATGGAACATGAAAAATACAGAGTCCCCAATGCTTCGGCTAAACTAAGCCTTTATCAAGGGTTTATCTATAAAAAAGAATAACCATAACATATAGTCAACATAATATGTTGGGAAAATTTTCATTGTCATACAAAATCAATTCATTAATCAGATTATATATATATAGATATTTTTTGCCAACATAAATAAGAAAAAGAAATAATTCCATCCGGTAGGTGTGTCATAATTTTCTGTTAAGAAGAAAGCACATCACATATGTAAGTATATGCGCACATATAAAAAGTAAAAATATACGTAAAATAGCAAAAAAATGAGAGTAAAAAACTAGGTGAGCACCAGAATAATACCTGTATAATCAAGTGTTCCATTCTTAAATGTTCTAAAGAGCAAAACAAAAAGAGGAATTCTAAGTATCCAGAATAAAGATATAGCCCAAGAAAGTAAAAGGAGGATGCCATAAACAGACCTGTATTAAATGAAAGCACAAAGTACAGGGGACCACGCCGCCGTCTTGGTAGGAAGGAATGTGTACCAGACGGGGAGGAGGTTGATTTATTTAAGCCACAAAGATCACCAAAATAGACTGCAGCTGTGAATTAAGTGATCACATATGTGTTAGCGCAACACGCGCATGCGCTGTCCGCCTAGCAGGACGGAAGTGGGGAAGAAAATGAGGAAGTGTGGCAAAACGACTCGGTATACCTATGTGTCACGTTACTATGTCAATCGCGCATGCGCGGTATAGCTAATCGAACGGAAATGGGGAAGATAGATAAAGGAAGTGTGGCAGAGACTAACAGACATAGGCGCATAGCGCTATCAAATCTAGGACTAAGGATATCATAACATCCTAATGGTACTCATATCACTTGCACAACATGTTTCAGACAGAGTATGACATATTGGTGAAGATAATAAAAAAATATGACATATATGTCAGTATAATGAAGAAATATAAAAAATATAAAAAAACAAAAAACAGAAAATAAGGGAAAAAGGAGAAAGTGGAAAAAACCGAGAAAAAAAGATATTTAGACGATAAATCTATAATGAATAATTGTTCAATACCTTGTTACAGCATATTATTAAGTCTGAAAAAGAAAAAAATAAATATATACGCATATATATACATATGGACATACAATGTATAAATATATCGTCATTTCTATATATAATCGGATCAAAAACACAATAAATGTACATATATACACACACATACATATATATATACATATATATATACACACATACATATACAAACACACATACACCCAAACATAAATCAACATGTATGCACAAAAATATATACCCGTACCAAATACACGCATATATCTGTGTGCCAAATAACGTATCCTTACCTAAAAAGGAATAGAGGTTAAACACCTACACTAAGATCAGCATAATTCTATGAAAAAGGGGGGGATCAATAGAAAACTTCATATTCTCTATTAAGGCCATGGGGTTCTAATGTCTGAAGAGCAAAAATCCAATAGGCTTCTCTCTCCTTTAATTTTTGTATCCTATTTCCACCTCTTCTCGCCTGTGGTACATGCTCTAATACCTGATACCGGAGTTGGGAAATGTTATGGTTATGAGAAATAAAATGTGCCTAAATAGGTAATAAAGTTCTCTTGCAACGAATAGTCGATTTATGTTGTGAAATATGGTCCCGGATATGTTGCGTGGTTTCCCCAACATATCCGAGACCGCATGGACATTTAATCAAATTAACGACATAAAGTAGAATCACAGCTAAAGTAATCCCTAATTGGGAAGATCTTTCCTGATCTAGGATGACTAAAGTTATCTCCTTTCATGATGTTTGAACACTGTAAACAGTGTAGACAAGGGAATGTCCCTTTGCGTTGAGATCTAATAAGTGTTTGTTTATTGGCCATCCGTGTACTGCCAACATCAGCCCTCACCAAAGGTTACGTAAGTTGGGAGATTTCTTATGACAAATCAGAGGAAAATTTTGAAACTCTGGAATAGAGGGATAAGAATCGGAAAGAACAGACCAATGCTGGCGAATAATTTTGTGAATCAGATACATAAAGGGATGGTATGTATTCACAAAGGCAACCCTCTTCAACTTCATAGTAGGTTTGGGTTCTGACCCTAAAGATTGTGTCAAAAGAGAATCAGGGTATCCTCGGGAGATAAATTTTAATTTCATCTCACTAAAACGGAGACTCCGTTTAGATACATCAGAAACAATCCTATCGACTCTAAGGAGCTGTGATTTAGGAAGAGATCTCTTAATGTGCTTGGGATGACAACTGGTGAAATGCAAGAGACTGTTTCTATCCGTCGGTTTCACAAAAAGGTCTGTAGAGAGAGTACCATCATTTCCCTTAATTACTTTAGTATCCAAGAAGGATACAGACTCAAGATTATGCTGCATAGTGAATGATAAACCATCAATCTTTGTATTAATATCCTGAAAAAACGTTTCCAAAGAAAACAAATCTCCTGACCAAATGAAAAAAATATCATCTATATACCTCTTCCAAAGTATAACATACTGTTGGAAGAGGCAATGGGAATAAACAAAATCCAGTTCGAATTCCGCCATAAAAATATTGGCGTAGGGGGCGCCACATTCGACCCCATAGCCGTTCCACTTACTTGGATAAAAAATTTATCCTCAAAAGGAAAACATTTTTTGTAAGAACGATCGTTAGAATAGAGATACAAAAGGTTTTAACATCATCTGAAAAATTAGTGTTCCTGTCCAAAAAATTTTTAACCGCTTGAATACCTCTCATGGTCAATGCTGGTGTACAAACTCGTTACATCAAGAGTAACCAAATAAAAATTCTTAGGAACCCCATTGAGTGCCCTTATACTGGATAGGAAATGTGAATAAGATGCAGAATAGGAGAAAGAATTTTTTCAAGAACTATTGATAACGGTGACAACAATGAGTTAGTGGAGGCAACAATAGGTCTTCCAGGAGGACGTGTCAAATCTTTGTGTATTTTTGGTAGTGTGTAAAATACTGGTATAATCGGGTGAGAATTAATT
Source organism: Dendrobates tinctorius (assembly GCF_039654945.1). Classification (NCBI taxonomy): domain Eukaryota; kingdom Metazoa; phylum Chordata; class Amphibia; order Anura; family Dendrobatidae; genus Dendrobates; species Dendrobates tinctorius. Next base: position 11,471,629 of record NW_027361848.1, on the reverse strand, counting down.
AGAAATTCACTCAGTTTGGTATCAATGACACCTAACGATAAAAAATGATGTATCGTATCTTGTATCTCAGACATAATGGAGGAGGATGGATCAATAGGAACAGATTGATAAACACTATGATTACTTAGTTGGGAATAAATCTCGTCAATATAATATTGTCTATCCATTATTACAATTGATCCACCCTTATCGGCTGGTTTCACAATCAACTGTTTATTTCTAAACAGACCATCTATAGCAATACGTTCAGACCTCGACATGTTGTTTGAAATACGGTAGTGACCACCATGAATTTCATGTATTTTATTCTCTACATCTTTTTTAACCAGACTAATATATGTCTCGACCGGATGATAAGATCTAGGAGGCATAAAATCACTAGGTTTATACAAGTTAAGTTGTTTCAAGGTCAACATATTTACATTATACTCAAGCGAAGAAACCTCTCCTGAGGGTTGTGTATCAGATATGTCCTTTGAAAAATGCACCTTCAGTCTCAACAATCTGAAAAAATGTTGAATCTCCTGGTCAAGGGTAAATTCATTAAAACTTGGTGTTGGACAAAAAGATAAGCCTTTTTGTAGAACTGATATTTCTGAAAGAGACAAAATATGTGATGAGATATTATAGACCAATTGGTCTGAGATTACCTGGGATCTATTCTGTACTAGAGATGAAGTAGAGTCAGACCCTCCCTGGGTTCCCCTATTGTTCCGATTTCTTGATCCTCTTCCTCGCCTCTGTGAAATGGTACGGGAGGAACTTCTAGAGGTGTCACTGTCCGAACTGTTAGAAAAGGATGAATCCCACCTTCTTGTTGTTCTCCTTTCTCTTGGTAAACTTAAATTTCTCCAAAAATACACATTATTACGCTGATAATCATCAGCATCTCTCAAAAACTTAACTCTTTTACGTTCTTGTAATTGAACACGGAATTCTGTATTCAATTTTTCAACTTGTGTTTTAATTTTTTCAAATTCCTCTTGTGAAAGTGTTCCACGTAGTTGCACTTCAGCATTATTAATTTCATTATTCATGCTAGACAACTCCTTCTGCAAAAATTCTACCGTAAGTAAAATTAAATCCATAGAACATTTATTCAAGATCGCTTCATATTTATTACAAAAATCAAGTTTATCTGAAAAGAGAGTAGGCCTGAGTGATACTTGAAGGCCCCTTGGTATCCTTTTGACTCTGTGATATTCTGCCAGAGTCGCATAGTGAAGTTGAATACCAATTCTCTTCTTATACATCCTCTCATAATCTCGAGATTATTATAGTAAGAATCCGTCATCAATATTAAAAAAACGGAAACCCTGGTTTAGCAAACATAAAGTGACTTTTCAAAAATTCAAGAAAATATGGACACTACTTTTGGTGATACTTCGGATGATTATTCAGATTCATCAGTGGCTTGTGCATCCAATAATGGTATGGAAAAAAGAAAAAAATCTTACCAAAGAAATTACAACAAAGAGGGAGCCAAACCAAAAAACGGATTAGAAGGAGAGGAGGAAGACGCCATATGAGAACAGGCTTACCAGGACAAACTCCGGAAACGGAAAAAGTAACTGTACCAGTCTATAATCTTTCCAGTTATATACTTTCAGCACCGCAACTTTCACTTTTAGCAAAAGGACTTAGTTTTACCCCGGCATGTAAATTTAACGTATATGACACAGTGTTGGATGTTAATCATCTAGCACGTTGTTTAACCCTAAAATGTCATTTTGAAGATAACATTTGTACTCCTTGTCCTATAGTAAATAGGGATGTTGAAAGGTTACTTACGTTTGAAGAACAGGTGGGTTTGTATAATTTGAGACAATTGGAATCTGAAAGCTCCAAAGAATACCAGATTTATTTAAATAATTCTTTTCACGTAAAAAATACAAAATTTTACCCACTTAAATTTAGACCTCCGATGCTAGATGTTTTTCAAGAAGCGGTGGAAAGGGATTTGGTGGAATTAAATAACAGAGTTGAATTGACCCATCATAATCTGACATTTTATGAGCATAAAGCTCTTCAGGAATTGAGTAAGAATAAAGATCTAAAAATTGTTCAGTCGGATAAGGGTGGATCAATTACTATTCTGGATGTTGGTCTATATAAAAAACTTAATCTAATCGCATTGGGTAACTCCAGTGTGTATAGGGAATTAAATGAAAATCCCACTCTCCCTTTCAATAAGGAAATGAAAAAAATTTTGCAGGAAGGTGTATGTACAGGAGCTATTTCAGAGAAATTGAGTGAAGCTTTATATTGTGACCATCCTATTACACCTATTTACCACTCACTCCCCAAGGTGCATAAGGAAATTTTTCCTCCCCCACTAAGACCTATTGTTTCGGGGATAGGATCTTTCAGTGAACACCTTGGAGAGTGGGTGGACCATTATTTACAACCCCTTGTGGCTTTAACTCCTAGTCATTTGAGAGATAGCAAAGCAGCTATTAATATGGTAGAAAAAATTGAGTGGGAGAATGATTTTCTGTGGCTCTCATGTGATGTTATTGGATTATATCCATCCATTCCACATTCTGTTGCATTGGAGAGCATCAAATATTACCTATCTAAATATAGTGAGTATACATTTGAAATTCAACATTTTTTGTTGCTTGCAACAAACTTTTTGCTCACTCATAACTATTTTGTTTTTGATGAGAAATATTATTTACAGATACAGGGAGTGAGCATGGGGGCCAAATTTTCACCATCTTTAGCAAATTTAACTATGTCAGTATGGGAGGAGAGGTATATTTTTCCTCTTAATAATCCATTTAGTTATAACATTTTTTGGTTGGGACGTTTCATTGATGATTTGGTTTTTGTGTGGAGGGGGAAGAAGGATTTAGTATCCTCCTTTTCATATTTACACAACAATAGTTTTAATCTTAAATTCACATGCCACATGAATGAGTTGTCAATCAATTTTTTGGATTTGACCTTGAAATTAGATTCGAATCGAAAAAAAAGTTTTGGTGGAACCCTATCGTAAATCTACAGCTGTGAACAGTATATTGATGGCAAACTCATGTCACGCTTCTCATGTAATTAGGAATATACCTACTGGTGAACTGATTTGAACGAAAAGAAATAGTACAGAAAAAGATACTTATATGAAAGAATCTGAACTTTTGGTAAAAAGATTAAAATCTAGGGGTTACCCAAACTGGTCTCTAAAAAGAGCGAGAGGCATAGTAGACAACTTAAATAGACAGGAATTGTTGGAATATAAAAATATCAAAGAAAAAAACAATGATTTGGGTATAGTTTTTAGCACCAAATTTAGTCCACAGTATCAAGAAATAGTCTCCATTATTAAAAAACATTTGCCCATTTTAGAACAAAGTGGTGAATTGAAAGAAATATTAAGAAAACAATCAATTAAATTTGTTGCGAGGAGAGCTCCTACTATAGGTTCTATGTTGACGGCAAGCTTATTTACTGATCCAGACAAAAAATTGAAACAAAATTGGATGAAAATTGTAGGCTGTTATGGTTGTGGTGCAAAAATCTGTAAGTGTTGCAAATATATTGTTAAAACAAAAACATTTTCTTCTATAAAAAATGGAAAAAACGTTGAGATTTTTTTCCTTTATTAATTGTAATACAGAAAATGTAATATATCTTATTGATTGCAATATTTGCGGACTTCAATATGTGGGTTGCACCACTAATTCATTGAAACAGCGTATGCGAAAACATTTGTCGGATTCGGTTAATTTGCCTATTGCAGGAGCCTCTGCGGTTTCTAAACACTTTGCTAATGTGCATAAAGGAGATTTAAAAAGTTTTTCCTTTAGGGGAATAGAGGTGGTTACAAAACCACATAGGGGTGGTGACTTTAAAAGTAAAATCCTATCCAGAGAAAGTAGGTGGATCTTTTTATTAGAGACTAGAGTTCCAGATGGACTGAACAGTAGAATGGATCTCATTACACAATATTAGGTAAGAATAAAAGAAAAATAAATAATTTTTTTTTTTTATATATATATTTTTTTTTAAAAAATTTAATTTTTTTTTTTTTTTAGGGAGAAGGAGGAAAAGAGAAAAGGGAGAGGAAAAGAAAAGGGATAGAGTTCATGTATGAATTTACAAAAGATTATATCTTTATCTTAAACCTACTCTATGATATTATACCTTCTGAGAGTTATTTTTGTGATTGTTTCTGATGTTTAGATCATGCCTACTATATGATGCATTTTTTCATATATGTTTATATATTGTTGCTTTTTGTGGCAGTTATTCCATATTATTGTTGATTCGTTACTAAATGTTTATATCATTTGTCTATGTATAAAACATGTTCAATATAGGTATTTTTCTGGCAACATTTTTTGAACTGAGTTTCAACCATCTACTCAGATGTTTTTAATTGGTTTGTTCCACTGTTTTTAATTAAGGGTCATTTGAATATGTTCCACAAAGGAGGATATATTGCTAGTGTTGAAGCTTAGCTCAAATAGGACCGTGAGGAAGGCACATAGTGCTGAAACATGTAGTCCCTTGCTGGAATGCTACTAATTGATTGGAGTTCCTTATACTTTTTATGATATAATGGATTAATAAAGAAGAAGTTTTTACAAATCTGGTGAACTTTCATCCTTTTGCTGGATCCCCATTTCCTCATATTTCTATTTGTTGGGGCATACTCCCTGCCTGGATCCGTGCAAAGCATAGGGTGAACACCGATTACTGCATCAAGAGGAACTCCTTTATGGTGAGCTGGCTATATGTTTTTCACATTGTTTGAATATATATGTATATATATATGTATGTGAGTATGTGTGTATATATGTACATTTATTGTGTTTTTGATCCGATTATATATAGAAATGACGATATATTTATACATTGTATGTCCATACAGTATGTATATATGCGTATATATTTATTTTTTCTTTTTCAGACTTAATAATATGCTGTAACAAGGTATTGAACAATTATTCATAATAGATTTATCGTCTAAATATCTTTTTTTCTCGTTTTTTTCCTCTTTCTCCTTTTTCCCTTATTTTCTGTTTTTTGTTTTTTTATATTTTTTATATTTCTTCATTATACTGACATATATGTCATATTTTTTGATTGTCTTCACCAATATGTCATACTCTGTCTGAAACATGTTGCGCAAGTGATATGAGTACCATTAGGATGTTATGATATCCTTAGTCCTAGATTTGATAGCGCTATGCGCCTATGTCTGTTAGTCTCTGCCACACTTCCTTTATCTTTCTTCCCCATTTCCGTCCGATTAGCTATACCGCGCATGCGCAGTTGACATAGTAACGTGACACATAGGTATACCGAGTCGTTTTGCCACACTTCCTCATTTTCTTCCCCACTTCCATCCTGCTAGGCGGACAGCGCATGCATGTGTTGCGCTAACCCATATGTGATCACTTAATTCACAGCTGCAGTCTATTTTGGTGATCTTTGTGGCTTAAATAAATCAACCTCCTCCCCGTCTGGTACACATTCCTTCCTACCAAGACGGCGGCATGGTCCCCTGTACTTAGTGCTTTCATTTAATACAGGTCTGTTTATGGCATCCTTCTTTTACTTTCTTGGGCTACTATTCTGGATACTTAGAATTCTTCTTTTTGTTTTGCTCTTTAGAACATTTAAGAATGATTATACTTGATTATACAGGTATTATTCTGGTGCTCACCTAGTTTTTTACTCTCATTTTTTTGCTATTTTACGTATATTTTTTCTTTTTATATGTGCGCATATACTTACATATGTGATGTGCTTTCTTCTTAACAGAAAATTATGACACACCTACCGGATGGAATTATTTCTTTTTCTTATTTATGTTGGCAAAAAATATCTATATATATATAATCTGATTAATGAATTGATTTTGTATAACAATGAAAATTTTCCCAACATATTATGTTGACTATATGTTATGGTTATTCTTTTTTATAGATAAACCCTTGATAAAGGCTTAGTTTAGCCGAAGCGTTGGGGACTCTGTATTTTTCATGTTCCATGTTAATAAATATTTTTCTGCAAAATTAAAAATTTTTGTGCCATTCCATTCCAGTCAGTTGAATTCCAGCCAGAGTACACCTCTTTCTACTTAATATGCTTTTGATTAGTTGATCACATGAACCAAATCTTATTTAATGAAGGAAAGTATAAAAAAAAACCCTGCTGTGTTTTTCACAATCCTCTTGCAATAGGACAAGCTGGATGGCAAAACAAGTGCTACTAATATCCCAAAAGAAATAGGAATGAAAAAATAAATTTTAACCATGCCAAAGGAGTTGAAATGAAAAGTCTTGAGTGAGGAAAGGAAGGGCTCAATTCTGGCTTTACTAGCAGAGGGATACAGTGAGCATCATGTTGCCTTCATCCTTAAAATTTCGAAGATGGCAACAACAAGCTCAAGCAGCAGACATTGGGGATAACAAAGGTGCAGACTGGCAGAGGACGAAAAACGTCTCTCCACTGACCGGGATGACCGTCATCTTATTCGAATGTCACTCAGCAGCCACAGGATGATATCAAGTGACCTACAAAAGAAATGGTAAATGGCAGCTGGGGTGAAGTGCACAGCAAGAACAGTTCAAAACAGGCTCCTAGAGGCAGAGCTCAAGTCATATAAAGATAGAAAAAAAGCCTTTCATCAGTTAAGCAAAGGAGAGCCAGGCTGAAATTTGCCAAAGACCATAAAGATTGTCCCATAGAGGATTGGAGTAAGGTAATCTTATCTGATGAGTCTAATTTTCAGCTTTGCCCAACACCTGGTCATCCAATGGTTAGACAGAGACCTGGAGAGGCATACAAGCCACAGTGTCTTGCACCCACTGTGAAATTTGGTGGAGGATCGGTGATGATCTGGGGATGTGTCAGCAAGGCTAGGTTAATGTTTGCAAAGGGCATATAAATCAAGCTGCATACAAGGTTATCCTAGAAAAACAGTTGATTCCTTCTGCTCAGGAAATGTTCCCCAACTCTGAGGACTGTTTTTTTCCAGCAGGACAATGCGACATGCCGCACAGCTAGGTCAATCAATGTGTGGATGAAGGACCACCACATCAAATCCCTGTCATGGGCAGCTCAATCTCCAGACCTGATCCCCATTGAAAAACTCTGGAATGTAATCAAGAGGAAGATGTGTAGTCACAAGCCATCAAAGAAAGATGAACTGCTTAAACTTTTGTACCAGGAGTGGCATAAGGTCACACAAAAGCAATCTGAAAGACTGGTGGAAAGCATGCCAAGACACATGAAAACTGTGATTAAAAATCATGGTTATTCCACCAAATATTGATTTCTGAACTCTTTCTGAGTTAAAACATTAGTATTGTTGTTTCTAAATGATTATGAATTTGTTTTCTTATTTCTTATTTGAGGTCTGCAAGCACTGCATTTTTTTTGTCATTTTGACCATTTCTCATTTTCTGAAAATAAATACAAAATTTAGTGCTTGGAAATTCGAAGACATGTTGTCAGTAGTTTATGGAATAAAAGTGAAATTTACATTTTATTCAAAAATATACTGAAAATTTTGCAGTGTTCTCTTAATTTTTGCCAGCGCTGTGTATATGTATATATATATAAATAGAAAAAAAACAGGCAGCACTCCAGTTAAAAGGGAAAATTGTGGACTTTAATCCAGCACCAAGTGGTGCAACGTTTCGACCTCACAGCATGGTCTTTGTCAAGCACAGTGTTATCATAGAATGGTGCACTTTTTATACATATCTCTTCAATTTACTAATATACAAAAATTAGCATATATTAAATATAAATCATAATCAAAATGTATGAAAATTACATTGCAGTAAATATGAGAACCATTATAGTGTTTACATAATGGGTTATATCCAACCGTACCTACCATCATTGATACAGCTAGATTAACAATGATTAAAAGATGTGACTGTTCTAAACCTAAGATCACCGTGGGACATTTGCATTACCTGGACTACGGCAGACAGGGAGTATATGTTTGTTTATTATTTTACATTATTTCTAGGAGACGAATGCGTCGGGGATTTGGTGTGAGGTATAATGGGTTTTTATTTTTATGTGAATATGTATGTAATTTTACCTTTTGTTTTTTTTTTTTTAACTGTGGGCACAGGCAAGAGCAGATGATACTACACCTCCCATCAGCGACACCTGAAATAGCCCGATGGGAGCAGTAGTCTTATCCACGCCAGGCCCACGCCTGCTTTTTTACCGCAGGTCACCGCTGCGGGATCACGCTGACATCTGCCAGCATGATCCCGCAGCGCTGTGACCGACAGTACTGGCTGTAGCATTACCGCGCACTGCCGCACACACACACACAAAGGCACTGATATTCCAGTCTCTGCTTGGGAATGCTGCAGCTCAATCACTGTTAAGTTTGCTCTCTGTGCTGCATCTTTAATTAAAGCCATCCTTAGCTGGGCTGAGAGTTTTTGTGGGCAGCCCTCTTTTGACATGTTTGTTATAGTACCAAATTCTTTCCATTTGATGATAATGGTGCTCTGGGGGATTATAAGAGATTGGGAATTTTTTTATAACCCAACCTTGACTCTCAACAACTTGGTCCCTGACTTCCCTGTCCGTGGGGATCTCATTGGTCTTCATGGTGTTGTTCGGTTAGTGGTGCCTCTTGCTTCATGGTGTTGCAGCCTCTGCGGCCTTTCAGAAATGGTGTGTATATACTGACAGAGCATCTGACACTTCAGTTGCACACAGGTGGCCTTTCTTTCACTATGTTGTGACGTATGAAGGTCATTGATTGTACCAGAAATTTTTAGGAGCTTTATAGGAAAAGGGATGAATGCATATGCACATGCCAATTTTTAGTTATTTGATCCCACAAATTTAATTTATGTTTATATTTTTCCCATTTAATTTCACCAACTTAGGCTAGTTTCACATATGCGGTTGAATTCGCAGCGTATCTTCCGCAACCTCAAAAGCACGAAAAATTGCATGTAAACGCTGCGGTTTTTAGACGCAGTAGCTTACGCATGCGGTCAAAAAAAACCGCAGCGTTTGCATGCTTTTCAATGCATTTGTGGTTTTTTTGCGCATGGTGGAAAATTTTACAGGAGAAAAAACTAGATAAACAGACACCACCAATGGGACAACAGTGGGCATGTGTTATGGGATATCTTTATATAGACCCTTGGACAGCTGAAATCTTCAGATTGTGCTCCTGTTTCCTGTGTCATGGTGGATCTTCGCATGGAGAGCTTTTATTTCAACCTGTTTTTAAGTATAAAGCTGTTTCTTGCCTATGCGTTTGCTTGTGAGCAACAAAGAAATAAAGACGGAGAAGATGGCGTCGGCGTTATTGGAGACACCCCATTATTGAGGTCCAGGAGAGCCGTGGAGCCTACCACACCCTATTCAGCAAACTCAATGCCAACCCGGTGAAATTTCCGGAATATACCAGGATGACTCAAGAGACCTTCCGGGATTTGCTTGGTCGTGTCCAAGGAGTCATCTGGAGACAGGACACCCAGCTCCGTAGAGCGATTCCTGCAGAGGAACGTCTCCTGATCACATTAAGGTACATAATGATTCTAAACAAACGTCTGTCAAAATTATTATTGTTCTGCCTTGTATACATTTTTTTTAACTTTATCTCTTTAGCTTCTTAATTTTTTTCTCTCTCTGTTTGGCAGATTCCTGGCTACCGGAGAGACACTATCATTGCTCCATTTTCAGTACCGGCTAGGAATTTCCACCCTCTCTGGATTTGTTGCGGACACCTGCCGGGCTCTTGTGGAACGTTCTCCGGGATGAATTTATCCCCTTACCCACCGCGGAAATGTGGATGGAAATTGCCGACAAATTCTGGTGAGTGTGTAATTTCCCCAACTCTCTGGGAGCAGTGGATGGAAACATACACATACGGATTACCAAACCCACCAGATCTGGATCGGAGTATATTAACTACAAAAAATATTTTTCTGTAGTGCTCATGGCAATAGCAAATGAGGACTGTCGCTTTTTCGCCGTGGACATTGGAGCTTTTGGCCGTGGCAATGACTCCCAGACTTTTAAAAATTCTGATATGGGCAGATGCTTGTATGGAAAAAATTTTATTTTACCCCTGCCACGACCTCTCCCCAACACTCAAGGCCCACCGATGCCATTTGTTATGGCTGGGGATGAGGCCTTTCAGATGTGTGAAAACCTACTGAAGCCATATTCCAGTCGGGTCTTGAACCACACTAAAAGGATTTTTAACTACAGACTGACCAGGGCCCGAAGAACAGTTGAGTGTTCCTTTGGGATTCTTGTCTCAAAATGGTGCATTCTTGGGACAGCCATTAATTTAAAAATGGAGACGGTCGATGAGGTTGTCAAAGCCTGTGTGGTTCTCCAGAATTACATAATGGCTAAGGAGCGACCCAACAATGAACTGGATGAACCAGTTGCAAACCCATTGCCAGATTACCAGCATCACCCTCTTCTGTCAACAGTTGAAGTTGTCCACATGAGGGACCAATTTGCTGCGTACTTTGTTTCTGAAATCAGACATGTGGAATGGCAAGATGATATGGTGTAAAATGTTCTGTTGGGTTTGTGTATGTACCAGTTATGTTGAAAATGTTCCTAATGTTTATTGTTAATAAATAACGTGTTTTGATACCAGCACAGATTCTCCTATGTCTTTCCTCTCAAAACCACTTATGTGAGTGGTATGGTAGTTGACGTCATTACATCCTGCGACTCTTCTGCAGTATCTATTGTTCACAGACTGAAGAGACGATGGAGGTATAATACAAGGCATAGACTCACCAGGCCATGTCTCAGAAATAGTGAGTTCATGATGCACAAAAACCCAGCATCATGAATTCACTATTTCTGCACCTGTCCAGGTGAGTTTAGATATACCTTGTATGACCACCATCGTCTCTTCAGTCTGCATCAAATAGATTACATAAACTGTAGAGATGCTGGCGGTAATACAAGGCATATCTATTCTCACCTGGCCAGCTGTCAGAAATAGTGAATTCAGGATGCACAAAACCCAGCATCCTGAAGTCACTATTTCTGAAAAATGGCCTGGTGAGTATAGATATGCCTTCTATTACCTCCAGTCTTAATGACTCTATGTCATTAGCCATTCAAATTGATCGACATTTACGTGAACGTAAAACTACGAGAGAGACGGTGCTCCCTTTCGAACAAACAAAGAGTTCAGAAAGCGTAATAAGTTGTGCTTCTTTTGTGGGGATGCCTCTCATACTATTTCGGTCTGCCCTAAATGAGAAAAACGTTTTGCTCACTCATTTGCGGTGGGCAGTGTACAGCCTAAGTTCCTTTTGGCGGTTACCTTGATCTTCTCCTTGTCTACATTTTCTGCTAAGGCTTTTGTTGATTCAGGAGCAGCTTTGAATCTATGGATTTTGACTTTGCCAAATGTTTTGGTTTTCCAATGGTGCCCCTGCAGACCCCTATTCCTTTGTGGGATATTGATGCTACCCCTTTGGCAGAAAATAAACGCCAGTTTTGGACCCAGGTGATAATGCGGGTCACCCCGGACCACCAAGAGAATTGTAAATTTTTGGTGTTGCACAATTTACATGATATTATTGTACTGGGTTTTCCTTGGTTGCAAACCCATAATCCTGTTTTGGATTGGAAATCTGTGTTTGTGGTGAGTTGGGGTTGGCAGTGTGTTCTTAGTGACACTCCTGTTTTCTCCATCTCTCCCCAGTCTCATGATGTTCCTGACTATTTGGCTGATTTTTCTGATGTATTTAGTGAGAGGTTGTCTGCGTCTTTGCGTCCTCATAGTAGTTATGACTACGCAATTGAGTTAATGCCCGGTTGTAAATTTCCCAAGGGTCGGCTTTTCAACTTACCCATATCTCAATGGATTTTATTTCTGATCATGTCTCTCAGAGACTCCCAAAGTTGCCATCTTCTTCTGAGTTGGTGCCCTTGTTTTTACAACATGTGGTTCATTTGCACGGGATTCCTGAGAACATTGTGTCGGACAGAGGAGTCCAGTTTGTTTCCAGATTTTGGAGAGCTTTTTGTTCCAAACTGGGAATTAAGTTATCTTTCTCCTCTGCATTTCATCCTCAGACCAATGGGCAGACTGAGAGATCAAACCAATCTTTGGAATCCTATTTGAGATGTTTCATATCTGCTGATCAAGATGACTGGTTCTGTAAGGACTGGGACTGTGTACCTGTTGTATCTGCTCTTGCCCTGAGTTCGGTTGGATTCTGCCCTTAATCAAAATGGAGTTGCTGGCTTCACGGGGGCCATCTTGTTTCCTGTCTGATACTCCTTGTTTTCCTGTCTGCTGTATATATAAGGGAACTCGTAACACTATGCCTTGCTAGTGTATCTTGTTCTTTACTTGCTGCCAAACTGGAAGGACTAGCAACCTGCTTGCCTCTTCTACTCTTCGGGATACCCCGCTTGTTTAAGGATCTACGTACCACGGAAGGACTCTGCTGCTATACCTGCTCTGCAAACATCTCTGCTATGCTCTGCCCTCCCTTAGGAGCCGGCCCGGGCTCTGGGTCCTGGATTCCGCATTGCTGGACTGGTATTCTCACCCTCGGTCTGTACTACTCCTTGTGCATACTACTGAGACTGTCTTATTGCCTGCTTTGCATCTGTCAGCTGAAGTGCATATTTCTGCAATAGATATATACATCTTCAACTGTGAAATACCGTGTTTTGTCTTCATTTCTGACCCACGTCATCGGGCTTCATAGAACTCTAGTATAAACTTATAACAGATTACACAAGCCCCAAAAATGGAGCTCACTGGGTCAGATACGGTGGAGACACGGGTGAAAAAGCTGTTCCCATTTGTCTCAGGACTGCACGGGGAATTGCAAGCAATTAAGACTAAGCTGGGGCATTAGAGGCTCAATCTAATCACAATGCAAATGTGGCTGATACTTCTATCCAGGCTATAGCCACTCGCCTCTCAAATGTGGAGACTACAGCCGCAGCTGCGGTTCCAGTCCCAGCTCCAACTCAAGTTCCAGGTCCGGTTTTTCCCAAATTCCCACCATTCAGGTTTGGTGCAGAAAGAGAGAAATTTTGTGGGTTTCTGAATCTGTGTCAGCTGTATATTTCTGCAAGTGCGGCTCAGTTCACAACTGAATGGGACAAAGTATTAATCATGATAATGTTATTGACAAACAAGGCCTTAGCCTGGGCTAATCCTCTAATCGAAACCAATGATGCATGTTTGAATTCTCTGAATGACTTTACTGCTGCTATGGGTCAGATGTTCGATGATCCTAACCAAAATATCACGGCAGAAACTGCATTATTATCACTTCGTCAAGGAATGTGTCCTGTTGTGGAATATGCTATGGAATTTCGGAGGTGGGTGCTGAACACTACATGGTGTGACTCAATAAAATATGCAGTGTTCAAGAGGGGTTTGTCTGCTTCTATTAAAGATGAACTGGCTCAGGGTGAATCACCTGCTAATCTGACTGACATTATAAATCATTGTATCAGGATAGATATTCGTCTCACGGAACGCCGGCAAGAGAGGTGGGCACAGGCCAATCGTAATAACCCCATATTCCTCCCATCTTCCTCAATGGATACCCAAAACAAATCATCTTCTTCGGCAGAGTCTGAACCTATGGGAACAACATGGGAAGGGAAGCAAAAGACCAGAAAAAGCCATACATCTGAAAAATGCTATTGAGAACTCTGCTATTAGAAGTGGAAAGGAAGAACAAAGACAAAAGAATCTAAATAATAAAAATATTGGAGAAAGAGAAACCAATCACAAACTAAAATGTTTCTATACTAATGCACAAAGCATGGGCAACAAACAAGGAGAATTGGAACTACTAACACAGGAAAAGAAATATGATGTCATTGGAATCACTGAAACTTGGTGGGACAATACACATGATTGGAATACAAGACTAGAAGGATACAACTTATTTTCAAGAAACAGACTTGATAAACGAGGAGGAGGTGTCGCATTGTATGTTAGAAACGCGTATATCTGCACAGAGATTGAAGCTTCAGAGACTGGGAGTACTGTGGAAACTGTTTGGGTAAGAATACAAGGACAGAACAATGGAAAGGACACCATTGTAGGCATTTACTACAGGCCGCCTGTGCAAGCTGAAGATATGGATGAACTCTTTATGCATCAAATGGCCAAGTTCTCCAAAAAATATGACATAGTTGTCATGGGAGATTTCAACTATCCAGACATTTGTTGGGAATCTCTCTCAGGCAAAACTAACAGGTCAAGGAAATTCTTATCCTCTCTTGCTGACAACTTTATCTTCCAAAAGGTAGGGGAGAAAACAAGGGGAACTGCTACCTTGGATCTAATCCTTACAAACAGGGAGGAAATGGTTGAGGAGGTAAAAGTGGCTGGGACCCTAGGAGGTAGCGACCATGCTATTTTAGAATTTTGGATAACTAGAGGAGGAAGACCTGTGAAGACTCAGACGTCAAGGTTAGATTTCAGAAAGGCAGATTTTAAGGGATTCAGAAAGAGAATTGGAGGGATCCAATGGCTGGATATCCTTAAAGACAAAAATGTCCAGGAACGATGGGAAATCTTGAAAAATGAAATTCTCAAAGCACAACTGTTAACAATTCCAAAAAGAGGGAAGAATAGGAAGCATTTAAGGAAGCCAGGATGGATGAACACAGAACTTAAGCACATGCTAAAAAGGAAGAAAAAAATGTTTATAAAATGGAAAGAGGGAGGCATATCTAAAGAAGAATATAATGCTGTCTGCAGAACCTGCAGGGAACAAATCAGATTAGCTAAAGCTGACAATGAATTGAGGCTTGCAAGAGATGTCAAAAGCAATAATAAAGGATTTTGGGGATATGTCAAAAGTAAAAGAAAAGTCAAAGATGCTATAGGATTTTTACAGGATGAAAATGATGAAATGGTAAGACAGGATGTTGAGAAGGCCGAACTTTTAAATTCCTATTTTGCATCTGTTTTCTCTCAGAAAGGAAATGTAACATCAACTGTTCTTCACTGTCCTATTAAGGGAATAGAAGAATCCAGGATATCTATAAACAGAAAGATAGTGAGGAAACACTTAGCTAACCTAAATGAATTCAAGTCACCAGGTCCAGATGAATTACACCCCAGAGTACTGAAGGAGATAGCAGAAGAAATTTCTGAACCCCTCTCCATAATCTTTGAAAATTCTTGGAGAGCAGGAGAAGTCCCAGAAGACTGGAGAAGAGCAAATGTTGTTCCTATCTTCAAAAAGGGGAAGAAGGTGGACCCAGGCAACTATAGGCCGGTGAGTCTGACTTCTATACCAGGAAAGATCTTTGAACAAATTATTAAACAACATGTATGTCAGCACCTGGATAAGAATGAAGTGATTAAACAGAGTCAGCATGGGTTTGTAACTAATAAGTCATGTCAGACTAACTTAATTTCCTTCTATGATGGAATCACTGATTGGGTGGATCAAGGAAATGCTGTAGATATAGTATATCTTGACTTCAGCAAAGCATTTGACAAAGTATCTCATACAATCCTTATTGAAAAAATGTCTAAGTATGGAATGGACAAGGCAACTGTTAGGTGGATTCATAACTGGCTTAGTGATCGGACCCAAAGAGTGGTCGTAAATGGCTGCACATCCAGTTGGAAGAATGTCTCAAGTGGGGTACCACAGGGCTCTGTCCTGGGCCCTGTATTGTTCAACATCTTTATCAACGATTTAGATGAAGGAATTGAGGGTAAACTGATTAAATTTGCTGATGACACAAAGCTAGGAGGGATAGCTAATACTAGAGAAGAGAGAGAGAGGATTCAAAAAGATATAAATAAACTGGAGAAGTGGGCAGCAACAAACAGAATGGTTTTTAACAGGGAAAAATGCAAAGTACTACATCTGTGCAATAAAAATGAAAAAAGCATATACAGAATGGGAGGAATAGGGCTACGCAACAGCACATGTGAAAAAGACTTGGGCATACTAATAGATCACAGACTGAATATGAGTCAACAGTGTGATGCAGCAGCAAAAAAGGCAAATGCAATTCTAGGATGTATTAACAGAAGCATACAGTCTAGATCACGTGAAGTCATTATTTCCCTCTACTCCTCTTTGGTCAGACCTCATCTGGAATATTGTGTCCAGTTTTGGGCGCCACATTTTAAAAAAGACATCAACAAACTGGAGCAAGTTCAGAAAAGAACGACCAGAATGGTGACCGGTCTGCAAACCCTGTCTTATGAGGAAAGGTTGCAGGATTTGGGAATGTTTAGTTTGCAAAAGAGAAGACTGAGAGGAGACTTAATAGCTGTCTACAAATATCTAAAGGGCTGTCACATTGTAGAAGGATCAACTTTATTCTCATTTGCACAAGGAAAGACTAGAAGCAATGGGATGAAACTGAATGGGAGGAGACACAGATTCGATATTAGAAAAAACTTTTTGACAGTTAGAGTGATCAATGAGTGGAACAAGCTGCCACGAGAAGTGGTGAGTTCTCCTTCAATGGAAGTCTTCAAACAGAGGCTGGACAGACATCTGACTGGGATGATTTAGCAAATCCTGCTTTGAGCAGGGGGTTGGACCAGATGGCCCAGGAGGTCCCTTCCAACTCTACGATTCTATGATTCTATGATTCTATGCAAATTGATGCGGTTCGGAGGAGTACCGTCGACGCACGCAAGTAACATCGCTTCCGAGAAAATTTGTGCTTCTACTGCAGAAAATCGGGTCACTGCATCTCGGTCTGTCCCGGAAAAAATCGCAAGTCCGCAGCTGCGGTAATCGAATGTGACGTTTCTGATGTATCTTCTGTTGGTTCTCAGTTAAATACTTGTAGGAAAGTGATGGCAGACGAAACTTCAGACTTCCCTGATTCTAGTTCAGAAGCATCATCACCTGTGGGTGGGGGAAGTTTTTTCAATAAATTCTGCTATGGTGATCTCAGGCGAGGGCAGAAAGGACACACTTTGTACTATTCCCATTGTGATCTGGGTGCAATCCTGTTGGATTAATAGTACAGCCATGATTAATTCTGGGGATAGCGACAATTGCATGGACATGGGATTTGCTAAAAAACACGATATACACTCGCAGAAGAGGCGTTCAACAATGTTAATGGAGAATATAGATGGGTCCCTGTTGGTATCTGGGCCGGTAGACTCTCAAACTACACCTCTGAAGATTCGTATGGGGGCAGGTCATTCAGAAAAACTGTTATTCTTGCTAATTTCCTCCCCTCACTTTCCTATAATTCTAAGGTTACCATGGTTACAACGGCAAAACCCCACTATCGATTGGAGGACAAAAGAATTGCAGTTTCCAAGTAAACAGATACTATCTGGAGAATTAACTTCAGTCTGACCAGGCTCTCGCAATGGGAAGGCCAACGCTCTGTCCAGGATTCTTTCGGATGACGTAACCTCGGCTTCGCCACCAAAGACCATACTGTCAGAACGAAACTTCGCAAGTGTTCTGCGCAATCAAGACCTATTAAAGGATATTAAGGAGGCCTACGCCACAGATTCACTTCTGATTCAACCATCTACTCAGGTAAATTTAACCTTGAAAAACGGCCTTTGGTTTCAGAGACAACGTCTGTATGTCCGGGAAACAATAAAATTAAGAGTATTGAAACTAATGCATAACTCTAAGATCGCCAGTCATAGAGGAATTAAGAAAACTCAAGAATTTGTGTCTCGCTTCTTTTGGTGGCCGACTTTCCGGAAGAACATTTGACTGTATGTGTCATCATGTGAGGTATGTGCCAGATCAAAAGTCCCTCGCTCCTCACCTACTGGATTATTACAATCTCTTTCTATTCCATCTCGTCCCTGGGGGTCTATCTCAATGGACTTTATTGTAGAGTTGCCAACATCTCAAGGAAAGAACACGATTCTAGTAGTGGTTGACCGATCAACCAAAGCTGATCATTTCATTCCCTGTACCGGGTTACCAATGGCCAAACAGACAGCGGACCTTGTTGTACAAAATATTTTTCGATTACATGGAGTCCAAGATGAAGTAATATCTGATTGAGGGGTTCAATTTACTTCAAAATTTTGGCAACATTTTTGTACTGCTCTGGACATCAAGGTAAATTTATCATCTGCTTTCCATCCACAGTTTAACGGCCAAACAGAACGGACCAATCAGATCTTGGAGCAGTATCTGCGTTGCTATGTGTGTCACCTGCAAGATGATTGGGTGAGTCTGCTCCCGTTGACTGAATTCACCTATAATAACTCACAGAGTGCATCCACCAAAATGTCTCCATTCTTTGCTAATAAGGGATATCATCCCAGTATTCTTTCTCGACTTCCGATAGACATGTCTGTGCCTGCGGTAGCCGACCACATTTCATCTCTTCAGGAGAATCTGGAAGTTCTGAAGCAGACGCTGGCCACAGCACAGGAGAGATACAAAAAGGCAGCAGACAGATTCCGTAAGCCAGTACCCACATACAAGGTAGGAGACATGGTTTGGCTTTCAACAAAGAACTTGAAACTCAAGGTCCCAACATCTAAACTGTGGCAGAAATATGTTGGTCCGTACAAAATCAGCAGCATAGTGAGTTCTGTGGCCTGTCGACTCAAGTTGCCTAGTTCTTTAAAGATACATCCTGTCTTTCACGTTTCTCTGCTTAAACCGGTAGTGGCAAACCCTTTCTCCGGGCGCACATCTGCTCCTCCTGATCCAATTCTTGTTGACGGGCAGGAGGAATTCATCGTGGAGAGGATCATCGATTCACGGATTCATGGGGACGACTCCAGTATCTGGTAAAATGGCAAGGGTATTCTTCTGAAGAGAATTCCTGGGAACCTCTGGAGAATATTCACGCTTCTCATCTGATCAGACAGTTCCACAGCAGATACCCCAATAAACCAGATATAAGATCGTCCAGAGGACATCTTTAAGGAGGGTAGTAATGTAAGGACAGGGACTGTGTACCTGTTGTGTCTGCTCTTGCCCTTAGTTCGGTTGGATTCTGCCCTTAATCAAAATGGAGTTGCTGGCTTCACGGGGGCCATCTTGTTTCCTTTCTGATACTCCTTGTTTTCCTGTCTGCTGTATATATAAGGGAACTTTGCACACTATGCCTTGCTTGTGTATCTTGTTCTTTACTTGCTGCCAAACTGGAAGGACTAGCACCCTCCTTGCCTCTTCTACTCTTCGGGATACCCCGCTTGTTTCCGGATCTACGGACCACCGAAGGACTCTGCTGCTATACCTGCTCTGCACCCACCTCTGCTATGGTCTGCCCTCCCTTAGGAGCCAGCCCGGGCTCTGGGTCCTGGATTCCGCATTGCTGGACTGGTATTCGCACCCTCGGTGTTAGGCGTCGGGTTTCTGCATCTGCTCTGCAGGAATCCAGAGCCTCACATTCTGCGGTCTCCTGCTGTCTATCTACTGCAGAGGAGATTACTTTGCAGCAGACCGCTCCAGAGACTAAGTCCCGCTGTGCTCCTACTGGGCATGCTCATGAGATGAAATCCCATTGGAGATCAGGAGTCATATGCTCAGGTCCTGTTTCTGATCTCGTTCGGCCATGCGCTAGTATAGGCTATACTTGCTAGATGTGTGAATGGTGACAGATGTATGATTCTGGTGACTGACTCATTTGAAACCCCTTCCCTCTGATATTACGCATGTGGATAGGGAATTAGTTCAGCAGTCAGCGCCAGTCAGTAGCAAGCCTTAGGCCACTGTGCACACCGCACCTCTATGCTAGCGTCCGACATTGCGCTTGGTTTCTAGCGGTGTCATCAAGCGGCAGTGTCCTACGCCGCGCTGCAGTTGCAGCCCTTCTTGGCGTTCGCAGTAGCGACGCCACACACATGGTAGGTCTAGACGGACGCAGCTCCTCTGTCTTAGGTCCTGCTCCTGTGACCAGATACCATGTGTGCATTTACCTGAGGCCTGTGACACTAACAGGCTCAGCGTTTTTGTATGTTTATGTTGCGGCGCCTCTGTGTGTGAACAGAGCCCGCTCTGCGCACTTCAGGTGAAGTTGAATCCGTGCGCATTATACCGCCATATTGCTCGTCTGTCATTACCTAGCAGCGGTGTAACACCTACTGCACGGTGGACCCCGAGCGGCAAACACACTTTATTATTTATTTTTATTTAGTGCGTTCCACCGTTCCTAACATTATACTAGTGCCAGGGTCTTGCTAGTAATGGCAGATCAGCAGCAACTCTTACAGTGCATTCACCAGCTAGAGGGCCGGTTGGCTACTTTTGAGAGCGTTATCTCAGCGGCAAAGTCTTCGGAGGCTGCTGTACCGGCGATCGCAGAGGCGGTTTCACTTATGTCCTCATCCTCCCCTGCGCCGACAGTTTACCACCTCCCGTTGCCCGATAAATTTTCTGTCGAAGGCGCCTCCTGCAGAGGTTTCGTGAGCCAGTGCTCTATCCAGCTGGAGTTACTGGCTGCGCGATTCCCTATGGAACGGGCTAAGGAGGGGTTTATTGTTTCCCTTATGTCAGGCAGGGCATTGGAGTGGGCCATGCCACTATGGGAGCGTGGTGACCGCTGCTCAGTTCTTAACATCTATCAAGCAGGTCTTCCTGGGACCACGGGTCACGCACAATACCTCTCTCCAGCTCCTTGCATTAACTCAGGGATCCCTCTCGGTCAGCCAGTATGCCGTTCGTTTTCGGACGCTGGCTTCCGAGCTGGAGTGGTCTGATAAAGCCCTTATCCCTGTGTTTTGGAGAGGTTTAGCTGAGCATGTTAAGGATGCTCTATCTACCAGAGAGGTTCTGGTAGATAGAGTCTGGAGGAGCTAACTGCCATTGCCACCCGCATTGATCTCCGTTTCTCGGAGCGTGGGCTGGAGCGTGCTCAATCCAGACAGAAGGTTACTCCGGCTCCCAACTTCTTTGAACCTCTGGAATCACCCGAGCCAGAGTGTTCACTCCCAGAGCCCATGGAGGTGTCTCGCGCCAGTCTTGAGGCGCGTCCGGCACTAAGCTCCACTTGCGGTTACCACTGTCAGCACTCTGTTCCCCAGGATAACGGGGCCCCGCAATGGCCAAACTCTGTGCCGCCGGGCAAGACCTTTGTGTCAGTAGCCCCGCACTGCACTTGCTCACTGAGCCAGTGCGGGTGTCCTGAGTACAAAGACAGTGCTCAAAGATACCTGTGGAGCAGGGCAGCAGCGGTGACGATGCGTGCTTCAGAGTATCAGGACTTTGTGTAAAAAAGAAGAAAAAAGAGGTACATCCAACAAGGGAACTCCAGTACAAAATATCAAAGTGAAAAGCATGTATAAATTTTATTGAGAGCATGTACACAACACAGCAAGATAAAAACACTTAAAAACAGACAAAGAGCATGTCACAATTATATGATGCTGAAAAAGTGACTTTCCCACAAAAGATACCCCTATGAAGCAACAATTTGATTTAGGTATAAATATAGCAGACAACTGGCCAAAAAAACAAATATGAAATATCTATAACGTTCAACATATGAACATAGATAATATATTGTGAAAAAGCCCCAAAAAGGGCAACACATTAAACACAGCACCATGCAGCAAAGGAACCCAGTAGTTCAGAACAGCCAAAAGATTATATTAAGGCTGTGCAAGGATTGATAACCTTTAAGTTAGAGAAAGGAAAAATGGGAAACCCTTACATATCCAGAGGTGAAGTGTTGACAATGAGCGGTCAAAAAAGCGGGAAAAATAACCCAATAACAAATAAAGCCAGTAATCTGCGGGGTAAATCAAAGAGGGAACCGCACCCCACGCGTATCGCCACGTAACGTGTGGCTTTCTCAAGGGAGGATGAAGCACTAGTGGTGTGCATGCATTGTCGTTATTATATACACAGAAACATGACTAATTAATGAGCAATCAAAGTTACAAACCTATGAAGCAAGGGAGCACGGCGTGGCAGCGGCCATCTTGTCAGCGTTCTCAGTGTGGGAATAAAGTTGCTGACACCTAATGAAAGCGCAATTGAATACTACTGCGCAGGCGCGATGTAACGGCGGCCATCTTGTCTATCCCCTGTTTTAATAAAGTTGATGACGTGTAGTGTGGGCACAATAGGAAACTGACGCGCAGGCGCAATATGGCGGCCGCCATCCTGTCTGTTCCTTATTTAGATAAGATCAATGGTGTATGGTATGAGCAAAAAATAATGAAAAAACAAAAAACAAAAAACAAAATAACACAAAATAAATACGCAGGCACAGTACGGCGGCAACCATTTGTTATATTCATTGTTTAAAAATAAACAAATAAACTTATGTACAAAAAAGCCCCCCCAAAAAACAATGATGAAAGTACCGCATCTAAAAGCGCATGCACAAATCAACATTAGCTAATTGATCACCAGACCAAAAAGGGGGCTGGGGAAGAATGAATAATTTTAAGGATACAGAAAAGTACCCGCGTGCCATATAACCCTTGTAGTTTCCACTACATGTCCCCCATCAAAACCAGCCTGCACATTATGAACGGTATTTAAAGCATTTATGCGCATACATCATGTGCCAATCAGCCATCCTATATGTGCCCAAGTGGGCAAAAAATGTTGTTACTGCCCAAAACATGATGATACCGCAACTGGCATATAAAGAGGCTGAGAAACGTGGA
The DNA here is from genome assembly GCF_039654945.1 of Dendrobates tinctorius. Lineage (NCBI taxonomy): Eukaryota > Metazoa > Chordata > Amphibia > Anura > Dendrobatidae > Dendrobates > Dendrobates tinctorius. The sequence goes on along the minus strand of NW_027361848.1, from coordinate 11,449,053 downwards.
TTGTGGAACATTTGTGAAAACACAAAAAGTCAATCACCCACCTAAACACATACAGAGATAAACACTGCTGTTAATTGTACACCAGGTGCACAAATAAGGACGAGCAGATAGTAAATATAGATCCAGCATTAACATTCCTTTCTAGAGGGGCATGGTGCTGCGAATAATGGAATATCAAAAATGACCATAAACATACTAATCTCAAAAAACATATATATATATATATATATATAAGAGATAACACTCACAAAGTATTGAGATCAACAATACCGTGCCAAATAAAGGCACGGAAATCAAAACCTAATGAAACATGAGAAATGAATATCCTAAAATCCTCGACAGAAGAAACAATTCAGAATGAAAAAGGTCATGTCTTGATTCAAAATTGGATCAAATTCAAAATAAAGTCCACAGAGGGCCCACAGATGCAGAAGGGCCAGTCGGTGTCCAACATAGATTTAGCAGGAACAAGCAAGCCCACAGTTGTGGCTATCCAACGATGGAATCTGCCAAATTCATAGGTAAGGGACTAACAGATGGCCAAAGGGATGTATCCAGATTCAGTATCCCAAAGGAGAAATCCTTAACTTGAAAAATCATCACAGCGCAGAACCAAGATCCCAGGATGGCAACAGAAGGATCGACAATCGAGATAACCCTAAGAAAGAGGGGGAAACAACATGGATTAACCATAAAACCCAGTAAACAGAAGTTCCTCATTAAGACCTTCTGGAGCTGAACTCCTCAAATTATAGATCCATCGTGCCTCTCTTCGGAGTAGTTCTTTGGTGAGATTGCCACCACGTATATTACCCAAAACCTGATCCAACACTAAAACTTGCAGGTTGAGACATCTGCTGGCATGACAATCAAGGAAGTGGTTTGCCACCGAGGAAATTGGCTTACCCTTTTCACGATCTATCTTGGCTTTATTGATGTTAGACACATGCTGCTGTACTCTGCGTCTCAATTCTTGGCCCGTCTGACCCACGTAAATCTTCGGACAAGGACAAATAAGAGCATAGATCACATTCTTAGATTTACAGTTGGAAGAGACCTACTACTAGAATTGGCACAGGCCACCGATTAAATGGCTCTTACCCTTGTGTGAATTGTACTATCTGTCCATTTATGATTGCCTCAGATTCGGTGACTCTTTCTGTTTTTCCAGGAGAAATCAAGTTGAAACATTATTCCAAGTTTTAGTGTTGGATCAGGTTTTGGGTAATATACGTGGTGGCAATCTCACCAAAGAACTACTCCGAAGAGAGGCACGATGGATCTATAATTTGAGGAGTTCAGCTCCAGAAGGTCTTAATGAGGAACTTCTGTTTACTTGGTTTTATGGTTAATCCATGTTGTTTCCCCCTCTTTCTTAGGGTTATCTCGATTGTCGATCCTTCTGTTGCCATCCTGGGATCTTGGTTCTGCGCTGTGATGATTTTTCCAGTTAAGGATTTCTCCTTTGGGATACTGAATCTGGATACATCCCTTTGGCCATCTGTTAGTCCCTTACCTATGAATTTGGCAGATTCCATCGTTGGATAGCCACAACTGTGGGCTTGCTTGTTCCTGCTAAATCTATGTTGGACACCGACTGGCCCTTCTGCATCTGTGGGCCCTCTGTGGACTTTATTTTGAATTTGATCCAATTTTGAATCAAGACATGACCTTTTTCATTCTGAATTGTTTCTTCTGTCGAGGATTTTAGGATATTCATTTCTCATGTTTCATTTGGTTTTGATTTCCGTGCCTTTATTTGGCACGGTATTGTTGATCTCAATACTTTGTGAGTGTTATCTCTTATATATATATATGTTTTTTGAGATTAGTATGTTTATGGTCATTTTTGATATTCCATTATTCGCAGCACCATGCCCCTCTAGAAAGGAATGTTAATGCTGGATCTATATTTACTACCTGCTCGTCCTTATTTGTGCACCTGGTGTACAATTAACAGCAGTGTTTATCTCTGTATGTGTTTAGGTGGGTGATTGACTTTTTGTGTTTTCACAAATGTTCCACAATCCACGTTTCTCAGCCTCTTTATGTGCCAGTTGCGGTATCATCATGTTTTGGGCAGTAACAACATTTTTTGCCCACTTGGGCACATATAGGATGGCTGATTGGCACATGATGTATGCGCATAAATGCTTTAAATACCGTTCATAATGTGCAGGCTGGTTTTGATGGGGGACATGTAGTGGAAACTACAAGGGTTATATGGCACGCGGGTACTTTTCTGTATCCTTAAAATTATTCATTCTTCCCCAGCCCCCTTTTTGGTCTGGTGATCAATTAGCTAATGTTGATTTGTGCATGCGCTTTTAGATGCGGTGCTTTCATCATTGTTTTTTGGGGGGGCTTTTTTGTACATAAGTTTATTTGTTTATTTTTAAACAATGAATATAACAAATGGTTGCCGCCGTACTGTGCCTGCGTATTTATTTTGTGTTATTTTGTTTTTTGTTTTTTCATTATTTTTTGCTCATACCATACACCATTGATCTTATCTAAATAAGGAACAGACAGGATGGCGGCCGCCATATTGCGCCTGCGCGTCAGTTTCCTATTGTGCCCACACTACACGTCATCAACTTTATTAAAACAGGGGATAGACAAGATGGCCGCCGTTACATCGCGCCTGCGCAGTAGTATTCAATTGCGCTTTCATTAGGTGTCAGCAACTTTATTCCCACACTGAGAACGCTGACAAGATGGCCGCTGCCACGCCGTGCTCCCTTGCTTCATAGGTTTGTAACTTTGATTGCTCATTAATTAGTCATGTTTCTGTGTATATAATAACGACAATGCATGCACACCACTAGCGCTTCATCCTCCCTTGAGAAAGCCACACGTTACGTGGCGATACGCGTGGGGTGCGGTTCCCTCTTTGATTTACCCCGCAGATTACTGGCTTTATTTGTTATTGGGTTATTTTTCCCCCTTTTTTGACCGCTCATTGTCAACACTTCACCTCTGGATATGTAAGGGTTTCCCATTTTTCCTTTCTCTAACTTAAAGGTTATCAATCCTTGCACAGCCTTAATGTAATCTTTTGGCTGTTCTGAACTACTGGGTTCCTTTGCTGCATGGTGCTGTGTTTAATGTGTTGCCCTTTTTGGGGCTTTTTCACAATATATTATTTATGTTCATATGTTGAGCGTTATAGATATTTCATATTTGGTTTTTTGGCCAGTTGTCTGCTATATTTACCTAAATCAAATTGTTGCTTCATAGGGGTATCTTTTGTGGGAAAGTCACTTTTTCAGCATCATATGATTGTGACATGCTCTTTGTGTGTTTTTAAGTGTTTTTATCTTGCTGTTTGTGTACATGCTCTCAATAAAATTTATACATGCTTTTCACTTTGATATTTTGTACTGGAGTTCCCTTGTTGGATGTACCTCTTTTTTCTTCTTTTTTACACAATGTTTTCTTGTACATCCGTGGTGAACCCGTGTTATTGTTAGCTGTGCCCTCCATATCTCATGTTTCTCTAGAGTATCAGGACCTGAAGCACATGACTGCTGGGGGCGTGGCCTAAGCTCCACAGAACTAGGAGCTGCAGGGAAACTCCTAGAAAGGTAACTACAGGACAATGTTACCAAGGGGCATAGATAGAGACAGAAACCAGATGAAGCCAGGGTCAAAGCACAAGATAGCAATACAGTACCAAAGGGTTAGACAGAATGGATAGTCAGGATGTAGCAATAGGTCAGAAAACCAGAACGGGCAATAGACGGTACAATAGGGACAAACTGTAACGGAGTAACGATAGCCAAGCCAGGAGGTCAGAACCGGAGAAGACAATGGTACCAAAGCGAGAGATGGAGTACAGAGTGAGGTAACAGGCCGGGTCATACACGGGAAGCAAACAAGCAACGCAGAATACACGCACACCAGGGGTCAGACACACCAGAACAACAGTATAGCTGACAGAGAACCCTGGTAAAGAGTTAGTATAAATACCCCTCCCAGATCCAGAAAGAGGCCACGAACACTTAACCCTGTGAGTGCAGGGCAAGAACCCTGTTCAAACCATGACACTTTGTTCCCCCTCACCTTCGGCCGAAGGTTCTCGCGTTGGCACACGCGTCCAGGGTGGGTGATCACTGTGGCTACATGCAGACCACAAAACTCCTGGCAGGGTCTTATTGGTGGCCGCACAGGGCTCGGGACATTAAAAAATATATTCAGGCATGCGCCTCATGTGCTCGGGTTAGCCTCCTTAAACAGAGAGTGAAGACGTCCGCTGACACACCGCGGCGTTCCACTTCAGCTTATGCTCCGGGCAATTTTGCCGTGCCCGTTGTCTCCCATGTGTCCCTTCTTAAACCTGGCGATCTTGCCGCCTCTGACACCTTCCACATGTCCCGGTTTTCCGTGTCACCTACCGAGACATCAGACTTGCTTTTGGACGAGTCTGAGACCTATGCCTCTGATGGGCATAAGGTGGTGGATTGGAAAGCTCAGAGGGGAGGGAGGGGGGGTAATGTTATACGTCGGGTTTCTGCGTCTGCTCTGCAGGAATCCAGAGCCTCACATTCTGTGGTCTCCTGCTGTCTATCTACTGCAGAGGAGATTACTTTGCAGCAGACCGCTCCAGAGACTAAGTCCCTCTGTGCTCCTACTGGGCATGCTCACGAGACAATCTCCCATTGGAGATCGGGAGTCATATGCTCAGGTCCTGTTTCTGATCTCATTGGTCCATCTCGGAGAACTGGAAGGTCCTGCACGGCCATAAAAAGCGTGCATGACCAGTCGGCCATGCGCTAGCATAGGCTATACTTGCTAGATGTGTGAATGGTGACGGATGTATGATTCTGGTGACTGACTCATTTGAAACCCCTTCCCTCTGATATTACGCTTGTGGATAGGGAATTAGTTCAGCAGTCAGCGCCAGTCAGTGGCAAGCCTTAGGCCACTGTGCTCACCGCACCTCTACGCTAGCGTCCGACATTGCGCTTGCTTTCTAGCCTTGTTGTCAAGCGGCAGTGTCCTACGCCGCGCTGCAGTTGCAGCCCTTCTTGGCGCTCGCAGTGGCGACGCCGCACACACGGTAGGTCTAGACGGACGCAGCTCCTCTGTCTTAGGTCCTGCTCCTGTGACCAGATACCGTGTGTGCATTTACCTGAGGCCTGTGACACTAACAGGCTCAGTGTTTTTGTATGTTTATGTTGCGGCGCCTCTGTGTGTGAACAGAGCCTGCTCTGCGCACTTCGGGTGAAGTTGAACCCGTGCGCATTATACCGCCATATTGCTCGTCTGTCATTACCTAGCAGCGGTGTAACACCTACTGCACGGTGGACCCCGAGCGACAAATGCACTTTATTATTTATTTTTATTTAGTGCGTTCTGCCGTTCCTAACATTCGGTGGTCTGTACTACTACTTGTGCATACTACTGAGACTGTCTTATTGCCTGCTTTGCATCTGTAAGCTGAAGTGCATATTTCTTCAATAGATATATACATCTTGAACTGTGAAATACCGTGTTTTGTCTTCATTTCTGACCCATGTCATCGGGCTTCATAGAACTCTAGTATAAACTTATAACAGGTTCTCATTTTTGCCCTTGGCCGAATTCGCGCTAAACAATAGGGCTAGATCTGCCACTTTGATGTCGCTCTTTTTCTGTAACTTTGGGTTTCATCCTCGATTTTCTTTGGGGCAGGTGGAAGCTTCGGCCTGCCCAAGTGTAAATTCTGTGGTAGAGAGAATGCAGCATATTTGGGAACAAATAGTGGATAAGTTGTCCCACTCTCAGGAAAAGGCCCAACAGTTTTCCAACCGGCATAGGATCATTGGTCCCCGGTTTAAAGTGGGTGATATGGTTTGGTTGTCCTAAAAAAATATTCCTATGAAGGTTGCGTCTCCAAAATTCAAGCCAAGGTTCATTGGACCTTATAAGATTTTGGAAATTCTTAACCCCATTTCTTTCGGTTTGGTTCTTCCAGTTACGTTTAAGATTCATAACGTTTTTCATAAATCTTTATTGAAAAGGTTTGTGGAGCCAGTAGTTCCCATGTCGGAGTGCCCTGACCCTGTATTGGTTAAGGGTAATTTGGAGTATGAGGTAGAGAAAATATTGGATTCTCGTCTGGCTAGACAGAGACTCCAGTACTTGGTCAAGTGGAAGGGTTATACTGTAGCCAGGAGGATAATTCTTGGGTCTCTGCTTCTGACATTCATGCCGAGAGATTGGTTCGTGCTTTTCTCCGGGCCCATCCTGATCGGCCTGGTGGCGTGGATTAGGGTTCGGTGCCCCCTCCTCAAGGGGGGGGGGTACTGTTGTGAACTATTTCAATTTGACTTCTGAGTCGAGGCTTCCTCTGGTGGTTGCTGTGGGTAGGGGAGCTGGCCAAAGGCTGCCACCTGACGACGAGGATTGGAAATCAGGGGTCACAGATTGGAGTATTTAAGTGAGCAGGCTTCCTCCTGTTCCCTGCTGGTGATTAGTTTTCTTCCTGTGCACTCTGAGTCTAATGTCTACTGCCTGATACTGCATTTTTCAGGTAAGTTGTTCATTTGCTAATCCTTTGCATCTGATCTGGTTTAGCCTCTTTCTGCTTTGCTGCGAGGGTTCAGCGTGCTCCCTGCTGGGGTGTGCTGGACCTCGCTCCATATGTTACAGCTTGTGTCAGTTTGTTCAGTCCCCTGTTATATTAGTCTCTTTTGCTTTGCTGCCAGTTCATACCAGAATGCTGATATAGTGGGGGAGAGGTCGTGAGACCTCAGTGTTTTTTTGTACATCAGATGTGTTGGATTTTTAGGGTTTTTGCTTGATTGCAGACAGTGTCTTTCTTTTCCTGTCCTATCTTGTCAGTTCGGGCCGCATCATTTGCTCAGTTTATTTTCTGCCTGCATTTGTGTCTCATCTTGTCTCACCGACAATATATGTTTGGGGGCTATCTATTCTTTTGGGGGTCTACTCCGGGGCAGTTTAGATTTCACCTTTCTTGCTTTAGGCTTAGTTAGCTCTCCGGCTGTGCCGAGGCGTCTAGGGCATCATAGGTACGCCCTACGGCTACTGCTAGTTGTGTTGTTAGGATTAGGGGTCTGCAATCTGCTAAGTTACCAACCTTTCTGGTTTCCTGGTTGCCTAGCCCATGTCACGCTCACCTCCCCGGCTCAGGCTGTTGCGCTCACCTCCCCGGCTCCTGCTCATCCTGCAGTGTCGGTGGCCGCCGCTCTGACCGCCACTGCCGCACCTCTTGCTGGCCGTGCTCCTGCCACCGCCGCCCTGTCTGCCTCTGCTGCGGCTTCTGTCATCATGGCGCCGGCGGTCCCCGCTGCCTCCCGTGCCTCCACGTTGCGCAGGCACTTCCGGTCCTCTCGGCCCGCCCCTACTGCTGACGCCTGTCCATCAAGTGCCTCCTCTCCTGTCCTGTGGCCAGCCTCGGCTCCTCCTCTAGGCTAAGAGACCTATCCCTTGGTCCCATACTCTGCCGCACCCTGACCCGGAAGTTCTCCAGCTTGCCCTATATCAGGCAGTCCCTCCCTATGCTCCCTGCCTGACTATCATTTGTGGTATCGGGTCCACGCACTCCTGCGTTCCTCCTGTCTCTGAGCAGTGTACCTCCTGGTCCTCCGCTAGCTTCCCTGTTTGTGACCTTCCTGTGTTCCCTTCCAGATCTAGTCCATTCCTGCCTTTGTCTTCCTGCTCCTGTGTCTCGTCCTGTACCTGTTCCTGCTATCCGCCATTGCTGTCCACCATTGCCATCCACTTCCATCTCCGCGGTTTCAGCAGCCATCCCTGCAGCTGTCGCCATCTCCCATCTGGTCGCCTGCACGTTCCTGCCTGCATTCCCTCCCGGCTGTTCCCAGGTATCAGCTGCCGCAGTGATAGTCTCCCTTGGGTCTGCCCCTAACTCTCCCTGTATAGGGGGTGGTACACCTGGCCAGCTCACCTGAGGGAGGTTAGTCATCGCGGTCCTGAGGGTTCACTTCCGGAGGTCCCCAGTCTCACAGTACCTCACAGTATAGTCAGGCCATGGACCCCGCTGGTACCCCGACTCTGACCCAAAAGGAACTGTTCCTGCGAGAGAACCAGACTAGGATAATGTCCTTCCTCAAATCTATGGAATCCCGTCTGTCGTCTCTACAGACCTCTGATCCCACTAGCGCTACCCAAATGGCAGGTCTCCAGCAGGAGCTCGCTCAGCGCCACACTCAGGCCCCTTCTCCAGCCCAGGCGGCAACCCCCCCACCCATCATCCCGGTTGGCAAAACCCTCACGGTATAACGGCGATCCCAAGTTATGCAGAGGGTTTTTAAACCAATGCCAGCTACACTTCGAGCTGTCCCCTGTCATGAACTCATTTTCTGCTCCACCAGTTGAGAGTTCCCCTTCCGTTCTCCCTCTGGTGGTGACAGGAGGTAGTGCGGTTGGTTTAAGTGGTAGTGATCTGCCACCTGATGAGGAAGATAACGATTGGATCTCTGGAGTATCAGACTGGATATAAGACAGCCGACGCCCTATCCGGGTGCTGGTGATTCAGTCTGCTTCTCAGGTCCTGGATTCAGCTCTCTTCCAGTCTTCTCAAGTTAAGTTTTTTTTGCTAATGTTCACACTTGCGCTTGTTGGTCAATTCAGTTTTTTGTGTAATCAGCCTGCCCCTGCTGGGGCTATGCTGAAATTCCTCTCCTATTAATCAGTATTTGCCAATCTGCTTTTTGTCCCTTATTAGATTGGACTCTTTTTTGCTCTGTCTCAGAATATTTCAGAGTGCTGATTGTTGTGAGCTCATCTGTTCATTCATCTTTTGTGTCCGAGGATCTCCCTCTTCTGGTGAAGGAAGGTAGTGAGGCTGATTACCAAACACCTGATCAGGTGGATGGTGACTGGGTAGCGGGAACTTCTGACTGGATATAAGGCAGCCGACGCACTTCTGAGTCGCTGGTTATTTCTCTGCTGGATTCTTGGAGACCAGTCTGATTCCTGCTTCCCAAAGATAAGTTTTTGCTCTGCTATTGAACTTATTAGTTTTGGTTTTGTTTACCTTGTTCTTTGGAGTTCAGCCATCCCCGGCCGGGGGTGTGCTGGATTCTTTTTCCTTGATCAGTGTTCTCTTTTGCTCTGCTTCCAGAATATTCTGAGTGCTGATATAGGGTTTGAAGTCTAGTGACTTCAGGGTCCTTTTTGCTTATCAATTGTGTTGGTAATATTTTTGGCAGGATTTTCTCGGAATGCAGACAGCAGCTTTTCTATCCTGTCCTTTTTAGTTAGCTTGGGCCCCATCATTTGCTCAACCTATCTTTCTATCTGTGTTAGTGTTTTCATCTTGCTTCACCGTCATTATATGTTGGGGGCTGCCTATTGCTTTGGGGTCTGCTCTGGGGCAGTCAGTTTTTCCCTTTTCTCTCTTTAGGCTTATGTAGATCTCTGGCTGTGACAAGGTGTCTAGGATCACCGTAGGACCACTCCACGGCTACTGCTAGTTGTGTGATAGGATTAGGGGTCTGCAATCCGCTAGTTTCCAACCTCTCTGTTTTTCTGGGCTGAGCTTGTGTTTTGTTTTTTCCTCCTCGGTGACTCAATCATAACAGAATCACCAGCCATACCGCAGATTCTAGGGTACTCAAAAGCAGGAAGGAATTGTTTAAAAAAAAAAAAAAAAGGTGTCAGAATTTTTTTTTTGTGTATATTTTTTCCTCTTTTTCTCTGAGGCCGTAGGAGGAATATATATATTTTTTCTGATGGAGTTTAAGCAATTGTCTGATCGTGTGGAGCAGCTTGCTGCTGAGGTGCAGGGAATTTCCGCCTATCTTGCTCGTTCACACGCTGCTGAACCAAAAATCCCCACTCCTGATGTGTTTTTTGGGGATCAGTCTAAATTTTTGAATTTTAAGAATAATTGCAAATTATTTCTTGTCTTGAAGCCTAACTCATCGGGGAGCTCTGCGCAGCAGGTTAATATTGTCATCTCCTTGCTGCGCGGCGATCCCCAGGATTGGGCGTTTTCTTTAGTACCAAATGATCCTATTCTAACTAATGTGGACACATTTTTTCAGGCCTTGGGGTTGTTGTATGATGAACCTAATGCGATTGATCAAGCTGAAAAGACCGTGTTGGCATTGAGCCAGGGTCAAGATTCTGCAGAACTGTACTGTCAAAAACTCCGAAAGTGGGCGGTCCTCACCACTTGGAATGATGGTGCCTTGGCAGCTCTCTTTCGGAAGGGTTTGTCAGAAACCGTAAAAGATACTATGGTGGGATTTCCTGTTCCCTCTGGTCTTGACGATTCTATGTCATTAGCCATTCAGGTTGATCGGCGTTTACGTGAACGTAAAATTATACGGGAAATGCTGCCACCTGTTGAACAAATGTCTGAACCTATGCAATGTGATAGAGTTTTGTCTCGGGCGCAACGTCAGGAGTTCAGAAGGCGTAATAAGCTGTGTTTTTTCTGTGGAGATGCCTATCATATTATTTCTGTCTGCCCTAAACGAGAGAAACGTTTTGCACACACATTTGCTGCAGGTGGTGTACAACCTAGGTTTCTTCTGGCAATTACTCTGATCTGCTCCCTGTCCACATTTTCTGCTAAAGCCTTTGTGGATTCAGGAGCAGCCTTGAACCTAATGGATTTAGATTTTGCTAAACGTTGTGGTTTCCCTATGACACCCCTGTGGACGCCTATTCCTTTGAGGGGTATTGATGCTACTCCTTTGGCGAAGAATAAACCTTAGTTTTGGACTCAGGTGGTAATGCGGGTCGCCCCAGACCATCAAGAAAATTGCAGATTTTTGGTGTTGCATAATTTGCATGATATCATCGTGCTGGGGTTCCCCTGGTTGCAAATCCATAATCCAGTTTTGGATTGGAAATCTGTGTCTGTGGTGAGTTGGGGTTGTCGGTGTGCTCTTAGTGACACTCCTGTTTTCTCCACCTCTCCCCAGTCGCATGAGGTTCCTGACTATTTGGCTGATTTTTATGATGTGTTTAGTGAGAGTAAGTCTGCATCTTCGCCTCCTCATAGGAGTTATGACTGTGCAATTGAGCTGAGTCCGGGGTGTAAATTTCCCAAGGGTCGACTTTTTAATTTATCTGTACCCGAACATGAGGCTATGCGTTCTTATATTAACGAGTCGTTGGAGACGGGTCATATTAGACCATCCTCTTCACCCTTGGGTGCTGGGTTTTTTTTTGTGGCCAAGAAGGATGGTTCATTAAGGCCCTGTATTGACTATCGCTCCCTTAACAAAATTACTGTTAAATATCAGTATCCGTTACCCCTGATTTCTGACTTATTTTCTAGAGCTGAAGGTGCTTGCTGGTTTACCAAGCTTGACCTCAGGGGGACGTATAATCTTATTCGCATTAAGCATGGGGATGAATGGAAGACAGCGTTTAATACTCCGGAGGGACATTTTGAGTACCTGGTGATGCCTTTTGGGCTCACTAACGCCCCTTCTGTCTTCCAGTGCTTCATGAATGATATTTTCTGGGACTTTGTGGATAAGTTTCTGATCATCTATTTGGATGATATTTTGATCTTTTCCAGGGATTGGGACTCTCATGTGGAACATGTTCGGACTGTGTTCCGGATTTTGAGGGAAAACTCCCTGTATGTTAAGGGATCGAAATGTCTTTTTGGTGTACAGAGGATTTCATTTTTGGGATTTATTTTGTCTCCGTCAACTATTGAAATGGACCCGGCCAAGGTACAGGCCATTTATGATTGGGTGCAGCCCACTTCTTTGAAGGCTCTCCAGAAGTTTTTGGGTTTTGCTAATTTTTATCGTAAGTTTATAGCCAATTTTTCTGTTATTGCCAAACCATTGACTGATTTGACTAAGAAGGGCGCTGATTTGCTGAATTGGTCTCCAGAGGCTGTTTCTTCTTTTCAGGAGCTGAAGCGGAGGTTCACTTCTTCTCCGGTTTTGCGACAACCCGATGTCTCACTTCCATTTCAGGTGGAGGTGGATGCTTCAGAGACTGGTGCAGGAGCTGTTTTGTCCCAAATAGATCCTGTAACATCTAAAATGAACCCCTGTGTCTTCTTTTCCCGAAAGTTCTCTCCTTCGGAACGCAACTATGATGTGGAAAATCGAGAACTGTTGGCCATAAAGTGGGCATTTGAGGAGTGGAGACATTGGTTGGAGGGACCTAGACATCAAGTTGTGGTCCTCACTGACCACAAGAATTTGATCTACCTTGAGTCGGCTAAGCGCTTGAATCTGAGACAGGCCAGGTGGGCCTTGTTTTTCACACGTTTTGATTTTGTGGTCTCCTTTCTCCCGGGCACTAAAAACGTTAAGGCTGATGCCCTCTCTAGGAGTTTTTTGGCCGATTCTCCTATTGTGACCAAGCCTGCTACCATCTTAGGTGAGGGGGTGGTTCTTTCTGCCATCTCGCCTGATTTGAGACGTGCTCTGGAGAAGTTTCAGGAGGATAAGCCTGAGCGTTGTCCCAGTGGTAGGTTGTATGTTCCTGACCAGTGGAGAAGGAAAGTGATGTCTGAGGTTCATTGCTCCACGTTGGCTGGTCATCCAGGTATTTTTGGTACTAGAGATTTGGTGAGTCGGTCTTTTTGGTGGCCTGCCTTGTCTCGTGATGTCAGAAATTTTGTGCAGTCCTGTGGGACTTGCTCCCGATCAAAGCCTTGTTCTCGTTCTAGTGGGTTGTTTGTTGCGAGTTCATTTTTCCCTTCACCATTGAGGTCTGATGAACTCCCTCCTCTAGTGAAGGAAGGTAGTGAGACTGATTACCAAACACCTGGGCAGCTAGATGATGACTGGGTGGCTGGAATTGAGGACTGGATATAAGGCTGCCGACGCCCTTCTTCCTGGCTGGTGATTTTCCTGCTGGATTCTTAGAGACCAGTCTGATTCCTGCATCTCAAAGCTAAGTTTTTCTGCTCTGCTTTGTACTCTTCAGTTTTGTTTTTGTTTTGCCTTGTTTTTTGGGAGTTCTGCCATCCCCGGCCGGGGGTGAGCTGTATTTCATTTTTGTCTCTGATCTGTTGATATTTTGCTCTGTCTTCAGAATATACCTGAGTGCTGATATAGTCTTTTGAAGCCTAGCGACTTCAGGGCCTGTTTTTCCTATCAGTCGGTTGGCTCATTTTGATAGGGTTTTTGCGGATAGCAGACAGCAGCTTTCCTATCCTGTCCTGTGTAGTTAGCTTGGGCCCCATCGTTTGCTCAACCTATCTTTCTATCTGTGTTAGTGTTTTCATTTTGCTTCACCGTCATTATATGTTGGGGGCTGCCTATTGCTTTGGGGTCTGCTCTGGGGCAGTTTAGTTTTTCCCCTTTCTGTCTGTAGGCTATATAGTTCTCCGGCTGTGATCGAAGGGTCTAGGGCATCGTAGGAACCCCCCACGGCTACTGCTAGTTGTTGTGGATAGGTTCAGGGGTCTGCAATCCGATAGCTGCCAACCTCTCTGGTTTTTCTGGACTTAGCTGGTATTTTGTTTTTTCCTCCTTCGGTGACTCATCATAACAGAATCACCAGCCATACCGCAGATCCTAGGGTACTCAATAGCAGGAGAGAATTGTAAAAAAAAAGGAAAAAAAAAAGAAGTGTCAGAATTTTTTTTTTTTTGTTTATTGTGTGCATATTTTTTCCTCTATATCTCTGAGGCCGTAGGGGGAATTTTTCTCTCAATGGAGATGAAGCAATTGTCTGATCGTGTGGAGTAGCTCGCTGCTGAAGTGCGGGGAATTTCCGCCTATCTTGCTCATTCACATGCTGCTGAACCAAAGATTCCTTCTCCTGATGTATTTTTGGGGGATCGGTCTAAATTCTTGAATTTCAAGAATAATTGTAAATTATTTTTTGCCTTGAAGCCTAACTCGTCGGGGAACTCCGCGCAGCAGGTTAAAATTGTCATCTCTTTGCTGCGTGGCGATCCCCAGGATTGGGCGTTTTCTTTGAAACCTGATGATCCTATTCTGAATAATGTGAACGCATTTTTTCAAGCCTTGGGGTTGTTGTATGATGAACCTAATGCTATTGATCAGGCTGAAAATACCCTGTTGGCATTAAGCCAGGGTCAGGATTCGGCAGAGTTGTACAGTCAAAAGTTCCGAAAGTGGGCGGTCCTTACTACCTGGAATGATGGTGCCTTGGCAACCCTCTTTCGGAAGGGTTTGTCAGAAACTGTAAAAGATACTATGGTGGGATTTCCTGTTCCCTCTGGTCTTGACGATTCTATGTCATTAGCCATTCAGGTGGATCGGCGTTTACGTGAACGCAAAACTACACGAGAGATGTTACCACCTGTTGAACAAACGTCTGAACCTATGCAATGTGATAGAGTTTTGTCTAGGGCGCAACGTCAGGAGTTCAGAAGGCGTAATAAGCTGTGTTTTTTTTGTGGAGATGCCTCGCATATTATTTCTGTCTGCCCTAAACGAGAGAAACGTTGTGCACACACGTTTTCTGTGGGTGGTGTTCAACCTAAGTTTCTTCTGGCAATTACTCTGATCTGCTCCCTGTCCACATTTTCCGCCAAGGCTTTTGTGGATTCAGGAGCAGCTCTGAACCTGATGGACTTGGATTTTGCTAAACGTTGTGGATTTCCTATGACACCTCTGCGAACGCCTATCCCTTTGAGGGGTATTGATGCTACTCCTTTGGCGAAGAATAAACCTCAGTTTTGGACCCAGGTGGTAATGCGGGTCGCCCCGGACCATCAAGAAAATTGCAGATTTTTGGTGTTGCATAATTTGCATGATACCATTGTTGTCATTAAGGCCCTGTATTGACTATCGCTCCCTTAACAAAATTACTGTTAAATATCAGTATCCGTTACCCCTGATTTCTGACTTATTTTCTAGAGCTGAAGGTGCTTGCTGGTTTACCAAGCTTGACCTCAGGGGGACGTATAATCTTATTCGCATTAAGCATGGGGATGAATGGAAGACGGCGTTTAATACTCCGGAGGGACATTTTGAGTACCTGGTGATGCCTTTTGGGCTCACTAATGCCCCTTCTGTCTTCCAGTGCTTCATGAACGATATATTCCGAGACTTTGTGGATAAATTTTTGATTATCTATCTGGATGATATTTTGATCTTCTCCAAGAATTGGGACTCTCATGTGGAACATGTTCGGACTGTGTTCCGGATTTTGAGGGAGAATTCCCTGTATGTGAAGGGATCGAAATGCCTTTTTGGGGTACAGAGGATTTCATTTTTGGGATTTATTTTGTCTCCGTCAACTATTGAAATGGACCCGGCCAAGGTACAGGCCATTTATGATTGGGTTCAGCCCACTTCTTTGAAGGCCCTCCAGAAGTTTTTGGGTTTTGCTAATTTTTATCTGAAATGTATAGCTAATTTTTCTGGTATTGCCAAGCCATTGACGGATTTGACTAGGAAGGGTGCTGATGTGCTGAATTGGTCTCCGGAGGCTGTTTCTTCCTTTCAGGAGCTGAAGCGAAGATTCACTTCTGCTCCGGTTTTGCGGCAACCTGATGTCTCACTCCCATTTCTGGTGGAGGTGGACGCTTCTGAGATTGGTGCAGGAGCGGTGTTGTCCCAAAAAGATCCTGTGACATCTAAAATGAATCCTTGTGCTTTCTTTTCCCGAAAGTTCTCCCCATCCGAACGTAACTATGATGTGGGGAATCGGGAACTGTTGGCCATGAAATGAGCATTTGAGGAGTGGAGACATTGGTTGGAGGGAGCCAAACACCATGTCGTGGTCCTTACTGACCACAAGAATTTGATTTACCTGGAGTCGGCCAAGCGCTTGAATCCTAGACAGGCTAGGTGGGCCTTGTTTTTCACACGTTTTGATTTTGTGGTCTCTTTTCTTCCGGGCACTAAGAATGTCAAGGCAGACGCCCTCTCTAGGAGTTTCCTTGCTGATTCTCCTGTTGTTACTAAGCCTGCTACCATCTTAGGCGAGGGGGTAGTTCTTTCTGCCATCTCGCCCAATTTGAGATGTGCTCTGGAAGAATTTCAGGAGGACAAACCTGAGCGTTGTCCCAGTGGAAAGTTGTATGTTCCTGACGAGTGGAGGAAGAGAGTGATGTCTGAAGTTCATTGCTCTGCATTGGCTGGTCATCCAGGTATTTTTGGTACTAGAGATCTGGTGAGTCGATCTTTTTGGTGGCCCGCCTTGTCTCGTGATGTCAGGAATTTTGTGCAGTCCTGTGGGACTTGCTCCCGGTCTAAACCTTGTTCTCGCTCTAGTGGCTTGTTGATGCCTTTGCCCAGGAGGCCATGGACCCATATTTCAATGGATTTTATCTCTGATATGCCTGTCTCTCAGAGAATGACTGTTATTTGGGTGATTTGTGATAGATTCTCTAAGATGGTCCATCTTGTACCACTCCCTAAGTTGCCATCTTCCTCTGAGTTGGTGCCCTTGTTTTTGCAACAGGTGGTTCGCTTGCACGGGATTCCTGAGAACATTGTATCTGACAGAGGAGTTCAGTTTGTGTCTAGATTTTGGAGGACTTTCTGTTCCAAGCTGGGAATTCAGTTGTCCTTCTCCTCTGCGTTTCACCCTCAGACCAATGGGCAGACGGAGAGAACAAACCAGACTTTGGAGTCGTATTTGAGGTGTTTTATTTCTGCCGATCAGGATGATTGGGTTTCATTTTTGCCCTTGGCCGAATTTGCTTTAAATAATAGAGCTAGTTCTGCCACTTTAATGTCACTTTTTTTTGTAACTTTGGTTTTCACCCTCGATTTTCTTCAGGGCAGGTGGAGTCTTCTGCCTGCCCAGGTGTTGACACTGTGGTGGAGAGAATGCACCAGATCTGGGACAAGTAGTGGATAAGTTGTCTCTCTTCCAGGAAAAGGCCCAGCGGTTTTCCAACCGGCGTAGGACCGTTGGTCCCCGGTTTAATGTGGGTGATATGGTTTGGTTGTCATAAAAAAATATCGCTATGAAGGTGGCTTCTCCTAAGTTTAAGCCTAGATTTATTGGACCTTACAAGATTTTGGAGATTATTAATCCGGTCTCTTTTCGGTTGGCTCTTCCTGTCACATTTAAAATTCATAATGTGTTTCATATGACCTTGTTGAAGAGGTTTGTTGAACCAGTAGTTCCTGTGGTGGCACCTCCTGACCCTATATTGGTTGAAGGTAACATGGAATATGAGGTAGAGAAGATACTGGATTCCCGTCTGGCTAGACGGAGACTCCAGTATTTGGTTAAGTGGAAGGGTTATGGTCAGGAGGATAATTCCTGGGTCTCTGCCTCTGATATTCATGCCGAAAGATTGGTGCGTGCCTTTCATCGGGCTCACCCGGATCGCCCTGGTGGCATGGATGAGGGTTCCGTGACCCCTCCTCAAGGGGGAGGTACTGTTGTGAGTTCATTTTTCCCTTCACCATTGAGGTCTGATGAACTCCCTCCTCTAGTGAAGGAAGGTAGTGAGACTGATTACCAAACACCTGGGCAGCTAGATGATGACTGGGTGGCTGGAATTGAGGACTGGATATAAGGCTGCCGACGCCCTTCTTCCTGGCTGGTGATTTTCCTGCTGGATTCTTGGAGACCAGTTTGATTCCTGCATCTCAAAGCTAAGTTTTTCTGCTCTGCTTTGTACTCTTCAGTTTTGTTTTTGTTTTGCCTTGTTTTTTGGGAGTTCTGCCATCCCCGGCCGGGGGTGAGCTGTATTCCATTTTTGTCTCTGATCTGTTGATATTTTGCTCTGTCTTCAGAATATACCTGAGTGCTGATATAGTCTTTTGAAGCCTAGCGACTTCAGGGCCTGTTTTTCCTATCAGTCGGTTGGCTCATTTTGATAGGGTTTTTGCGGATAGCAGACAGCAGCTTTCCTATCCTGTCCTGTGTAGTTAGCTTGGGCCCCATCGTTTGCTCAACCTATCTTTCTATCTGTGTTAGTGTTTTCATTTTGCTTCACCGTCATTATATGTTGGGGGCTGCCTATTGCTTTGGGGTCTGCTCTGGGGCAGTTTAGTTTTTCCCCTTTCTGTCTGTAGGCTATATAGTTCTCCGGCTGTGATCGAAGGGTCTAGGGCATCGTAGGAACCCCCCACGGCTACTGCTAGTTTTTGTGGATAGGTTCAGGGGTCTGCAATCCGATAGCTGCCAACCTCTCTGGTTTTTCTGGACTTAGCTGGTATTTTGTTTTTTCCTCCTTCGGTGACTCATCATAACAGTTGTTGATGCCTTTGCCGGTGCCCAGGAGGCCATGGACCCATATTTCAATGGATTTTATTTCTTATCTGCCTGTCTCTCAGAGGATGACTGTTATCTGGGTGATTTGTGATAGATTCTCTAAGATGGTCCATCTTGTACCACTCCCTAAGTTGCCATCTTCCTCAGAGTTGGTGCCCTTGTTTTTGCAACAGGTGGTTCGCTTGCACGGGATTCCTGAGAACATTTTATCGGACAGAGGAGTTCAGTTTGTCTCTAGATTCTGGAGGACCTTTTGTTCCAAGTTGGGAATTCAGTTGTCCTTCTCCTCTGCATTTCACCCTCAGACCAATGGGCAGACGGAGAGAACAAACCAGACTTTGGAGGCTTATTTGAGATGTTTTATATCTGCTCATCAGGATGATTGGGTCTCATTTCTACCCGTGGCCAAATTTGCTTTAAATAATAGAGCTAGTTCTGCCACTTTGATGTCACCCTTTTTCTGTAACTTTGGGTTTCATCCTCGATTTTCTTCAGGGCAGGTGGAGTCTTCTGCCTGTCCAGGGGTTGACACTGTGGTGGAAAGAATGCAGCAGATTTGGGACCAAGTGGTGGATCAGTTGTCTCTTTCCCAGGAAAAGGCCCAGCGGTTTTCTAACCGGCATAGGACCATTGGTCCCCGGTTTAAGGTGGGTGATATGGTCTGGTTGTCATCAAAGAATATCTCTATGAAAGTGGCTTCTCCAAAGTTTAAACCTAGATTTATTGGACCTTACAAGATTTTGGAGATTATTAATCCGGTCTCTTTTCGGTTGACTGTTCCTGTCACGTTTAAGATTCATAATGTGTTTCATAAGTCCTTTGAAGAGGTTTGTTGAACCAGTGGTTCCTATGGCGGCACCTCCTGACCCTGTGTTGGTTGAAGGTAACATGGAATATGAGGTAGAGAAGATACTAGATTCCCGTCTGGCTAGACGGAGACTCCAGTATTTGGTTAAGTGGAAGGATTATGGTCAGGAGGATAATTCCTGGGTCTCTGCCTCGGATATTCATGCCGAAAGATTGGTGCGTGCTTTTCATCGAGCTCATCCTGATCGGCCTGGTGGCTTGGATGAGGGTTCGGTGACCCCTCCTCAAGGGGGAGGACTGTTGTGAGCTCATCTGTTCATTCATCTTTTGTGTCCGAGGATCTCCCTCTTCTGGTGAAGGAAGGTAGTGAGGCTGATTACCAAACACCTGATCAGGTGGATGGTGACTGGGTAACAGGAACTTCTGACTGGATATAAGGCAGCCGACGCCCTTCTGAGTCGCTGGTGATTTCTCTGCTGGATTCTTGGAGACCAGTCTGATTCCTGCTTCCCAAAGATAAGTTTTTGCTCTGCTATTGAACTTATTTGTTTTGGTTTTGTTTACCTTGTTTTTTGGAGTTCAGCCATCCCCGGCCGGGGGTGTGCTGGATTCTTTTTCCTTGATCAGTGTTCTCTTTTGCTTTGCTTCCAGAATATTCTGAGTGCTGATATAGGGTTTGAAGTCTAGTGACTTCAGGGTCCTTTTTGCTTATCAGTTGTGTTGGTAATATTTTTGGCAGGGTTTTCTCGGATTGCAGACAGCAGCTTTTCTATCCTGTCCTTTTTAGTTAGCTTGGGCCCCATCATTTGCTCAACCTATCTTTCTATCTGTGTTAGTGTTTTCATCTTGCTTCACCGTCATTATATGTTGGGGGCTGCCTATTGCTTTGGGGTCTGCTCTGGGGCAGTCAGTTTTTCCCTTTTCTCTCTTTAGGCTTATGTAGATCTCTGGCTGTGACGAGGTGTCTAGGATCACCGTAGGACCACTCCACGGCTACTGCTAGTTGTGTGATAGGATTAGGGGTCTGCAATCCGCTAGTTTCCAACCTCTCTGTTTTTCTGGGCTGAGCTTGTGTTTTGTTTTTTCCTCCTCGGTGACTCAATCATAACAGCTGATATAGGTTTAGAAGTCTAGTGACTTCAGGGTTAATTTTGGTGTGAGAAGTGTTGGACATTATTTTTGTAGGTTTTTTTTGGCAGATTGCAGACAGTGTCTTTCCTTTTCTGTCCTTTTTAGTTAGCCGGGCCCCATCGTTTGCTCAGCCTATTTTTCCTGCCTTTGTTTGTATTTTCATCTTGCTTCACCGTCAATACATGTGGGGGGCTGTCTTTCCTTTGGGGTCTGCTCTGGGGCAGTTAGTTTTCCTCTTTTCCTGCTTTAGGCTTATGTAGTTCTCCGGTTGTGACGAGGCGTCTAGGACCAACGTAGGAATGCTCCACGACTGCTGCTAGTTGTGCGGGTAAGATCAGGGATCTGCAATCTGCATAGTTACCAACTTCTCTGGTTTTCTGAGACTTAGCTTGTTGTCTTTTTTTCCTCCTCGGTTTCCCATTCATAACAGTCCCCCTGCAGTACCCTACGGATCGGGCCAAGGTGGACTTTGTTGTGTCCCATTTGGAGGGGGAGGCTCTAGCTTGGGTAAACCCCCTCTGGGAGCGAGACGACCCCAGTGTCTCCCAACTCTCCATTTTTTGGACACCTTTCGGAAGGTGTTCGATGAACCCGGTCGTTTGGCCTCTACTACCGAGGCGCTGTTTAATCTCCAACAGGGCACGCTCTCGGTAGGCCTGTACGCTATTCGGTTTCGCACCCTGTCCTCTGAATTGGGGTGGAACAATGAGGCCTTGGTGGGAGCCTTCTGGCGGGGACTCTCTGGTCGAGTTAAAGATGAGATACTCCAGCCTCCCTGGAGGATTTGATCTCCTTGGCTACCCGTATCGACCTCCGCTTTCAGGAGCAATCCCGAGAGGCTGCTAGAGAGGAGGCCTCGCGTTCTTCCAGCCGCTCGTAGTCCGCCTCGCTCCCGCCCAATGATGTCCTCTGTGGCTCCTGCACCGGAACCCACGCAAGTGGATCGTCTCAAACCGGTGGAGGAGCGTCGGAGAGAGAGGATCGAACAGAGGCTCTGCTTCTATAGTGGGAGAGCATCCCACTTCCTCCGCTCCTGTCCTATACGCCCGGGAAACGCCTCCGCCAAGGACAGGTAAGAGAGGCCTCCCTAGGTAATTGTGATTCCTCTCTACCCTTGATTCTCTCACTTCTGTTGCACATAGGCTCCCAACGCTCCTCTGAGTGGGCTTACATTGATTCAGGCACAGCTGGCAACTTTATTCAGTTCGAGTGTCATGGTGTGTTTTGAGTTTTGGGTAGGTGGTGTAGGCGTTAACTCTGAGAGCTTCTCTGTGGATCTGGGGAGGGTTTTTATAGCTTCAGGGGAGAGCCACCCCCTGTCGTTTATACTCCTATCTGAGTGTGCCCGACCCTGCTCTGTCCGTGCGTCACGCCAATCATTGTCCGTCTACCTGATTTTCTGACCCTGCTCTGTTACGGTTTATGTCTCTGGTTTGCTGACTCTGTACCTGCTTTGCCTGTACTGTGTATGACCCTTGGCTTTGTCTGACCTCCCTCCTGAATATCCCTCCTGTACCGCGCTTGCCCCTACTGTGTATGACCTTTGGCTTTGTCTGACCTCCCATCTGTATATCCCTCCTGTACCTCGCTTGCCCGTACTGTGTATGACCTCCGTTTTGCCTGACTCTGAGCTTTCTGTATAGTGTCCTGCCATCTCTGAAAGCAGGACGCTAAGCCCCGCCCCCTTTGCAGTCACATGACCGTAGGTCCTGTGACTGCTTGCTAAACTTCAGCGTCCACAGGTCCTGTGCATCTGTACTTTCCGGCTGTACCTGTCCCCGGGCCCCCTACAGTGCGGGTGAGTCCCTGCTCGGCGGAGGCTGCACGCCGGCGCTGTCAGGATCCTGACATTATAAGCGACCTATAACAGTTCATTCCCCCCGCCCCTGAGAGTAAGGTGTGTGAATGTGGGAATTACAGCTTGCATTATGGACCCCATGCAAACATTATCTGGCCAGGTTAAACAACTATCGCAGATGTTTCAGAACCTTAATGTGGAGCAGCGCTCTATGATCCAAACCCAGCAGCAGCTGGTTAATACTGTAAAGGGAGCTCTCGGTTCTGAGATCAGGGACGTGTCACTTACTTCCCCTGAGTCTCCGATTAAACGGCCGGACTCTTTTTCTGGGGACAAAAGGGAGTACAGGGCTTTTAGAGAGGGATGCAAATTGTTCTTTTCACTGAGACCCCGTTTGTCTGGGGGAGAATTTCAGAGGGTGGGGGTGATTATTTTCCTACTTCGGGGTGCCCCCCCAAATCTGGGTGTTCTCTCTAGCCTCCACAGCCCCAGAACGTATGACTGTGGATGCATTTTTTGAGGCCTTGGGCCGCATTTATGATGAACCAGACAGGGTTCGCTTGGCAGAGGACATGGTGATGGGCACACGTCAGAGTCGGCACTCAGCAGAGAGTTCCGACGGTGGTCAGCGGAAGTCTCCTGGGATGCTGCTGCTCTTCGTGAACTATTCCGTAGGGGCCTGTCTATACGCCTTCAGGACGCCCTGGCTCTGCATCCACCTCCTGACTGTCATGATACCAGTGCTGGGTGACCGGCACTGCTGGGGTTAATGTTCTGAACCTCCACACCTGGGACCTATTATGGTGGCCTCTGACAGGGGATGGGAGCTTCTTGAGGCTATAAGAAGCCTCCCCAGAACCAGTCAGATATACTTTCTCCCTTGGCATTGTGTGGTGACCCCTGAGTGTGTTAGTGCTGTGTTCTGGTTGCATGATTCTCTGTGTATGACTTGGTCTGTTCTCTGGATATTGCTTTGGATTCTGCTTGGTACCTTCTACGTCTGTTTGGTTTTGATCTCTGCTTGGCCCTGACTATCCGTTCTGTCTCATCCCTGGTACTTTACTGATATCTTGTGTATGACCTTTGACTTGTCTGACCTCCCGTCTGTTTATCCCTCCTGTACCTCGCTTGCCTGTACTGTGCATGACCCCCGCTTTGCCCAACTTTGCGTTTTCTACCTTCTTTGAAAGCAGGACTCTAAGCCCCGCCCCCTTGCAGTCACATGACCGTTCACATGACCGTAGGTCCTGTGCCGGCTTGCTAAACTTCTATATTCAGGTCCTGTGCATCTTTATTTTCCGGCTGTTCTTGTCCCCAGGGGTCCCTACGGTGCGGGTGAGTCCCTGCTTAGCGGAGGCTGTACGCCGGCCCTGTCAGGACCCTGACATTATAACTGACCATTAAGTTTTTTGGGTTTTTTTTATGCAGAGAGTTATGGATCCCATACAGTCTCTGGCTGACCAGATGAAAAGTCTGAGTCAGATGTTTCAGGGTTTATCTCTGGAGCAGCAAGCTCTGGCTCGTTCTCAGCAGCAGGTTTCTGAGACAGTGCGGGGAGCTCTAGCTGCTGGGTCTCTGGGGGCTGGGGCGAGTGATGTTGTTTTGGTGTCCCTAGAACCACCTGTTAAACTGCCTGACTTTTTTTCTGGATCTTCATGGAGGGGTGCAAACTTTTTTTTAGTTTGAGACCACGTTCCTCTGAGGGATGAAAGCCAGAAGGTTGGGGTCATTATGTCTCTGTTAAGAGGGTCCCCACAAGCTTGGACTTTCTCCCTTCCTCCCACTGCCCCTGAGAGAATGTCTGTGAATGCATTCTTTGAGGCCCTCGGGCACATTTATGATGAGCCTGACCGAGTGCGATTGGCAGAGGACATGGTGATGAGCCTCTGTCAGGGGAAACACTCAGCTGAGAGGTTTTGTACTGAATTCCGCCGCTGGGCCGCAGAGGTCTCTTGGAACAACGCCGCACTCCGAGGACTCTTTCGCAGAGGCTTGTCCCAGCAGCTGCAGGATGCCTTGTTGTTACATCCCCCACCTAACTCTCTCGAGGACGCCATGACCCAGGCCGTCCGGATGGACCGCAGGCTGCGGGCCAGATGGGTGATGCAGGTGGAAACTCCATTGTTCCCCAGTGGAAAAGAGACTGCCCCTGAGCTCATGGATGTAGGTGCCCTCTCCCTGAAGGATAAGGAGAGGAAACGCCGGAAGGACAAGCAGTTATGCTTTTACTGCGGTAAAACGGGACATTGGAAAAGGGAGTGTCCTGATTGCCTGTCTTCAACCCGGTCGGCGGGAAACGACTAGGTCTGGGTAGTCAACGGGGAGACTACTCAGACCCTCAGGTACCCTTTTCCTCGTTTTCTAAAGTGTTACTGCATGTGGAACTGTTTGTGGACGGTAGTTCTTTTTCCTCTACAGCCTTCGTGGACTGCGGATCATCGATTAACCTCATTGACTCCCAATTGGTCACACACTGTAAGAATAGGACAGTTAGGCTCAAGGTTCCGATCAAGGTGATGGCCATTGACTCCTCTCCCCTCACTAAGGAGGGAATTCTCTTTATGTCTAACTTGTTTTCGCTCAGAGTGGGCGCTACTCATGTGGAAAACCTAAGTTATTTTGTTCTGGACAATCTACCTGCAGGGTTGGTGTTGGGCATGCCCTGGTTACAACTTCATAACCCAGTTATTAACTGGAAAACGGGGGAGATTGTTCAATGGGGGTTTAATGATTTTAAGTTATGTGATAAATCCGCACTGCTGGTTGAACCTGTTAAATCTGTGTCTGTATCATCTGTCGAGCTGGAAGGTATTCCGGAATGCCTGAAGGACTTCGAAGATGTATTCTCCGAAAGCGAGGCCGAGACGTTACCGCCACATAGACCCTTTGACTGCGCTATTGAGCTGGTCCCTGGGGCTAAATTACCTAAAGCCTGTCTGTTTAATTTGTCCAGTCCTGAGCGCTTGGCTATGAAGGAGTACATTGCTGAAAGTCTGCGCAAAGGACACATACGTCCTTCAGTCTCACCTGTGGCAGCAGGTTTCTCTTTTGTAAAGAAAAAAGATGGCGGGTTACGTCCCTGTCTCGATTTTTGGGAGCTTAATCAGATTACGGTACGGAATACGTACCCCCTTCCGTTGATTCCTGATTTGTGTAACCAACTATCAGGGGCAAAGTGGTTTTCTAAACTGGATCTTCGAGGGGCATATAATTTGATAAGGGTCCGAGAGGGGGATGAATGGAAAACCGCGTTCCTCACGACCAAGGGACTGTTTGAAAATGTTGTCATGCTGTTTGGTCTTACCAACGCCCCCTCCATATTTCAGAATTTCATCAACGTGGTATTCTCGGATCTCATTGGTCGTTTTGTAGTTATCTACTTAGATGATATTTTGATATACTCCTCCGACAAGCATTCTCATTTGGAACATGTACGAACTGTTCTCCAATGACTGAGAGAAAATCATCTGTATGCCAAATTGGAGAAATGTGTATTCTGTGTGCAAGAATTGTCTTTTTTGGGATTAATTGTATCCGGTGAGGGTTTTCGCATGGACCCCAAGAAGGTGCAGGCCATTGCGGATTGGGTGCAACCGCGAGATCTTAAGGGTCTTCAGCGCTTCTTGGGGTTCGCCAATTATTACCGCAAATTTATCCGGGGGGTTTTCGCAAGTGGTCAAACTTCTCATGGATCGAACATGCAAAGGTGTGGATGTGAGAAATTGGTCTTCACTCGCAAAAGAGGCCTTTGCGACGCTGAAAAAATGTTTTATGTCTGCTCCTGTCTTGGTACAGCCAGATCCTTCCAAACCATTTGTGGTGGAGGTGGATGCCTCCGAGGTGGGGGTGGGGGCAGTGTTATCCCAGGGGTCTGCCACTCTAACCAACCTCAGGCCATGTGCTTTCTTTTCCAGGAAGTTCTCTGCTGCTGAAAGAAATTAGGATGTAGGCAATAGAGAGCTTCTTGCGGTCAAGTTGGCGTTTGAGGAATGGAGGCACTTTTTGGAGGGGGCCAGTCAGCCGGTTACTGTGATCACTGATCACAAAAATTTATCATACATTGAGTCTGCTAAAAGATTAATGCCCAGACAGGCCCGTTGGTCACTTTTTTTTTTCTCGTTTCCAGTTTACTATTACATTCCGTCCAGGGTCAAAGAATGTCAAGGCTGACGCCTTATCTCGTAGTTTTCACCCTGTGTCTGTCCCTGAGCCACCGTCCTCCATCCTGCACCCTGGGGTGGTGTTAGCAGGGATCTCGTCTGAATTGGAACGGGAAATTGAGGGGGCCAAGTCGCTGGCTCCTGCGGCCAAGCCAGGGGGCAAGTTGTTTGTCCCAGAGCAACTCCACCTTAAACTCTTGCAAGAATTCCACGAATCCAAGCTGTGTGCTCACCCTGGTATATCAGCCACGCGAATGGAGGTGGCTAGGATCTTCTGGTGGCCTACTCTTGGTTCTCATATAAAAAAATTCATTTCTGGTTGTGGGGTCTGCGCTCATTCTAAAAGCTCCCATAGCCGGCCGGCGGGGGAGCTGATGCCCTTGGAAGTTCCCGAAAGACCGTGGACCCATCTGTCCATGGATTTTATTACCAATCTTCCCTCTTCCAGGGGTAATACGGTGGTATGGGTAGTGGTGGACAGATTTTCAAAGCAGGCTCATTTTGTACCCCTGTCCGCATTACCTTCTGCTGAAACCTTATCCAGATTGTTTGTGCAGCATGTGGTCCGCTTGCATGGGGTACCCCTGAATGTGGTGTCTGATCGTGGTGTGCAGTTTGTGGCTAAGTTTTGGTGTGCTTTCTGCAAAAAATTAGGGATATCTCTGTCCTTGTCGTCTGCATACCATCCTGAGAGTAATGGTCAGACGGAACGCACTAATCAGTCTCTGGAACAGATCCTCAGATGTCTGACTTCTGCTAGACAGAATGACTGGTGTGATATACTGCCGTTGTCTGAATTTGCCTTCAATAGTCGGGTGACTCAATCCACTGCTATGTCCCCATTCTTGATCAACTATGGGTTCAGTCCTCATTTTGGTGAGTTTTCTCGTCTGGATACGGGGTGCCCCGGGGCTGAGGACTCTGTTCAGCGGTTAAAAGATACATGGGCAGAAGTCCAGCGGCGTATATCTAGGTCTCAAGGCGGGTATAACTTTTTCGCGGACAGGAAACGAACACCTGGTCCCATGTTTCAGGTTGGAGAGAAAGTTTGGCTCTCCACGTGAAACATTAAGTTAAAGTTGGGCCCCAAATTCATTGGCCCGTACAAGATTGTGGAAAAAGTCAACCCAGTAGCGTACAGGCTGTGCCTTCCACCCTCTTTCAAGATCGCTAACGTCTTCCATAGATCTCTACTGAAACCGTTTGAAGCAGTCCGGGGAGAATCCGATTCCGCTGCTCCTCCGGTTTCGGTTGAGGGACATGTGGAATATGAGATTGGTCACATCGTAGATTCTAGGTTGGTACGGCGGTCAGTACAGTACCTAGTTCATTGGAAGGGGTATGGACCGGAGGAGAGGTCCTGGGTGCCGGTCCGGTTGATGCATGCGGATCGTCTGGTTCGGGCTTTCCATGCTAGATACCCGGGCAAGCCTGGGGGTCAAGAGGCCCCCCGTTGAGAGGGGGGTACTGTCATGATACCAGTGCTGGGTGACCGGCACTGCTGGGGTTAATGTTCTGACCTCAGTGCAGACTCTCACCTGCACACCTGGGACCTATTATGGTGGCCTTTCATTGGTTCTGGGGAGGCTTCTTCTAGCCTCAGGAATCTCCCATCCCCCGTCAGTTGTACTTTCGCCCTTGGCATTGTGTGGTGACCCCTGAGTTGTGTTAGTGCTGTGTTCTGGTTGCATGATTCTCTGTGTATGACTTGGTCTGTTCTCTGGATATTGCTTTGGATTCTGCTTGGTACCTTCTACGTCTGTTTGGTTTTGATCTCTGCTTGGCCCTGACTATCCGTTCTGTCTCATCCCTGGTACTTTACTGATATCTTGTGTATGACCTTTGGCTTGTCTGACCTCCCGTCTGTTTATCCCTCCTGTACCTCGCTTGCCTGTACTGTGCATGACCCCCGCTTTGCCCGACTTTGAGTTTTCTACCTTCTTTGAAAGCAGGACTCTAAGCCCCACCCCCTTGCAGTCACATGACCGTTCACATGACCGTAGGTCCTGTGCCGGCTTGCTAAACTTCTATATTCAGGTCCTGTGCATCTTTATTTTCCGGCTGTTCTTGTCCCCAGGGGTCCTTACGGTGCGGGTGAGTCCCTGCTTAGCGGAGGCTGTACGCCGGCGCTGTCAGGACCCCGACACTGACAGTCTGGAGGATGCCATGACCTAAGCCGTGAGGATGGATCGCCAGCTCAGAGCCAGAGGGGTTATGCACTCTGAGTCATCCTTGTTTTCCAGTAGTAAAGAGGTGGAGGGCAGTCCTGTGCCTATGGAAATTGGTGCCACCTCGGTCAGAGAGAAAGAGAGGAAGCGCCGCCATGAGAAACAACTTTGCTTCTACTGTGGGGAACCAGGACATTGGAGGAAAGATTGTCCAGTGTGTCCAACGTCCTCCAAGCCAACGGGAAACTACTAGGTCTGGGTAGTGATTGAGGAGGCTGCCCAGACCCCCAGGTACTTTTTTCCTCATGCCCTAAATTTCTACTTAATGTTGAACTGGTAGTAGACAACTGTCATTTTATTTCTACAGCCTTGGTGGACTGCGGTTCATCACTTAACCTGGTCAGTTCCAGTACCGTCTCCAGGGTCAAGATAGGGACAGTCAGGTTGGAGACCCCTCTGAAAATCGTGGCCATTGACTATTCCCCTCTCACCCGTTCGGGGATTCATTATGTTACTAACAGTTTTGTTTTGCATGTTGGTTCCTCCCATGTTGAGGAGATGAAATGTTTTGTCATGGACAACCTGCACGAAGGGCTGGTATTGGGCATGCCGTGGCTTCAACGGCACAACCCAGTTATTGATTGAGAGAAAAGAGAAATTGCTAAGTGGGGTCCTAAATGTATTGACTGTGCCTATAAACCTGTGTTCTGTGTTACACCTGCAAAACCTGCCTGTGAGTCTTCTGTTTGTCTGGAGGGTATTCCGGAGTACCTCAAGGACTTCGAGGACGTGTTCTCCGAAAGTGAGGCCGAGGCATTACCCCCACATAGGTCATTTGACTGCACTATAGACCTAATCCCTGGGGCCAAATTGCCCAAAGCCCGTTTATTTAATTTGTCAGGACCTGAACATCTGGCAATGAAGGAATACATAACGGAAAGTCTCCGAAAAGGGCATATAAGACCCTCAGTTTCTCCGGTAGCAGCAGGGTTTTTCTTTGTTAAAAAGAAAGATGGTGGCCTGCGACCCTGCCTCGACTTCAGAGAACTCAACAAGATTACTGTCAGGAATACGTACCCCTTACCCCTGATTCCAGATTTGTGTAACCAACTTTCAGAGGCAAAATGATTTTCCAAATTGGATCTTAGAGGGGTTTATAATTTGATAAGAATTAAAGAAGGGGACGAATGGAAAACTGCCTTTCTCACGTCAGAGGGATTGTTTGAAAATTTAGTGATGCCGTTTGGCCTCACTAATGCTCCAGCGGTCTTTCAAAATTTCATTAATGTGGTGTTTGCGGACCTCATCGGCAGCTTCATTGTCATTTACTTGGATAATATTCTGATTTACTCGACTGACAGAGTCTCATTTGTTCCATATCAAAACGGTATTTCAAAGACTCAGGGAAAACCAATTATTTGTTAAACCTGAAAAATGTACTTTTTTCATCCAGGAGATAACGTTCTTGGGACTCAATCTCGCCACAGGGGTTTCGGATGGATCCCAAGAAAGTGCAAGCCATTGTGGAGTGGGTCCAACCTCAGGACCTGAAAGGACTCCAGCCCTTCTTGGGATTCGCAAACTATTACCGTAGATTTATCAAGGGCTTCTCACTGATCTCACTTGCAAAGGGGCTGATATGAAAAATTGGTCCCCCTCGGCGAAACAGTCCTTTCTGGTTTTAAAAAATTATTTTATGTCTGCTCCAATACTTGTACAACCAGATCCGTCCTTGTCATTTGTCGTGGAGGTTGACGCCTCTGAGGTGGAGGTAGGGGCTGTGTTGTCTCAAGGGCCAGCTACCCTGACTAACCTTAGACCTTGTGCTTATTTTTCCAAAAAGTTTTCTCCGGCAGAGAGAAACTACGATGTTGGAAATAGAGAGCTTATGGCAATTAAGCTGGCATTTGTAGAATGGAGACATTTTTTGGAAGGGGCAGAACATCCAATTACGGTCATCCCTGATCACAAAAAATCTGGAATATATTAAAACTGCTAAGAGATTGACCCCCAGACAGGCCCATTGGTCACTTTTTTTTTCCTCGATTTCAATTCTCGATTTCAATTCTCGATTACATTCCGTCCAGGTTCTAAAAATGTGAAAGCAGACGCATTATCACGCAGTTTTGAACCATTGTCTGCCCCTGATCCTCCGCCATCCATTCTTCAACTTGGGGTAGTTTTAGCTGCACCGTCATCAGAACTGGAGCGGGAGATTATGGAGGCTCATTCTTTAGCTGCAGCACGGTGGCTCAGTGGTTAGCACTGCAGCTTTGCAGCACTGGAGTCCTGGGTTCGATTCCCACCAAGGACAACATCTGCAAGGAGTTTGTATGTTCTCCCCGTGTTTGCGTGGGTTTCCTCCGGGCACTCCGGTTTCCTCCCACACTCCAAAAGACATACTGATAGGGAATTTAGATTGTGAGCCCCATCAGGGACAGTGATGATAATGTGTGCAAACTGTAAAGCGCTGCGGAATATGTTAGCGCTATATAAAAATAAAGATTATTATTATTTAGCTCCAAGGTCCAAACCTGCTAAAAAATTGTTTGTCCCGCTACACTTGCGTTCTGGTCTCCTGCGAGAGTTTCATGACTCTAAACTGGGCGCTCATCCAGGTATTGCTGCCACAAGTGAGGCGATAAAAAGAGTCTTCTGGTGGCCATGTATGTTGGGGGAGATTAAGAAACATGTCACTGCATGCGGGGTTTGCGCACGTTCAAAGAGCTCTCATTGCCGGCCGGCCGGGGAATTGGTGCCTTTACCATTTCCAAGATGGCCTTGGACTCATTCGTCCATGGACTTCATCACTAACCTCCCTCCTTCTCGGGGTAATACGGTTATTTGGGTAATTATGGATAGATTCTCTAAGATGGCACATTTTGTATCGATGACTAAATTACCGTCTGCAGAAGTTCTATCTCGACACTTCCTTTCTCAAATTGTTCGCCTCCATGGGGTACCTACTAACATTGTCTCGGACAGGGGGACACAATTTGTGGCTAAGTTTTGGCAGGCTTTCTGTAGGAAGTTGGGGATATCTCTGTCTTTCGCCTCAGCTTACCACCCAGAGAGCTGTGGACAGACGGAACGCACCACGTTACAGGACGACTGGTGCGAGGCCTTACCATTGGCGTTGTTCGCCTTTAACAGTCGAATAAACCAATCCACGGGTAGGTCACCATTTTTTATCAATTATGGATTGAACCCTCACTTTGGTGAGTTTTCACGGCTGGATTCAAGCTGTCCAAGGGTGGAAGACTCAGTCTGCAGAATAAGTGATTTATGGGCTAAGGTTCGGACAAACATTTCCAGAGCACAAGAGAAATATAAATGTTTTGCTGACAATAAGAGGGATCCGGGTCAGACACTACAGTGTGGGGATAACGTATGGCTTTCTACGCAAAATATAACCTTAAAATTACCTTCCGCCAAGCTGGGACCTAAATTCATTGGCCCTTATGTAATAACCGAGGTAATCAACCCAGTGGCATATCGTTTACTTCTACCTGCATCCTTGAAACTACATAATGTGTTCCATAGGTCTCTACTCAAACCAGTAGGCTCGGTGGTAGAGGAACCTGGTTCCATACCAACTCCAGTGTTGGTAGACGGTCATATGGAGTTCGAAGTGCAAAACATTGTACAGTCTCGGTGGGTACGCGGTTCCTTGCAATATCTTGTACATTGGAAGGGGTACGGTCTGGAGGACCGATCGTGGGTACCAGCCAGGTTAGTGCACGCTGATCGCCTGAATATAGAGCTTACCACGCTCGGTATCCTGAGAGACCTGGGGGTCCGGAGGCCCCCCGTTGAAGGAGGGGTACTGTCATGGTGTGTTTTGAGTTTTGGGTAGGTGGTGTAGGAGTTAACTCTGAGAGCCTCTGTGGATCTGGGGAGGGTTTTTATAGCTTCAGGGGAGAGCCATCCCCTGTTGCTTATACTCCTATCTGAGTGTACCCGACCCTGCTCTGTCCGTGCGTCACGCCAATCATTGTCTGTCTGCCTGGTATTCTGACCCTGCTCTGTTACGGTTTACGTCTCTGGTTTGCTGACTCTGTACCTGCTTTGCCTGTGCCGTGTATGACCCTTGGCTTTTTCTGACCTCCCTCCTGAATATCCCTCCTGTACCGCGCTTGCCCCTACTGTGTATGACCTTTGGCTTTGTCTGACCTCCCATCTGTATATCCCTCCTGTACCTCGCTTGCCCATACTGTGTATGACCTCCATTTTGCCTGACTCTGAGCTTTCTGTATAGTGTCTTGCCATCTCTGAAAGCAGGACGCTAAGCCCCGCCCCTTGCAGTCATATGACCGTAGGTCCTGTGACTGCTTGCTAAACTTCAGCGTCCACAGGTCCTGTGCATCTGTACTTTCTGGCTGTACCTGTCCCCGGGCCCCCAACAGTGCGGGTGAGTCCCTGCTCAGCGGAGGCTGCACGCCGGCGCTGTCAGGATCCTGACATCGAGGCAGTTAAGAGACTTTGGATCCCAGTCCGATCCCTGGAGACTCCTCGGCAGATTGCTTCGGTCGACCCTTGCGGATATCCGTTACTCAGGTCACCGAAGAAGTGGAGCTTCAGATTGGAGCCTTACACCGGGAGAAGATAGTCTTTTATGTGCTGCCTGCGCTATCCCATACCATCCTCTTGGGCCTACCCTGGTTGAGAACTCACGAGCCCATCTTGGACTTGCGATCCGGGGATATCCTGCGTTGGGGATAGTCGTGTCAAGAAAGCTGTCTGTCTCCCGTTCAACCGAAGAACTTCACACCTCCCACTTCAGTCTCTACAGACTTACCTTCGGCCTATTGGACTTATTCGGACGTCTTTAACAAGAAGGAGGCGGAGGGTCCTACTCCCGCATCGGCCCAGTTGACCTCGTCCCAGGGTCTACTCCACCTCGTGGTCGGATCTATCCTCTATGCCTCTCCGAGACTCTGGCCATGACCAAATATATCCAAGAAAACTTGGCCAGAGGCTTTATTCGCAAGTCGTCTTCTCCTGCAGGAGCAGGGTTCTTTTTCGTCGAGAAGAAGGATGGATCCCTTCGTCCCTGCATTGATTACCGGGGACTCAATGATATCACCATCAAAAACAAATATCCACTGCCTCTCATTCCGGAGCTATTCGACCGTCTACAGGGAGCACGGGTCTTCACGAAATTGGATCTCCGAGGGGCTTATAATCTAATCTGCATTTGTTCCGGAGACGAATGGAAGACCGCTTTCAATACCTGAGATGGTCACTATGAATATTTGGTCATGCCCTTTGGCGTGTGCAATGCTCCAGCAGTGTTCCAGGAGTTCGTCAATGATGTGTTTCGAGACCTTCTCTACTCCTGTGTGGTGGTGTATTTGGACGATATCCTTGTATTTTCTTCGGCTCTGGCTACCCACAGAAAAGACGTCCGCCAAGTCTTGCTACGACTAAGAGAGCATCGGCTCTACGCCAAACTCGAGAAGTGCGCCTTCGAGCAGTCCTCCCTGCCATTCTTGGGCTATATAATTTCTGACTCTGGCCTATGTATGGACCTGGGAAAAGTGTCCGCCATGCTCAAGTGACC
The DNA here is from genome assembly GCF_039654945.1 of Dendrobates tinctorius. Classification (NCBI taxonomy): domain Eukaryota; kingdom Metazoa; phylum Chordata; class Amphibia; order Anura; family Dendrobatidae; genus Dendrobates; species Dendrobates tinctorius. The sequence goes on along the minus strand of NW_027361848.1, from coordinate 11,415,309 downwards.
GCGTCCCCAGGGAATCAAGGTGATCCAACGATTCCTTGGTTTTGCCAATTATTACCGGCAATTTATTCCACACTTTTCTACCTTGACCGCTCCAATCTCCGCCTTAACCCAAAAGGGAGCCAACCCTCACCTCTGGTCCCGAGAGGCTGAAGATGCCTTTCAAACCTTGAGACAAGCCTTCGCTACAGTGCCCGTACTCCATCGTCCTGAAGTTAACAAGCCTTTTATCCTCGAGGTAGACGCATCAGCCATCAGAGCCGGGGCAGTTCTTTCCCAGAGATTTTCCTCCGGTCGACTGCTCACCTGCAGTTTCTTCTCCAAGATGTTCTCCACCGCAGAGAGAAACTATGCCATTGGTGACAGAGAGCTACTTGCCATCAAATTGGCCCTGGAGGAGTGGCGGTATCTTCTGGAAGAAGCTGTACATCCGTTTAAAATCTACACCGACCGCAAGAACCTGGCATACATCCAGTCAGCACAAAGACTTAATCCCCGGCAAGCCAGGTGGTCGCTATTCTTTGCCCGGTTCAATTTTGAGCTGCATTTCCATCCCAGTGACAAGAATCTCAAAGCAGATGCTTTATCCAGGTCCTTTCTGGTCTCCGATAATGAAGAGGAACCATCACACATTGTGGACCCCAGTAAAGTCATCATGGTTGCACCCATTAGCTTGACTTCGTTGCCGCCGGGTAAAACCTTCGTGCAAGAAAGCGAGAGGAAGTGAGTGTTACGCTGGGGTCATGCCTCCAAGCTAGCCGGCCATGTGGGCCTCAAGAAAACGCTTCTTCTCATTTCCCGTTTTTATTGGTGGCCATCGCTTCTTCAAGATGTCCGAAGTTTTATCGCCTCGTGCCCATCGTGTGCCAGAAACAAGGTTCCTCGTCACCTGCCCTCTGGACTCTTACACCCGCTTCCGGTTCCTTTGGCTCCCTGGCAGCACGTCGCAATGGACTTTATTACCGATCTGCCTCGGTCTGCTGGCCACACCGTCATCTTGGTTGTGGTGGATCGATTTTCCAAGATGGCCCATTTTATTGCTCTGCCAGACTTACCCTCCGCGCCTGAATTGGCAAGGATCTTCGTCACCCATGTTTTCCGGATTCACGGCTTCCCCAAGCATATTGTTTCCGACAGAGGGGTTCAGTTCACCTCGCGGTTTTGGAGGGTCCTGTGCCGTATGATGGAAGTAACGTTGGACTTCTCCTCTTCCTACCATCCCCAGACCAATGGCAATTCACAACGTACTAATCAAATCCTTGTGACTTATCTCCGGCATTTTTCCAACACCCACCAGAACGACTGGTCCAGCCTACTCCTGTGAGCCGAATTCACCTACAACAACCATACCAGTGAGTCGTCCTCCAAGTCACCCTTTTTTATTGTCTATGGCCAACAGCCAGGTGTTCCTCTGCCAGTACCTTCTGTCTCGGGTGTGCCGGCGGCCGATCTTCTGACCGATGAGTTCTCCAGAGTCTGGCAGGAGACCAAAACCGCCCTTGATTGCCTGGATTCTCCACTGTACCAACCCGGAGATAAAGTATGGCTGTCTTCAAAATTTGTCCGTCTGAAGCAACCCTCGTATAAACTGGGTCCTCAGTATATTGGTCCGTTTGAGGTCTTGGCTTGTATCAATGATGTGGCCTACAAGTTGAAACTTCCCGCCTCGCTAAGAACTCCTAATTCTTTCCATGCCTCTCTCTTAAAGCCTGTTGTCCTTAACCGCTTTCATCCTTCCACTGGCCGCTCGCCCCCACCTGTCTCCGCACAGGATGTCTTTGAAGTTAAAGACATTCTTGCAATGAAAATATCCAGAGGTAAGACCCTCTTCTTAATTGACTGGAAGGGTTTCGGTCCCGAGGAGAGATCTTGGGAGCCACGGGAGAGCATTCAGGCTCCTCATATCCTAGCCAGATTCCTTTCCGGCCTTAAGACGAGGGGTCGTAAGGAGGGGCGGTACTGTCACGCTCACCTCCCCAGCTCCGGCTGTTGCGCTCACCTCCCCGGCTCCTGCTCGTCCTGCAGCGTCGTTGGCCACCGCTCTGACCGCTGCTGCCGCACCTCTTCCTGGCTGTGCTCCTGCCACGCCCTGTCTGCCTCTGCTGCGGCTCCTGTCGTCATGGCGCCGGCAGTCCCCGCTGCCTCCCGTGCCTCCATGTCGCGCAGGTACTTCCGGTCCTCTCGGCCCGCCCCTACTGCTGACGCCTGTCCATCAAGTGCTTCCTCTCCTGTCCTGCGGCCGGCCTCGGCTCCTCCTCAGGTACGCAGGCGCACGCCCCTCTAGGCTAAGCGCCCTATCCCTTGGTCCCATACTCTGCCGCACCCTGACCCGGAAGTTCTCCAGCTTGCCCTATATCAGGCAGTCCCTCCCTATGCTCCCTGCCTATCATTTGTGGTATCGGGTCCACGCACTCATGCGTTCCTCCTGTCTCTGTGCAGTGTACCTCTCCTGGTCCTCCGCTAGCTTCCCTGTTTGTGACCTTCCTGTGTTCCCGTCCAGATCTAGTCTGTTCCTGCCTCCGTCTTCCTGCTCCTGTGTCTTGTCCTGTACCTGTTCCTGCCGTCCGCCATTGCCATCCGCCATTGCCGTCCACTTCCGTCTCTGCGGTTTCAGCAGCCATCCCTGCAGCTGTCGCCATCTCCCATCTGGTCGCCTGCACGTTCCTGCCTGCATTCCCTCCCGGCTGTTCCCAGGTATCAGCTCCCGCGGCGATAGTCTCCCTTGGGTCTGCCCCTAACGCTCCCTGTATAGGGGGTGGTACACCTGGCCAGCTCGCCCGAGGGAGGTTCATCGTCGCGGTCCTGAGGGTTCACTTCCGGAGGTCCCCAGTCTCACAGTACCTCACAGCCTATTCCTGCCATCCTCCTCGGTGACCAGTTCATAACAGTTTGCTTGCGAACGCATGCATTCGCATAGACTGCAATGCATTGTTTCGACGCATTACTTCCGCAAACAAACACATAAGTTTCTAAGCGGCAAATTGACGCATCCAAAACTGCAACATGTTGCGTTTGCCGCGTCCAGCCGCAGACGACGAAACGATGCATGCGTCGTCAAATGCGGCAAAAAGCATCCAATCACATGTACCTGCGTCCCCAATGTTAAAGATAGGAAAACAAGACGCATGCGGAAGTATGCGGTAGAAACGCTGCGGACACAACCGCAAATGTGAAACCAGCCTTAGACTATTTAGTGCTGATGCATCACACACAAATCGGATTACAAAAATATTTAATCAAAGGTTATAGTGTAATTAAATAGGTAAAAAGTCAAGAGGGTGAATATTTTCACCAGCCACTGTATATCCTTACTCCTATCCCATTCTTTATTGATCATGAATAAAGTTGGTGCCAATAATATTTCTCTCAAAAACCTCTGCAAAATATATTTGTAAGTTCCAAGGGATAACTTTTCTAACCAATTGCCCATCCTTTGCTTGGCAATCCTCCTGACCCCATGAGCTCAGTTGTTGTGTCTTGGTAACAAGACAATAAATCCAAGCATTAGCAATAGTCAACCCCCAATCTTTAAATTGTTAGAGGTATTCCAATTCAATTCTAGAATGTTGCTTTTTCTATAATTGCATTCTAAACAAGCTACAGGCTTTCCCTCAAAGGCACTATACAATACAGTGGGTACAGAAAGTATTCAGACCCCTTTAAATTTTTCACTCTTTGTTTCATTGCAGCCATGTGGTAAATTCAAAAAAGTTCATTTTTTTTTTCTCATTAATGTACACTCTGCAATCCCATCTTGACTAAAAAAAAGCAGAAATGTTTACATTTTTGCAAATTTTTAAAAAAAGAAAAACTGAAATAGCACATGGTCATAAGTATTCAGACTCTTTGCTCAGACACTTATATTTAAATCACATGCTATCCATTTCTTTGTGATCCTCCTTGAGATCATTCTACTCCTTCATTGGAGTCCAGCTGTGTTTAATTAAACTGATAGGACTTGATTTGTAAAGGCACACACCTATCTATATAAGACCTCACAGCTCACAGTGCATGACAGACCAAATGAGAATCATGAGGTCAAAGGAACTGGCCAAGGAGCTTAGAGATAGAATTGTGGCAAGGCACAGATCTCGCCAAGGTTACAAAAGAATTTCTGCAGTACTCAAGGTTCCTAAGAACACAGTAGCCTCCATAATCCTTAAATGGAAGAAGTTTGGGACCTCCAGAAGTCTTCCTAGACCTGGCCATCCAGCCATACTAAGCAATTGTGGAAGAAGAGCCTTGGTGAGAGAGGTAAGGAAGAACCCCAAGATCACTGTGGCTGAGCTCCACAGATGCAGTAGGGAAAAAGTTCCACAAAGTCAACTATCACTGCAGCCCACCACCAGTCGGGCCTTTATGGTAATGTGGCCCGATGGAAGCCATATAAAAGACATTTAAAAGCCTGCATAGAGTTTGCTAAAAACACACGAATGAATCCCAGACTATAAGAAATAAGATTCTCTGCTCTGATGAGACAAATATAGAACTTTTTGGTGATAATTCTAAGCGGTATGTGTGGAGAAAACCAGACACTGCTCATCACCTGCACAACATAATCCCGACAGTGAAACGTGGTGGCAGCATCATGCTATGGGGCGTTTTTCAGCTGCAGGGACAGGAAGACTGGTTGCAATTTGAAGGAAGCATGAATGCGACCAAGTACAGAAATATCCTGGATGAAAACCTCTCCCAGAGTTCTCTGGACCTCAGACTTGGCTGAAGCTTCACCTTCCAACAAAACAATGACCTTAAGCACACAGCTAAAATAACAAAGGAGTGGCTTCAGAACAACTCTGACCATTCTTGACTGGCCCAGCCAGAGCCCTGACCTAAGCCCAATTGAGCATCTCTGGAGAGACCTGAAAATGGCTGTCCACCAACGTTCACCATCCAACCTGACGGAACTGGAGAGGATCTGCAGGAAGAATGGCAGAGGATCCCCAAATCCTGGTGTGAAAAACTTGTTGCATCTCAGCTCACCTCAGGACCGTGGTAAAATTCCAGTGATGATGTCACCGCTGGTGAATGATGCTGCGCTCTCATCAGCTCATTCACCATTGGTTTTCAGCTGGGACGGTCGCATCTTGGCACGGTCCAGGTTGAAAATTATTTAGCCCCCAGACATGGACTACGGCGTGGGACAAAATTACGGACAGGTATGGTATATTGTTGGTTTTTTATTTTATTTTTATTACAGGAGATCGAGGGCTTCACTGGGATTAGATAATGCAGTAAGTATGGTTTAATTGACATTAATAAATTAGTCTGTCATTTTTTCTGGCTGTGTCTTTATTTAACATATAACTATAGGATTAGTAATGACGGGTGTTTTATAGACACCTCTCCATTACTAAGCCGTGGACTTGATGTCACCTAACAATACAAAGGTGACATCAACCCCACAGATTTTACCCCACTTGCCACCACTACAAGTGGGTAGAGCCAAGCAAAATGCCAGAAAAGGCGCATCTAATAGATGCACCTTTTCTGGGCAACTGCGAGCTGCTATTTTTAGGCTGGGGGGCCTGTTGTGAGTTCATTTTCCCCTTCACCATTGAGGTCTGATGAACTCCCTCTTCTGGTGAAGGAAGGTAGTGAGGCTGATTACAAAGCACCTGAGCAGAATGATGATGACTGGGTGACTGGGATTGCTGACTGGATATAAGGCAGCCGACGCCCTTCTGCCTTGCGGGTGATTACTCTGAGGGATTCTTGGAGACCAGTCTGATTCCTTCTCCTCAAAAGCTAAGTTTTCTGCTCTACTTTTTGCATTTATGTTTTGGTTTTGTTTTGCCTTGTTTTTCTGGATTTCTGCCTTTCCCTGCTGGGTGAGCTGAATTCCTTTTTGCTCTGTCTTCAGATAATACCTGAGTACTGATATAGTCTTTTTGAAGCCTAGCGTCTTCAGGGCTTTTTTTCCTATCAGTCTGTTGGCTCTTTTTTTTCAGAGGGTTTTGGCGGATTGCAGACAGCTGCTTTTCTATTCTGTCCTATTTAGTTAGCTTGGGCCCCATCATTTGCTCAGCCTATCTTTCTATCTGTGTGAGTGTTTTTTCATCTTGCTTCACCGTCATTATATGTTGGGGGCTGCCTATTGCTTTGGGGTCTGCTCTGGGGCAGTCAGTTTTTCCCTTTTCTGTCTTTAGGCTATGTAGTTCTCCGGCTGTGATCGAGGGGTCTAGGGCACCGTAGGAACCCCCCACAGCTACTGCTAGTTGTTGTTGTTAGGTTCAGGGGTTTGCTGCCAACTTCTCTGGTTTTCTGGACTTAGCTAATATTTCTGATTTTGCCTCCTACGGTGACTCATTCATAACTGGGGCCTATATCAATGGCCCTTTACCAGCCTGAGAATAACAGCCCCCAGCTGTGAGCTTTATCAAGGCTGGCTGGAAAAATGGGGGGACCCCAAGCCGGGTTTTTAAATTATCTATTTAAATAATTTTTTAAAAAAAACAGCGTGGGGACTTCTCTATTTTTGATAACCAACCAACCTTGCTGAAACTGAGGGTTGCAGGCCCCAGCTGTGAGTTTTGCATGGTTGGTTCAAGAAAATAGGGGGGAACCCACGTCGAGTTTTTCATTCATTTATTTCATTAGATCGCAGGAGGCAGCTGCGGAAAACCCCAATCATCCGCACCTGCTGTCACTGTTATTAGAGGCAGCAAGTGTCAGATGATAGGAGTAAGGGTAAGTTCAGACAGGACCTTTTTACTGCATATTTTTCATGTTTTTTATGCTAATTTTCAACTTCTTTTTCTATTACTAGCAAAGCCTATGAGATTTCAGAAATCTCATGCACACACTTTTTTTTGTGTCATCAGGATTTTGTGCTTTGCTGCGTTTTTTGGACATAGAGCATGTCACTTCTTTCAGCGTTTTTTCTGGTTTTTCACCCATTGACTTGAATGGATGTTGAAAAAACGCTGCAAAAACACAGGTGGAAATTTTTGCTGCAGAAAAGTCATCAACATTAGCATGGGCAAAGAGACAAAAAAACGCACCCAAAAAAACGCACCTAAACCTGCGTTTTTGCCGCAGTTTCTTTCCTGCCGAGAAGATCAGGTTTTGCTGCAGAAAAAGCCCCCACCTGCTGTCTTCATTCTAATTTTAATATAACTCATCTTTCTCCCCTGCTCATGCTGATCGCCTGCAGAGCAGGGGAGAATGATTAGAGCCATCTTCAGCACCTGCTGCCAGGGACCAGCGCTTACTGTAGTGCTTCTTCCCCGGTGGCCGTCCGTGTGGTACTGATGCGGCACACTGGAAGCACATGGTTGCCACACGTGTGCCGCACATATTACACACACGGACATCTCCGGTACCGTTTTTTCCGGTACTGGAAATATCAGGACGTGTGAAAGAGGCCTTATAGTCACAGACGCTGCCGAGCTGTGATTGACAGTGCCTGTGAGGGAGGAGACAAAACACATGACCCCAAAGAAGTTTCACAAGGAAAGCCCAGTTGTAATATAAGCAGAGATTTCACATACTGTGAAATAAAGCAGCAGTTTGTGACTTTATAAAAAAAAAAAGTGAATGGATTCATACTTTTGGAAAAGGGAGGAGTGTACAATAAAAGTTAGATCCTGAAGAGATTAGTAGTGTACTCCAGGCATACTTACACGTTTCTGTTATTTTTTAGTCATAACCTGGATTGATTTACCAGTCTTTATGAGGAACTACTGTTGGAGATGTATATAATTATTCTTCAGTAAAAATGTGTCATATCCAATTAATACAGGGGATGCACTTGATTTCATGCTTCATGGAACTTGTACTGGACTGATGGGAAGGGGAAATACCCTTTTTTTGCATATGTTTCAAAAGGGGTTGTTTTGGTTTGTGTTCCGTATGCTGACATGGAAATGGAAAAGTACAGTTAGGTCCATACATATTTGGACAGAGACAACATTTTTCTAATTTTGGTTCTAGATTTTAAACAAAACAATTCAGATGCAGTTGAAGTTCGGACTTTCAGCTTTCATTTGAGGGTATCCACATTAAAAGTGGTTGAAGGGTTTAGGAGTTTCAGCTCCTTAAAGGGAATCTGTCACCTACTTTTGGCGGGCGATGAAAACAAGGTCGGTCCGGTCTGATGGGCAGTGTTCCCGATGTTTGCCGCCTCCCCATCCTTGGCCGCCGTCCGCAGTTTTTTGAAGAATAGGAGTAGGTGTCCGCCACAGCAAAATACTTCCGGGGCTTACTTATCCGGTGCATGTGCAGTCAGGCTTTTCGGCTTTGCCCGCAGTTGGGCAAAGCATACTGCACATGCACGAGCCAAAAATGCTTAGCACACGCGCAAAAAATGGCGGACACCTACTCCTATTTCTCAAAAACTGTGGACGGCGGCCAAGGATGGGGAGGCGGCAAACATCGGGAACACCGCCCATCGGACTGGACCGACCTCGTTTTCATCGCCCACCAAAAGTAGGTGACAGATTCCCTTTAACATGTGCCACCCTGTTTTTAAAGGGTCCAAAAGTAATTGGACAATTGACTCCAAGGCTATTTCATGGACAGGTGTGGGCAATCCCTTCGTTATGTCATTCTCAATTAAGCAGATAAAAGGCCTGGAGTTGATTTGAGGTTTGGAAGGTTTTACTGTTAAGGAAACATGCGGTCAAAGAGCTCTCCATGCAGGTGAAACAATCCATCCTTAAGCTGCAAAAACAGAAAAACCCATCCGAGAAATTGTTACAACATTAGGAGTGGCAAAATCTACAGTTTGGTACATCCTGAGAAAGAAAGAAAGCACTGGTGAACTCATCAATGCAAAAAGACGTGGGCACCCATGGAAGACAACAGTGGTGGATGATTGCAGAATAATCTCCATGGTGAAGAGAAACCCCTTCACAACAGCCAACCAAGTGAACAACACTCTCCTGGAGGTAGGCATATCAATACCCAAATCTACCATAAAGAGAAGACTGCATAAAAGTAAATACAGAGGGTTCACTGCATGGTGCAAGTCACTCATAAGCATCAAGAATAAAAAGGCTAGACTAGACATTGCTAAAAAACATCTAAAAAAGCCAGCACAGTTCTGGAAGAACATTCTTTGGACAGATGAAACCAAGATCAACCTCTACCAGAATGATGGAAAGAGAAAAGTATGGCGAAGGCGTGGTACAGCTCATGATCCAAAGCATACCACATCATCTGTAAAACACGGCGGAGGCAGTGTGATGGCTTGGGCATGCATGGCTGCGAGTGGCACTGGGTCACTAGTGTTTATTGATGATGTGACACAGGACAGAAGCAGCCAAATGAATTCTGAGGTATTCAGGGCCATAATGTGTGATCAGATCCAGCCAAATGCAGCCAAACTGATTGGTCGTCGTTTCATACTACATATGGACAATGACCCAAAACATAAAGCCAAAGCAACCCAGGAGTTTATTAAAGCAAGAAGTGGAATATTCTTGAATGGCCAAGTCAGTCACCAGATCTCAACCCAATTGAGCATGCATTTCACTTGTTAAAGACTAAACTTCAGACAGAAAGGCCCACAAACAAACAGCAACTCAAAACCACTGTAGTGAAGGACTGGCAGAGCATCAAAAAGGAGGAAACACAGCGTCTGGTGATGTCCATGAGTTCAAGACTTCAGGCAGTCATTGCCAACAAAGGGTTTTGAACCTGGTACTAGAAATGAACATTTTATTTACAATTATTTAATCTGTCCAATTACTTTTGGTCCCTTTAAAAACAGGGTGGCACATGTTAAGGAGTTGAAACTCCTAAACCCTTCATCCAATTTTAATGTGGAAACCCTCAAATGAGAGCTGAAAGTCTGAACTTCAACTGCATCTGAATTGTTTTGTTTAAAATTCATTGAGGTAATGTCTAGAACCAAAATTAGAAAAGTGTCTCTGTCCAAATATATATGGAACTAACTGTATTTGAAAAACTATATATATAAGGCCAGGATCACACATGCGAGAAACACGGCCCAGTCTCGCATGTCAATACTCGGCACTGCTGCCGACACTCGGGAGCGGAGCTTGCAGCTGCATGTATTGCTATGCGGCCACACAGTCTGATCCGAGTGCCGGCGGGAGTGTCGGCTATTAACATGTGAGACTCGGCCGTGTTTCTCTCATGTGTGAGCCTAAAGCAGAGTGTAAATATATGTGTGCGTATGTGTATGTATCCAGCCACGCCCACTCCACATAGTCCCACCCACTCCACATAGTCACACTCACTCCACACGCAGAATGCTCATTGCAGCCTTTCTGGGATTGATGCTGTGTGTGGATGGATCCCTGCAGCCGGTGATCTGCAATCAAGCTGCAGATGACATTGGTTGAGGGGAGGACAATGCCTGGAAGGGGGCCATGGCACCAGCAGGGCAGCAGTTACCTGGGTCGTGGTGCTGCAGAGCGGAGCTGTCCACTGGCAGTGGTGCTGCAGGTGTAGTGCCAGCTCTGCCCATTCCAGCCTCACTATGTACAAGAAGAGCATCACTGTGCATGCCAGAGAGTCATCCCTATTGGTAGCATTACACAAACCTTCCTGGGAAATAGTGCTGTTGCACTTTAGTCACCCAGAGCACAAAGTAAAAATGGCCTAGATTCCTCATTGCAAGAGGGGATTGTAGCAGGCAGATGTAGGGAAATACTGCTGACACAGCTGACACCCAGCACTATGTGTCAGGGGCGGTCACAGACCGACCCCGACACGTTAACCCCTTGTACACCGCGATCAAACACGATCGCGATGTACCGGGGGTTAAAGGGAAGCATCGGCATGGAGGGGGTTCCCTTCGTGCTTCCCTGAGCCCCCCACAGCAGCGCAATGTGCAGCGCTGCTGCAGGGGGCTCCATCCCTGCAGGTCCCCGAATCCAAGATGGCAACGGGGACCTTCGGGGGCCTGCAGGGAGCTGGCTTCCTCAGTGCCTGCAAAGCGCAGGCACAAGGAAGCCTTGGGCAGTGCCTGTGACAGATCGCTGATCAGCGATCTGTCACAGGACAGTGATGTCCCCCTGGGACAACCAAATAAAGTTAAAAAAAAAAAAAAGAAAGAGTAAAAATAATTTTTTAAAAATCTCTAAATTAAAACAAAAAAAAATATTCTCTAATAAATTCATTTTTTGGAAATAAAAAAAAAAAACAATAAAAGTACACATATTTGGTATCACCGCGTCCGTAACGACCCGCCCTATAAAACTGTCCCATTAGTTAACCCCTTTAGCGAACCACTTAAAAAATAAAAAACGAAGCAAAAAATAATGATTTATTATCATACCGCCAAACAAAAAGTGCAATAACGCGCGATCAAAAAGACGCATATAAATATCCGTGGTACCGCTGAAAGCGACATCTTGTCCCACAAAAAACGAGCCACCATACAGCATCATCAGCGAAAAAATTAAAAAGTTATAGCTCGCAGAATAAAGCGATGCAAAAATAATTTTTTTATATAAAATTGTTTTCATTGCATAAAAGCGCCAAAACATAAAAAACTACATAAATGAGGTATCGCTGTAATCATACTGACCCGAAGAATAAAACCGCCTTATCAATTTTACTGCACACGGAACGGTGTAAACGCACCTCCCAAAACAAATTCTTGAAATCCTGGTTTTTGTTCATTCTGCGTCCCAAAAATCGGAATAAAAAGCGATCAAAAAATGTCATGCGCCCGAAAATGGTACCAATAAAAACGTCAACTCGTCCCGCAAAAAATAAGACCTCACATGACTCAGTGGGTCAAAATACGGAAAAATTATAGGTCTCAAAATGTGGTGATGCAAAAACTATTTTTACAATAAAAAGCGTCTTTTAGCGTGCAACAGCTGCCAAAAATAAAAACCTGCCATAAATAGTAAATCAAACCCCCCCTTATCACCCCCTTAGTTAGGGAAAAATAATAAAATAAAAAAAAAAATACTACTACTACTACTAATAATAATAATAATAAAAAAAAAATATTTATTTCCATTTTCCCATTTGGGCTAGGGTTAGGGCTAGGGCTAGGGTTAGGGGTGTGTTGGGGTTAGGGTTGGAGTTAGAATTGGGGGGTTTCCACTGTTTGGGCACATCAGGTGCTCTCCAAGCGCAACATGGCGTCTGATCTCAATTCCAGCCAATTCTGCGTTGAAAAAGTCAAATCGTGCTCCTTCCCTTCCAACCTCTGCCATGCGCCCAAACAGTGGTTTACCCCCACATATGGGGTATCAGCCTACTCAGGACAAATTTCAAAACAAGTTTTGGGGTCCAATTTCTCCTGTTACCCTTGGGAAAATAAAAAAATTGGGGACTAAAAGATCATGTTTGTGGAAAAATATGATTTTTTTATTTTCACGCCCGGATGGTATAAACTTCTGTGAAGCACTGGGGGGTTCAAAGTGCTCAACACACATCTAGATAAGTTCCGAGGGGGGGTCTAGTTTACAAAATGGGGTCACTTGTGGGGAGTTTCAACAGATTAGGCACATCAGAGGCTCTCCAAATGCGACATGACACCCACAAACCATTCCATCAAAGTCTGCATTCCAAAACGTCACTACTTCTTCTCTTCCGAGCCCCGACGTGTGCCCATACAGTAGTTTTCTCCCACATATGGGGTATCAGGGTACTCAGGACAACAACTTTTGGGGTCCAATTTCTTCTGTTACCCTTGGAAAAATAAAAAATTGGGGGCTAAAAGATCATGTTTGTGGAAAAAATATGATTTTTTTATTTTCACGCCCGGGCTTTATAAGCTACTATGTAGCACTGGGGGGTTCAAAGTGCTCACCACACATCTAGATAAGTTCCTTAGGGGATCTAGTTTCCAAAATGGGGTCACTTGTGGGGGGATTCCACTGTTTAGGTACATCAGGAGCTCTCCAAAGGCAACATGACACCAGCAGACCATTCCATCAAAGTCGGCATTCCAAAACGTCACTACTTCCCTTCCGAGCCCCAACATGTGTCCATACAGTAGTTTTCTCCCACATATGGGGTATCAGGGTACTCAGGACAAATTGGACAACAACTTTTGGGGCCCAATTTCTCTTGTTACCCTTGGGAAAATAAAAAAATTGGGGACTAAAAGATCATGTTTGTGGAAAAAATATTTTTTTATTTTCATGCCTGGGCATTATAAGCTTCTATGAAGCACTGGGGGGTTCAAAGTGCTCACCACACATCTAGATAAGTTCCTTAAGGGGTCTAGTTTCCAAAATGGTGTCATTTGTGGGGGGTTTCCACTGTTTAGGCACATCAGGGGCTTTCCAAACGCGGCATGGCGTCCGATCCCAATTCCAGCCAAAAAAGTCAAATGGCGCTGCTTCCCTTCCGAGCTCTTCCATGCGCCCAAATAGTGGTTTACCCCCACATATGGGGTATTAGCGTACTCAGGGCAAATTGCGTAATAACTTTTAGGGTCCTGTTACCCTTGGAAAAATAAAAATTGAGGGTGAAAAGATCATTTTTATGGAAAAAATTTGATTTTTTTAATTGTACGGCTGTACGTTATAAACTTCTGTGAAGCCCTTGGGGGGGTTCAAAGTTCTCACCACACATCTAGATAAGTTCCTTGGGGGGGTCTAGTTTACAAAATGGTGTCATTTGTGGGGGTTTCCACTGTTTTGGTACATCAGAGGCTTTCCAAACGCGACATGGTGTCCGATCTCAATTCCAGCCAAAAAAGTGAAATGGCGGTGCTTCCTTTCCGAGCTCTGCCATGCGCCCAAATAGTCGTTTACACCCACATATGGGGTATCAACGTACTCAGGACAAATTGCACAATAACTTTTAGGGTCCTGTTACTCTTGGGAAAATAAAAATTGGGGGTGAAAAGATCATTTTTTGGAAAAAAATATGATTTTTTAATTGTACGGCTGTACGTTATAAACTTCTGTGAAGCCCTTGTGAGTTCAAAGTTCTCACCACATATCTAGATACGTTCCTTGGGGGGTTTAGTTTCCAAAATGGGGTCACTTGTGGGGGGTTTCCACTGTTTAGATACATCAGGGGCTCTCCAAACGTGACATGGCGTCCGATCTGAATTCCTGCCAATTTTGCACTGGAAAAAGTCAAACGGCGCTCCTTCCCTTCTGAACTCTGCCATGCGCCGAAACAGTGGTTCCCCCCCACATATCAGGTATCAGCGTACTCAGGACAAATTGCACAATAACTTTTGCAGTCTAATTTCTCCTGTTACCCTTGGTAAAATAAAGAAATTGGACCTGAAGTAATTTTTTTTGTGAAAAAAAGTTAAATGTTAATTTTTTTTTTTTACACATTCAAAAAATTCTTGTGAAGCACCTGAAGGGTTAATAAACTTCTTGAATGTGGTTTTGAGCACCTTGAGGGGTGCAGTTTTTAGAATGGTGTCACTTTTGGGGATTTTCTATCATATAGACCCCTCAGAGTGACTTCAAATGTGATGTGGTCCGTAAAAATAAAATGGTGTTGCAAAAATGAGAAATCGCTGGTTAACTTTTAACCATTATAACTTCCTAACAAAAAAAAATGTTGGTTCCAAAATTGTGCTGATGTAAAGTAAACGTGGGAAATGTTACTTAAGTTTTTTGTGTGCCATATCTCTGTGATTTAAGGGCATAAAAATTCAAAGTTGGAAAATTGCGAAATTTTTGCCAAATTTCCATTTTTTTCACAAATGAACGCAAGTTATTTGAATGAAATGTTACCACTAACATGAAGTACAATGTCACGAGAAAACAATGTCAGAATCACCAGGATCCATGGAAGCGTTTCAGAGTTATTACCTCATAAAGGGACAGTGGTCAGAATTGTAAAAATTGGCCCGGTCATGAACGTGCAAACCACCCTTGGGGGTAAAGGGATTAATCAATATTTTACCTCAGTATTTGGTGAGTGGTTTACCTCAGTGTTTGGTCTGTATTTTACCTCAATGTTTTAGTATTTAACCTCCATGTTTGGTCAATATTTTACTTCAGTATTTGGTCAGCATTTTACCTTAGGATTTAATCAGTATTTCACCTCAGTGTTTGGTCAGTATTTTACCTCAGTATTTAATCAATATTTTACCTCAGTATTTGGTCAGTGGTTTACCTCAGTATTTGGTCTGTATTTTACCTCAATGTTTTAGTATTTAACCTCAGTGTTTGATCAGTATTTTACTTCAGTATTTGGTCAGCATTTTACCTCAGGATTTAATCAGTATTTTACCTCAGTGTTTGGTGATTATTTAACCTCAGTATTTGGTCAGTATTTTACCTCAGTGTTTTAGTATTTTACCTCTGTATTTGGTGAGTATTTTATCTCAGTGTTTGATGAGTATTTTACCTCAGTATTTAGTCAGTGGTTTACCTCAGTGTTTAATCAGTATTTTACTTCAGTATTTGGTCAGTATTTTACCTCAGTATTTGGTCAGTGTTTTACCTCAGTATTTGGTCAGTGTTTTACCTCAGTATTTGGTCAGTGTTTTACCTCAGTATTTGGTCAGTGTTTTACCTCAGTATTTGGTCAGTGTTTTACCTCAGTATTTGGTCAGTGTTTTACCTCAGTATTTGGTCGGTATTTTACCTCAGTATTTGGTCAGTGTTTTACCTCAGTATTTGGTCGGTATTTTACCTCAGTATTTGGTCAGTATTTTACCTCAGTGTTTGTAAGCCAAAACCAGGAGTTTGTGAATAATACAAAAGTGGTAATGTGTTTCTATTATACTTTCCTCTGATTGTTCCACTCCTGTTTTCGTCTTACAAATACTGGATGTCAAATACTGACCAAATACTGAACATGTGCACGGGACCTTAAAGTTAGAGATCAATACAAAAAAGACTATGTTCCCACAATTAGTTTTTGTTGAGTTTTTTATGCTTCGTATTTCTAAAAAAAAAAAATGCAAGCAACCTATTTTACAAGAAAAACATCAAAAGAGACTAAGTTAGACAAAAATAACCAGCACACAGATAAAAGATGCTTACCTGCCTAGGCCACAGAACAAATGGGCTATGTGCCCATGTAGCGTTTTTCATGCAGAATATTCCTGAGCGGAAATGCACACCCTCTTCCCAGGAAAACGCATGCGTTTTATGAAGCGCTGTTGTAAGCGTTTTTGACGCTTTTGTTAAGCATTTTCACATGCGCTTTCCTACATGTTTTTGCAATACAATTGAATGTATGCGGAAACGCGTGTGTTTCCGGAAAATTAATGAACATGCTGCTTTTTTTTCCACTTAGCGTTTCCGCAGCTGAAAAAAACGCACCATTAGCACAACATGTGCGGATTCCATTATGATTACATTGGATGCTTTTCTTAAGCGTTTCCGCAGCAGAAACACTTGTCTAAAAGCGCTGCGGAAACACTTAAAAAATGCAACATGGGCACACAGCCTCAAGGTGCAGCAGACCCGATTAAATGGCACAGGTGCAAAAATACCTGATGAGGCTGCCAGCCTACAATCAGGAAATGGCCGCTTGTTATAATAAAACACAAAAAATATAATCTTTATGTGGCAATGTTCACACAGAAAATGCAAAGTATCTGGCTGAACCTATTAATGATGCCCATACTCTTAGATCAGGCGGGCCAGCCAATGCTAAAAAAATGCATACCGTGTGAACAGAAGCCACAATTTACAGAGCCATCTGGGCTCAACTACACCCTGAAAATATATAAAGTGCAAAAAACACATAGCAATTTATGTGAGGTTTTAGTTAATATTATGGCCACAATACGTAAGCTCGCAACCTACGTCAAAGGTTCCCATTTTGGTGAGTCCCTACTATAACTAGAAAAACACAAAAAATACTAAGTTAGACAAAAACAACCAGCACACCGGTAAAAGATGCTTACCTGGCTAGGCCACAGAACAAATGCATTATCAAGGTGCAGAGAACCCGATTAAATGACACAGGTGCAAAACTACTTGATGAGGCAGCCAACCTACAATCAGAAAATGGCTGCTTGGTATAATAAAAAGCAAAAAATATAATCATAATCTTTATATAGTGCTGACATATTCCACAGCGCTTTACAGTTTGCACACATTATCATCACTGCCCCCAATGGAGCTCACAATCTAAATACCCTATCAGTATGTCTTTGGAATATGGGAGGAAAGCGGAGTACCCGGAGGAAACCCAGGGAGAACATACAAACTCCTTGCAGATGTTGTCCTTGGTGGGAATCGAACTCAGGACCCCAGCACTGCATCCTTGCATCCTGTATGTAGCAATGTTCACACAGAAACAGATGGCTCTCTAAACTGTGGCCTCTGTTCACACGGTATGCATTTTTTAGCACTGGCTGGCCCACCTGATCTAAGAGTATGGGCATCATTAATAGCTTCAACCAGATGCTTTGCATTATCTGTGTGAACATTGCCACATACAGATTATATTTTTTGTGCATTATTATACCAAGCGGCCATTTTTTGATTATAGGCTGGCTGCCTTTTCAGGTATTTTTGCACCTGTGCCATTTAATCAGGTCTGCTGCACCTTGATAGTGCATTTGTTCTGTGGCCTAGGCAGGTAAGCATCTTTTACCTGTGTGCTGGTTGTTTTTAAGTAACCTATTTTACCTAATAGGTGCAGAAATGGCACAGAAAATCTGCAATATCAAAAACTTGTTGTGGGAACAAAACCTTAAAGTTAAATATCAATACAAAATGTAAAGTTATGTTTCCATGATGCACGTTTGTTGAGTTTTTTACACTGCAAATTTAAAAAAAAAATGCAAGTGACCTATTTGCGTGGCACGCACAGGCCACATCTAGCGTCCTCATGTCTAGAATGAAGTTGCTTCTGTGAGGCATGACGTCAAGGGAAATGGAGGAGCCTCATGGATTACACTACTGTGCTCATAACAAGAAGTTGCAGTGTGGTGCTGCTGAAGTAGTAGGCTGTATATACGATACACTTTATTGCTCAGAATCAAGTGTTTCCAATTGTATATGGAAGAGGAGTGAGAGGTGCTGCTGAAGGAGGCGACTATAAAGGAGAAAAGCTGTGCTGCAGAAAAATGCTGTGTATTAAGGAGGAGCGTGAGGTGCAGGAGAAGGCGGTGTAAAAGGAAGGAGCATGAAGTGCAGGAGAAGGAATAAGGCTGGTTTCACATTAGTGTTTTATCGCGCAGCGCATCGTGCGCTATCGGTCGCATGCACAATGCTCCCCTATCTTTAACATGGCGGGCGCTGGGTCTAGCACTTGCATGCGTTCAGCATTTTCGTGCACTGCGTTTTTTCCAAGTGTGCGCCCAGACGCGCCAGACGCTACATGTTGCATTTTTTGTTCCGCCCAACCTTGTAAAAAAAGCGCATGCGCACGTGTGTGCACGGAATGCGCAAAAAAATAAAACTACAGTCTATGGGGTCGCTGGCTTGTGCATGGACGTGCGCATGCGATTTTTGAGTAAACAATGTCTAGACACTTGTTTAAACCACGCCCTACACAAGCAACATTGTTTGAGAGGAGTCTAGCTAAAAGAAGGTGTCTGCACTGTCAGACCACTACTCTACAGACAGCCTTGAAGAGACAAGACTGCCTTGAAGAGACAAGACAGCCTTCCAACTTTGGATAAAAAGCTACAGTAGCCAAAATGTGAGTATTCTTAAATTTATATGTCTACCTGTCCTTTAAAATGTATTAAGTACTAATGTTTTTTTTTTTTACTTGCAGCATGTCTTCTGACGATGAATACAACCTGTCCCAGTAAGAACTGGACCAAGCAGAGCGTGAGGTGATTATCTTCCTGCCTTTGGGTAAGTATAGCTGCTGCATCTAAAAATGTGTAATAATTTTTCTTCTTTTTCAGACATCATCGGACAGTAAGCCCGAATAGCGGGAGCAGCCAAGACAAGTCCCGGTGGTGAGACGGAATGTAAGTATATGACTTTGAATGTCCCTTTTTTTTTCTTTACATTTATTTTTTCTCTTCCTTTTTTTTGTCTTGCTTTTCATCTTCTATCTTTCTTCTTTTCTGTTTCTTTTTCTGTCTTTTTCATTCTCAAAAATTTCCAAGATTATAATGTTCTTTTTTCTAGGTTCTACAATGGGATGAAGACGTTTACTTGGAAAATGAGCACCTGATCCGCCTGGTCCAGGAGCGTGTCCCATTGTGGGACAGCCATGACCAGCAGTACAAGGACACTGTGGTGACCCGGCGGCAAAAATTGCATGAAGGTAGTAATAATAATAAGGGTATTTAGTTAACATAATTTTGATCAAAATAATGTACAAGCCATCCCGCCACGTCACGTCAACCCTTGTGGGACAGTCCTAACTCTTGTATTTAAAACCTTTCCACTTGTCAATTGACTTAAATGGCCGCAGCATTGATGGATGGCTGGGACAGTGCCTCTCCAAGATCCAAAAAGGCGTTTAGTAAGTATTTCCCTGCTCTGTAATGCTGCAGTGACTGTTTTTCCTGATGGCACCGTTGTGCTTCCTGCTAGATATATTCTAGCAGGAAACATAACGGTGTCATCAGGATCAACAGTGACTGCAATGTTTATTGTATTGCTGTATTGTTCCTGCTTTGACTCTTGTTCCTGATGGCACTGTTGTTTTTCCTGCTAGATATATTCTATCAGGAAACATAACAGTGTCATCAGGATCATCAGTGACTGCATTGTGTATTGTATTTCTTTATTGTGCCGCATTAACTTTAGTTCCTGTTGGCACTGTTGTGTTTCCTGCTAGATATATTCTAGCAGGAAACATAAGTATCATCAGGGTCAACAGTGACTGCATGGTGTATTGTATTGCTGTATTGTTCCTGCTTTGACTCTTGTTCCTGATGGCACTGTTGTGTTTTCTGCTAGATATATTCTAGCAGGAAACATAACAGTGTCATCAGGATCAATAGTGACTGCATTGTCTATTGTATTGCTGCATTGTTCCTGCTTTGACTCTTGTTCCTGATGGCACTGTTGTGTTTCCTGCTAGATATATTCTGGAAGGAATCACAACTGTGTCATCAGGATCAACAGTGATTGCATTGTGTATTGTATTGCTTTATTGTGCCGCATTGACTCTTGTTCCTGATGGCACTGTTGTGTTTCCTGCTAGATATCTTCTAGCAGGAAACACAACAGTGTCATCAGGATCAGCAGTGACTGCATTGTGTATTGTATTGCTTTATTGTGCCGCATTGACGCTTGTTCCTGATGGCACTGTTGTGTTTCCTGCTAGATATATTCTAGCAGGAAACATAAGTGTCATCAGGATCAACAGTGACTGCATGGTGTATTGTATTGCTTTATTGTGCTGCATTGACTCTTGTTCCTGATGGCACTGTTCTGTTTCCTGCTAGATGTATTCTAGCAGGAAACATAAGTGTCATCAGGATCAACAGTGACTGCATGGTGTATTGTATTGCTTTATTGTGCCGCACTGACTCTTGTTCCTGATGGCACTGTTGTGTTTCCTGCTTGATATATGCTAGCAGGAAACATAAGTGTCATCAGGATCAACAGTGACTGCATTGTGTATTGTATTGCTTTATTGTGCCGCATTTACTCTTGTTCCTGATGGCACTGTTGTGTTTCCTGCTAGATATATTCTAGCAGGAAACATAAGTGTCATCAGGATCAACAGTGACTGCATTGTGTATTGTATTGCTGCATTGTTCCTGCTGTGACTCTTGTTCCTGATGGCACTGTTCTGTTTCCTGCTAGATGTATTCTAGCAGGAAACATAAGTGTCATCAGGATCAACAGTGACTGCATGGTGTATTGTATTGCTTTATTGTGCCGCATTGACTCTTGTTCCTGATGGCACTGTCGTGTTTCCTGCTAGATATATTCTAGCAGGAAACATAACAATGTCATCAGGATCAAAAGTGACTGCATTGTGTATTGTATTGCTTTATTGTGCCGCATTTACTCTTGTTCATGATGGCAGTGTTGTGTTTCCTGCTGGATATATTCTAGCAGGAAACATAACAATGTCATCAGGATCAACAGTGACTGCATTGTGTATTGTATTGCTTTATTGTGCCGCATTGACTCTTGTTCCTGATGGCACTGTTGTGTTTCCTGCTAGATATATTCTAGCAGGAAACACAACTGTGTCACCAGGATTAACAGTGACTGCATTGTGTATTGTATGGCTGTATTGTTCCTGCTTTGACTCTTGTTCCTGATGGCCCTGTTGTGTTTCCTGCTAGATATATTCTAGCAGGAAACATAGTAGTGTCATCAGGATCAACAGTGACTGCATTGTGTATTGTATTGCTGTATTGTTGCCGCATTGACTGTTGTTCATGATGGCACTGTTGTGTTTCCTGCTAGATATATTCTAGTAGGAATCACAACTGTGTCATCAGGATCAACAGTGACTGCATTGTGTATTGTATTGCTTTATTGTGCCGCATTGACTGTTTTTCCTGATGGCGCTGTTGTGTTTCTTGCTAGATATATTTCTATCATGAAACACAATTCTATTATCATGGCGAACAATCAGTGCATTGTATATTGCATTTTTTTGTGCTGCTGCATTGACTGTTTGCCATGTTCACTCTGGTGTGTGTGATGCATTGTATAATGTTTTTTTCTTTTTCCAACAGTGAACAAAGTCCGAACACGTTGGCGCTCGATGAAGGACTGCTTCAACACTGATGTTCATGCTGAGGGACAGGTTCGTAGTGGTTCAGCGGCAAGGACCAGAACCAAATACCGTTACTATCGCGAATTGGCTTTCCTAAGACTGGTCCTTGCCACCAGAGCGTAAGTATTTTTTTTTTTAATCTGTGCTTTTCTATTCCACAGCTGATGCTTCTTGTCTTGTAAATGCATGATACTAATGTTTTTCTTTTCTTTCCACAGCACCTGGAGCAGCACCCTGCAATCTGTCCCTGGAGCGGTCCTTCATCGGACGACCTCAGACCCGTCCCAGCCATCTGACAGCCAGGAAGCATCTTGCAGGTCAGCAACATGGACAGCTGGTGACCAGGAAGCTGGTCAGTCAGGTGTTCCCCTGTCCCAGGTCTCTGCCACTGGTTATGTGGGCACTTCCCGCCAGCGGCAGAGGGCCTCGGACAGGCCTGTCTTGCCCGAGTTCATGCACTTGAGCGAGGCCTTTCATGCCAGCCTCAAGGCGCTGTCAGACAGAGAGGAAAGTGGTATTTCACTCATGGAATGCGGTTTTACCCACATGGAACATCGCTTCCACTCTGTCGACCAGCGCCTTGATCGTCTGGAGGCTGACCTCAACAGGCCAGCACATTATTTTTTCAGTAAAATTGAACGGGGCATGGCGGAACACCTTAGTCCTGAGCAACAGCTCAGTGTGTTGCAGGCCTGCATCACTGCTTACTTGCAGGCTATGCAGCAGAATTGGTACGTGCAGCAGTCAGTGGTATCATTTCCAACTGTGCCACCACTGACTCGCTACATCCATCTGAATACCAACTTCTGCTGCATACCACTGCACGGCCACCTGCAGTCCAAGCCAAGCCGGACACCACTACACCGCCCCGAGTGCTGATGGACACTCCACTGCCACCACCATGGTAAGTGCTGCTCCTGTCTGGAGCACCACCACTGCCACCGCTCCACCATCTTGGAGAACCGCCACCACAACACCTGCTTGGAGCACCGACACGGCACCACCTTCTTTGAGCACTGCCGCCTATTCTCCTCCTAGGAGCACCGCCACGACTCCTCCTAGGAGCACCACCACCGCTCAACCTGCTTTGAGCACCACCTTTGAGCACTGCCGCATATTCTCCATCTAGGAGCACCGCCACCACTCCTTATCCAGATCGGAGCACCGCTACCACTTCTCCAACTCGGATCACCGCCACCACTCCTCATACTGCTCGGAGGACCGGTAGCACTCCTCCTCCTAGTAGAACTGCCACCACTCTGCATCTTGCTTGGAGCACCGCCAGCGCTCCTCCTCATAGGAGCACTGCCACCACCGAGCATCATCATCAGAGGGATGACCCTCATTCCTTCTTTTTTGATTCAAGGCAGAGGTCCAGCAGCTCCAGGCGGTCAAGCACTTTAAGTGATTCCAGCCAGGAGACTCCAGTGCCAAAGAAAATAAAAATTAAAAAAAAAGACTTTGTATGTGGCTCCCCCCTCTCCTCCTAATGTGTCTCATCCTGCCTCCATTTCCATCCCTGAGCTCCCTTTCCCCACTACATTCATCACCCCTTCCCCTAGAGCCCCTTCCTCGCCTTCCAGCTGTTCCTCGTCTCTCCACACCCCCAAATAACCCTTTTTTTTCTTTAAAAAAAGTCAAATTATGGTTTATCATAATACTGTTGGTTACTGAGTCTTTTGCCGCCTACACACACTGCACCATACACACACTTCGCCGTACACTTTGCGTTTTTGACACAACATAACTCCAGGAATGACAAATGTTTCTTGTGTCATTTCTGGAGATATGTGAAGTCAAAAACACAAATATATGACTTGTATTTTCACCACCATTACTGTCTTCAGTCTGCTAATATTGCACAGACTGAATAGAGGGTGGTGTTGATTGCAAGGCATATCTATTGCTACCTGGCCAGGTATTATAAAAAGTTAATTGAGGATGGTGTTTTACCATCATCAATTGACTTTTTGTGACACAAGGCCAGGGGATTGTAGATATACCTTGTAATTAACCACATCCTCTATTCAGTGTGTGGTGAATGAACTGAGGAGATGATGGGGAAAATACACGTCATGTGATATCTACAATACCGTGGCCTGGTATCATAACTATTTATCACACCTGGACAGGTGAATACACATTTGAGTTTTAACCTGCAGCGTCACTTCTGTCTGCATATATTTCACGCAGACTGTAGCGATGCTACAGTTTACCACATATGTGTATTCACATGGCCATGTGTGATAACATTCTGAAGTTGGGATGCATTATTTTGGGCGTCCTCGCTTCAGCATGACACCAGGCCTGGGTATTGTAGAAGTTGTATAACCTTTATAATCTCTCCTGTCTGCGTTCAAAGTCAAGCCACAGTAGTGATCCTACAAATAATATTTATAGTCACATGGTCAGGTGTCATAAAGAGTGAAGGATGCTAGTGCATCCCCACATCACTATTTGTAACATCAGGCCAGGTGACACAAATATTAGTTGTATTATCTCCACCGTTGCTGTAAATTGAACACAAACTGGAGAGATGATAAAGCTCATACAACTTGTGTGTATGTATAGTCACACAGCACAGCATCATGAACTCACTGGTACACCTGGGCAGTTGATTATTGTATTGGAGTGTATACAAAAAGAGTGCACTCGGTACAGGTATCAATATAGGATTTTTATTAACAAACACACAAGAAAAAATCTTTACAACATTTGATCTTGCCATTCCATCCGTCCTACATTTGAGATAAAGGAGGCCGCAAATTGGTCCCTCATTTGGCCAACTTCAACGGATGACCTGAGAGGGTGCTGACTGAATTCAGGCAATGGGTTTGCAGCAGGTTCATCTAGTTCAAAGTTCGGGTGCTCTTTAGCCATCACAAAATTATGAAGAACGACATGGGCCTTCACCACCTCATCCACTGTTTCCAGTTCCAGATTAATGGCTGTGGCGAGAATTCGCCATCTGGATACAAGAATACCAAAGGCACACTCAACAGTTCTTCTTGCCCTGGTCAGTCTGTAATTAAAAATTTTTTGGGTGTGGTCCAAGTCCCAGCTGGAGTAGGGTTTAAGCAGGTTTTGTTACATTTGAAAGGCCTCATCCCCAAACATTACAAATGGCTGTGGCGGACATTCAGTGTTGCGAAGAGGACATGGCATGGGGAAATTGAAATGATTGCCATTCAATCTCCGGCCCATGTCCGAGTTCTTAAAAGCCTGAGAGTCATTCCCATGGCCAAATGCCCCAATGACCACTGCAACAATCACACAGTCTGCATCCACAATGGCCATGATGAGTATTGTAGAAAAGTACTTTTTGTAGTTGTAGTAATTCGAGCCTGTTCTTTTGGGTTTGATTATCCGGATGTGTTTCACATCCACCGTTCCCAAACAGTTGGGGAAAGTGCAGACTGTCCAGAATTTTTCGGCTATTTCCATCCACTTTTCGGCGGTGGGCAGAAGCATAAATTCTGGACAGAGAATGTTCCACAAAGCCCGGCAGGTGTCCGCAACAATTCCCAACAAGGTGGAGATTCCACTCCGGTATTGGAAGTGGAGTGAAGATAAGGTCTCTCCAGTAGCCAGGAATCTGTGAAAAAGAGAACAAAAATTAATATTTATGTATATGGTTTTTTGAAACAATAAAAGAAATAAAAAATTAGTACATGGCATAAAAATAATTCTGCAGCCTTTTGTTTACTACATGGCAGAACAATAATTCTGCCAGATTTGGAATAGTACATGACACAACAAAGAAAATTATGCAGGCATTGGCATTACGTACCGTAATGTGACCAGGAGCAGTTCCTCAGGAGGAATCGCACGACGGAGCTGTGTGTCCTGTCTCCGGATGGCTTCTTGGACATGACCAAGCAAATCCCTGAAGCTTTGTTGGGACATCCAGGTATAATCAGTAAATTTCTCCGAGTTTGCCTGCAGCTCGCTGTAGAGGGTGTGGTATGCTCCACGGCTCTCCCGGAGTTCAATAATGGGATGTATCCACAAACGCCGCCGGTTCCGTCTTCTCCATCTCTCTCTCCCTTTGTTGATGGCAACGCAACTGCATAAGCCTGAGCCATCCTGATGTCCAGATCTAAGTTGAAGTGAAAACTCTTCCAGTACAGATCCATGTTTCACAAAGGAAAATTCAAGCAAATGTGAAGAATTCAGCTGTAAACCGGGTCTATATAAAGAATTCCCATAACACACGCCCACTGATGTCCCATTGGTGGAGTCTGTTGCAAGAATTTTTCAAAGATTTTCCTCCTGTGAAATGTGACACCTAGACAACCCATGTGCATAAAAAACGCAAACGCATGGAAAAACGCTTGAAAACGCATACAAACGCTGCGTTTTTGTCGTAATGCGCGCGATGATGCGATGAAAAATCGCAGCGTTTACAAGCGTTTGCAAGCGTTTTTTGCATGCGTTTCATGTGCGCTTGAAACACTGTGCAAAATGGCGCAAGTGTGAAACTAGCCTTAGGGCTCTTAAATATCGCTGTTAAAAGTTGTATCGGCAGTCGTTAACGGGTTAATATTTTGGTAAAAAATGTTTGCATCTACAAAATGGCGCCGGTTGTGTTCCGTGTACCAGTGCGGTGGCGTTGCTATGTTAAACAGCGACAATTTATTTTTCTTCTACGTGTTCCCACACTGGTCCTCATAACAGAGTGGGCTGCGCATGTGCAGATTGAGAGCATTGCTTGCCGATAGATGCTATTGCGCATGCACCAGCACCGTTTTTTTAATGCCAAATTTTCCTTTTTTATTGCAAGTAGTGCAATTTCTCTTGGGATCAAATGTTTTTATGTGCAATATAATCATTATAATTTGTTATAGCTAACCACAGTTAGTTACTATGCCTGGGCAACGCCAGGCTCTTCAGCTAGTATGTTAATAAAAATGGATCTGACTGAAATATCTGAATAGATTTTAAAAAATTGGGTTTGTACATTTTCTTAAAAAATTGAAAACTTGCTGCTAAATATTTTACCCTTCAGTAGACATATGTTTAGCAACTTTCTTGTGTGTTATGACTATCTGGTTTAGCCCCTTCCCGATCTTGGACGTATGTATACATCATGATGATTTTGCTTGCCCAAAGACTGTGCACGAGCAATGGCTGCCGGGTGTCAGGTGATTCCAACAGCTGACACCCGGCACTCAGTGAGCAGTGACCGCACTGCCCCCGGCACTTTAACAACCTAAATACTGCAAAAGCTAGTGATCAAAATATAGCAAAGGACGAGACAGAAAGAAACAAAGGGCCAGCAGCCCAGATCAATGTCCGATTCCCAAAACTTACTTGTTCTAGAGTATGGTAACAAGGTGAGAAAAGTAAAACTTAGCTTTTAAACTATAAGTATAAAATCACGTAGAGGGTAGTATAAGAGGAAAATACCTTTTTTACACATAGGTAATATAAATTAATAGACAGCCACAGTGGTGGACAAGTCATTAATAGGAAAAATAGACCTGTGGATTGAAACTCCGCTACTTTGCCTCAGAATGACAGTTGTCACAAACAGAGCATTTAGCATATGAAGACAAATATCATTGTAACACAGTGTGAAATGGAAAAAAAGGAAATCTCTCATCCAATATGTGTCATCACAAGGGTGAAGTAGAAAATACCTCAAGCAGTATATCCAAGGACACCATCCTCACCAGGTCTGCAAATGGGTCAGTACAATAGCGTTATAAGCCCCATAGCTCCCTTCCTTACAATGGCAGTCCACAGCTTTCCCTAAGCTGGACTTGCCCTATATAGCTTTGCATGGTCCCAATGCATTTCTCCTTGTACATCTTCAGGGGAGGACATGTGCACGCATATGATAAGAAAAGGCTAAGTGTCCACTGCCCAAGCTGCTAGTTTTCAGAATAGCAGCTGATAGTGTGGGCCCACTTAGGTGCATGATGAGTAATGTGACTTCCTTTAACTGTAATAAGTATTTGCTCCACTAGTGTGTGTGTATATATATATATATATATATATATATTAGTAGGGCAAATATATATACTATATATACCGTTACTTGTGCCTTGAATCTTTTGGTGACATGAATTACCTGTATATACTCGAGTATAAGCCAGCCCGAGTATAAACCGAGTCCCCTAATTTTATCATAAAAATTGGGAAAACTTATTGACTCGAGTATAAGCCTAGGGTGGGAAATGCAGCAGCTACTGGTAAATTTCAAAAATAAAAATAGATGCCAATAAAAGTAAACTTAATTTAGACATCAGTAGGTTAAATGTTTTTGAATATCAATATTGAATCAGGAGCCCCATATAATGCTCCATACAGTTCATGATGGGCCTCATAAGATGCTCCATACAAAATACGCCCCATATAATGCTCCATACAGTTCATGATGGGCTCCATAATGCTCCATACAAAAAATATGCCCCATATAATGCTGCACAAAGGTTAATAATGGCCCCATAAGATGCTCCATAGAATAATATACCCTATATTCTTCTCCATAAAGGTTGATGACACCATAAGATGCTCCATAGATATATATGCCCCATATGCTGCTCCATAAAGGTTGATGGCCAGATAAGATGCCCCATATAATGCTGCATAAAGGTTGATGGCCGCATAAGATGCTCCATAGATACACATGCCCCATATGCTACTGCGATTAAAAAAAAAATTACTTACTTGTTATGATTGAGTCACCGTAGGAGGCAAAAACAGAAATGCTAGCTAAGTCCAGAAAACCAGAGAAGTTGGCAACTATCAGATTGCAGACCCCTGAACCTATCAACACAACTAGCAGTAGCCGTAGGGGGTTCCTACGATGACCTAGACCCCTCGATCACAGCTGGAGAGATACATAGGCCTAAAGAAGGAAAGGGGAAATCTAACTGCCCCAGAGCAGACCCCAAAGCAATAGGCAGCCCCCCACATATAATGACGGTGAAGCAAGATGAAAACACTTACACAGACAGAAAGACAGACTGAGCAAAGACGGGGCCCAAAAACTACCTAGATAGGAACGGATAGGAAGGCTGCTGTCTGCAATCTGCCAAAACCCTATCAGAGACAAAAGCCAACAAGCTGATATAAAAATGGCCCTGAAGCAACTAAGCTTCAAAAACTTAATCAGCACTCAGGTACTTTCTGAAGACAGAGCTAACGGAACACTGCACACTCCAGCAGGGAGTGGCAGAATCCAAAAAGCAAGAAAAACAAAAACAAATCTTAAATGCAAAAAGGTAAAACAGAAAACTTAGCTTTAGGAGAGCAGGAATCAGACTGGTGTCCAAGAGTCCACAGAGAAATCACCCAAAGGGCAGAAAGGGCGTAGGCTGCCTTAAATCCAGTCAGTGACTCCACTCAGCCAATTGTCTTCATTAGTCCCAGGTGCCTGATAATCAGGCTCACTACCTTCCTTCACCAGAATAGGGAGTTCACCAGGCCTCAGTGACTGAGGGGAAAATGAACTCACAACAGTACCCCCCCTTGAGGAGGGGTCACCGAACCCTCAACAACGTTACCAGGGCGATCAGGGTGAGCCCGATGAAAGGCACGCACCAATCTTTTGGCATGAATATCAGAGGCAGAGACCCAGGAATTATCGTCCTGACCATAACCCTTTCACTTAACCAAATACTGGAGTCTCCGTCTAGCCAGACGGGAATCCAGAATTTTCTCTACCTCATATTCCAAGTTACCTTCAACCAATACAGGGTCCGGATGTGCCACCTCAGGCACAACTGGCTCAACAAACCTCTTCAACAAGGACTTGTGGAACACATTATGGATCTTAAATGTGACAGGAAGAGCCAAACGAAAAGAGACCGGATTAATAATCTCCAAAATCTTGTAAGGTCCAATAAATCTAGGCTTAAACTTAGGAGAAGCCACCTTCATAGCAATATTTTTTGATGATAACCACACCATATCACCAATCTTAAACTGGGGACCAATGGTCCTATGTCGATTGGAAAACCGCTGGGCCTTTTCCTGGGAAAGAGATAACTTATCCACCACTTGGTCCCAGATCTGGTGCATTCTCTCCACCACAGTGTCAACAACTGGGCAGGCAGAGGGCTCCACCTGTCCTGAAGAAAATCGAGGATGAAACCCAAAGTTACAAAAAAAAGGTGACATCAAAGTGGCAGAACTAGCTCTATTATTTAAAGCAAATTCGGCCAAGGGCAAAAATGAAACCCAATCATCCTGATCAGCGGAAATAAAACATCTCAAATACGACTCCAAGGTCTGGTTTGTTCTCTCTGTCTGCCCATTGGTCTGAGGGTGAAAAGCAGAGGAGAAGGACAACTGAATTCCCAACTTGGAACAGAATGTCCTCCAAAATTTAGACACAAATTGAACTCCTCTGTCAGATACAATGTTCTCAGGAATCCCGTGCAAGCGAACCACCTGTTGCAAAAACAGGGGCACCAACTCAGAGGAAGATGGCAACTTAGGGAGTGGTACAAGATGAACCATCTTAGAGAACCTATCACAAATCACCCAAATAACAGTCATTCTTTGAGAGACCGGCATATCAGAGATGAAATCCATTGAAATATGGGTCCATGGCCTCCTGGGGACCGGCAAAGGCATCAACAACCCACTAGAGCGAGAACAAGATTTAGACCGGGAGCAAGTCCCACAGGACTGCACAAAATTCCTGACATCATGAGACAAGGTGGGCCACCAAAAAGAGCGACTCACCAGATCTCTAGTACCAAAAATACCTGGATGACCAGCCAATGCAGAGCAGTGAACTTCAGACATCACTCTCTTCTTCCACTGGTCAGGAACATACAACTTTCCACTGGGGCAATGCTCAGGTTTGTCCTCCTAGAACTCTTGCAGAGCAAGTCTCAAATCGGGCGAGATGGTAGAAAGAACTACCCCTTCGCCTAAGATGGTAGCAGGCTTGGTCACCATAGGAGAATCAGCAAAGAAACTCCTAGAGAGGGCGTCTGCCTTGACATTCTTAGTTCCAGGAAGGAAAGAGACCACAAAATCAAAACGTGTAAAAAACAAGGCCCACCTAGCCTGTCTAGGGTTCAAGCGTTTAGCCGACTCTAGGTAAATCAAATTTTTGTGGTCAGTGAGGACCACAACTTGATGTTTGGCTCCCTCCAACCAATGTCTCCACTCCTCAAATGCCCATTTCATGGCCAACAGTTCCCGATTCCCCACATCATAGTTACGTTCAGATGAAGAGAACTTTCGGGAAAAGAAAGCACAGGGATTCATTTTAGATGTTACCGGATCCTTTTGGGACAACACCGCTCCTGCACCAATCTCAGAAGCATCCACCTCTACCTGGAACGGGAGTGAGACATCAGGCTGCCGCAGAACCGGGGCAGAGGTAAATCTACACTTCAGCTCCTGAAAGGAAGCAACCGCCTCCGGAGACCAATTCAACACATCCGCACCCTTCCTGGTCAGGTCAGTCAATGGTTTGGCAATACTAGAAAATTTTGCTATAAATTTCCGATAAAAATTAGCAAAACCCAAAAACTTCTGGAGGGCCTTCAAAGAAGTGGGCTGAACCCAATCATAAATGGCCTGTACCTTGGCCGGGTCCATTTCAATAGTTGACGGAGACAAAATAAATCCCAAAAAAGAAATCCTCTGTACTCCAAAAAGACATTTTGATCCTTTGACATACAGAGAATTCTCTCTCAAGATCCGGAACACAGTCCGAATATGTTCCACATGAGCATCCCAATCCTTGGAGAAGATCAAAATATCGTCCAGATAGATAATCAAAAATTTATCGACAAAGTCTCGGAAAATATCGTTCATGAAGCACTGGAAGACAGAAGGGGCATTAGTGAGCCCAAAAGGCATCACCAGGTACTCAAAATGTCCCTCTGGAGTATTAAACGCCGTCTTCCATTCATCCCCCTGCTTAATGCGGATAAGATTATACGCCCCCTGAGGGCAAGCTTGGTAAACCAGCAAGCACCTCTGACTCTAGAGAATAGATCCGAAATCAGGGGTAACGGATACTGATATTTAATAGTAATTTTATTGAGGGCACGATAATCAATACAAGGCCTCAAAGAACCATCCTTCTTGGCTACAAAAAAAAAAAAACGGCACCTAAGGGTGAAGAGGATGGTTTAATATGACCCTTCTCCAACGCCTCCTTAATATAGGACCGCATAGCCTCGTGCTCGGGTACAGATAAATTGAAGAGCCGACCCTTAGGAAATTTACACCCCGGGCTTAGTTCAATTGCACAGTCATAACTCCTATGAGGAGGCAAGGACGCAGACTCATTCTCACTAAATACATCATAGAAGTCCGCCAAATAGTCAGGAACCTCATGCGACTGAGGAGAGGTGGAAAAAACTGGAGCCTCACTAAAGGTACACCGGCAGCCCCAACTCACCACAGACACAGACTTCCAATCCAAAACTGGATTATGAATCTGCAACCAGGGAAACCCCAGAACAACAGCATCATGCAGACCATGCAACACCAAAAATCTGCAATTTTCTTGGTGGTCTGGGGCGACCCGCATGACCAACTGGGTCCAAAACTGAGGTTTATTTTTAGCCAGAGGGGTAGCATCAATCCCCCTCAAAGGGATAGGCGTCTGCAGAGGTGTCAACGGAAATCCACAACGTTTAGCAAAATCCAAGTCCATTAGGTTTAGCGCTGCTCCTGAATCCACAAAAGCCTTGGCGGAAAATGTGGACAGGGAACAGATCAGAGTAATCGCCAAAAGAAACTTAGGCTGAACCCCACCAACAGAAAACGTGTGTGCAAAGCGTTTCTCACGTTTAGGACAAACAGAAATAATATGTGAGGCATCTCCACAGAAAAAACACAGCTTATTACGCCTTCTGAATTCCTGACGTTGCGCCTTAGACAAAACTCTATCACATTGCATAGGTTCAGACGTCTGTTCAACCGGTGGCAACACCTCTCGTGTAATCCTGCGTTCACGTAAACGCCGATCAACCTGAATGGCTAAAGACATAGAATCGTCCTGACCAGAGGGAACAGGAAATCCCACCATAGTATCTTTCACGGCTTCTGACAAACCCTTCCGAAAGAGAGCAGCCAAGGCACTATCATTCCAGGTAGTAAGGACCGCCCACTTTCGGAACTTTTGAGAGTACAACTCTGCAGATTCTCGACCCTGGTTCAATGCTAACAGGGTCTTTTCAGCCTGATCAATAGCATTAGGTTCGTCATACAGCAACCCAAAGGCTTGAAAAAATGCGTTCACATTAGTCAGAATAGGGTCATCTGGTTTCAAAGAAAACGCCCAATCCTGGGGATCGCCGCGCAGCAAAGAGATGACAATTTTAACCTGCTGCGCGGGGCTCCCCGACGAGTTAGGCTTCAAAGCAAAAAATAATTTACAATTATTTTTGAAACTCAAAAATTTAGATCGATCCCCAAAAAATACATCAGGTGTGGGGATCTTTGATTCAACAGCATGTGAGCGAGCAAGATAGGCGGAAATTCCTCGCACTTCAGCAGCGAGCTGCTCCACACGATCAGACACTTGCTTTATCTCCATTGAGAGAAAAAAAAATTCCCCCTACGGCCTCAGAGATATAGAGGAAAGAATATACACACTCTTTTTTTTTTTTTTTTTTTTTAAACACAATTCTTTCCTGCTATTGAGTACCCAAGGATCTGCGGATGGGCAGGTGATTCTGTTATGATTGAGTCACCGTAGGAGGCAAAAACAGAAATGCTAGCTAAGTCCAGAAAACCAGAGAAGTTGGCAACTATCAGATTGCAGACCCCTGAACCTATCAACACAACTAGCAGTAGCCGTGGGGGGTTCCTACGATGACCTAGACCCCTCGATCACAGCCGGAGAGATACATAGGCCTAAAGAAGGAAAGGGGAAATCTAACTGCCCCAGAGCAGACCTCAAAGCAATAGGCAGCCCCCCACATATAATGACGGTGAAGCAAGATGAAAACACTTACACAGACAGAAAGACAGACTGAGCAAAGACGGGGCCCAAAAACTACCTAGATAGGAACGGATAGGAAGGCTGCTGTCTGCAATCTGCCAAAACCCTATCAGAGACAAAAGCCAACAAGCTGATATAAAAATGGCCCTGAAGCAACTAAGCTTCAAAAACTAAATCAGCACTCAGGTACTTTCTGAAGACAGAGCTAACGGAACACTGCACACTCCAGCAGGGAGTGGCAGAATCCAAAAAGCAAGAAAAACAAAAACAAATCTTAAATGCAAAAAGGCAAAACCGAAAACTTAGCTTTAGGAGAGCAGGAATCAGACTGGTGTCCAAGAGTCCACAGAGAAATCACCCGCAGGGCAGAAAGGGCGTAGGCTGCCTTAAATCCAGTCAGTGACTCCTCTCAGCCAATTGTCTTCATTAGTCCCAGGTGCCTGATAATCAGGCTCACTACCTTCCTTCACCAGAATAGGGAGTTCACCAGGCCTCAGTGACGGAGGGGAAAATGAACTCACAACACTTACCTCTTGTCACTGGGGGCCAGGTGTAGGTGTTCTGAGCAGGTGGGGACACCGGCGTACTATGGGGCCAGGTGCCTGTGTCGCTGCTGGCTCAGGGCCTTGGCACCTGCGATATTCACCTGTCCCCATTTCACCGTCACGCGCCGCTCTGTCTTCCGGGTCTCAGCAGTGACTGTTCAGGCAGGGCGCGCACTAACCATGTCATCATGCCCTCTGACCTGAACGTCACAGCCAAAGGATGCAGAAGAAAGGGGACAGATGAATAATGCATGGCTCCCCTCTTCCTCCCCATCATACTCACCCCCTACTGGAACGTCTGCACTTGCTTCTCCCATGGTCTCCGGCACCTCCTTCCAGTGTTCAGCGGTCACGCGGTATCGCTCAGTAAAGTAATAAATATGCCCTCCACGCCTATGGGAGTGGAGACATGTGCATATTCATTACTTTAATGAACGGTACCATGTTACTGCAGAACACAGGAAGCACTGCTGCACCGGAGACCATCTGCAAATTTAGGAGGGGGTGAGTATGATCTGACAGCTGTCGGCTCCTGCGCTCCCCCTCCCCCGCCTACCCCCTGGGACAACAACTCGAGAATAAGCCGAAAGGGGCACTTTCAGCCTAAAAAAATGGACTGAAAATCTCGGCTTATACTCGACTGTATATATACGGTAGCTTATTGATGATAGGCATGGTGATGATATACAGTGAAGGAAATAATTATTTGGTCCCTTGCTGATTTTGTAAGTTTTCCCGCTGACAAAGACATGAACAGTCTATAATTTTAAGGGTAGGTTCATTTTAACATTGAGAGATAGAATATCAAAAATAAAATCCAGAAAATCACATTGTATAAATTATATAAATGTATTTGCATTTTGCAGTGAGAAATAAGTATTTGATCCCTCTGGCAAACAAGACTTAATTACTTGGTGGCAAACTCTTGTTAGCAAGCACAGTAGTCAGACGTCTTTTGTAGTTGACGATGAGGTTTACGCACATGTCAGGAGGAATTTTGGTCCACTTTTCTTTGCAGATCATCTCTGAGGCTAGGTTCACATTTGCATATATATGCGCAGTGTATCATCTGCATGCGCAAACACATGCTAACGCAGTGCTTTTTATCCACATCATCTTACTCCTGATGTAAAAAAGGCTGCGTTTGCATGCTTTTTGTACGTGTTTGCATTATTTATGCGCATGCATTCGATAGGACAGTGCTTTTCCAGCAGAATTTCCGTGAAACAAGCCATGTCCCATGGGCGTGTCTCATGGAAATTCTCTATATAGACTCTGGTACAGATGAAATCCTCATCTTTTGCTGCTGTGTTCTGCTGCAAGATGGATCTTCGCATGGAGAGCTTATATCGTAATCTGGATTTGGTTTCGAACTTGGCTTATGACTTTGCTGCTGCTTGTTGTGAAGAAAGAAAAAGAGAAAGATGGAGAAGACAACATCATCGCTACTGGCAACACCCCATCATTGAAGTCCGAGAGAGCCGTGGAGCCTACCACTCGTTGTACACCGAGCTGCATGCAAACCCTGAGAAGTTTTTCGACTACACGAGGATGTCGGAACAGAGCTTCGATGAGTTGCTGCAACGTGTGCGAGGATCCATCACCAGGCACGACACACAGCTACGGCGAGCAATTCCTGCTAAGGAATGTCTGTTGGTGACACTAAGGT
The DNA here is from genome assembly GCF_039654945.1 of Dendrobates tinctorius. Taxonomy (NCBI): domain Eukaryota; kingdom Metazoa; phylum Chordata; class Amphibia; order Anura; family Dendrobatidae; genus Dendrobates; species Dendrobates tinctorius. The sequence continues at coordinate 11,379,632 of NW_027361848.1, read as the reverse complement.
ACGTAATTTTGAAAAAGAAACATCTGTCATTAATATGATTGTTCTAAAAGCCATGTACTGACTTTTTTTCAATTTTTTTTTCTAAAAGCTGTGCACTGATTTTTTTTTCCATTTTTTTTCCAAAAGCCATATACTGATTTTTTTTTCAATTTTCTGTTCCGCAGATTCCTGGCTGCTGGAGAGACATTATCATCTCTCCATTTCCAATTCCGGATTGGAGTGTTCACCCTTTCTGGGATTGTTGCAGACACCAGCTGTGCATTATGTGAAGTTCTACATGCAGAATTCCTCCTCCAACCCACAACTGAACTTTGGCTGGAGAATTCGGCAAAATTTATGGACATTTGTAATTTTACTAACGGGGCTGTGGGTGGCAAACACATTCGCATTAGGAAACCAGTTGGAAGTGGATCCGAGTTTTTCAATGATAGAAATTACTTTTCTATTGTTCTGATGGCGATTGCAGATGCTGACTATAGATTTGTCGCTGTTGACATTGACTTATTTGGACTAGGAAATGACTCACAGACTTTTAAAAACTCTGACATGGACCAACATTTGTATGGAAATGATTTTAATTTTTCACAGCCACGACCTCTTCCCAACACTGAAGGACCACCAATGTTGTTTGTTGTGGTTGGGGATGAAGCGTTCCAAATGTGTGCCAACCTCCTAAAACTGTACTGAAGTTGGGACTTAAATTACACAAAAAAGATTTACAGCTACCGACTGACAAGGGCACGAAGAACTGTGAAGTGTGCCTTTGGATTGCTGGTCTCTAAATGGCGCATTTTGGGAACATTCAGAATAGGAAAAATGTGGTCAGACAATCCGCGCTGCGAGTCACTAAAAACTCGGATTATTAATATTATTCTACGCGTTTCAGACTCTCACAGAACTCCTTCCTCAGGAAAAAACCACAAAAAATGTCATGAAAAAGATCTTAAATAGAAAAAAACAGTATAATTGTCATTCAGATGTTCAGTGCCAGATGAGTCAAATAGATCACCTGATCAGAAAGATGTAAAAAACTAAATTTTTTTTATATATAAAAAGATTTTTTACATATAAAATTTTTTATTGTACTCTGAAACGCGTAGAATAAAGACCACTGTATTAATAATCCGAGTTTTTAGTGACTCGCAGTGCGGATTGTCTGACCACATTTTTCCTATCCTGAATCTTCTATGTTGGTCCCTCATGGATCTGTGGTTCTGCAGCAGTGAATCCTCAATTGCCTGTTACAAAGCTCCATTTGGTGAGTGTATAATTTGCAATTATCTGCACACCGGATAATGCACTATTGTGCTATTTCTCTTTTACAGCAATCTTAGCATTTTGGGAACAGCCATTAATCTAAAAATTGAAACCATTGATGAGGTTGTGAAAGCGTGTGTTGTTCTGCACAACTACATCCCGGCTAAAGAGTGACCGAACTAGAGGAACCTGTTACTACCACAATGCGTGATTACCAAGATCACCCTTTGAGGACTTCAGTGGAAGTTTCCCAAATGAAAGATACATTTGCTGCGTGCTTTGTTTCTGATAATGGACATCTGGCATGGCAAGATGAAATGGTTTAAGTCACTAAAATGTACCTGTAATGTTAAAATGTAACTGTAATGGTAAAAATAAAAAACCTCTAGTGAGACATCTGTTCCAAGTACCCTCAACAATACAATACACATAAGTGTTTGTTTGCGGCGACGGCGCATAAGTGTGTCGACGACGCATACAGAGATAAAGAACACTGTGAATGTGCAAACAAAAGCAAATTTTTTTTAACAATGAAAATTTAGCTTTGGGGAATAAAAAATTAGCTTTGGGGCATGTGGGAGGGTGAAAAATTATGGACATGGGGTGTGTGGAGCTGGGATTATTGGCTAACGTGTGGATTATGAAGGGGTTCCAGGGGAAGGGCCTACAAAATGCATGGAGTCTGGGAGGTCAAGGATGGAAGTAGACAGATTAGTGGAAGTGGAAGCGTTGGAAGGAAGAGACAAATTAGAAAACAGACACATTGGAAGGTGAGAGAGCCGGAAATGCTATGTGTGGCTGCTGGAATTGCCGAGTCTGCTTAGCCTGGCTGTAAGCAGCATGCAGGACTGCATCACATTCAGCTGGAGATCAGGCTTAAGGTTTTCCGACTTGCCCCGCTCTATAGCATTAAAAAATGTTTTGACGGTCTCTGAAGGTCGGCTTCCAGGTGGTCAAGGCGTAGGTTGACTTCCTTGAAAAGTGAGTTCACATGCGTGAACCCAATTTCCAGGCTGTCTCCAATGGCCTTTAGGCTATTCTGGAAGACCGAGCCTATGTGAACAAACTCGGGCATGAATGGCCTGTTCCAGGCCTTCTGCCGCTGGCGAGAAGAGCAAAAAAAACAGTGGCAGAGGACTGGGACAGGGGAAAACCTGAAGTACCAGCTTCCTGTTCTCCAGCCTGTGAAGCCAGCCCACTTGCTGCATCGCTGGTGGATGACTGGGACTATTTGGTGGCTTTTCGATGAGTGGCGGTTCCAACAGAGGACGATCCAGGTTCAGTAGTGCTACTCCAGGTTCCGTTTGAAAAAGAAATGAAAAACATTACTACAAAAAAAAAATTTAAAGTGCCAACATATCCTGTAGAAAAGAAAAATTCAGATGTTATACCTTGGAATACAACACAAAAATAGTTATGTTCGAAGACCAACCGCAGGCCTCAGGAAGGAGAGACTACCATGGTACTTGTATTTTGAAATAGTTTGAGCAGCACCACTTCGAACCTGACTCTCCTCTCTCATGTGCTTATTGAAACGATCCTTCATCGAACACCAAAAGGATTTTGACTCTCTTTACTGTGAAGGGGAAAAAAAAGAAATTGTAAAATAATGCACCACAGGTTCACTGCCACGTCAGACCACATTGCAATACTTACAAAAATCCTTTCTGACTTGTGGTGTGGCATGGTCCCAATCATCCAACAGCGAACTGGCCACTTCATCCTATAGCCGCCGAATGACCACAGTGTCCGAGTGCCGCTGATCCCGGGTGTCCCACAACAGTACTTGATCATACACCAATGTGATTAGGAGGTCGATGTCAATGGTGGCTTCATGATGTGTAACCTAGAAATCAATGAAAACCTTAATATAGTAAAGATAAAGCAAAGCAAAAACATTCAAGAATACTTACCCGCCGTCTTTCCACCTGAACTTGGGTCTGAGTCTGCTCCTGCGCTGCCGCACTGTAACTGTTCTGTAAAAAAAATACATAATTTTACCACATGTGTCATATTGACAGTCAAATCAGTAGCAAATGTACTCACTTCATCAGTCTCCTGTCCACCCTGGGAGGTATGCTCTTCACTGGGGAACATCTTTGATGAGGAATGCTGCAAGAGACAGAAGTGAGTACAGACTGCAGTGAGAGAAACAGACAGACATTTTCATAGCTTCTATACTCACATCTTGAGTGAAATCCAGAGTCCTCAGATCTGCAAATCAGTCTTCAGAGCAGCAAAGCAGTAACAATCGCTTCCAGAGGCTTGAGAGTACTGGACTTCCAGTACCCACACCCTCATTTTATACAGTTTTGTTTTGGGGGTGGAATAAACAATTACCTGGACCTGCTGATTCTGAATAACGCATGCGTATTGAACGCAAGCGTAGGCATGCCCTTGCGTACCGAAGTATTCCCATAGACAGTAATGTGTTTTTTGATGCACTCATCCGCATGCGCATGCCTACGCATATATGATGGATTTTTGCCGCCTCAAAAAATGCAACATGTTGCGTTCACCGGACCCCATCGCAGACCGTGAAACGACGCATGGGTACGCATCCGCAAGCAAACGCATGTCCCTGCGTACACCATGTTAAATATATGTACACATGATGCATGCGAATCAAACACTGCGCGCCCAGATGCAAATGTGAAACCAGCCTATGTCATTAAGATTTTGAGGCTGTCGCTTGTTTTCTGTGGGATTAAGGTCTGGAGACTGGCTAGGCCACTACATGACCTTAATGTGCTTCTTTTTGAGCCACTCCTTTGTTGCCTTGACTGTATGTTTTGGGTCATTGTTTTGCTGGAAGACCGAGCCATGACCCATTTTTAATCTCCTGGTGGAGGGAAATGACATTGTTACTCATTATTTTACAGTACATGGCTCCATCCATTCTCCCATTGATGCGGTGAAGTAGACCTGTACGCTTAGCAGAGAAACACCCCTAAAACATGTTTCCACCTCTATGCTTGACAGTGGGGATGGTGTTCTTTGGGTCATAGGCAGCATTTCTCTTCCTCCAAACACAGGGAGTTGAGTTTTTGCCAAAGAGCTACATTTTTGTCTCATATGACCATAGTACATTCTCCCAATCACTCACAGAATCATCCAGATGTTCATTGGCAAACTTCAGATAGGCCTTTACGGCGTAATGTGTTACCAGTGGTTTTCTTGGTGACTGTGGTCCCAGGTGCCTTGAGATCATTAATAAGTTCCCCCTGTGGAGTTTTAGGCTGATCTCTCAGCTTCCACATGATAAAAGATACCCCACGAAGTGAGATTTTGCATGGTGCCCCAGATCGATGTTGATTGACAGTCATTTTGTATTTCTTACATTTTCTTACTATTGCACCAACAGTTGTCTCCTCACCCAGCGTCTTACGTATGGTTTGGTAGCCCATTCCAACTTTGTGCAGGTCTATGGCCTTGTTCCTGACATCCTTATAAAGCTCTTTGGCCATGCCCATGTTGTAGAGGTTAGAGTCTGACGGATTGTCTGTGGACAGGAGTCTTTTATAAAGGTGACTATGTAAGACAGCTGTCTTTAAAGCAGGTAATGAGTTGATTAGGAGTGTCTACCTGGTCTATAGGAGCCAGAACTCTTAACGGTTGGTGCCTGCCGAACGCAAAAACATGCAACATGTTGCGCTCGGAAGGCACTTCAAAACGACACATGCGGACGCATCCGCATACATCGCATGTCCCTGCGTACACAATATTAAAGATAGGTACGCAGGACACATGCGGAAGTAGGCAGAACTTAAAGAAAGAAGTCCGCAGCACCACGCTGCGGACTCAAATGCTAATGTGCCTTTGCATTGTGCAGCACCCCTCATTTATTTTCAAACGCTAATGTGAACCCGACTTTACCCCATCCTCACCTGGTACTTTTTGTGGACCCTATACTATAAACACCTTGTGCTCTCGCTTTTTGTTGACTGATTTTACAATGATGTCTAAAAGGTTTTATATATTGTTGAAATAAATGTAATATTTTTTGCATATATGGACTGTGACTTCATCTCTGTTGTAGGAATTATTAGGGAGTGTGCGAGTGGAATGAACACTACAGCCTGTATGAATGTATTTATATGTAGTATGTACTGTATGTGTTTCAGATGATATTTACTCTATAATCTACATAGGATGTGGCAAATTAGGTAGAATCTGGAAAGTGATGAAAACACCCCAGTCATTTGGAAAACAATGTTTGCTCTATACACTCTATGTTATGAATTTCACTTCAGCAACAATTGTATTTTTACAGTCTTTCAACTTTTAAACCATTAGTGGGTAGGGTGAAGGTTGCAAAGTGAGGGCGAGAGCTTATCTAAATAATTAGAGCTTGTGCACAAATCTTGAGTAATTGCTGTGCAGACTATTCAATCATATACCGTATATACTCGTGTATAAGCCGACCCGTGTATAAGCCGACCCCGCTAATTTTGCCACAAAAAAATGGGAAAACTTATTGACTCGCGTAAAAGCCTTGGGTGGAAAATGCAGCAGCTACTGGTAAATTTCAAAAATAAAAATAGATACCAATAAAAGTAAAATTAATTGAGGCATCAGTAGGTTAAATGTTTTTGAATATCCATATTGAATCAGGAGCCCCATATAATGCTCCATACAGTTCATGATGGGCCTCATAAGATGCTCCATACAAAATATACCCCATATAATGCTGCACAAAGGTTAATAATTGCCCCATAAGATGCTCCATAGAATAATATGCCCCATAAAGTGCTCCATAGATTATGCCCCATAAGATGCTCCATAGATTATTCCCCCATAAGATGCTCCATTAGATGCTCCATAGATTATACCCCATATGATGCTCCATAGAATATGCCCCCATATGCTGCTCCAAAGAATATGCCCCCATATGCTGCTCCATAGAATATACACCCATATGCTGCCCCATAGATTATGCCCCCATATGGGCCCCATAAGATGCTCCATACAAAATACACCCCATATAATGCTGCACAAAGGTTAATAATGGCCCCATAAGATGCTCCATAGAATAATATGCCCCATATAGTGATCCATAGATTATGCCCCATAAGATGCTCCATAGATTACTCCCCCATAAGATGCTCCATAGATTATGCCCCCATAAGATGCTCCATTAGATGCTCCATAGATTATGCCCCATATGATGCTCCATAGAATATGCCCCCATATGCTGCCCCATAGATTATGCCCCCCATATGCTGCCCCACAGATTATGCCCCATATGCTGCCCCACAAATTATGCCCCCATATGCTGCTCCATAGAATATGTACCCAAATGCTGCCCCATAGAATATGCCCGCATATGCTGCTCCATAGACTATGCCCCCCATATGCTGCCCCATAGAATATGCCCACATATGCTGCTCCATAGACTATGCCCCCATATGCTGCCCCAAAGAATATGCCCCCATATGCTGCTCCATACATTATGCCCCCATATGTTGCACCATAGACTATGCCCCCATATGCTGCTCCATAGATTACACCCCCTTATGCTGCCCCATAGAATATGACCCCATATGCTGCTCCATAGAATATGCCCCCATATGCTGCCCCATAGAATATGCCCCCATATGCTGCCTCATAGAATATGCCCCCATATGCTGCCCCATAGAATATGCCCCCATATGCTGCCCCATAGAATATGCCCCCATATGCTGCCCCATAGAATATGCCCCCATATGCTGCCCCATAGAATATGCCCCCATATGCTGCTCCATAGAATAAGCCCCCATTTTCTGCCCCATAGACTATGCCCCCATAGGCTGCTCCATAGAATATGCCCCCATAGGCTGCTCCATAGAATATGCCCCCATAGGCTGCTCCATAGAATATGCCCCCATAGGCTGCTCCATAGACTATGCCCCCATATGCTGCCCCATAGAATATGACCCCATAGGCTGCCCCATAGAATATGCCCCCATATGCTGCCCATAGAATATGCCCCCATATATTATGCCACGATATGCTGCTGCAAAAAAAAAAAGCCATACTCACCTCTCCTGCTCAGGACCCGGCACCTGAGATATTCACCTGTCCCCCCGGTCCATCGCTGCTCACCACTGTCTGCGCGTCCTCTGTCAGTAACTGTTCAGCCATCAGAGGGCACGGTGCGCACTATCTACATCACCGCGCCCCCTGCTGGCTAAACATCACAGATACAGGAAGCAGCAGACAGCGTGAGCAGCGGTGGACTGGGGGACAGGTGAATATTGCTATACTCACCCATCCTGGCGAGCTCTCTGCAGCCTCGCTTCTACACTGTCTCCCTTCCTGCCTTCAGCGGTCACGTGATAACGCTCATTACACTCATGAATATGCGCATATTCATGAGTTTAATGAGCGGTACCACAATACCGCTGAAGGCAGGAAGGGAGACAGTGGAGAAGTTGGGGGGCTGCAGAGACCGTTCCGGGGGGTCAGTATGATCTCTCACACCCCCGCTCCCCTCCCCCACCAACCCCCAGGTATATGACTCGTGTGGAAGATGAGAGGGGAACTTTCAGCCCAAAAAAATGGGCTGAAAATCTCATCTTATACATGAGTATATACAGTAAATGTTCTGTACAAATAATGCCCCGAACTTTCACAGTGGGGAATACAGGTGCTTCACACCAAAATTAGAATATCATCAAAAAGTTAATTTATTTCAGTTCTTAAATACAAAAACTGAAACTGATATATTCATATAGAGTCATTACAAATAGAGTGATCTATTTCAAGTGATTATTTCTGTTAATGTTGATGATTATGGCTTACAGACAATGAAAACCCAAAAGTCATTATCTCAGTAAATTAGAATAATTAACAAAAACACCTGCAAAGGCTTCCTAAGTGTTTAACCCCTTCCCAACCCTCGCCGTACTAGTACTGCTCTGCGGGAAATGCATTTCTGCCCGCAGCAGTACTAGTACAGTGGCATGATCACTGCGGCCTCACGGTGAGCGTTGCGGTGATCGGGTGCGGGTGTCAGCTGTATGTGACAGCTGACACCACATAGCAATGCCCACGAATGGTCTAGCACCGATCGTGGGCATTTAACCCCTCAGATGCCACTGTCAGTACTGACAGCGGCATAGAGCAGCATCGTGCAGGGAGTGGGCTCTCTGCGCGCTCCCATAGAACAGCGCGATGAGATTGCATTGTTTCGGTGGTCTCCATGGAGACCCACAGTTCCAAGATGGCCACAGGGTCCTGCAGGGAGGTGGCTTCTCACTTTGCTGTCCAAAGTGTCAGATCAGCGATCTGACATTATATAGTAAAGTCCCATCCTGGGACAATGTAATAAAGTAAAGTAAAAAAAAAAAAAAATTATAATGTGTAAAAATATATATATATATATATATATATATATATATATATATATATATATATATATAAAATCCCCAAATAAAGAAAAAGAAATCAATAAATATTATACAAATAAACACATTTATTTATGTACACAAAAAAATAAAAGTCCACATATTTGGTATCGCCGCATCCGTAACAACCCGACCTATAAAACCGTCTCACTAGTTATCCCTTTCATTGAACACCATAAAAAATGGGGCAAAAAACAATGCTTTATCATCGTACAGCTGAACAAAAAGTGCAATAACACGCAATAAAAAAGACGGATATAAATAAAAATGGTACCGGTGAAAACGTCATCTTGTCCCTCAAAAAACAAGCCCCCATACAGCTCCATCCGCAGAAAAATAAAAAATTTTAGCTTTTAGAATAAAGCGATGCAAAAATAATAATTTTGTATATAAAATAATTTTTATTGCGTAAAGGCGTCAAAACATAAGAAATTTATATAAATGAGGTATCGCTGTAATCATACTGACTGGAAGAATAAAGCTGCCTTACCAATTTTTCCACATGCAAAACTGTATTACAAAAAACAAAAAAAAAAACAATTCCTGAATTGCTGGTTTTTGTTCATTCTGTCTCCCAAAAATCAGAATAGAATGCGATCAAAAAAGTCATGTGCCCAAAAATGGTATCAATAAAAACTTCAGCTCATCCTGCAAACAACAAGCCCTCACATGATACTGTCGGCCGAAATATGAAAAAAATATAGCACTCAAAATATGGTGATGCAAAAGCTAGTTTTTGCAAAAAAAAAGCCCTTCCGCTCCCCAAAACAGTGGTTTTCCCCCACATATGGGGTGTTGGCGTACGTAGGAGAAATCGCAGAACAAACTGTATGAAGCAATTTCTCCTGTTACCCTTATGAAAATGCAAAATAATTAGCTATAAAAGATTTATTTGGGAAAAATGTGATTTTTTTTATTTCCACGGCTCTACGCTATAAACTTCTGTGAAGCACCTGTGGGTTCAAGGTGCTCATTACACATCTAGATAAGTTCCATAAGGGGTCTAGTTTGCAAAATGGTGTCACTTGTGGCGGAATTTCCACTGTTTAGGCGCATCAGGGGCTCTTCAAATGCAACATGGCGTCCACTAATTATTCCATCAAATTTTACATTCAAAAAGCAAAATAGTGCTCCTACCCTTCTGAGCCCTGCCATGCACCCAAACAGTAGATTTCCCCACATAAGGGCTATCGACATGCTCAGTAGAAATTGCACAACAAAATGTATGGTCCATTTTCTCCTGTTAACCTTGTGAAAGTGAAAAAAAGTCTAAATGAAAATTTTTGTGAAAGAAAAGTAAATGTTTATTTTTTCCTTCCACATTCCAAAAATTCCTGTGAAGCACCTGAAGGGTTAATAAACATCTTGAATGTGGTTTTAAGCACCACGAAGGTCGCAGTTTTTAGAATGGTGTCACTTTTGGGTATTTTCTGCCATGTACACCTAACAAAGTCACTTCAAATGTCATGGGGTATCTAAAAAAAAAATGGTTTTGTAAAATTTGTTGAATAGAAATGAGAAATCGCTGGTCAACTTTTAACCCTTATGATTTCCTAACAAAAAAAAATGTTGGTTCCAAAATTGTGCTGATGTAAAGTAGATGTAACGGGGTCTTCCAATCTCGGGTACCTCTTTCAGTACCACCCCGTGTTTCCGGAGGTCCACTCTGCTTTAGCTGGAGTCTGAATGAGGGATGCTGGCTGGAATTCCTTGGTTACATGGGCGCATATAAAAGATCACTGCTTCTCCAAGTATTTCCAGTCTGACAACACTTTACTCACAGGACACAGAATATATCACACAGATACAGAGGGCAGGCCAATAGAAAAGCGGCAGGCCAGACATACATTACAATAGCCGCAGGTGGCCGGAGCCTGCCGATATTTACTGTGGGAATTACAAAGGTGGGGGAGGGGGCGGACAAAAGGGGAATATCATGTCCCCTCTGCCCAGGGGTGCAGCCTGTGGGCTGATGCATTAGGGACATGCATCTCCCGTAGAACCTATTATACATACATATAACTGCACAACATATTCTGGGTGCTGAGTGGTTCCGTAACACATAACACGGCTCCCCTTTTCAGCGACGCGATCGGCATACACAGTCTGGTCCTTAATGAATCGGTTTGGGGATGACAGAAGTTTATGGGGTTGGTACAAGTTCCGTTTGTCGACTTAGTCCATCGGCGTTACCGATTTGTTTGCCGGTCTGTAGTGGATGGTGAAGTCCAGAGGTTGTAGGGCTAAACTCCACCGCAGCAATCTGGCGTTGTCTCCGGAGACCAGATTAGGCCAGACTAGGGGATTATGGTCCGTTAGGAGGGAAAACTGTCGTCCATACTAATATGGTTGCAACTTTTTGAGTGCCCATACTACCGCCAGGCACTCCTTCTCGATGGCCGCATAGCTTACTTCACGGGGCAGTAGTTTCTGACTCAGGTAAGCTACCGGGTGTTCTTGGCCGTCCGGCCCGACTTGGCTCAGTACTGCTCACAATGCAAACATAGCAGAGTCTGTGTGAACCAGGAAACGTTTAGTTGGATCGGGTGCGGCCAATACAGGCGTATTGGTGAGGGCGTCCTTTAGTTGGCGGAAGGCTTCCTCACACTCTGGGGTCCAGGTTACCTGGCGAGGTTGGTTCTTATGGGTCAGATCAGTGAGGGGCTTGGCTACACTGCTGTAATTCAGAACGAATTTCCTGTAATACCCCACTGTCCCTAGAAACGCCATGATCTGGGTTTTAGTGCGTGGGGTGGGCCATTTGGCTATGGCCTCAATCTTGGCTGGTTCTGGTCGCTGTTTCCCACTTCCCACCCAGTGTCCTAAATACCGAAACTCTGCTTTGCCCACGTGACACTTGTTTGGGTTCAGGGTGATTCCGGCCTGGTGGATCCTGTCCAATACTGTCTCTAGGTGATTTAGATGCTCTTCCCATGTCGCACTGTAGATGGCGATGTCGTCCAGGTAGGCACAAGCATAGTCCTGGAGACCATCCAGAAGCCGGTCAGCCAGTCTTTGGAAGGTCGCCGGGGCATTCTTCATCCTGAATGGCATAACTCGAAACTGGAATAAGCCGAACGGGGTGACAAATGCCAACTTGGGAACAGCGTCAGGACTAAGGGGAATCTGCCAGTAGCCTTTGCATAGATCGATGGTGGTCAAATACTTTGCCCCCGCCAGCCGGTCTAACAACTCATCCACATGCGGCATGGGATATGCATCAGTCACTGTTTTCTCATTGCGCTTACGATAGTCTACACAAAACCATGTAGTCCCATCCTTCTTGGGCACTAACACTACGGGTAATGCCCAGGGACTATCTGACTCTTCAATGACCCCTAAACGCAACATCTCTTGTATCTCTTGTCGCATCCCCTCTCGTACAGACTCAGGGACACGGAAGGGGTTTTGTCGCTGGGGGGTCTGTTCCTGGGTCTCAACCTTGTGTTGTGCCAGGTGAGTGTACCCTGGTCTCCCCGAAAACATGCTCTGTCGCTGCCTCAACAACTCCTCCTCCGTCTGCTGTCTCTCCCGGGGGCCTAGGTCATCACCCAAGTGTACCTGGTCCCATGTTTTAGACTGAGTCCTTTCCCCTAAGACATCCAGCAAGGGAAGTCCGGCAAAATCCTCTGCTTCAGGTGCACAGATGGCCACTACCTCTTCAGGGCGCTCCCGGTAGGGCTTCAGCATATTCACGTGGAACATGCGGATAACCCTGGGGTCGTCACAATCGGCGACATTATAGGTTGTGTCGGCTATTTTCCCCACTACCTGGTAGGGCCCCTGCCATGCAGCTTGGAACTTGTTCTGCTTAGTGGGCTCTAACACCTTCTGTCCTATTTCCAAGGTGCGCTCTCTGGCCCTCCGATTGTACCATACGCGCTGGCGCCGCTGGGTCGCCTGCATGTTCCCACGTACAGCCTGAGTCAGCTCCTGTAGGCGGTCCCGGAATTCCAGCACATAGGGTACAATAGGTACCCCTTCTATGAGGCCCTCCCCTTCCCAGTGTTCTAGCACTAAGTCTAGGGGTCCCCTTACCCATCTCCCGTATACCAGCTCGAACGGGGAGAACCCCGTGGATTCTTGGGGCACCTCCCGATAGGCAAACAGGAGGTGTGGCAAGAATTTTTCCCAGTCCCTGTAGGTCCTGGTAAAAGTCCCAATGAGCTGTTTTAATGTCCCGTTAAAGCGTTCACACAACCCATTGGTTTGCGGGTGGTGCGGGGCGCTTCTAATGGACTTTACGCCGCACAGCTTCCACAGTTGGTTGGTCACCACTGCTGTAAACTGGGTACCCTGGTCCGAGATAATCTCCCGGGGAAATCCAACCCGTGAGAAAACCTGGAGCAGGGCGCCCGCCACCGTCTCTGCCAGTATGTTAGGTAACGCAACCGCCTCTGGATACCGTGTGGCATAATCTACCACTGTCAATATGTACCTTTCCCCTGACGGACTGGGTTTGGCTAACGGCCCTATCAGATCGACCGCTACTCGGCTAAATGGTTCCTCCACAATGGGGAGGGGGCGTAATTTGGCCTTGCATTGATCCCCCCTCTTGCCAATGCGCTGGCAACTGTCACAGGTCTGGCAGTATTGACGAACATCATAGGTTACCCCCGGCCAAAAGAAGTTTTGTGTCAGACGATGCCTGGTGCGACTGACGCCGACGTGCCCGGCCAAGGGTATGTCATGAGAGATTCTCAGTAACTCCTGCCTATACTTCTTGGGAACTACCAGCTGTCGTTTTATAGTGGGGCTCGTCCCTGTGTGGTGCTGCTCTGTGATCCGGTAGAGGAGTCCCTGCTTCCATACAAACTGTTCCCCTTCCAGTACCCCTCTCCCCTCCTGTGCCTTCCCACGATATCCCTGCAATGAAGGATCCTCAAGTAACTCCCTCTTAAATTCATCTGGGGTGGCCCAAGAAATGTGTCTGGCTATGGGAATACGTGTAGGGCTGGGATGTCTTACCTGGGCCTCCTCTGAGTGTGATTCCGCCTCCGCAGCTCGAGCTTGTCTCTGGGTGGTCACAGGATATGTCTCAGCCAGAGGGGCAACCGAGAATGCAGACAACATGGGCCCCAAGTCATTTCCCAGCAAAACGTCTGCAGGCAAATCCTCCATCAAGCCGACCTCAACAAAGCCATCCCCGACTCCCCAGTTCAGGTGAATCCTGGCAGTGGACAGTCGATGTATAGCTCCCCCTGCTACACGGACTGCCACTGTCCGGTCCGTCTTCTTTTGGTCCCGGACGAGATAAGGCTTCACAAGGGTCAAAGTTGCCCCGGAATCTCGTAGTCCCTGCATACGTTTCCCATTAACCCACACGACCTGTCGATGCTGTTGTCGATTATCTGCCCGGGCTGCCTGCATGTGGTCTACTTCATGCAGCACTTCCTCCATCTCTTCCACCCCTTGGTTAGTCGTAGACCCCAATGCCGGGTCAGCTTCACCTTGGTAGCAGTGTACAGCAGCCCGGCTGAAGGTAGCTGTTCCCGCCTTTGGCCACTGGGTATGCTGAGTCCGGTTGGGTCATTGTCTTTGCAGGTGGCCCAGCTGACGGCAGGTGTGGCATCCGCACCCCAGGGGGACTGTGGTAGGCCGGGTTTCTAGCTGGTCCCCCTACAATCTTCAGTGGTTTGGGGCCCTCCAGGTCCATGGGCAGGCCCCTAGTAACCATCTTTGATCCGGACAACTGAGGCCTCCTGGCATCATGATGTTCATCGGCCAGACGAGCGGCTTCCTCAAGAGTCGTTGGCCGCCTGTCCCGAAGCCATTCCTGTGTCTCGGGGGTTAGTCCATTAAAGAATCGTTCTAACAAGCGAGCTGGAGGATGTCCTCCTTAGTGGTTGCTTGTACCCACTGTAGCAGTGACCGCCGTTATTTACAGGCCCATTCAGCGTGGGTATCGGTTACGCGTTTTATAAGTCCGCTGAACTTTTGGCAGTATGCCTCTGATGTCAGCGCATACCGGGCTAAGATCACTTCTTTGATCCGCTCATAGTCCATACAGTCCTCATCAGGAACCGTGCGATAGGCGTCCGCTGCCCATCCTGTCAGCTTGCTGGCCAGAATCTGAACCCGTTCCTCCGGCTTTACTTGATGAAGGGCACACTGCCGCTCAAAGTCCTGCAGAAAGCCATCAATGTCTTCCTCTGCCTCCCCCAACTGTCGGAAGGCATTATACTGGATCTTTTTGTGGCTTACTGTTGAAGGTACCTGGTCGAAGGCCAGAGCTCCCCCTGCTCACTGACTCTCCTCTCTCCGCTCTGCCATCTCCATCTTGGCCAGCTCCACTTTGGTCCGCTCTGCCATCTCCATCTTGGCTAGCTCTATCCTGGTCCGCTCGGCCATCTTTTCCTTCAGATCTGTACGCACATCAGCCATCACCTCTCGTATGATCTCTACTGCAGGGTTTGGGCCATAGAACGCCAGTCTGTTCTTTACCTCCCTCTGGAATTCAGTCTCCTCCACGTTCACATTGGGGGGCGCTGCACTGTCGTGTTCCATGATGGCTGCTATCAAATCCGCTTTTGTTTTGTTGCTGGCGATCAACTCTCGGGCTTCCACCAGATCTTTTAATGTAGTCTGGTAGTTGTTTTCCATTCATTCCTTTCCTCCTGTAGAAGGGGTATCATATCCCGCTGGCTGCCACCAGTGTAACGGGGTCTTCCAATCTCGGGTACCTCTTTCAGTACCACCCCGTGTTTCCGGAGGTCCACTCTGCTTTAGCTGGAGTCTGAATGAAGGACGCTGGCTGGAATTCCATGGTTACATGGGCGCATATAGAAGATCATTGCTTCTCCACGTATTTCCAGTCTGATAACATTTTACTCACAGGACACAGAATATATCACACAGGTACAGAGGGCAGGCCAATAGAAAAGCGGCAGGCCAGACATACATTACAATAGCCGCAGGTGGCCGGAGCCTGCCGATATTTACTGTGGGAATTACAAAGGTGGGGGAGGGGGCGGACAAAAGGGGAATATCATGTCCCCTCTGCCCAGGGGTGCAGCCTGTGGGCTGATGCATTAGGGACATGCATCTCCCGTAGAACCTATTATACATACATATATTCTGGGTGCTGAGTGGTTCCATAACACGTAACAGTAGACATGTGGAAAATGTTATTTATTAACTATTTTGTGCTATATGACTCTCTGATTTAAGGGCATAAAAATTAAAATTTGGAAAATTGCGAAATTTTCAAAATTTTCACCAAATTTCCATTTTTTCACAAATAAACCAAGTCATATCTGATCAAAGAAATGTTACTGCTATCATAAAGTACAATATGACACTCAGAATCAGTGGGATCCGTTGAAGCGTTCCAGAGTTATTATTTCATAAAGGGACAGTGGTCAGAAATGTAAAAATTTGCTGGTTCAGAAAGGTGAAAACTGGCCGGGTCGCGAAGGGGTTAAAAAGGTCCCTTAGTCTGTTTCAGTAGGCTCCAGAATCGTGGGGAAGAGTGCTTACTTGACAGATGTCCAGAAAGCAGTCATTGACACACTCCACAAGGAGGGTCAGCCACAAAAGGTCATTTCTAAAGAAACTGGCTGTTCACAGAGTACTGTGTCCAAGCATATTAACCCCTTCCTGACATGATGTACTATCCTGTCCATGTGCCCTGGGCCTTAATGTCCATGGACGGGATAGTACATCATAGCGATCAGCTGCACTCACTGGGCAAAAAAAATGGTGTTGTAAAAATGAGAAATCACTGGTCAACTTTTAACCCTTATAACTTCCTAACAAAAAAATTTTGGTTCCAAAATTGTGCTGATGTAACGTAAACATGTGGGAAATGTTACTTATTAAGTATTTTGTGTGCCATATCTCTGCGATTTAAGGGCATGAAAATTCAAAGTTAGAAAATTGCAATATTTTCAGCAGTTTTCCATTTTTTTCACAAATAAACGCAAGTTATGTAAGTGAAATTTTACCACTAACCTAAAGTGCAATATGTCACGAGAAAACAATGTCAGAATCACCAGGATCCATGAAGCATTCCAGAGTTACCAAAGGGACAGTAGTCAGAATTGTAAAAATTGGCCCGGTCATTAACATGCAAACCACCCTTGGGGGTAAAGGGGTTAATGGAAAGTTGAGTGGAAGGAAAATGTGGTAGAAAAAGGTGCACAAGCAACCGTGATAACTGCAGCCTTGAAATGATTGTTAGAAAAGGCCAGTCAAAAAATTTGAGGTGATTCACAAGGACAAAAATTTTGAGATTCACAAGCAGTGGACTGCTGCTGAAGTACCGTATATACTTGTGTATAAGCCGAGATTTACGGCACTTTTTTTGTGCTGAAAATGCACCCTCAGCTTATACACAAGTCATTGTGCAGAAACCAGTGGGAGAGGGGGAGCTGCGGCAGGAACCGGTGGCTGGGACATCATACTCACCCTGCTGTGCTGAACCTCCTGTTCTTTGTGGCTCTCCCCCCTCCAGTATGCATGGCTTGGCTCCCCCATCCCATCCTTCTATGTATGGCTCAGCTCCCTGTCCTCCCCCATCCTCCTCTGTGCTCTTCCGTGCTCCCCCCTTCCTCCTCTGTGCTCTCCCATCTTGCTCCATGCTCCCTCATGCTTCCCCCATCCTCCTCTGTGCTCCCCCATCCTGCTCCGTGCTCACCCCATCCTCATCTGTGCTCCCCCGTCCTCCTCTCTGCTCCCCCATCCTGCTACATGCTTCCCCTGTCCTCCTCTCTGCTTCCCCCATCCTGTTCCGTGCTCCCCCGTGCTTCCCCCGTCCATACTCACCCTGCTGTGCCATCGCTGAACGTCTCTGCATTCTTCATTGTCCTGGTGCGGCAGCTTCTTCCTGTGTTGAGCGGTCACATGGTACCGCTCATTAAGGTCATGAATATGGACGCAACTCCACTTCCATAGGTGTGGCGTCCATACGTTCAGCGATGGCACAGCAGGGTGAGTATGGACGGGGAGAGCATGGAGGAGGACGGGGAGCACGGAGCAGGATGGGGGAGCACAGAGGAGGACGGGGGAGCACGGAGCAGGATGGGGATCACAGAGAAGGACTGGGGAAGCATGAGGGAGCACGGAGCAGGACGGGAGAGCACAGAGCAGGACGGGGGGAGCAGAGGAGCACAGAGGAGGATGGGGGAGCACTGAGGAGGACGGGGAAGGACAGGGAGCTGAGCCATACATACAAGGATGGGATGGGGGAGCCAAGTCATGCATACTTGGAGGGGGAGAGCCACAAAGAGCAGGGCAAGGGATGAAGGAACAATGTACACTCGGCTTATACTCAAGTAAATAAGCTTACTCAGTTTTCCGTGGCAAAATTAGGGGCCTCGGCTTATACTCGGGTCGGCTTATACTCAGGTATATACAATAATTGCTTTAAGTTAAGAGCCACCTCATAGCTATACAGATGTATCCAGGACATGGGCTACAAGTGTCACATTCCTTGTGTCAAGCCACTCATGACCAATAAATAACGCCAGAAGCGTCTTACCTTGGCCAAGGAGAAAAAGAACTGGACTGTTGCTCAGTGGTCTAAGTGGTGTTGTTTTCAGATGAAAGTAAATTTTGCATTTGATTTGGAAATCAAGGTCCCAGAGTCTGGAGGAAGAGTGGAGAGGCACACAATCCAAGATGCTTGAGGTCTGGTGTGAAGTTTCCACAATCAGTGATGGTTTGGGGAGCCATGTCATCTGCTGGTGTAGTAGGTCTAATGTGTTTGATCAAGACCAAAGTCAGTGCAGCCGTCTGCCAGGAAATTTTAGAGCACTTCATGCTTCCCTCTGCCAGCAAGCTTTTTGGAGATGGAAATTTCATTCTCCAGCAGGACTTGGCACCTGTCCACACTGCCAAAAGTACCAATACCTGGTTTAAAAACAACAGTATCACTGTGCTTGATTAGTCATCAAACTAGCCTGACCTTAGAGAATCTATGGGATAAGGTCAAGAGGAAAATGGGAGACATCAGACCCAACAATGCAGACGAGCTGAATGCTGCTATCAAAGCAACCTGGGCTTCCATAACACCTCAGCAGTGCCACAGGCTGATCTCCCCCATGCCACGCTGCATTGATGCAGTACGTGATGCAAAAGGAGCCCCGACCAAGTATTGAGTGCATTTACTGAACATGCATTTCAGTAGGCCAAAATTTCAGATTTTAAAATCATTTTTCAAGCTGGTATTATAAAGTATTCTAATTTTCTGAGATAATTACTTTTGGGTTTTCATGGCTCTAAGGCTGGTTTCACACTAGCATTTTATTGCGCAGCGCATCGGGTGCTATCGGGTGCACGTGCAATGGTCCCCTATCTTTAAAATGGCAGGCGCAGTGTCTAGAGATTGCACGCGCTCATCAGCGTTTTCGTGTGCTGCACATTTTCTAGGTGTGCGCCCAGACGCTACATGTTGCATTTTTTGTTCCGCCCAACCTAGTTAAAAAAAAAAAAATCGCATGCGCACGTGTGCACAGTAAATGTGCAAAAAAATAGCATTACAGTCGTGCGCGTGGTCGTGCGCTCATCAACGTTTTTAGCATGCACACGATTTTAGAGTAAACAATGTCTAGACACTGGTTTAAACCACCCCCTACACAAGCAACTTGTTTGGGAGGAGTGTACATAAAAAGGTGTCTGCAGGGTCAGACCACTTACTCTCCAGACAGCCTTGAAGATATAACAAAGCCTTCAACAGACAAGAGCATTCCAACTTTGGATACAAGCTGCAGCAGCCAAAATGTGAGTATTCTTCAACATAATGTCTGCCTGTCCTTTCAAATTTATTATGTACTAATGTTTTTTTTGCTTAAATTGCAGCATGTCTTCTGGATCGCAATATTCTCCATCCCAGAAAGAACTGGCCCAAGCAGAGCATGAGGTGAGGATCTTGCTGCCTTTGGGTAAGTATAACTGCCTCTACAAATGTGTAATAATTTTCTTTTACAGACCTCATCATCGGACCCGGCAAGTGAGGCGGAACAGCGGGAGCAGCCTAGCCAAGTCCCGACGAGGAGACGTAATGTAAGTATACAGTCTTTGAATGTCCCTTTTTTTTAATTTATTTTTTCTCTTCCTTTTTTCTGTCCTTTTTTTCCATCTTCTATCTTGCTTCTTTTATTTTTCTATCTTTTTCATTCTCCAAAATTTCCAAGATTTATAATGCTTTTTTTTCTAGGTTCCACAACGGGATGAAGACATTTACTTGGACAATGAGCACCTGATCCACCTGGTCCAGGCGTGTGTCCCATTGTGGGACAGCCATGACCAGCAGTACAAGGACACTGTGGTGACCTGGCAGCTCTGGAATGAGGTGGCCGCAGCGATGATGGAAGGCTGGGACAGCGCCTCTCCAACTTCCAAAAAGGCGTTTAGTAAGTATTTCCATTTTCTGTGATGCGGCATTGACTCTTGTTCCTGATGATACTGGTGTGTTTCTTGCAAGATATATTCTTGCAGGAAACACAACGTTGTCCTCAGGATCAACAGTGATGGCATTGTGTATTGTACTGCTGTATTGATCATGCTTTCACTCTTGCTACTGATGATACTGGTGTGTTTCTTGCAAGATTATATTCTTGCAGGAAACACAGCAGTGTCCTCAGGATCAACAGTGATTGCATTGTGGATTGTACTGCTGTATTGATCATGCTTTCACTCTTGCTCCTGATAATAATGGTGTGTTTCTTGCAAGATATATTCTTGCAGGAAGCACAACAGTGTCCGCAGGATCAACAGTGACTGCATTGTGGATTGTACTGCTGTATTGATCATGCTTTCACTCTTGCTCCTGAAGATACTGGTGTGTTTCTTGCAAGATATATTCTTGCAGGAAACACAACAGTGTCCTCAGGATCAACAGTGACTGCATTGTGGATTGTACTGCTGTATTGATCATGCTTTCACTCTTGCTCCTGATGATACTGGTGTGTTTCTTGCAAGATATATTCTTGCAGGAAACACAACAGTGTCCTCAGGACCAACAGTGATTGCATTGTGTATTGTGCTGCTGTATTGATCATGCTTTCACTCTTGCTCCTGATGATACTGGTGTGTTTCTTGCAAGATATATTCTTACAGGAAACCGTGTCCTCAGGATCAACAGTGACTGCATTGCGGATTGTACTGCTGTATTCATCATGCTTTCACTCTTGCTCCTGATGATACTGGTGTGTTTCTTGCAAGATATATTCTTGCAGGAAACACAACAGTGCCCTCAGGATCAACAGTAACTGCATTGTCTATTGAATTATTTTGTGATGCCGCATTGAAAGTTTACCAAGTTCACTCAGGTGTGTGTGATGATACAGATGTTCCCATCAGTTATTGTATAACGTTTTCTCTTTGTTTTTTCAACAGTGAGCAAAGTCCACACACGTTGGCGCTCGATGAAGGACCGCTTCAACACTGATGTTCATGCTGAGGGACAGGTTCACAGTGGTTCAGCGGCAAGGACCAGAAGAAAGTACCGCTATCATCGCGAGTTGGCATTCCTAAGACCGGTTCTTGCCACCAGAGCGTAAGTTGTTGTGAACTCATTTTCTGGTCTGCCTTTGGTTTCTGGTGAGGGAGCTGGTTGTGTTGACAGAGGAGTTGTGAGTTCTCTTTCCGGGCTCCCTCTGGTGGTGGCAGGAGGTAATAAAGCTGATCTAATTAACAGAGACCTGCCACCTGATAATGAGGATGAGGATTGGACATCTGGAGTCTCTGATTGGATTTAAGACAGCCGACTCCCTATTCCCATGCTGGTGATTTTTTCCTGCCTCCTGAGGTCTGAGTTTCCAGTTCAGTTCCTGCCTTCTCAAGCTAAGTGTTCTCTGCTAATGTTCACATTTGATTTGGTTTGGTCTATTCAGTTTTTTGTGTGGTCAGCCAGCCCCTGCTGGGGCTGTGCTGAATTTCCATTCTTATGTCACTGAATGTGCCAGTTTGCTTTTTTGTCCCTTATTAGATTGGTCTCTTTTTGCTCTGTTCTCAAAATATGCCAGAGTGCTCATATAGTGGGTGAAGTCTAGTGACTTGAGGGTTTTTTTGTTATCAGAAGTGTTGGACATTTTTGCAGGGTTTTTTGTCGTGATTGCAGACAGTATCTTTCCTTTCCTGTCCTTTCTAGTTAGTGTGGGCCCCATCGTTTGCTCAGCCTATTTTCCTACCTGTGTTTGTGTTTTCATCTTGTCTCACCGTCAATACATGTGTGGGGGCTGTCTATTCCTTTAGGGTCTGCTCTGGGGCAGTTTAGAATTCTCCTTTTCCCGCTTTAGGCTTATTTAGTCCTCCAGCTGTGACGAGGTGTCTAGAATCATCGTAGGTACGCTCCATGGCTACTGCTAGTTGTGTGGTTAGGATCAGGGGTCTGCAATCTGCGTAGTTACCAACCTCTCTGGTTTTCTGTGACTTAGCTTGGTCTTGTTTTCCTGCTCGGTGACCCAATCATAACAGTAAGTATTATATATATATATATTTTTTTTTAACAATCTGTGCTTTTCTATTCCACAGCTGATGCTTCTTGTAAATGCATGATAGTAATGTTTTTCTTTTCTTTCCACAGCACCTGGAGCAGCACCCTGCAACCTGTCCCTGGAGCGGTCCTTCATCGATCGACCTCGGACCCGTCCCAGCCATCCGACAGCCAGGAAGCACCTTGCAGATCAGCAACACGGACAGCTGGTCACCAGGAAGCTGGTCAATCAGGTGTTCCCCTGTCCCAGGTCTCTGCCACTGGTTATGCGGGCACTTCCCACCAGCGGCAGAGGGCCTCAGACAGGCCTGTCTTGCTGGAGTTCATGCACTTGAGCGAGGCCTTTCATGCCAGCCTCAAGTCGCAGACAGAGTGGAAAGCAGTTTTTCACTCATGGAACGCGGTTTTACTCACATGGAACACCGCTTCCACTCTGCTCTGTCAACCAGCGCCTTGACCGTCTGGAGGCCGACCTCAACAAACCAGCGCACCATTTTTTCCAGTAAAATTGAACGGGGCATGGCGGAACACCTTAGTCCTGAGCAACAGCTGAGTGTGTTGCAGGCCTGCAACACTGCTTACTTGCAGGCTATGCAGCAGAATCGGTACATGCAGCAGTCAGTGGTGTCATTTCCAACTGTGCCACCACTGACTCGCTACACTTCAATACCGACTTCTGCTACATACCACTGCACGGCCACCTGCATTCCTAGCCAAGCCGGACACCACACCAATGCCGAGTGCTGCTGGACACTCCACCCCTGCCACCACCATGGCAAGCACTGCTCCTGTGTGGAGCACCACCACCACCACCGGGCCACCATCTTGGAGTACCGCCACTGCAGAACCTGCTTGGGCCACCGCCACCACTTCTCCGTCTAGGAGCACCGCCACCACTCCTCATCATTCAAGGAGCACCGCCACAACTCCTCATCATTCAAGGAGCACCGCCACCACTTCTCCTCCTAGGAGCACTGCCACCACTCCTCATCATAGGAGCACCGCCACCACTTCTCCTCCTAGGAGCACCGCCACCACTTTTCTTCCTAGGAGCACCGCCACCACTTCTCCTTCTAGGGGCACTGGCACGACTTCTCTTTCTAGGAGCACCGCCACTTCTAGGAGCACCGCCACAGCCACCACCGAGCATCAGAGGTGTGACCCACATTCCCTCTTTTACCCATCAAGGCCATGGTCCAGCAGACCTGAGAGGGTGCTGAGTAAATTCAGGCTAGGGTTAGGAGCTGCATCATCGAGTTCAAAGTTCAGGTGCTCTCTAGCCATCACAAAATTATGTAGAACCCCACAGGCCTTCACCACCTCATCCACTTTTTCCAGTTTCAGATTAATGGCTGTGCCGAGAATGCGCCATCTGGAGACAAGTATACCAAAGGCACACTCTATAGTTCTTCTGGCCCTGGTCAGCCTGTAATTAAAAATTTTTTGGTGTGGTCCAAATCCCGGCTGGAGTAGGGTTTGAGCAGGTTTTGGCACATCTGGAATGCCTCATCTCCAACCATTACAAATGGCTGTGGCGGACCTTCGGTGTTGGGAAGAGGCCGTGGCATGGGGAAATTGAACTGGTTGCCATACAACCTCCAGCCCATGTCAGAGTTCTTAAAAGCCTGGGAGTCATTCCCACGGCCAAATGCCCCAATGTCCACTGCAACAAGCATACAGTCTGCAATCGAAATGGCCATGAGTACTGTAGAAAAGTACTTTTTGTAGTTATAGTACTCCGATCCAGTTCTTTTTGGTTTGATAATCCGGATGTGTTTCCTATCCATCGCTCCCAAACAGTTGGGGAAATTGCAGACTGTCCAGAATTTTTCTGCTATTTCCATCCACTTTTCGGCGGTGGGCAGGGCATAAATTCAGGACAGAGAACGTTCCACAAAGCCCGGCAGGTGTCCGCAACAATTCCAGACAAGGTGGATATTCCAATCCGGTACTGGAAGTGGAGTGAAGAGAGGCTCTCTCCAGTAGCCAGGAATCTGGGAAACCAAGAAAATACAAAAATTAATATTTATGTATATGGATTTTTAAAACACAAAAAAAAAAAAATACATTGCATAAAAATAAATCTGCAGCCTTTTGTTTACTACATGGCATAAAAATAACACTGCAGCCTTTTGTTTACTACATGGCAGAACAATAATTCTGCCAGATTTGGAATAGTACATGACACAACAAAGAAAATTATGCAGGCATTGGTTTTGTAATACTACGTACCGTAATGTGACCAGGAGCCGTTCCTCCGGAGGAATCGCACGACGGAGCTGTGTGCCCTGTCTCCGGATGCCTTCTTGGACATGACCAAGCAAATCCTTGAAGCTTTGTTGGGACATCCGGGTATAATCATTAAATTTCTCCGGGTTTACCCGGAGCTCGCTGTAGAGGGTGTGTTATGCTCCACGGCTCTCCCGGAGTTCAATAATGGGATGTATCCACAAACGCCGCGCTGCTGTCTTCGCTGTCTCTCTCCCTTTGGTGCTGGCAAGCAACTGCATAAGCCTGAGCCATCCTGATGTCCAGATCCAAGTTGAAGTGAAAACTCTTCCAGCGCAGATCCATGTTTCACAAAGGAAAATTCAAGCAAATGTGAAGAATTCAGCTGTAAAGAGGGTCTACATAAAGAATTCCCATAACATACGCCCACTGCTGTCCCATTTTTCAAGGATTTTCCTCCTGTGAAATGTGACACCTAGACAACCCATGCGCATAAAAAACGCAAACGCATGGAAAAACACTTGAACACGCATACAAACGCTGCGTTTTTTGTCGTAATGCGCACGATGATGCATCGAAAGATCGCATCATTTACAAGCGTTGACAAGCGTTTTTTGCATGTGCTTCATGTGCACTCAAAATGCTGTGCAAAACGACACAGGTGTGAAGCTAGCCTAAGCCATAATAATCAACATTAACAGAAAGAAACACTTGAAATAGATCACTGTTTTTAATGACTCTATATAATATATGAGTTTCACTTTTTGTATTGAAGAACTGAACTAAATTAACTTTTTGATGATATTCTAATTTTGTGAGAATCACCTGTAGTAGACCATTTGTTTTGCTTACATGGTTTGAATTTGACAAAATCCATTTCTTAGCTATTTTAGATGACATTGATAATTTTTGTACTGGAATTATACTTTTACAGTCACACCTGACCCCAAACCTCAATGAATTATTGCCTATAATGATTTCATGATTATATCACCATTGAAAACAATAGTCTTGAATATCTAAAACGGACCATACAAATCAGTTGACCTGCAATCTCTTGTTTGTCATCTTCTTTATTCCCCATAAAAAGATCAATCTTGTTCAAATCGAACACGCCAATGATTTCTCCTGACACTTGGCATCATGGAACAGTCAATTGTCATGCTAGATGCGAGAGGACCTCCAGAAAGCGGCGCAACACGAGGGGAACACAGGGAAGATGTACAAGGAAGACCCTGGTGATAGGGAGCAGGGAGAGGGGTCACCTAGTATTAACCTGAGTCTGATCCCTGTGCTCCCTATTGTCCGTAGATGAGACGTTCCCCCCATGCGCAATCACGTGCCTAGGCACTCGCTATCCCTAAACTTACCCTGTGTAGTGCGTAGGCCAGCGAGACTCTATTCTGACTACTACAAAAAGACAACATGAGCAAGGTACAACAAACAATGGGAAAAGACACAACAAATAGCACTCTGTTGTGAGTTCCTTTTCCCCTTCACTATTGAGGCCCGAGGAACTCCCTCTTCTGGTGAAGAAAGGTAGTGAGCCTGATTGTCAAACACCTGGGGCTGATGATGATGACTGGCTGAGTGGAGTTAATGACTGGATATAAGGCTGCCGACGCCCTTCTGGCCTGCGGGTGATTTCTCTGTGGACTTCTAGGAAACCAGTCTGATTCCTGCTCATCTAAAGCTAAGATTTCTGCTTTGCCTTTTTGCATTAGTGTTTTGTTTTCCTTGCTTTTCTGGATTCTGCCATTCCCTGCTGGGGTGAGCTGAATCTCCTTTTGCCTGTTGCTCTGTCTTCAGAATATTCCTGAGTACTGACATAGCCTTTTTTGAAGCCTAGCGTCTTCAGGGCCTTTTTTACTGTCAGTTTGTTGGCTCTTATTTTCATAGGGTTTTTCATGGATTGCAGACAGCAGCCTTCCTGTCCTTTCCTATCTAAGCTAGCTTGGGCCCCATCTTTGCTCAGTCTTTCTTCTTGCTTCACCGTCATTATATGTGGGGGGCTGCCTTTTGCTTTGGGGTCTGCTCTGGGGCAGTTTAGATTTCCCTTTCTGTCTTTAGGCTATGTAGTCCTCCGGCTGTGATCGAGGGGCCTAGGGCATCGTAGGAGCCCCCCACGGCTACTGCTAGTGGTGTTGATAGGTTCAGGGGTCTGCAATCCGATAGCTGCCAACTTCTCTGGTTTTCTGGACTTAGCTAGCATTTCTATTTTTGCCTCCTACGGTGACTCAATCATAACAACACTCCCCAGCTTCTTTAACAGGAAACTTTGCTGCTGCACCTATAACAAACACCGCAGCTTCTCCAGAGACAGGCTCCTTGAGTTACATCAGTATAGATGAACTATAATAGGCAAAGAATGAAGCTAGCAGTGGGTTTTTATAGAGGAAGGGAATGGTCAAAAAGGGCTGCAGCTGAGAACTCAAGCTCCAGGTTCACAGCCAGAAGAGAAAGTGTCCTTAACCCTTTCAGCACCAAATAAAAGTAAATCCACTCAAATTGAAGGTAAACAACAGAGAGATCCTAAAGAGGACCTGTGATCTTTTAAAGGTTGTGACCTTCTGATCCCAGATCCTCCAGGAGTTACATGAGGACATGACTTACCCCTGATATTGCCCTGATTGACAGGATTGCAAGCAGATCTGGCTGACATTATTATATTTTTTTTAAAGGTACTCATCTGAGATTTGAGCCAATTGTAAAAATAAATCATACTAAACTCATCTTGTGCTGCATTTCATCATCTAATGCTATGTCACATCCAATCACCATTTAATATAGTGTTGACTTTTAGTTTGCTCTCTGGTTGAATTATCCCAAATTCGTCATCAGTTTCTATGAGCGCATCTCTATGTGGGGTCACGTAATCCTTTGTTGACATGCAGACAGTACTTCCTGTGTCTTAGGCCCAATCGTAGGAAAACTGTAGACCAAAAACTTCATAGTGCTGCATGCACTGCTCCAGGAACCCACAGCACTGCTTCACATCCCCATAGTGCTGAGGCGGATCAGGCAGGGCGGGTTGCATAAGCACAGCCATAGGTACCGCATCTTGGGCTGGCAAAGCTGACATCAGGGCTTCCAGTCAGACATCTAGTGTCTAGGATGGAGCCTATCAATGCCAGCGTCACCATGCCCAGCTTTGATTGCTTCTATTGGACAATGATGTTGATGCACCAGAGTGCACAGACGCGATCTGACCTCACAATGACCGCTCTGCACCTCTTCATTCTAGAGTCAAACGTGTGAAGAGTGGTCATAGTGCTGTTCTTTTGTGCTGTGCTGGTCCTTGTGGTACAACAGACTTTTTAAAGCCTGTGACATCACTGCTGGTGTTACTTCTGCTGCTCCAAAAAGATGTTCCTGATCCTTTCCTTATCGGTTCCTGATTCCTGATTTTCCTAATCCACCCCAATCCCCCTCTTTTCCCAACATTTTCTGCCTTTCCCTCTCTCCATAAACCCTTCCCCACTCCCCAACCCCCTTTACTGCCGCTGAGAACTGATCACTGCTTGATCACTTATTTTTTGGTAGTTTTTTTCTTGTTGGTGCGTCCTGCAGCCACCAAGTGCTGATCACTGATGCAAATCACTGATCGGCCCTTGTGCTCATTGTTTTCCAGAATTTTTTCCCTATTCCCCACCTCTACTTTGCACCTCCTCCATGTGTGCATCCTGCAGCCACCAAGCGCTGATCAGTGACACAAATTGCTGATTGGAACATGTGCTTGCTGTTTTCTAGGAGTTTTTTTTTTCCTGACCACTTTTTCTCCACCTCCACCTTTGCAACACCTCTATGTATGTGTCCTACAGCCCCCGAGCGCTAATCAGTGACAAATCACGGATCATAACTTGTTCTTGCTGTTTTCCAGCAATTTTTTTTCCTAACTATTTTGTCTCCTCCCCTTTTGCACCACCTTTGTGCATGCGTCCTACAGCCTCTGAGCTGCTGATCAGATGCACATCATTGATTGGCACCCGTGCTTGCTTTTGGCCAGGACTTTAGGACTTTTTTTCCTGTCTAATTTTTTATCCATTTTTTGCACCTCATCAATGCGTGAGTCCTACAGCCATTGAGTGATGATCGGTGATTCACATCACTAATCAATGCCCAGTTGTTTTTATGTGTTTTTTTTTGTCTGAAAAAAGAATTGAATAAAAAAAATTTCGATTAGTTGATAGAACTAAACTAGGGACAGTAAATATATACCATATTAATCAGTATCTACTACAGTATTTTTATTGAATATAGTCAGGGTTAGTTGCAAACAGTTGAGGGTGCTCAGTAGTTGTAAAAATGTAAAAAAAAATCCTGCTTGTCCGAAACATGGTATTCAGCGTAGGACACATACGCTATCCTTGCCTACGACACTGGTATTTTTCCTCCTCCTCTTCCCCAAGTGATACCGACTCGCCACATGGACACCCCAGGACAGAAATGAACCAGTGTCCACAATTACTGACCCTTGTAAGGTAGCACTCACTGAGTGCGTTGGGAGACACTCACTTGGCTGCAATATTGACGCATACAGGAGCACTTTCACTTAAAACAGTCCAATGCAGTTTATTATGGCATCATAAACTGCACCGTAAGCCAAAGGCTTACACATAGTCCATAACATTTCATAACATACGGCTTTAACACGCTGCCACTAAACACGCTGGACCTCCTCACTGTCCAGTTACTGTGGGCAACCGCACGCCATACAGATCATTAATGTCCATGGAACACAACAGGCACCAACAGTCATATCCCCATCTCCTCGCAGGAGCTCCTTCTCCAAATGCCGACTCTTTGGTAGTCCTTTCTCAGGGAAGCTGCCGAACTGGGATCACTGTCCCAGATAACGCCTTGCTCACCAGGACACCTGACAGTCCAGATCCACAGATGAACAGTAGCTCCCCCAATGTCGTGCCGTCACTGACTCTGCAAACACACGTGGCCTGTCTGTGTGCTATTCAGGACGTACGTCACCACTTTGGAACCGTCCAACACACAGGCCTCACCGGGTGCTATTCAGGGATCCGACCCTCCTCCCAGGGTCTCCCAACACACCGGCCCCCAGGTCCAGGGCCTCAGCGGGTGCTATTCAGGATGTCCGTCCCCTCCTGAGACCATCCAATACTCACGCCTCACCAGGTCCAAGGTTGCAGCACGTGCTCCAGGGATCCAATCCTTCTCCCAGAATCTCCAAACACTGCCCCTCCAGGACCTTGCATCCTGAACCACTCAGGTACACACTCTCTCCCCTGTGAACAGACCTCAGGCACCTTATATGGTCCATAGCCACACCCACAGGTGAGGTATGGATCACATGGCTCATGACCTCATTGCAGGTCCTTTCAACACACCTAGCCATACACACACAGGCTTTACATTGGGCGTTCAGACACACACTCCTGGGTGGGTTTGTAGGTGACTGGTTCCACCCATCTCACCAAGTCACCTGGAAGCTTACCTGATACACAGCAACAAATCCTCAGCAGTATATCTCTGCTGATTAATACATATTCCGGCTTCCATCACAGGGCACCCACCCCTGTGATACATATCGACCATTTATAATCCTGCCGCTCACCATTTCCCCATAATAACAAAGGAAATGTTAGGCGTCAGGTTTCTGCATCTGCTCTGCAGGAATCCAGAGCCTTACATTCTGCGGTCTCCTGCTGTCTATCTCCCGCAGAGGAGATTGCTTGGCAGCAGATCGCTCCAGAGACTAAGTCCCTCTGTTCTCCTACTGGGCATGCTCACGAGACGATCTCCCAATGGAGATCGGGAGTCATGTGCCCAGGTCCTGCTCCAGATCTCATTGATCCATCTCGGAGATCTGGAAGCTACCGTTCGGCCATGCGCTAGTATATAGTCTCTAGTTGCTGCTGTGTGAATGATGATGGATGACTGCGAATGACTCATTAAGATCCCCTCCCTCTGATATTATGAATGTGTACAGGGACTTAGATTATAGCCAGTGCGTGGCAAGCCTCAAGCCACAACACCATCATCCACAGTGCTAGCGTCCGACATTGCGCCTGCTTCCTTGCTTTGTCGACTAGCGGCAGTGTCCTACGCTGCGCTGCAGTTGCAGCCCTCCTTGGCATCCGCAGTAGCGACGCCGCACACACGGTAGGTCTAAATGGACGCAGCTCCTCTGCCTTGGGTCCTGCTCCTGTGACCAGATACCATGTGTGCATTTACCTGAGGCCTGTGACACTAACAGGCTCAGCTTTTTGTATGTTTATGTTACAGCGCCTCTGTGAGTTAAGAGTCCGCTTTGCACACTTCGGATGAAGTTGAACCCGTGCGCATTATACCGCCATATAGCACGTCTGCCATTACTCAGCAGCAGCTACCGTATAACACCTTCTGCACAGAGGACCCCGAGCGGCGAACGCTCTTTATTATTTATTTATTTAGTGCGTTCCGCCGTTCCTAACAGGGAATGCCTGCATGCATGTCCCGGGCAGCCCATACAGCGCCCCCAAGCTGTCACAGGGGTCACTGCATCACACCCTGTATAGACCACATCCACTCCCCCAACCAACCCCCCAAAGACTTTGAGCCTCAGATTTCTGATTTTTTGGAACAGTCAGGAATCCTTTTTGACACTATCGGCCTCAAAGAAATTTACTTTTTCAAAGTCTTTTTCGCTGAGGACTTTGTAAACCTCATGGTGGCCGATACAAATTTATATGCCCAGCAATTTTTGGCCCATAACTAGCGTTGAGCGATACCATCCGATATTGAGAAATATCGGATCGGATTGGATCGGCCGATACCCAAAAAGTATCGGGTATCGCCGATTCCGATACCGGAAGTCAAAGTCTAGTCAATGGGACAGAAATATCGGAATTAAAATCCCCTTTCTTTCCTTGTAGGTTAATTCTACATGAAGAAAAACAACTAAGAATAATGTAGAATGTATTGGGGGAGGTGAAGGAGACATTAAAAGCTTAGAGGTTTAGCCCAATCAAATGAAATAGCAGGAATTAAATTTTTTTTTTAAAGACGTTCGGAGTTACAAAGATATTGACAATGTTAACCTTTTTTATATTATGTCAGATATGTATGTTTCACTACTTCCATGCTCTTCACCTTCTTTTTTACTTCTCCCACACGTTCTCCGTCATGATCCTCAGCAGCAGCAGCATCTTTTTCATCAACTTCTTCTTCACCTTATTCATCTTCTTCTTCACCTTCTTCCTATTATTCTTTTTTTTTACATTATTCATATTCTTCTTATTCAACTATTATTCATCTTCCTATTCTACTTCTTCATCTTCTTCCTATTCTTCTTCTTCATCATATTCTTATTTGTAAGAGGCATTCCTGTAGTTGTTATCTATAAAAGTTTAATGATTACACCTTCAGTTCTGCCTGTCACAAAAGATTTACAACAGGATTTGTCCGCGTTCAGTTTGGCCTGCAGCAGCAGGCATTTTCCAGGGGCACCATGAGGAGGAACGTACTCACCCCATACACTGCTTAGTCTTCTTCGGCTTATACTTTAGATAATATCTTTTGCTCTGATTTTTAGTCTTATGCTTAATGTTGTTCTGCAGCTTCTTGGTCTTCTGCTTCTTGGTCTTCTGTATCTTGGTGGTTGTCTTAATGTTCTTTGTCCTCTTGGTCATCTTCTTCAGGGTCATCTTTTTGGTCTTCTTCGGGGTGGTGTTCCGGGTCGACGTCTTCAGGGTCATCGTTTTCGTGGTCGTCGTCTTCTTCGGGGTGGTCTTCAGGGTTGTCGTCTTCAGGGTTGTCGCCAGGGAGATCCAGAGTGATAATAAGCAAAAGCCATTTCCAAAAGCTTGAACTTGGAAATGTATCAGAAGGTACAAGAAGGCTGAGGAACTGCCGAGAACCAGCTGATGGTGCTGTAACCCGGATGGGTAGCCGAAGCTGCAAGAGCAAATGGAACTAGCGAGGACCAGCTGACGGTGCTGGAACCCGGAAGGGCAGCAGAAGGAACAAGAGCCAATGGCACTACCGAGGACCTGCTGACGATGCTGGAACCCGGTTACTAAGCAGGAGGTACCTGTGCTAGAAAGCACTACCAAGGACCAGCTGACATTGCTGGAACTCGAATACCGAGAAGGAGGCACCTAGGCCAAAGGCTCTGCCTGAAACCAGCTGATGGTGCTGGAACCCGGATGGGTAGCAGAAGCTGCAAGAGCAAATGGAACTAGCGAGGACCAGCTGACGGTGCTGGAACCCAGAGGGGCAGCAGAAGGAACAAGAGCCAATGGCACTACCGAGGACCAGCTGACGGTACTGGAACCCGGATGGGTAGCAGAAGGTACCCATGAAAAACAAAGTTGCAAGGCCGCGAGCCGGCCGCAGTTACCAAAACCCACAGTCCTTACAGGGGGTGCTTGTCCTATTGGCACTATGGAACCAGTCTTTATTACCAGCACCCGCAGCCCACATGGGAAGCACCTAAACTGCAGGCACCATAGACTCGGCTAACCCGACCGCAATACGACAGGACAACGTATTGGTGACAAAGTGACGTTAACACTTCCCGGAAACAGCTGGCGTGCTGGAACCAGGCTGGGCAGGAGGGAGTACCCATGCCAAAGACACTGCCGAGAACCAGCTGACGGTGCTGGAAACCGGAGGGGCAGCAGAAGGAACAAGAGCCAATGGCACAACCGTGGACCAGCTGATGGTACTGGAACCCGGTTACTAAGCAGGAGGTACCTGTGCTAGAAAGCACTACCAAGGACCAGCAGACGTTGCTGGAACTCGGATATCGAGAAGGAGGCACCTCAGCCAAAGGCACAGCTGAGAACCAGCTGACGGTACTGGAACCCGGATGCTTAGCAGAAGGTACCCATGAAAAACAAAGTTGCAAGGCCGCGAGCCGGCCGCAGATACCGAAACCCACAGTCCTTACAGGGGGTGCTTGTCCTATTGGCACTACGGAACCAGCCTTTATTACCAGAACCCGCAGCCCACATAGGAAGCACCTAAACTGCAGGCACCATAGACTCAGCTAACCCGACCGCAACACGACAGGACAACGTATTGGTGGCAAAGTGACGTTGACACTACCCGGAAACAGCTGGCGTGCTGGAACCAGGCTGGGCAGGAGGGAGTATCCGTGCCAAAGACACTACTGAGCAGCAACTGGTGATGTTGGAGCCCAGGGTCAATCTGGGTGTAGGCTGAGGCCTAGTTTCATCAAGTTTTATATCTGTTGTAGACTACTACTGATTTTAACCGTGCTCCAATTAGGCCTCTGGCTCCACTGTCTCTAGTATTTACCCTGTCCTCCTACAACGGCAGTTGCTGCTCAGAAGTGCCGTCTGCACAATCAACACTTGTTCCTGTGTTACTGGGGCTCAGTAACATCAGTTGATCACCTGATGTGTGTCCGGCAGAGTGGAGCCAGAGGCCTAATTGGAGCAAGTTTGAAATCAGTAGTAGTGTGAATGTGGAGGCAACAGTAGACATTGCCGGAGACACAGCAGTGGAGCAGCTAGCATTACTGAACCCCACTAACACTGGAGCATGTGTTTTTCTCTGTGCTGACGGCACTTCTGAGCAACAACTGGCGGTGTTGGAGCCCAGGGATTACAGTTCAGGTGGTAGAAACATGAACACAACAGGAGACCTGGATACTATTGCCAACCAATTATTTATTCTGGAAGAGGACTGGCAAATTCTGGCGAGATCCAGGCCTTGTTCATTTTCAGAAAAGTAAGCCGGTCAACGTTATCGGAGGATAGTCGCGTGCGGCGGTCTGTTAGTACACCACCTGCGGCACTAAAGACGCGTTCCGATAATACACTAGCAGCAGGGCAAACCAGCACCTCCAATGCATACTGGCTAAGCTCTGGCCATATATCCAGCTTAGAGACCCAAAACTTGAAGGGGGAAGAGCCATCTGGGAGTACACTGACAGGGCAAGACATGTAGTCTGTCACCATCTGACGGAAACGTTGCCTCCTGCTGACTGGAGCCGTCTGTGATGGTGTAGACATTTGTGGCGGGCACACAAAACTTTGCCACATTTGGGCCATACTGGTCTTGTCTTGTGCTGAGGCGCTGCCTCTGCTCCCTCTTTGTGCAGAGCTTCCTCCACTGCCTCGACTCAATGAGCTGCTTTGTAAAGCACTAGCAGCACTGCTCTCGGGTGGAATGGAGTACATGATGGAATGCACCAGTGTCTCTTGGTACTCCCGCATTTTACGCTCCCGGTTCAACGGTGTTATGAGGCTTTGTAAGTTGTCCCGGTAGTGAGAATCTAGGAGGGTGTACACCCAATAATCAGCCGTGTTGAGAATGTGGGCGATGCGGCGTTCGTTTCTCAGGCACTGCCGCATGAAATCAACCATTTGCTGCAGACTCCCAACTGCCAAAGAAACGCTGTCTCCTGCTTGAGGCGTCATCTCTGCCTGCTCTGCATCACCCCACCCTCGCTGTACATACTGACTAGAGCAATGTGTACCTCCCTCCTCTGGAGAGATGTCTTCGTCGTCCATTGACTCTTCCTCATCCTCCTCACAAAGTGTCCCATGCCTTGGCCTTTGTGAGGAACCACGTAGAGCAGACTGTCCAGAAGCAGATGGCATTTGTGACTCCTTATCCTCCACCTCTTCCAAAACCTCCTCCCTTAGTGCTTGCAGTGTTTTTTGAAGCAGGCAGATAAGGGGGACAGTCATGCTGACTAGTGCATCATCTGCACTCGCCATCCGCGTGGAATCATCGAAGGCACACAAAACCAGGCAGATGTCCTTCATAGAGGCCCACTCAGTAGTGCTGAAGTGTGACCGGCGCACAGTGCGACTTGTTTGCGCCTGATGCAGCTGGTAGTCCATTACTGCTGCCTGCTGCTCACACAACTGCTCCAACATATGTAACGTTGAATTCCACCTGGTGGGTAGGTCACATATGATGCGATGTTCCGGAAGGCATAATCGGCGCTGCAGAACTGCAATGCGCAATCTTGCCATGCTGGAACGCCGCAAGTGAGCGCACTCTATGCGGACCTTGTGCAGCAGTGCATCAAGATCCGGATAGTCCCTCAGAAAGCTCTGCACAACCAAGTTGAGCATATGTGCCAGACATGGGATGTGAGTGAGGTTGCCTAGGCCCAGAGCTGCCATTAGATTTTGGCCATTGTCACACTCTACCAAGCCTGGCTGGAGATTCGCTGGCACAAACCACACGTCGCTCTCCTGCTTGATGGCATTCCAGAGCTCCTGCGCTGTGTGGCTTCGATTCCCCAACGAAATTAATTTCAGTACGGCCTGTTGATGTTTGGCCACGGCTGTGCTCATAACGGTCGTAACAGGCTTCTGCAGTGCTTATTCTGAGAAACTGGAGTATGAGGAGGAGTCAATGTGTACAGACTGGATTCCTGCAATCCTTGGAGTTGGCAGAACACGTACAGCGCCACTCTCAAGATCTGTACCCGGCTCCACAACATTGACCCAATGGGCAGTGAGGGAAAGGTATTGTCCCTGTCCATGGTTACTGGTCCACGCATCAGTGGTCAGGTGGACCTTGCTACTGACGGCGTTTAGTAGCGCATGTTTAATTTTTCCCTCCACATGCTTTTGCAGGGCAGGGACGGCTTGCCTGCTGAAATAAAAGCGGCTGGGCATGGTGTATTGTGGGACTGCCAATGCCATGAAGTTCCAGAAGGTGTCTGTCTCCACCAGCCTGAATGAGAGCATTTCAAGGGCCAGTAGTTTGGCAATGCCAGCATTCAGAGCCTGTGCTCGGGGATGGTTTGCCGAGTATGGCCGCCTTTTCTCCCATGCCTGTGCTACCGATGGCTGTAGAGTGGCCTGGGAGTGTGTGGATGAACGGGAACGTGGTGCTGTAGGTGGAATGTCACTGGGTCTCTGGACAACAGTGCCAGAGGTTCTTCCATGGCGATCCTGTGAGGAAGCCGAACCAGCTGTGTGTGAGCTGGAGGAAGAGGCTACAATACGAGCTGAAGAGGTGTTTGGTGGTGCTGTAGGTTGGCCTACGTCTTCAGTGTGTCTTTGTAACTCCACCACGTGCTTGAGCCACACATGCTTCCACATATTTGCGGTATTGAGGTTGCTGACACTTATCCCTCTTTTGACTTTCTGGTGACACAGCTTGCATTTGACAAAGCAAATGTCATCTGCAACTGTGTCAAAAAAGGACCACGCACTGCAAGTCTTGGGAGTGCCCGTTTTGACTTTTGGAGGAGGAATGCTCCTAACGGGTGCCAAAGTGGAGGCTACAGGCAACCAAGTCTGCCCCCTCCCTCTCCCTCCTGTTTTGGCCATTCGGGGAATCTCTTCCTCAAAGCTGCTCCCACCACCTTCCTGTTCCTCACGCCATGATGGGTCAAGAACCTCATCATCTACACTCCCCTCTTCAAACACCTGCTTCTCCTGGGTAGTCTCGCCAGCACCGTACGCACCAGAAAGTGGCACCTGAGTCTCATCATCTGATGCGTACTGAGGTGTGCTGACCATAGGCACTGACCCACCCGCCTCTTCAGATTCAGAGGGACAAAACAGTTGCTCATCACTGCATACTCCCTCTTCTTCACATTCTTGAATGCTGCTTTGCTGGCCCCCTCTTTCCAAGCCAACAGATTCAGAGAACAGAAGTAGAGACTGAGATGGCTCCTGTCCAGGGCTCTCTGACTGCCTGGGCAATTTGGCAGGTGGTGAAAAGACAGATGTTTGCTCTTCAGTGCTCTGGCCCTGAGAGGATGTGGAAGTCATTGAAGTCGATGCGTTAGCTGCCATACATCCGACAACGGCTTCAATTTGTTCGTCCCGCAGCAGTGGGGTACGGCGAGGTCCTACAAAGCTGCGCATAAAGGACTGTTGCCTGGTTAAACTGGGGGATGCTGACTCACTGGTGCCCGCAGCAGGCACAGAATCCCCACGTCCTCTCCCTGCCGCAACTCCACGTCCACGACCACGTGCCTTACTCCCTGCCTTCTTCATCTTGGTAGACTGATAAAGATAGGCAGCAAAGTACAAAGGGGGGCTTAGTGTGCTTATTCCTGAACAGCTGCTAACAGGTATATGAAACACTAATTTTATAAAGTGTGTGGATTACACTTTAATATGAGCTAATGTGGCCTACACAACTGTCAAGTGGAGTGTTTGGTGAACTTTATTTTGGGTTTTTTTTTCAAAAAAACCCAAAAAGGATGTGACCAAAGATGTGAAAGCGATAGTATCACAAACTTTTTGGAGCTATTACAATGCAGGAAGGTAACCTACAATGCAATAGATGAGGCTCCAAAAAATAGGGTAATACTAATCTGGCTGTGGCTGCAGGGCACAAGCCAGAAGAAAAGCTCCTCTATCTACTCCTATATAGTGTTTGCAACCAACCAATGTATATGGATACGGATGGATGCACACTAATTGGAGAATTAATGAAAAATGAGCTGCAATAAAAGAAAAATATGTGTGAGGCAGTGACGCACGCTGAGCGGCCTACAACCAGACGTGGCTGCAGGACACACTACAGCGTGAGCTGCACTCACACAAAGAGACCTCTCAGACAGCTGTGAACAGTGCAGATAACTGGGCACTAGCACTGAAAGGCTGTAGAAAGGCTCCGCTGTCTACTCCTATAGTGTTAGCAACCAATGTATATGGATGCGGATGGATGCACACTAATAGGAGAATTAATGAAAAATTAGCAGCAATAAAAGAAAAATATGTATGAGGCAGTGACGCACGCTGAGCGGCCTACAACCAGACGTGACTGCAGGACACACTACACAGCGTGAGCTGCACTCACACAGACCTTACAGACAGCTGTGAACAGCGCTGCAAGGCAAAAGAAAGCTACACTGATTGATAATGTAGCCTGGGTAAAGCACAATATTATTTGGAAAATCGCTATCTCTAACTGTCCCTCAGAGTCTTGAACAGCAGCCTGTCCCTAACTGAATTCACAGCAGAGTGAACCCGAAATGGCAGCGGCGGCTTATATAGTGCATCATGACATCATTTCAGCAGCCAATCACAGCCATGCCATTAGTTAACATGCCTAACAGGATGTGCCCACACTTCTGAGGATTGTCATTGGCTGAATCAAATCAAACTGGCTCATAGCACTATGGGAACTTCCGATTCTGGTATTCGATATGCAAAAAGTATCGGAACTCAGTATCGGAATTCCGATACCGCAAATATCGGCCGATAACCGATATTTGCGGTATCGGAATGCTCAACACTACCCATAACACCACTACTTCATTTTATAGTTGGACCCCTGTAAACGCAGAAGAAAATAAGATGTTTTGCGACCATTTCCTTAACAAGGGTCGAGTGAAGAAGCTAGAACATCAGCAACACTCCACCGTTCCGATTTGAGGCAATCCACAAATTTTTTCATTACAACGATAATGTCCGGTGTCCTCCCAGAAATGACCCCAACTTTGACTGACATTTCAAAGTTTGGCTGGTCAATGAGCACTTCGCCAACAAGTTTGCTGAGGTGTATATTTCCCAAAGGGACATGTTAGGGCTGGCGGAACGCACCAAATAATATGTAATAATAAGATGCGTTCGCAACCCGGGGCCCACCGTGCAGAGATGGAACCTGCTGCTAAGTAATGGCGGAACAAGATGGCGGTTGAGCACCGAAAACAAGAGGGTTAAATGTTGCGAACTCTGTTGCTCCACAGAGCCACAGCAACAACGTAATAGAACGCTGTTCCATGTTGAACGTCACAGGGCACAGCAGATATGGCACGAGTGAGGTCTCTAGGCTCAACCCCTATAATGCTGGGGCTAGAGTCTGACCGGACCCACTATGCGCACGGCGTCGCACAGGTGATGCCACTACTTGGCGCTGACGCTAGGCACTGACTGCCTCCTACCTGCACTATCAACCTAGGCACTAGTTGGTATGCATGAGTTGCTCAGCCCTGCCAAGGGTAGGGATTTCATAATGAGTCAGTCACCAGAGACAATCATACATGCATACTACAAACACACCACATTGTCTATACTAGCGCACGGCTGTAAGATCCTTTTATAGATCCCAGTCTGCCAGGACCTTGCTAGTGGACCAATCAGGGCTCGCTTGAGGACCTGAGCAGCTGACCGGCGACCACCAATAAGAGGCTGCCACCTCACGAGCATGCTCAGTAGGGCAAAACCCGGGCTTAGTCTCAGGAATGACTGCTCGCTGCTGTTTGCTGTTGATTGCTGTAGCTGAACATGGAGAGGCAGCAGCAATCAATTGCACAGCATGGGTCTGAGCAATATGCTGAGTCTGACATCTCTGCTGAGCAGGATCTGCTGTGGCCGAGACTGAATGGGAGACCACAGGAGAAGACATGGCTTGGGATTCCTCCTGTGCAGAAGGAGAATCCTGGCACCTAACAGGACATCTGTGTGGATGTGTCCCTATTACATTTCAAGGGGAGGGTCTAATTCTGACAATCCAAGGAACAATAGAAGAAAAACCACAGCACTCACCAGCATAAATCTGGTCCAATTGTCCTTTATTCACATA
This sequence comes from Dendrobates tinctorius, assembly GCF_039654945.1. NCBI lineage: Eukaryota > Metazoa > Chordata > Amphibia > Anura > Dendrobatidae > Dendrobates > Dendrobates tinctorius. Next base: position 11,339,825 of record NW_027361848.1, on the reverse strand, counting down.
AGTGCTGTGGACAAGCAGGATATGTGGGAGGGAGGACAACAGCAGTTTTGGGATTACTCGCTTCTACGGGTCCAGGTGCAATAATCAACATCAGGTCAAGGCCTTAAAAAATTATAACAAGTTGTGCAAACTTACACTTACTGAGTCTAAGAGCACATGGTGCTCGAAACGCATTCAGATCCTCCTTGGGCAATCACCTTACGGTCATCCCGTGTAGGGTATACCGCCAAGATGAATATAGCAGCCGTGTCAATGTTTTTTTTATAACAATAAATATTTTGGATTTTATTCCTGGAGCTGAACCTTCCTTTTTCTGAAGTATTTTCACGACGTTTGGCAGAGACGTGTCCTTGCTTGGACTTGTTGCATTCTACAGAGAACAATGAGGGGTGAGCTGAACTAATTTTTGACCTTGCATTACTCATGTATGCCAATCTGGTGCACTCTACACTATTCACCTATGACAATCTGATGCACTCTACACTACTCACGTATAACAATCTGGTGCACTCTACACTACTCACGTATGGCAACTTGATGTACTCTATACTACTCATGTATGCCAACCTGATGTACTCTACACTACTCATGTATGCCAACCTGATGCACTCTACTCGCTCATGCCAACCTGATGCACTCTACACTACTCATGTAAGCCTACCTGATGCACTCTACACAACTCATTTAACTCCTTCACATCCTTTGACGTATCCATACGTCTAGGTCAATAGGTACTTACCGACCTTGGATGTATGGATACATCATATCTTTAATGCGACACTGTGACTGAGGTCGCAGTGCTAGCATTAAAATTCCAGCACCATCTTGCAGCAGAGACCCGGGAGCTTTTACGGACCTCACCCCCCCGAAGATTATGAGCCAGTGATTCCTGATTTTGTGGCCCAATCAGGATGTAAATTTGACTCCACCTGCCTCACAGAAATAGACTTTTTCAAAGTCTTTTTCAATGAGGATTTTGTAAACATGATGGTTCAGATGAATTTGTATGCCCAGCAACTTTTGGCACAAAACCGCCCTTCTTCATTTTCTAACTAGACTCCTGAGGATGAAGTAGAAATAATGAAGTTATGGGGCCTGGTCCTTCACATGGGGCTAGTGAATCAGCCAGAGCTTTGGCAGTATTTTACTGTTGATGTTTTGTATAAAACACTGTTCTGAATGGCCATGACCCGTAAACATTTTGAGGCTATCCACAAATTCTTGCATTACAGTAATAATGCATGGTGTCCTCCTCGAGATGACCCCAAATGTGACCGTCTTTTCAAAGATTGGCCATTCATTGAGAGCTTCAGCAACTAGTTTGCTGAGGTGTACATGCCCCAAAGGGATATCTGCATGGATCTGTCCCTAATCCATTTCAAGGAAAGGCTCAAATTCCTACAGCACCTGCCCAGTAAGAGGACCAAACAAAAGGAAAAAAAAAATACAGTGATGCTGAGGGCAGCTAAAAGATATAATCTTTAATCCAACTTGAATAAAAGCATAATCGGGCACAATTTGTCGGGTACACTGCAAGCAGAAACTGATCAACGTGTTTCGACCGAGGTCTTCTTCAAGATCTTGAAGAATACCTCGCTCGAAACGCCAAGATCTTGTAGAAGACCTTGGCCGAAACGCGTTGATCAGTTTCTGCTAGCAGTTGTCATGGTATGCCTAGGTTACTTTAGGCAAAAACCCCGGGACCCCTGCGATGTCCCTCAGACTAGGGGAACCCTGTCTGTCCCTCTACCCAGAGTTTACACTGAAGGTGTGCCTGCCTGAGCCTCCACCCTGTCCCTGTCTCCTGTCCAGCCCTAAGCTGAACCCACCTCCCTCCACCCAGTGAGGGGACCAGACACCAGACCCCACAAATACGTATGGACAGGGGTAAAAGAAACACCACACAGTTAATACACAAGGGAATACAATAATGTGCAAGGGCAACCAAATATATATATATAACAGATTGGAGAAAGAACCACTGAGGGATATACTGCACCAGATATCAGACGCTCCAACACCACCACTGCTGACCGGTATTGCTAGCACTAGGCTAAAGCTATAGTCGGCGACGCCCATAGTCAGGACGAACTATTTAAAGACCAAGGGTGTGGCCCAGCCCTCAGCCAGCATGACAACCTGGTAAACCCTATCCCGACTGGAACAGAATACCTAACAGGGTATTACCGCTGTCTGCCGGACACCCTGGTGTGAACAGTGTCCGACATGACAGTACCCCGCCTTCTACGAGGGACCTCCGGAACCTCACCATGTCGAGGACCTGACTTGTCCGGATGGCGACGATGGAACATAGTAACCAGTCGATCAGCATGAATGTCAGAGGCCGGCACCCATGTCCTCTCCTCAGGACCATAGCCACGCCAGTGGACCAGGTACTGTAGAGTGCGACGCACAACCCTAGAGTCCACCACTTTGGACACCTCAAATTCCAACGCGCCATCCACCAAGACGGGAGGTGGTGGCCCGGGGGAACCATCCACCAAACCCACGACCTTCTTTAGCAATGCTTTGTGAAATACATTATGAATCTTATATACAGCCGGCAACTCCAAATGAAATGCCACGGGGTTGATCACTGCGGAGATTCTAAATGGGCCAATGAACCTGGGACCCAACTTAAGTGACGGTATCTTGAGCTTAATGTTCCTAGTAGATTACCACACCCAATCACCCACACACAGGTCCGGACCTGGCACACGTCTGCAGTCAGCCACCCGTTTGTACCTGGAACCCACCTTCAACAAGCGCTGCTTGACTCTCCTCCAAACAGACGACAATTGAGCTCCCAACTGGTCCTCCTCAGGGACGCCAACTGAGCACCCCTGACGCAAGGTGCAAAATTGAGGATGTTGACCATACACAAAAAAAAGGAGATTCCCCAGACGATTCCTGGCAATGGTTGTTTATTGCGAATTCTGCCAGAGGAAGAAACGCTGACCACTCTTCCTGATTGTCGGAAATAAAGCAGCGCAAGTATTGCTCCAGGTTTTGGTTCATCCGCTCAGTCTGTCCATTCGACTGAGGGTGGAAAGCCGATGAATGAGATAATTTGATTCCAAGGCGAGAACAAAAAGCTCTCCAAAACTTTGCCACAAACTGCGTACCTCGATCGGACACAATGTCAGACGGGACACCATGAAGTCTGACCACCTTGCGAATAAATATCTGAGCAAGAGTCTTAGCATTGGGCAAAGACGGTAAAGCAACAAAATGTGACATTTTGGAGAACCTATCAACAATTACCAAAATGACCGAGTTCCCTGCCGAGGCGGGCAAGTCAGTAATAAAATCCATGGAAATCTCAGTCCATGGCTTAATGGGCACCCCGAGAGGCTGCAAGCTACCAGCGGGACGGGAACGAGGAGTCTTGGCCCGTGCGCACGTGGTACAGGCAGCCACATATGAGGCCACATCCTGCCGGATTTTAGGCCACCAAAAACGACGCGATACCAGTTCCAGAGTGCTCTTAACCCCTGGATGACCTGCCAGTACCGTGTCGTGATGTTCGCCCAACACTCTAGAGCGTAGATGTAGCGGCACAAAAGATTTATTAGCAGGCAACCCCGGCAGTACCACCTCCTGAGCCTCCGCAATCTCTGCCTCAATCTCTGTCGTGATGGCAGATACCACCACACCCTTTTGGAGAATAGGCACCGGCTCTTCACATAACTCTCCACCAGGAAAACACCTGGATAAAGCGTCTGCCTTAACATTCTTCGACCCAGGTCGATAGGTAACAATGAAGTTGAACCGGGTGAAGAATAATGCCCAGCGAGCCTGTCTGGAGGACAGGCGCTTAGCAGATTCTAAATAAAGCAAATTCTTATGGTCGGTTATCACAGTAATCTGATGAACAGCCCCCTCCGAGAAGTGTCGCCACTCCTCAAATGCCAATCTGATGGCCAATAGTTCCCTGTTGCCAATATCATAATTACGCTACGCAGGCGACAGCTTCTTGGAGAAGTAGGCACACGGATGCAACTTGGCCCAAGAAGGGCCCTGAGACAGTACAGCCCCCACTCCAACCTCCGACGCATCCACCTCCACGACAAATGGTAAGGAGACATCGGGCTGCACCAGAATGGGCGCTGAGGCAAAATTATTCTTGAGGAATTCAAACGCCTGTACTGCAGGCTCAGACCAGTCAGAAAAGTTGGTACCCTTCTTAGTCATGTCAGTCAGTGGTTTGGCAATCATAGAGAAGTTCTTAATAAATTTCCTATAGTAATTAGAGAAGCCAAGAAATCGCTGAAGCGCCTTGAGATTATCAGGCCGATCCCAATGTAGTACCGCCTGCACCTTTGCGGTGTCCATCTTAAAACCTGAGGCGGAGATTATATAACCCAAGAACGGTAGCTCCTGTACGAAAAACACACATTTTTCAAGCTTGACATAGAGCCTGTTCTCTCTGAGCAACTGCAGAACCTGTCTAACATGCTCTATATGTGTATCATGGTCGCGAGAGAAAATGAGGATGTCGTCAAGATAAATTATAACGAACCTCCCCAACAACTGAGAGAAGACATCATTAATGAAGTGTTGAAAGACCACCGGTGCCATAGTCAACCCAAACGGCATTACCAAACTCTCAAAGTGACCCTCAGGGGTATTGAACGCTGTCTTCCACTCATCCCCCTGACGGACTCTTATAAGATTGTACGCCCCCCTGAGGTCCAGTTTGGAGAACCACCTGGCACCAACCACTTGGTTGAATAAATCGGGTATAAGTGGCATAGGGTAAGGACCACGGACCGTAATCTGGTTGAGTTCTCTGAAATCCAGACACGGGCGTAAACCGCCATCCTTCTTTTTAACAAAGAAGAAGCCAGCAGCCAGAGGAGAAGAAGGTCTAATATGACCCTTGCTCAGGCTATCCGCAATGTATTCCTTGAGAGCTAGCCTCTCGGGACCTGAGATATTAAACATTCTAGCTTTAGGTAACTTGGCCCCTGGTTTCAACCTAATAGCACAGTCATAGGGGCGATGTGGTGGTAGTTCCGAACAACCCTTCTCAGAAAATACATCCGCATAATCCAGCAACGGCTCCGGGATACTGAAGGTCAAGCGGAAATACATGTAGCCAGGCACCTCTCCTGACACTCCTTGCTCCACTGAATTATGTCCTGGGTCTTCCAATCAATAACAGGATTATGCATTGACAACCATGGAAAGCCCAGAACCATCTGAGCCGGTAAGTTACTAAGCACCTTACAAGTTACCCGCTCTGAGTGTAATACTCCGATGTGGAGTTGTATATCCAACACACACTCTGTGATCTCCCCTTGAGACAACGGGGAAGCATTGATGGTAACCACCCGGATGGGGTTTGGCAATTTCTCCACCGGAAATCCCGCTGTATGCGCGAACCTCTCATCAATGAGATTGGCAGCTGAGCCACTATCAATAAATACTGTAATAGAGAGCATTTGCCCCCCCAAGTACCACCATAGCAGGGAGCATACACTGGGAAACCATGACGGAGGATACACAAAGGCTCAGACTAGACTCCTCCAAACCCTCTGAGCCTATCAGTTTTCCGCTGGCGCGCCCTTCTTAGGTACCAGGGGGCAAGAGTTAATAAAATGTCCTCCTTTGCCACAAAAAAAACAGAGCCCCTGCCTTCTGTGCCAAGGACGTTTAGGCTTGTTACTCGGTGACTGTGCTATACCAGCGATCTGCATGGGTTCCACGGATTCACCCGCGGCAACCTCACCGACCACTCCCCCACCTCCCGGAGGCAACAAAACCAGCGCCCCCTGACGGAGACGTCGGTCTATGCGTACTACAAGTGCCATCGCAGCCTCCAGAGAGGCGGGAGTCTCGTACATTAGGAGAGTCTGTTTAACCCTTCCAGAAACCCTATGCAAAAATTGACTTCTAAGCGCAGGGTCATTCCACTGCGTGTCCACCGCCCAGCGCCGGAATTCCATGCAGTAATCCTCAGCTGGTCGATCACCCTGTAGCAGTGAGCGTATCTTAGACTCTGCTAAGTTTAATCTATCCGGATCGTCATAGATCAAACCCAGAGCAGAGAAAAAAAAAAATCTACAGATTCAAATGCCGGTGAGTCTGAAGGGAGTGAAAAGGCCCAGGCCTGTGGGTCACCACTCAGCAAAGAAATCACCAAGCCCACGCGTTGAGCCTCATTACCTGAGGAATGTGGACGCATACGGAAATACAATTTGCATGATTCACGAAACACAGTGAACTTACCACGATCACCAGCAAATCGTTCAGGAAGGGGAAACTTGGGCTCAGCTGCCCTGGCTGCAGCCTCAGCAGGTACTGCAGGAGCTGACAGGCCTTGTTGCTGGACCGCCCCCCTGAGTTCAGTGACCTGTATGGATAGAGCCTCCAGCTGCTTGGTTAGGGAAAGTATAGGATCCATAGTAAGTAACCCCTATATTCCCTATCTATACCTTTTTTTTTTTTTTCTCTCACTTTATTATTTGGGCCGACTATAATGTCATGGTATGCCTAGGTTACTTTAGGCAAAAACCCCGGGACCCCTGCGATGTCCCTCAGACTAGGGGAACCCTGTCTGTCCCTCTACCCAGGGTTTACACTGAAGGTGTGCCTGCCTGAGCCTCCACCCTGTCCCTGTCTCCTGTCCAGCCCTAAGCTGAACCCACCTCCCTCCACCCAGTGAGGGGACCAGACACCAGACCCCACAAATACGTATGGACAGGGGTAAAAGAAACACCACACAGTTAATACACAAGGGAATACAATAATGTGCAAGGGCAACCAAATATATATATATAACAGATTGGAGAAAGAACCACTGAGGGATATACTGCACCAGATATCAGACGCTCCAACACCACCACTGCTGACCGGTATTGCTAGCACTAGGCTAAAGCTATAGTCGGCGACGCCCATAGTCAGGATGAACTATTTAAAGACCAAGGGTGTGGCCCAGCCCTCAGCCAGCATGACAACCTGGTTAACCCTATCCCGACTGGAACAGAATACCCAACAGGGTATTACCGCTGTCTGCTGGACACCCTGGTGTGAACAGTGTCCGACATGACAGCAGTGTACCCAACAAATTGTGCCAGATTATGTTTTTATTCAAGTTGGATTAAAGATTATATCTTTTACCTGCCCTCAGCATCACTGGATTTTTATTTTTTTTTTCCTTTTGTTCAGTCTGCTCATGTGGATCCCTGCTGGGCGGAGGTCAGCAGAGAGGAATTCGTACCCAGTCTGTGGTGAGCTGACTACACCCTTTTTTCTCTCCTAGTAAGAGGACAAGTTACAGAATTAAGCTGTACAAACTGTGAGAGTACCTCAGAGTACACCCACAGGTTTCAAGTTTATGAAGGGAAGGACACCCAGATTGAACCCACTGTATGCTATTCCCTGTTGTCCTGAAAGTGAGTGGGAAAGTTGTGTGCGATTTGGTGCACCCTCTGCTTGATCAAGGTTATCACCTGTACATAGATAACTTTTATGCCAGTGTCCCACTGTTCAAGTCCCTCTCTGCACGAGCTACTGCAGTCTGTGGTATATTCCGCAAAAATCAGAGAGGCCTCTTTAAGACGCTAATTTGGAAGCTACTCAGAAAGGGTGAGTGCAAGCAACAAAACTGGGAAAGATAGAAATCTCAATATGTTCTTAACTGGTAACAAATAGATGGCAAGGAAAGGGATCCACGCACCTTATATAGTTGCTACAAAGCAACATGTAACTGGTGTAGGTACGTGAGCCGACTGAGGGGGTGGTCCTCTTTCCACCGCGAACAGACTGAGACAGAGACTGAAGTGTGTCCAACAGGTCTTCTTTATTGGCCGTCCTCTCGACGACCCGCAGCACCACACAGCAGCTGCACGACAACTTACACACACAGGCCCGGGTACCTTCTCTTTCCTTCCTTTTCCTAATTGACGTCCCTCGCTGCTCTTTCACTGTGGCTGCCCTAGGCCTACCACAACAGCGCTTCACCCGTCCGAGTCTGTCCGTCTCTGTTACCCCTGGGTCTTCTCTGTCCTGTGGCTCTCCTGTCAGGGCCACCCCCCTAACTGTCTTCCTCCTCAGTCCCTGCTGGAGCTTCTTCTCTGTCCGTCTCCTCCTTCCATCTCTTCTTCCTCTAAGCTCCTCTCCCTGGACTGACTTCCTTCTGGAACTCTCTACCCCTCCTTATATTCCCCTCCCTGGGAATTCCCCCTCTAGAGCTCCTGTAACCCGGGCCCCCCATGACTCTGCGGTTTCGTAGCCTTAAGCTGCTGTTAAGCCCTGTCCTCACTGCTCCCTGCTTCCATCTTTTGGCCAAACTGCAGCACTACACCTTCTGTTTCTGCTGTCCTTGGTCTCCCTCTAGTGGCCAAACCCAGTACTCCACCATCCCTCACTATCTCCAGCTGTCTCCCACCTTCATATACAGCAGTCCATGTCCAGCACATTGTACATTAACCCTCCTGCTGCAGACAGGTCCATAGGTCAGTCTACTTCCCCTACACACCCCCTTCCTTTGACCATTGTCATCCCCGACAATCTCGTTCTCTTTGTTTTGCGTTCTGAAACTTCCCCACCTTTTTGTCAGACCGGTTGTTGAGCAAGGCCTGCGATACGCGGGGAGCTGAACCAAACCGGGAGCAATTATGCTCCGAGTAGCTTACGGCTACTGGCCAGCACATACGCCACTATGACAATTCCTTCCTGTTAGGATAGGACCACCCAAATTCATCTACGGGTGTGTGCTTCCCACTTTTCTCCCGTTCTGCGACATTTTGCTATTTGGAGCTCAATGACTGAGTCTCTAGCCTATCAGGTCATCGTCAGCTTCCCCCTTTCGTTTTGAAGTGTTCGTTGTACTCAGGACTAGAGTTGAGCGAAACGGGTCGAAAAAATTCAAAAGTCGCCGACTTTTGGCAAAGTCGGGTTTCATGAAACGAAACCCGACCCTAGGATGAGGTCGGCCACGAGGTCGGCGACTTACGCGCCAAAGTCGCGTTTCAAAAGTTTGTTTTGCGCTCTTTTTCAGCCAATCAGGATCCACGGACACTGTGGGCAACGTGATGACCTAGGCAGGGGTCACCACCATCTTTCAGAAGGGCATGCAAGTGATTGGCTTGCTTTGGTGGGCGTCACAGGGGGTATAAAAGGGCGTGCACGCCGACCGCCATCTTACTTCTGCCGATCTTAGTATAGGGAGAGGTTGCTGCTGATTCTGTAGGGAGAGCGTTAGGCAGGGAAGAAGACAAAAAAACTGCTTCTGCTGCTAGCGATTTGGCCTGCACAACACACAAGTCACTGTGTGTGCAGTGCAAGGGGAGGCTATATTGTGGTGTATCAGTGGTGTTGGTTGTTGGGCTGCCTTTTAAGGCTTCCTGACACGCTGGCATTGCTGTTTACCCACTGCTCCGCAAACTGCTTTTTTAAAAGCAATCCAATCTCCCTTATCCTCTCGTCACTTTGGTCACAGGCAGCTGTGCCATCGAGCGTGTCACATAGCGCTCAGATATCAGTGGGCCTCACACAATCCACAAGTGTCCAGTGTCCAAAAGTGTGCGCAGAGATTCAAAATCTCCATTATCCTCTCGTCACTTTGGTCACAGGCAGCTGTGCCATCGAGCATGTCACATAGCGCTCAGATATCAGTGGGCCTCACACAATCCACAAGTGTCCAGTGTCCAAAAGTGTACGCAGAGATTCAAAATCTCCATTATCCTCTCGTCACTTTGGTCACAGGCAGCTGTGCCATCGAGCGTGTCACATAGCGCTCAGATATCAGTGGGCCTCACACAATCCACAAGTGTCCAGTGTCCAAAAGTGTACGCAGAGATTCAAAATCTCCATTATCCTCTCGTCACTTTGGTCACAGGCAGCTGTGCCATCGAGCGTGTCACATAGCGCTCAGATATCAGTGGGCCTCACACAATCCACAAGTGTCCAGTGTCCAAAAGTGTACGCAGAGATTCAAAATCTCCATTATCCTCTCGTCACTTTGGTCACAGGAAGCTGTGCCATCGAGCGTGTCACATAGCGCTCAGATATCAGTGGGCCTCACACAATCCACAAGTGTCCAGTGTCCAAAAGTGTACGCAGAGATTCAAAATCTCCATTATCCTCTCGTCACTTTGGTCACAGGCAGCTGTGCCATCGAGCGTGTCACATAGCGCTCAGATATCAGTGGGCCTCACACAATCCACAAGTGTCCAGTGTCCAAAAGTGTACGCAGAGATTCAAAATCTCCATTATCCTCTCGTCACTTTGGTCACAGGCAGCTGTGCCATCGAGCGTGTCACATAGCGCTTAGATATCAGTGGGCCTCACACAATCCACAAGTGTCCAGTGTCCAAAAGTGTACGCAGAGATTCAAAATCTCCATTATCCTCTCGTCACTTTGGTCACAGGCAGCTGTGCCATCGAGCGTGTCACATAGCGCTCAGATATCAGTGGGCCTCACACAATCCACAAGTGTCCAGTGTCCAAAAGTGTACGCAGAGATTCAAAATCTCCATTATCCTCTCGTCACTTTGGTCACAGGCAGCTGTGCCATCGAGCGTGTCACATAGCGCTCAGATATCAGTAGGCCTCACACAATCCACAAGTGTCCAGTGTCCAAAAGTGTACGCAGAGATTCAAAATCTCCATTATCCTCTCGTCACTTTGGTCACAGGCAGCTGTGCCATCGAGCGTGTCACATAGCGCTCAGATATCAGTGGGCCTCACACAATCCACAAGTGTCCAGTGTCCAAAAGTGTACGCAGAGATTCAAAATCTCCATTATCCTCTCGTCACTTTGGTCACAGGCAGCTGTGCCATCGAGCGTGTCACATAGCGCTCAGATATCAGTGGGCCTCACACAATCCACAAGTGTCCAGTGTCCAAAAGTGTACGCAGAGATTCAAAATCTCCATTATCCTCTCGTCACTTTGGTCACAGGCAGCTGTGCCATCGAGCGTGTCACATAGCGCTCAGATATCAGTGGGCCTCACACAATCCACAAGTGTCCAGTGTCCAAAAGTGTACGCAGAGATTCAAAATCTCCATTATCCTCTCGTCACTTTGGTCACAGGAAGCTGTGCCATCGAGCGTGTCACATAGCGCTCAGATATCAGTGGGCCTCACACAATCCACAAGAGTCCAGTGTCCAAAAGTGTACGCAGAGATTCAAAATCTCCATTATCCTCTCGTCACTTTGGTCACAGGCAGCTGTGCCATCGAGCGTGTCACATAGCGCTCAGATATCAGTGGGCCTCACACAATCCACAAGTGTCCAGTGTCCAAAAGTGTACGCAGAGATTCAAAATCTCCATTATCCTCTCGTCACTTTGGTCACAGGCAGCTGTGCCATCGAGCGTGTCACATAGCGCTCAGATATCAGTGGGCCTCACACAATCCACAAGTGTCCAGTGTCCAAAAGTGTACGCAGAGATTCAAAATCTCCATTATCCTCTCGTCACTTTGGTCACAGGCAGCTGTGCCATCGAGCATGTCACATAGCGCTCAGATATCAGTGGGCCTCACACAATCCAAAAGTGTCCAGTGTCCAAAAGTGTACGCAGAGATTCAAAATCTCCATTATCCTCTCGTCACTTTGGTCACAGGCAGCTGTGCCATCGAGCGTGTCCCATAGCGCTCAGATATCAGTGGGCCTCACACAATCCACAAGTGTCCAGTGTCCAAAAGTGTACGCAGAGATTCAAAATCTCCATTATCCTCTCGTCACTTTGGTCACAGGCAGCTGTGCCATCGAGCGTGTCACATAGCGCTCAGATATCAGTGGGCCTCACACAATCCACAAGTGTCCAGTGTCCAAAAGTGTACGCAGAGATTCAAAATCTCCATTATCCTCTCGTCACTTTGGTCACAGGCAGCTGTGCCATCGAGCGTGTCACATAGCGCTCAGATATCAGTGGGCCTCACACAATCCACAAGTGTCCAGTGTCCAAAAGTGTACGCAGAGATTCAAAATCTCCATTATCCTCTCGTCACTTTGGTCACAGGCAGCTGTGCCATCGAGCGTGTCACATAGCGTTCAGATATCAGTGGGCCTCACACAATCCACAAGTGTCCAGTGTCCAAAAGTGTACGCAGAGATTCAAAATCTCCATTATCCTCTCGTCACTTTGGTCACAGGCAGCTGTGCCATCGAGCGTGTCACATAGCGCTCAGATATCAGTGGGCCTCACACAATCCACAAGTGTCCAGTGTCCAAAAGTGTACGCAGAGATTCAAAATCTCCATTATCCTCTCGTCACTTTGGTCACAGGCAGCTGTGCCATTGAGCGTGTCACATAGCGCTCAGATATCAGTGGGCCTCACACAATCCACAAGTGTCCAGTGTCCAAAAGTGTGCGCAGAGATTCAAAATCTCCATTATCCTCTCGTCACTTTGGTCACAGGCAGCTGTGCCATCAAGCGTGTCACATAGCGCTTAGATATCAGTGGGCCTCACACAATCCAAAAGTGTCCACTGTCCACAAGTGTGTGCAGAAATTCTAAATCTCCCCTGTCCTATAGACACCTTGTACCTTGTTTTACATTACTATATAGTTTGTTGGATTTTGTCTACATTTCTACCAAAAATGAGGAAGGCTGATGGAAGAGGCCGTGGAATTGGGCGGGGGTTGGCAGCTGGTAATGATGGTGTTGGTGGTGGATCTGATGGTAGTGGCAAGAGCAAAATAGGACCGAATGCAGGAGGTGCTGACCCTGCGTCATCGTCTGGCTACATAAGGCCTCGAACGCTTAGTTTTCTAGGAGTTGGCAAACCGCTTTTAAAGGCAGAGCATCAGGAAAAAGTTTTGTCTTACATTGCTGACTCAGCCTCCAGCTCTATCGCCTCCTCTTCTTCAGTTGTAAAAAGTAAAAGCACTGAGTCGTCATTGGAGGCTCATGTTCATGAACCACACCTTTCCTTGTGTCCTTCACCCCAACCAAGATTGAAGGATGACGCAGGCCATACTACTGATTACTCCATGGAGCTGTTTTCACATACCATGCCTGGATTATCAAGTGAAATGGTGAATTACCCAGGCCAAGATGAATCTGACATGGAGTGCACTGATGCACAGCCGCTGATGGATGATTCTGCTGGTACATTCACTCAGAGCACTACATTGTCCTCGCAGTGTACAGAGCCAGATTTTGACCCTGATGAGACTAAGGTGCCCCTTCCCGCACACTATACCACCATACACAGTGACACAGAGAAAGGTGCACATGACATAGAAGAGGAGGTGGTGGATGACCCAGTTGTTGACCCAGATTGGCATCCATTGGGGGAAGAGGGTGCTGCTTCCAATAGCTCAGATGAGGAGCATCCACAGCAGACATCGACATCGCAACAGCTGTTATCTGGCAGGCCCGGAGCACTCCAAAGACGGTTCCAAACATCAAAAGAGTTGCTGGACAGCTTGTCCAGAGGGTCAAAAGATCACAGCGTGCTAGGCCGCAAAATGTCTGCCAAAGTAGGAAGAGTGCAGTGTGGCACTTTTTTGAACAAAATCCTCATGATCAGGCCAAGGTTATCTGTAAGAAGTGCGCAAAGACCTTTAGCCGAGGGAAAAATCTGAAAAATTTGAATACCAGTTGCATGCTTAGACATTTAACCAGCATGCACTTGCAAGCGTGGACACAACACCAAACCTCAAGTGCCACATGTGCAACTGATCACAACGAAGGTAGTCAGCAACGCTACATTGTTTCCCCCACTGTAAGCCCACCGGTTAGCACAGCAGCAAATGTTGAGGTGTCGTTGCAAGGCCACAGCAGTCAGGGAATCCCACTGTTATATCAACGAAAGTTTGATTCTAGGCCATCAGAAAGAACACCAACTCCATCACCATCATCAACCCTCTCTCAGTCCGCCCTGTCCACCGCTACTTCCACCATATGCAGCTCTCAAGTCCAGCTCACCCTCCCAGACACTATGAGTAGGTCAAGAAAGTACTCAGTCTCTCATCCGCGTACACTGGGTTTGAACGCCCACATTGCCAAACTAATCTCGTTTGAGATGATGCCCTTTCGGTTGGTGGAAAGCACAGCTTTCCGCGAACTCATGGCCTATGCAGTACCACGCTATGACCTACCCAGTCGCCACTTCTTCTCTCGCAAAGCCATCCCAGCCCTCCACCATCATATGAAAGACTGCATTGTCCATGCACTCAAGCAGTCAGTGAGCGGAAAGGTGCACCTCACAACTGATGCATGGTCCAGTCGGCATGGCCAGGGCCGTTACGTGTCCATCACTGCGCACTGGGTTAATGTGGTGGATGCAGGGTCCACAGGGGACAGCGGTGGTGGGACAGTGCTGCCTAGCCCACGGTATAGGAAACAGTTGGCTGTAGGCGTTTGACCCTCCTCCTCCTCCTCCAGAAGCGAAAGCTCGTCCACAGAGCGCAGTCGTACTAGCACTCCATCTGCAGCTGCCACTGTTGCACACGATGTGTCCCCCTATCGAGCAGCTAGTGGAAAGCGTCAGCAGGCTGTGTTGCAGATGATGTGTTTGGGCGACAGACACACCGCCGAGGTGCTGGCCGAGTACTTGAAGCGTCAAACTGAGTCATGGCTGGGCAGTGTACATCTTGAGGCAGGCAAGGTAGTTAGTGATAACGGCCGTAATTTTGTGGCAGCCATAGCCCTTTCAAAACTCAGCCACATACCTTGCTTGGCTCACACCTTGAACCTGGTGGTGCAGTGCTTCCTCAAAAATTATCCGGAGTTAACAGCCCTGCTCCAGAAGGTGCGAAGACTGTGCGCGCACATCCGCCGGTCGCCTGTACACTCCGTTCGTATGCAGAAGCTGCAGCGATTGCTCCACCTTCCCAACCACCGCCTCATTATCGACATTGCAACAAGGTGGAACTCCACCCTGCACATGGTGGAGCGGCTGTGCGAGCAGAGGCAGGCCATAATGCATTTGTGGGAGGATACACAGCCAGGCACTTTGAGAGCAGACATGGAGTTGACAGGCGTGCAGTGGTCGAAGCTGAAAGACCTTTGTAAAGTCCTTCAGTGTTTTGAGGAATGCACACGGCTGGTAAGCGCAGACGACGCCATCCTAAGCATGAGCATCCCACTTATGCGTCTGCTCATGCAAACTTTGACGCACCTTAAGGAGCAGGCGTCTGCAGCCAATGTTGATGAGGAGGAAGAGGAGGAGGGAATCCTTGATGACATTCAGCCATTGTCTGCTCAGGGACCTCTCCTGGATGAGGTGGAGGAAGAAGAGGAGGAGGAGGAGGAGGATGATGGGGATGATTACTTAGGGGAGGAGGATGCATCTCGTGGGGCAAGTGAAAATGTTGGCGTGGCAAGGTCTGGTACAGGGTTTGTGCGTGACTGGAGGGATGTGGATTTGCCAGAAAGTGCTCCTCCACCCAGCACTCGCAGTGCATCATTGACACCGGGAACATTGGCCCACATGTCAGATTATGCCTTGCGGATCCTAAAAAGGGACCCCCGCATTGCCAAAATGATGAACGATGACGACTACTGGTTGGCCAGCATCCTGGATCCACGCTATAAAGGCAAATTACAAAACATCATGCCACAGGAGAACCTTGACCTAATATTGGCTAATAAACAAGCAACTCTGGTAAATCGGTTGCTTGAGGCATTCCCAGCACACAGCAGCGGTGATGGTTCTCACACGAGCCGTACGGGCCGGGGGCAGCTTGGCAGAGGTGTTCGTGGTGCACACAACAGAAGTGGCGTTGGAGACAGGGGTTTCATGACAATGTTGTGGACTGATTTTTCAAATACCGCTCACACAACTGGTAATACTGCATCGATGGAAAGTGACAGGAGACAGCAGTTGTCAACTATGGTTACAAACTACTTTTCCTCCCATATCGATGTTCTCCCACACAGGTCATTCCCCTTTGACTATTGGGCTGCTAAACTGGACACCTGGCCTGAATTGGCCCAATATGCCTTACAGGAGCTCGCTTGCCCAGCTGCAAGTGTGCTATCGGAAAGAGTCTTCAGTGCAGATGGATCAATCCTGACAGAAAAAAGGACCCGTCTGTCAACCCAAAATGTGGATGATCTAACCTTCATTAAAATGAACCACGCATGGGTTTCCAAGGATTTTGTCCCACCTTCCCCTGATGACACATAGGGTGACAGAAAAATGGCTTGCTTTGGTCCACCTCTTCCTGGTAATTCACCTATTTCGCCTTTTGCATCAGCTGAATGTCCAACATCAACATATGCCACTTTCTAAAACTCCCTAACTGTGCTGCCTCCCCCCCCATGGCCGGGGTAACCACCTAGCGCACGACACCGTGCTAGTGCCGTTGCCCTGGACAGGTGGGTAGGCCGACTCTTGGGCGCGGGCACTGGCACAGGGTCCCTCATAGTGCAATTAAGTGTCTCTGACGGTGGTGGTGCACACCCGCCGTCAGACACACCGCTGTACTATGAGGGGCCCAGTGCCAGTACCGACGCCCACGAGTGGGCCCCCCTTGCTTGGGCAGGGCCCCAGCATTTGCAATCTTTACCTCTCCCTGCTCCTCCGCTGTGTAATCTGGGCCGTCAAATCCATACTGTGCCTGACACCGTCTGAGCCTGCCTCCTGAGACATATATTTTGAATGTGTACGCTATCCATACATGTTATCCAGGGATACGGTACCCTTTCTAACCTTTGTGCAATCACGTGCAATCCATACTGGGCCTGACACCGTCTGAGCCTGCCTCCTGAGACATATATTTTGAATGTGTACGCTATCCATACATGTTATCCGGGGATACGGTACCCTTTCTAACCTTTGTGCAATCACGTGCAATCCATACTGGGCCTGACACCGTCTGAGCCTGCCTCCTGAGACATATATTTTGAATGTGTACGCTATCCATACATGTTATCCAGGGATACGGTACCCTTTCTAACCTTTGTGCAATCACGTGCAATCCATACTGGGCCTAACACCGTCTGAGCCTGCCTCATGCTGTATAGACATATATTTTGAATGTGTACGCTATCCATACATGTTATCCAGGGATACGGTACCCTTTCTAACCTTTGTGCAATCACGTGCAATCCATACTGGGCCTGACACCGTCTGAGCCTGCCTCCTGAGACATATATTTTGAATGTGTACGCTATCCATACATGTTATCCAGGGATACGGTACCCTTTCTAACCTTTGTGCAATCACGTGCAATCCATACTGGGCCTAACACCTTCTGAGCCTGCCTCATGCTGTATAGACATATATTTTGAATGTGTACGCTATCCATACATGTTATCCGGGGATACGGTACCCTTTCTAACCTTTGTGCAATCACGTGCAATCCATACTGGGCCTGACACCGTCTGAGCCTGCCTCCTGAGACATATATTTTGAATGTGTACGCTATCCATACATGTTATCCAGGGATACGGTACCCTTTCTAACCTTTGTGCAATCACGTGCAATCCATACTGGGCCTAACACCGTCTGAGCCTGCCTCATGCTGTATAGACATATATTTTGAATATGTACGCTATCCATACATGTTATCCAGGGATACGGTACCCTTTCTAACCTTTGTGCAATCACGTGCAATCCATACTGGGCCTAACACCGTCTGAGCCTGCCTCATGCTGTATAGACATATATTTTGAATGTGTACGCTATCCATACATGTTATCCGGGGATACGGTACCCTTTCTAACCTTTGTGCAATCACGTGCAATCCATACTGGGCCTAACACCGTCTGAGCCTGCCTCATGCTGTATAGACATATATTTTGAATGTGTACGCTATCCATACATGTAATCCAGGGATACGGTACCCTTTCTAACCTTTGTGCAATCACGTGCAATCCATACTGGGCCTGACACCGTCTGAGCCTGCCTCCTGAGACATATATTTTGAATGTGTACGCTATCCATACATGTTATCCGGGGATACGGTACCCTTTCTAACCTTTGTGCAATCACGTGCAATCCATACTGGGCCTAACACCGTCTGAGCCTGCCTCATGCTGTATAGACATATATTTTGAATGTGTACGCTATCCATACATGTTATCCGGGGATACGGTACCCTTTCTAACCTTTGTGCAATCACGTGCAATCCATACTGGGCCTGACACCGTCTGAGCCTGCCTCCTGAGACATATATTTTGAATGTGTACGCTATCCATTCATGTTATCCAGGGATACGGTACCCTTTCTAACCTTTGTGCAATCACGTGCAATCCATACTGGGCCTAACACCGTCTGAGCCTGCCTCATGCTGTATAGACATATATTTTGAATGTGTACGCTATCCATACATGTTATCCAGGGATACGGTACCCTTTCTAACCTTTGTGCAATCACGTGCAATCCATACTGGGCCTAACACCGTCTGAGCCTGCCTCATGCTGTATAGACATATATTTTGAATGTGTACGCTATCCATACATGTTATCCAGGGATACGGTACCCTTTCTAACCTTTGTGCAATCACGTGCAATCCATACTGGGCGTGAGAACGGCTGGCGAGCTGTTAAGCAAGCTACAGCACCTGTCCAGACAAGTACAGGGATTCCCTAGCGAGGAGACTTATTTGATTGTTTTCAATGTTGGGACAGCAATTTTTGGGGAGCACTATACTCTGGAGAATGATAGATGGGGCCCACCATACACTGGAACATTCCAAAGGTGGACATCAGACACTGGAGCAGCATTTACAGGGCCCATTATACACTAGAGCATTAGAAATGGGGCCCATTATGTTTGGAGCATTATTTGGGCCCATAAGACAGTGGAGCTTCATCCATGGGGACCAACATATACTGTAGCATTATGTGGAGCTCATCATATACTGTTTCAAACATTATATGGGACCAATGATTCTGTATGGAGAAATAGATGGGCCTCGTCATGAGATGTAAAAAGTGAGGTATTTTTCATTGTACTATACCGCTATTTATCTGCCTTATCGGAGCATGATGAGTTGTGGTATGTGTTAAAGGGGAGCTCTTTCGCCCAGGGCACATGAAAACCTGCAGCCAGCCCTCCCCCCCCCACAACTTTAGCCAAATAACCCCCATTTTTCAGTGCGTAACTTATATTATGAAGTTAATTAAGGTTGACAAGCTTAAGTAAGAAGAATTGATGCTTTTGGCATTCAAATGGGCACTGTAGGTGTGTTTCCTGTCCTCCTCTCACTGCCGACTTTTATTCCCCATTGACTTACATTGGGTTTCGTGTTTCGGGACGACCCCGACTTTTCCCTATAATCGGACGATCTTGCTCGACCCGACTTTTGGAAAAGTCGGGTTTCACGAAACGAAACGCGACCCTAAAAAACCAAAAGTCGCTCAACTCTACTCAGGACGTGACCCATGGACCGCTGTCTGTTTCAATTCCACAAACTTTATTGTTCCTCCAGTTTAAATCAGTCATGGTCGGCATTTTCTCTTTTACCTAGTACCCGGGACCTGTTGAACATCTCCATTTTTTTACGCAGATAACATTTCAAACCAACTATACATAGTTCCTACATACACTACTTTTGACGGGTACAAAATTTACCCTGTTTGCTACAACATTCTACTTAAATTATCATACTACACTCAAACTACTCATTAGTTCCGTCACCTATTTACTAAGGAACTACTCTTGCTATGAAACTAGTCACTCTTTCTTTATCCATTATATCTATATCTATCAGCATCATTATGCAACATAGCAAACATTGTCAAAAACATTTTTTTTTATAAACAACGGTGCGCCCCCTTCCTTTGTGGGAAGCACTCCCACACATCCACGCTGTATCAAGAGTTGGGTATTTACCCCAAGGGGACGCGGAACAGTCCCCATGCTGCGCAACAGTGCACAGCAGTCCCGGTAGTCCGTTTTCAGCGGTGCTCCAGGCCGTCTCCTGATGGCCGTGTTCTGCCAACAGCAAGGAACTCCACAGCCATGGAGCTCCAGGGATGTCTTGACTGCTCCTGTGCCCCGAGTGTTCTTATTGCCCAGGACCTAGGCGTTCATCTCCCTCCTGAGAGATGCATTAAAAGGGGAAGAAGGTGCCGAAGATAGTTCCACGGCGCGCGTCTTGCGCCATCTCTTTTGTTATGAATGCGTCACCGAGGAGAAAAAAAACAAAACAAGCTAAGTCACAGAAAACCAGAGAGGTTGGTAACTATGCAGATTGCAGATCCCTGATCCTAACCACACAACTAGCAGCAGCCGTGGAGCGTACCTACGATGATCCTAGACGCTTCGTCACAGCCGGAGAACTACATAAGCCTGAAGCAAGAAAAGGGGAAAACTAACTGCCCCAGAGTAGAACCCAAAGGAAAGACAGCCCCCACACATGTATTGATGGTGAAACAAGATGAAAGCACAAACACAGGCAGGAAAATAGGCTGAGCAAACGATGGGGCCCAAACTAACTAGAAAGGATAGGAAAGGAAAAACACTGTCTGCAATCTGCAGAAAACCCTACAAAAATAATTTATATCAGCACTCTGAAATATTCTGAGACAGAGCAAAAAGAGGCCAAACTAATAAGGGACAAAAAGCAAATTGGCAAATACAGGTAAATAAGAGTGGCAATTCAGCACAGCCCCAGCCGGGGCTGGCTGACCACACAAAAAACTGAATAGACCAACAAAATCAAGTGTGAATATTAGCAGAAAAACAGCTTTAGATGACTGGAACAGAGCTGAAAACCAAGACCTGACAAGCCAGAAGGAATCACCAGCACCAGAATAGGGAGTCGGCTGTCTTAAATCCAGTCTGAGATTCCTGAGGTACAATCGTCATCCTCATTATCAGGTGGCAGATCTCTACTGATTAAATCAGCCTCACTACCTCCTGTTACCACCAGAGGGAGCCTGGCAGGAGAACTCACAACTGGTGGACCAGAAAATGAACTCACAACACTCTTTACTTAGAAACCAGACCCTGGCACGGGCTGAAGAGAGCTCCACCGCCGCAGCATCTTTAAATGGCGGAAGAGTCTCAGGGGCAGAGGAGGCCTCAGCTGCCCCTGCACATGGATTGGCATTTTCTCCGCAGGGCCTGGTGACCCCTGGAGATGCCCGGCGCGGGCGTCCAGCGACAGGGGCCCCAGACCCAGCGTCCCCGCCGGGGGACAGCGTCGGGGTCCAGCAGTCCACCACCATTGGTGGCTTTGGCACACTCATCTCCGGCGACATGGTGGCTCTGCTCCACCCAGCTCCCAGCTCCTGCAGGTCCAACCGCAGGCGGGGGGCCGGGAACATTGACCGGTGAGAAGCGGAGCGGGGAAACAGGGTCCTGATAGTGCGGACGACAGACGGCTCCACAAAGGCGGCGGAGCCCGGTGACCCGGCCGCAGCTGTGATCTGGAGCGGAGCCGGAGCGGCCGCGGGCCTTGATGGACAGGCCGCAGCCGTGGTATGGGGTGCGGCGGATGTGGCCGCAGGTGCCTGTGAGTAGGCCGCAGCCAGAGTCAAGGACAAGGCGGATGCGGCAGCAGACGCCGGCAAGTAGGCCACGGAGCCTGACGAGTAGGCCGCGGCCGGCGCCTAGAGTGGAGTGGAAGTGGCCACGGAGTAGGCCTCAGCCAAGGCCGAGGATGGAGCAGCGGCGGCTGTGGATGCCGGTGGGTAGGCCGCGGCAGTGGACGGCTCACCCATCACGGCGATCTGGAGCGAGGCCGAAGTGGCGACAGGCCTCGATGGATAGGCCGCCGCTGGAAGGTGTGGCGCGGCAGGGGCGGCCGCGGGTCGGTTACGCGCTGCAACGTGGGATGCGGCACCACCGGGCGTGGCGGCTTGGAGTCATCGGCGGGGGCGTCGGTTGGCCTTGCGGAGGCCGCGGAGTCATCCGGAGCCGGGGTCGCTGGAGAGTGGGGAGGCCGAGTGGGGAGGCCGAGGGCTGGTGTCGGGGCCCTGGGGCCTGTCTCGTGCACGGGGCGTGGGGGCAGGAACTGCTTGCGGTGCTGCCGGCTGGGCCGGGGGAACGCTCACCTTCCCCGGCGCCTCGGCTCCTGTCAGGCCATCCCGCTGCTTCTTCAGCGGCCGATGCTCTTCACCCTACCGTCCAGCAGGACCAGCCTCCATGCCTGATGGTCCCGCAGGGAAGGTCAGCAACGGTTCCCTGTGGCTGCTCCAATACAGCCTGGGCCGCGGGCGAGCGCTCTTCCTTTTTCTCCTCCGGCTCCAGCTCCGCGGGTCCAGCTGTCGGGGCCTCCATCTGCTGCAGGTCTCCAGGACGGGTGAGTGCTTGCTGCGCTGGCAACTGCTCCCAGCTCTTGCTGTAGTCCTTTAACGTGGGAGCGTACCCAGCTTTCCAGCAGCGGCACCCAGCTTTCCCAGCAGTGTTCCAGGGGCGAGCTCGGCTTAGCTGTCCCTGACAGCCCAATTTGGCAGCAAACTCCGGCGATTCTTTCAGGCGCTTGTATGCCACAGCCCTCCTGCAAAGTCCTTTTCTGCTCCAGATACGCCTGATGAAAAACAATAATCCTGAACACAGTCCAAGTTTGTAATCCACAAGGGAAATCTTCAACCCGCTCAGAGTGGGTTCTTTGGATCTTCGGTGCAGGCTTACCGCTGAAGTTGGTGTATTGGCGGTGATGATCCTGCTGACTACGCCAAATGTAGGTACGTGAGCCGACTGGGGGGTGGTCCTCTTTCCGCCGCAAACAGACTGAGACAGAGACTGAAGTGTGTCAAACAGGTCTTCTTTATTGGCCATCCTCGTGACGACCCGCACGTAGCACCACACAGCAGCTGCACGACAACTTCTGCACACAGGCCTGGGTACCTTCTCTTTCCTTCCTTTTCCTAATTGATGTCCCTCGCGGCTCTTTCTCTGTGGCTTCCCTAGGCCTACCACCACAGCGCTTTACCCGTCCGAGTCCGCCCGTCTCTGGTACCCGCGGGCCTGCTCTGTCCTGCGGCTCTCCTGTCAGGGCCACTCCTGTTATGATTGGGTCACCGATGAGGAGAGCAAGACCAAGCTAAGCCACAGAAAACCAGAGAGGTTGGTAACTAAGCGGATTGCAGACCCCTGATCCTATCCACACAACTAGCAGTAGCCGTGGAGCGTACCTGCGATGATCCTAGACACCTCGACACAGCCGGAGAACTTAATAAGCCTAAAGCAAGAAAGAGGAAATCTAAACTGCCCCGGAGCAGACCCCAAAGGAATAGATAGCCCCCAAACATGTATTGTAGGTGAGACAAGATGAAAACACAAACTCAGGTAGGAAAATAGACTGAGCAAACGATGGGGCCCACACTAACTAGACAGGACAGGAAAGGAAAGACACTGTCTGCAATCACGCAAAAAACCCTGCAAAAAGTGTCCAACACGTCTGATAGAAAAATTCTGAAGTCGCACGACTTCGCCCACTATATCAGCACTCTGGTATATTCTGAAAGCAGAGCAAAAAGAGGCCAATCTAATAAGGGACAAAAACAAACTGGCACAAGCAGTAACATATGGATGGAGATTCAGCACAGCCCCAGCCGGAGCTGGCTGACCACACAAAACCAGATCAAATGTGAATAATAGCAAAAGAACACTTAGCTGAGCATGCAGGGACTGAGCTGGAAACTAAGACCTCAGGAGGCAGGAAAAAATCACCAGCAGAGATAGAGGGAGTCGGCTGTCTTAAATCCAGTCAGAAACTCCAGATCTCCAATCGTCCTCCTCATTAACATATCAGCTCCAATAACCACCAGAGAGAGCCCAGAAAGAGAACTTGCGACCCCTCTGTCAATATAACCAGCTCCACTACCTTCACTAGTAACCAGAGGTAGGCCAGAAAGCGAATTCACAACAGTACCCCCCCTTGAGGAGGGGTCACCGAACCCTCATCCACGCCACCAGGCCAATCAGGATGGGCCCGGTGAAAAGCACGAACCAATCTATTGGCATGAATGTCAGAAGCAGAGGCCCAAGAATTATCCTCCTGGCCATAACCCTTCCATTTCACCAAGTACTGGAGTCTCCATCTCGCAAAACGAGAATCCAATATTTTCTCTACCTCATATTCCACATTGCCTTTAACTAATACAGGGTCAGGAGGCACCGCCATAGGAACTACTGGCTCCACAAACCTCTTCAACAGAGATTTATGAAACACGTTATGGATCTTAAACGTAACTGGAAGAGCCAATTGAAAAGAAACAGGATTAAGAATCTCCAAAATCTTATAAGGTCCAATGAATCTTGGCTTGAACTTTGGAGACGCAACCTTCATAGGAATATTCACCTACTTTAAACCGGGGACCATTGGTCCTATGCCGGTTGGGAAACCGTTGGGCTTTTTCCTGAGAGAGGGAAAACTTATCCACCACTTGGTCCCAAATCTGCTGCATTCTCTCTACCACAGTGTCCACACGGGCAGGTCGAAGCTTCCACTTGCCCTGAAGAAAATCGAGGATGAAACCCAAAGTTACAGAAAAAGGGTGACATCAAAGTGGCAGAACTAGCTCTATTGTTTAGCGCGAATTAGGCCAAGGGCAAAAATGAGACCCAGTCATCCTGATCAGCAGATATAAAACATCTCAAATAGGACTCCAAAGTCTGGTTTGTTCTCTCAGTCTGCCCATTGGTCTGAGGATGAAATGCAGAGGAGAAAGATAACTGAATTCCCAGTTTGGAACAAAAAGCTCTACAAAATCTGGAAACAAACTGAACTCCTCTGTCCGACACAATGTTCTCAGGAATCCCATGCAACCGAACCACCTGTTGTAAAAACAAGGGCACCAACTCTGAAGAAGATGGCAACTTTGGGAGTGGTACAAGATGGATCAACTTAGAAAATCTATCACAAATCACCCAGATAACAGTCATTCTCTGAGAGACTGGAAGATCGGAAATAAAATCTATTGAGATATGGGTTCATGGCCTCTTGGGCACCAGCAGGGGCATCAACAACCCACTAGAACGAGAACAGGGTTTGGACCGTGAACAAGTCCCACAGGACTGCACAAAATTCCTGACATCACGAGATAAGGCAGGCCACCAAAAAGACTGACTCACCAAATCTCTAGTACCAAAAATACCTGGATGACCAGCCAACGCAGAGCAATGAATTTCAGACATTACTCTCTTCCTCCACTGGTCAGGGACATACAACTTTCCCATAGGGCAACGTTCCGGTTTGTCCTCCTGAAATTCCTCCAGGGCACGTCTCAAATCGGTTAGATGGCGGAAAGAACTACCCCCTCATTTAGAATGGTAGTAGGTTTGGTCACAATAAGAGAATCCGCAAAGAAACGCCTAGAAAGGGCGTCCGCCTTAACATTCTTAGTGCCCGGAAGAAAAGAGACCACAAAATTAAAATGCGTGAAAAACAAGGCCCACCTAGCCTGCCTAGGATTCAAGCGTTTGGCTGATTCAAGATAAATCAAATTCTTGTGGTCGGTGAGGACCACAACTTGATGTCTAGCTCCCTCCAACCAATGTCACCACTCTTCAAATGCCCATTTCATGGTCAACAATTCCCGATTCCCCACATCATAGTTACATTCAGATGGGGAGAATTTTCGAGAAAAGGCACAGGGATTCATTTTAGAAGTCACCGGATCTTTTTGGGACAAAACGGCTCCTGCACCAATTTCAGAAGCATCTACCTCCACCTGAAATGGGAGTGAGACATCAGGTTGCCGTAGAAACGGAGCAGAAGTGAATCTCCGCTTAAGCTCCTGAAATTCCGAGACTGCCTTTGGAGACCAATTCACCACATCAGCGCCCTTTTTGGTCAGATCAGTCAGTGGTTTGACAATACCAGAAAAATCACTTATAAATTTACGATAGAAATTAGCAAAACCCAAAAACTTCTCGAGAGCCTTCAAAGAAGTGGGCTGAACCCAATCATAAATGGCCTGTACCTTGGTCAGGTCCATTTCAATAGCCGACAGGGACAAAATGAATCCCAAAAATGAAATCTTCTGTACACCAAAGAGGCACTTCGATCCCTTAACATACAGGGAATTTTCCCTCAGAATCTGGAACACAGTCCGGACATGTTCCACATGAGAATCCCAATCACTGGAAAAGATCAAAATATCATCCAGATAAATGATCAAAAACTTATCCACAAAGTCCCGGAAAATATCGTTCATAAAAGATTGGAAGACAGAAGGGGCATTAGTGAGCCCAAAAGGCATCACCAGGTACTCAAAATGTCCCTCCGGAGTATTAAACGCCGTCTTCCATTCATCCCCGTGCTTGATGCAAATAAGATTATACGCCCCCCTGAGGTCAAGCTTGGTAAACCAGCAGGCACTTTTAACTCTGGAAAATAAATCAGAAATCAGGGGTAACGGATACTGATATTTAACAGTGATTTTGTTAAGGGAACGATAGTCAATACAAGGCCTTAATGAACCATCTTTCTTGGCCACAAAAAAAACAGCACCTAAAGGTGAAGAGGATGGTCTAATATGACCCTTCTCCAACGACTCCTTGATATAAGATCGCATAGCATCATGTTCGGGTACCAATAAGTTGAAAAGCCGACCCTTGGGAAATTTACACCCAGGCATCAACTCAATTGCACAGTCATAACTCCTATGAGGAGGCAAAGATGCAGACTTTCACTAAATACATCAGCCAAATCATTAGGAATATCATGAGACTGGGGAGAGGTGGAGAAAACAGGAGCGTCACTAAGAACACACTGACAACCCCAACTCACCACAGACACAGATTTCCAATCCAAAACAGGATTATGAGTTTGCAACCAGGGAAAACCCAGAACAATAGTATCATGCAAATTGTTCAGCACCAAAAATTTACAATTTTCTTTGTGGTTCGGGGCGACCCGCATTATCACCTGGGTCCAAAAATGGGGTTTATTCTCCGCCAAAGGAGTAGCATCAATACCCCTCAAAGGGATAGGAGTCCGCAGGGGTATCATGAGAAAACCGCAACGTTTAGCAAAGTCTAAATCCATCCAATTCTAAGCTGTTCCTGAATCTACAAAAGCCTTAGCGCAGTGTTTCTCAACTCCAGTGCTCAAGACCCACCAACAGGTCAAGTTTTCAGGATATCCTTAGCATGGCACAGGTGATTTCAACACCTGCTCAAGCATTAATTCCATCACCTGTGCAATACTAAGGAAATCCTGGGTCTTGAGGACTGGAGTTGAGAAACACTGCCTTAGCGGAAAATGTAGACAAGGAGCAGGGTAATTGCCAAAAGGAACTTAGGCTGTACACTGCCCACTGCAAATGTGTGCGCAAAACGTTTTTCTCATTTAGGGCAGACAGAAATATGAAAGGCATCTCCACAGAAAAAACACAGCTTATTACGCCTTCTAAACTCCTGACATTGCGCCCTAGACAAAACCTTATCACATTGCATGGGTTCAGACGTTCGTTCAAAAGGCGGGCAACGCCTCTCATGTAGTTTTACATTCACGTAAACGCCGATCAACTTGAATGGCTAATTGTCAGGGTCCTGACAGCGCCGGCGTACAGCCTCCGCTAAGCAGGGATTCACCCGCACCGTAGGGACCCCTGGGGACAAGAACAGCCAGAAAATAAAGATGCACGGGACCTGAATGTAGAAGTCTAGAAAGCAGGCACAGGACCTACGGTCATGTGAACGATCATGTGACTGCAAGGGGGCGGGCTTAGCGTCCTGCTTTCAGAGGAGGAACAAAACTCAGAGTCAGGCAAAGCAGAGGTCAGGCACAATACAGTCAGGCAAGGTACAGGAGGGATGAACAGACGGAAGGTCAGACAAAGCCAAAGGTCATACACAAGATGTCAGTACAGTACCAGGGATGAGACAGAACGTATAGTCAGAGCCAAGCAGAGATCAAAACCAAACAGACATAGAAGGTACCAAGCAGAATCCAAAGCGATATCCAGAGAACAGACCGAGTCATACACAGAATCAAGCAACCAGAACACAGCACTAACACACTCAGGGGTCACCACACAATGCCAAGGGCGAAAGTATAACTGACGGGGGATGGGAGCTTCCTGAGGCTATAGCTATAGAAGCCTCCCCAGAACCAATGAGAGTCCACCATAATAGGTCCCAGGTGTGCAGGTGAGAGTCTGCACCAGGGGTGGATTAAGGGTAGCCAGGGCCCGGGGCAGTTCAGACTCTGTGGGCCCCCCTCGTCACGTGACGGGGGTCACGAATCGTAGAGCCACACTCTACATAGAGAATAATGGGGCCTCCAGCACCGACCTCCACCCGCAGAGCCACACTCTACATAGAGAATAATGGGGCCTCCAGCACCGACCTCCACCCGCAGAGCCGCACTCCACATAGAGAATAATGGAGCCTCCAGCACCGACCTCCACCTGCAGAGCTGCACTCCACATAGAGAATATTGGAGCCTCCAGCACCGATCACCACCCGCAGAGCCGCACTCCACATAGAGAATAATGGGGCCTCCAGCACCGACCTCCACCCGCAGAGCCACACTCCACATAGAGAATAATGGGGCCTCCAGCACCGACCTCCACCCGCAGAGCCACACTCCACATAGAGAATAATGGAGCCTCCAGCACCTACCTCCACCCGCAGAGCCACACTCCACATAGAGAATAATGGAGCCTCCAGCACCGACCTCCACCCGCAGAGCCGCACTCCACATAGAGAATGGAGCCTCCAGCACCGACCTCCACCTGCAGAGCCCCACTCCACATAGAGAATAATGGAGCCTCCAGCACCGACCTCCACCTGCAGAGCCGCACTCCACATAGAGAATAATGGAGCCTCCAGCACCGACCTCCACCCGCAGAGCCACACTCTACATAGAGAATAATGGGGCCTCCAGCACCGACCTCCACCCGCAGAGCCGCACTCCACATAGAGAATAATGGAGCCTCCAGCACCGACCTCCACCTGCAGAGCTGCACTCCACATAGAGAATATTGGAGCCTCCAGCACCGATCACCACCCGCAGAGCCGCACTCCACATAGAGAATAATGGGGCCTCCAGCACCGACCTCCACCCGCAGAGCCACACTCCACATAGAGAATAATGGGGCCTCCAGCACCGACCTCCACCCGCAGAGCCGCACTCCACATAGAGAATAATGGAGCCTCCAGCACCTACCTCCACCCGCAGAGCCGCACTCCACATAGAGAATAATGGAGCCTCCAGCACCGACCTCCACCCGCAGAGCCGCACTCCACATAGAGAATAATGGAGCCTCCAGCACCGACCTCCACCTGCAGAGCCCCACTCCACATAGAGAATAATGGAGCCTCCAGCACCGACCTCCACCCGCAGAGCCGCACTCCACATAGAGAATAATGGAGCCTCCAGCACCGACCTCCACCCGCAGAGCCACACTCCACATAGAGAATAATGGGGCCTCCAGCACCGACCTCCACCCGCAGAGCCACACTCCACATAGAGAATAATGGAGCCTCCAGCACCGACCTCCACCCGCAGAGCCACACTCCACATAGAGAATAATGGGGCCTCCAGCACCGACCTCCACCCGCAGAGCCACACTCCACATAGAGAATAATGTAGCCTCCAGCACCGACCTCCACCCGCAGAACCACACTCCACATAGAGAATAATGGAGCCTCCAGCACCGACCTCCACCCGCAGAGCCACACTCCACATAGAGAATAATGGGGCCTCCAGCACCGACCTCCACCCGCAGAGCCACACTCCACACAGAGAATAATGGGGCCTCCAGCACCGACCTCCACCCGCAGAGCCGCACTCCACACAGAGAATAATGGAGCCTCCAGCACCGACCTCCACCCGCAGAGCCGCACTCCACATAGAGAATAATGGAGCCTCCAGCACCGACCTCCACACACAGAGCCGCACTCCACATAGAGAATAATGGAGCCTCCAGCACCGACCTCCACCCGCAGAGCCGCACTCCACATAGAGAATAATGGGGCCTCCAGCACCTACCTCCACCCGCAGAGCCGCACTCCACATAGAGAATAATGGAGCCTCCAGCACCGACCTCCACCCGCAGAGCCGCACTCCACATAGAGAATAATGGAGCCTCCAGCACCGACCTCCACCCGCAGAGCCGCACTCCACATAGAGAATAATGGGGCCTCCAGCACCGACCTCCACCCGCAGAGCCGCACTCCACATAGAGAATAATGGAGCCTCCAGCACCGACCTCCACCCGCAGAGCCGCACTCCACATAGAGAATAATGGAGCCTCCAGCACCGACCTCCACACACAGAGCCCCACTCCACATAGAGAATAATGGAGCCTCCAACACCGACCTCCACCCGCAGAGCCGCACTCCACATAGAGAATAATGGAGCCTCCAGCACCGACCTCCACCCGCAGAGCCGCACTCCACATAGAGAATAATGGGGCCTCCAGCACCGACCTCCACCCGCAGAGCCACACTCCACATAGAGAATAATGGAGCCTCCAGCACCGACCTCCACCCGCAGAGCCACACTCTACATAGAGAATAATGGAGCCTCCGGCACCGACCTCCACCCGCAGAGCCGCACTCCACATAGAGAATAATGGAGCCTCCAGCACCGACCTCCACCCGCAGAGCCACACTCCACATAGAGAATAATGGAGCCTCCAGCACCGACCTCCACCCACAGAGCCGCACTCCACATAGAGAATAATGGGGCCTCCAGCACCTACCTCCACCCGCACTCCACATAGAGAATAATGGGGCCTCCAGCACCTACCTCCACCCGCAGAGCCTCACTACACATAGAGAATAATGGGGCCTCCAGCACCGACCTCCACCCGCAGAGCCGCACTCCACATAGAGAATAATGGGGCCTCCAGCACCGACCTCCACCCGCACTCCACATAGAGAATAATGGAGCCTCCAGCACCGACCTCCACCCGCAGAGCCGCACTCCACATAGAGAATAATGGGGCCTCCAGCACCGACCTCCACCCGCACTCCACATAGAGAATAATGGAGCCTCCAGCACCGACCTCCACCCGCAGAGCCTCACTCCACATAGAGAATAATGGGGCCTCCAGCACCGACCTCCACCCGCACTCCACATAGAGAATAATGGGGCCTCCAGCACCGACCTCCACCCGCACTCCACATAGAGAATAATGGAGCCTCCAGCACCGACCTCCACCCGCAGAGCCGCACTCCACATAGAGAATAATGGGGCCTCCAGCACCGACCTCCACCCGCACTCCACATAGAGAATAATGGAGCCTCCAGCACTGACCTCCACCCGCAGAGCCGCACTCCACATAGAGAATAATGGAGCCTCCAGCACCGACCTCCACCCGCAGAGCCGCACTCCACATAGAGAATAATGGAGCCTCCAGCACCGACCTCCACCCGCAGAGCCGCACTCCACATAGAGAATAATGGAGCCTCCAGCACCGACCTCCACCCGCAGAGCCGCACTCCACATAGAGAATAATGGAGCCTCCAGCACCCACCTCCACCCGCAGAGCCGCACTCCACATAGAGAATAATGGGGCCTCCAGCACCGACCTCCACCCGCAGAGCCGCACTCCACATAGAGAATAATGGAGCCTCCAGCACCGAACTCCACCCGCAGAGCCGCACTCCACATAGAGAATAATGGGGCCTCCAGCACTGACCTCCACCCGCAGAGCCACACTCCACAGAGAATAATGGAGCCTCCCGCACCAACCTCCACCTGCAGAGCCCCACTCCACATAGAGAATAATGGAGCCTCCAGCACCGACCTCCACCCGCAGAGCCGCACTCCACATAGAGAATAATGGAGCCTCCAGCACCGACCTCCACCCGCAGAGCCACACTCCACATAGAGAATAATGGGGCCTCCAGCACCGACCTCCACCCGCAGAGCCGCACTCCACATAGAGAATAATGGGGCCTCCAGCACCGACCTCCACCCGCAGAGCCGCACTCCACATACATGGCTGCTCTCAGTGCTCTGTGCTGTGCGCACAGGACCTGTGATGAGGTCACAGGAGGGGAGGAGACAGGGGTCACATGATCGGGGGCCCTGACACCTTACCTCCTGTGATCTCATCACAAGCCTTTGCACGCTACCAGCAGCATCAGCGTTCACGCTACCTGTAGATGCTGCTGGTAGCAGAGCACATAATGCCGCCCCCACGGTCACTCACTTTTAGGTGGGGAGAAGATGGAGTGCCATTGCAGCAGCCAGCAGGAATGTGGTGGGGGCCCCCTTAGAAGCTCTTGTGGTGGGGGCCCCGGGGCTGAAGCCCCGCCTGCCCTGCCTATAATCCGGCCCTGCACGGTGGCGGATTATAATGGGGCAATTTACTGGCCTGGGCTGTGGGCCCCTTAACCCCACTGGGCCCGGGGCAACTGCCCAAATTGACCTCATTATAATCCACCACTGGTCTGCACTGAGATCAGAACATTAACCCCAGAAGTGCCGGTCACCCAGCACTGGTATCATGACACTAATGACATAGAATCATCAAGACCAGAGGGAACAGGAAATCCCACCATAACATCTTTTACGGTTTCTGCCAAACCTTTCCGAAAGAGAGCTGCTAGGGCATCGTCATTCCATTTAGTAAGGACCGCCCACTTTTGGAATTTTTGACAGTATAACTCTGCAGAATCCTGACCCTGGTTCAATGCCAATAAGTTTTTCTCAGCTTGATCAATAGCATTAGGTTCATCATACAACAACCCAAAGGCTTGAAAAAATGCATCCACATTAGTCAGAATAGGATCTCCAGGTGTCAGAGAAAAAGCCCAATCCTGGGGATCGCAGCGCAGCAAGGAGATGACAATTTTAACATGCTGCACACAGCTCCGATGAGTTAGGCTTCAAGGCAAGAAATAGTTTACAATTATTCTTAAAATTCAAAAATTTAGACCGATCCCCAGAAAACACATCAGGAGTAGGGATTTTTGGTTCAACAGCAGATGATTGAGCGGGAAAGGCGGAAATTCCCCGCACTTCAACAGCGAGCTGCTCAACATGATCAGACAATTGCTTAATCTCCATTAAAAAAAATAAAATCCTTTTTTTTCTTTTTTTTTTTTACAAATCTTTCCTGCTTTTGAGTACCCTAGGTTGGGTTTAGGCTGGTGATTCTGTTATGATTGGGTCACCGAGGAGGAGAGCAAGACCAAGCTAAGCCACAGAAAACCAGAGAGGTTGGTAACTAAGCGGATTGCAGACCCCTGATCCTATCCACACAACTAGCAGTAGCCGTGGAGCGTACCTACGATGATCCTAGACGCCTCGACACAGCTGGAGAGCTTAATAAGCCTAAAGCAAGAAAGGGGAATCTAAACTGCCCCGGAGCAGACCCCAAAGGAATAGATAGCCCCCAAGCATATATTGTTGGTGAGACAAGATGAAAACACAAATGCAGGTAGGAAAATAGACTGAGCAAACGATGGGGCCCACACTAACTAGACAGGACAGGAAAGGAAAGACACTGTCTGCAATAATGCAAAAAACCCTGCAAAAAATGTCCAACACGTCTGATAGAAAAATACTGAAGTCGCACGACTTCGTCCACTATATCAGCACTCTGGTATATTCTGAAAGCAGAGCAAAAAGAGGCCAATCTAATAAGGGACAAAAACAAACTGGCACAAGCAGTAACATATGGATGGAGATTCAGCACAGCCCCAGCCGGAGCTGGCTGACTACACAAAACTGAAATAGACAAAACCAGATCAAATGTGAAAATAGCAAAAGAACACTTAGCTGAGCATGCAGGGACTGAGCTGGAAGCTAAGACCTCAGGAGGCAGGGAAAAAATCACCAGTAGGGATAGAGGGAGTCAGCTGTCTTAAATCCAGTCAGAAACTCCAGATCTTCAATCGTCCTCCTCATTATCAGGTGGCAAGCCTCTGTTAATCATATCAGCTCCATTACCTCCAATAACCACCAGAGGGAGCCCAGAAAGAACTCGCGAGTCACGACCCCTCTGTCAATATAACCAGCTCTACTAACTTCACTAGTAATCAGAGGTAGGCCAGAAAGTGAATTCACAACACACCCCCCTGACTGTATTCCTCCTCAGTCCCTGCTGGAGCTTCTTCTATCTCTTCTTTCTCTAAGCTCCTCTCCCTGGACTGGCTTCCTTCTGGAACTCTCTACCCCTCCTTATATTCCCCTCCCTGGGAATTCCCCCCCCTAGAGCTCCTGTAACCCCGCCCCCATGATTCTGCGGTTTCGTAGCCTTAAGCTGCTGTTAAGCCCTGTCCTCACTGCTCCCTGCTTCCATCTTGTGGCCAAACTGCAGTACTACACCTTCTTCTGTTTCTGCTGTCCTTGGTCTCCCTCTAGTGGCCAAACCCAGTACTCCACCATCCCTCACTATCTCCAGATGTCTCCCACCTTCATATACAGCAGTCCATGTCCAGCACATTGTACATTAACCCTCCTGCTGCAGACAGATCCATAGGTCAGTCCACTTCCCCTACACTGGCATGACTTAAATATCAGCTGCTGCAAGGACATCGGTTACTAGAAGGATCAAAAAATGTGAAACGATCGGGAGGGAGATGTCATTCCTGCTCTGCTGCTGAATCCATAATGGTTTTCAACGGATAAAATTTATTCATAAAACAGGTTTACGGGGTCTAAACCCTGTAACGTCACCCTCCTGATCATTCAGAAAGGGTGAGAACAGAGCCCAGTGTAGTGAAAACATGCTGGTGATCAAGTACAAGGACAAAAGGGATGTCCTTTTCTTGACCACCATACATGGTGATGGCAGCAATGTACGAGGTACCTCTACACAGGTCCAGAAACCAAACTGTGTACTCGGGTACAAGTAGATGGGGGGAATTGATCTCTCTGATCAATTCCTCCAGTCATACAGTGCGATGAAAAAATGCAAGATTTGGTACAAGAAGTTGGCTGTGCACATCATACAGATGGCAATTTACAGCATTTTCGTGCTATCACGATGTGCAGGCCAGACTGGTGTACCTTAAGTTCCAGGAGTTAGTAATCAAGGCCTAATCTTTGGATTCCAGTAAGGAGTTGGCCCTAGTACTGCCGAAACTGAAGGTGCTCGTATCATACTAGGTCAACATTTCCCGGGGAGGTCCCTCAAACCACAAAAAAAGGAAGGTGGAAAAAGAGGTGCCGAGTTTGTTATAGAAGGGAGAAACTCAAGGACACCACTTATCAATGCGACACCTACCCCGACAAACCTGGCCTGTGTACAAAAGAATGCTTTAGACTGTACCACACATATAGATAAATTCCTTGGGGGATCTAGTTTCCAAAATGGGGTCACTTGTGGGGGATTTTCACTGTTTAGGCACATCAGAGGCTCTCCAAACGCAACATGATGCCCGCAGACCATTGCATCAAAGTCTGAATTCCAAAACGTTACTACTTCCCTTCTGAGACCTGCCATGCACCCAAACAATAGTTTTCCTCCACATATGGGGTGTCAGCATACTCATGAAAAATTGCACAACAGATTTTGGGGTCCATTTTCTTCTGTTACCCTTGTGAAAGTAAAAAAATTTGGGGCGAAAAGATTATTTTTAATGTTTTTATTTTCACTGCTCTACGTCATAAACTTTCGTGAAGCACCTGGGGGTTTAAGATGCTCATCACACATCTAGACAAGTTTCTTGAGGGGTATAGTTTCCAAAATGGGGGCGCTTATTGGGGGTTTCCACCGATTAGGTACATCAGGGGCTTTCCAAGCGCGACATGGCGTCTGCTCTAAATTCCAGCTAATTCTATGTTCAAAAAGGCAAACGGTGCTCCTTCCCTTCCGAACCCTGACATGCACCCAAACAGCAGTTTTCCTTCACATATGTTATATGGACATGTTCAGGAGAAATTGTACTAGAAATTTTGCCATCCATTTTTTCCTGTTACCCTTGTAAAACCAAAATATTTGGGCCTAAGGTAAAACACTTTTAGAATGGTGTCTCTTATGGGTATTTTCTGTCATATACACCTCTCAAAGTCAAATGGTTTTGTAAATTTTGTTGAAAAAATGAGAAATTGCTGGTCAACTTATAACTTCCTTAAAATAATTGTGCTTATGTAAAGTAGACATGTGGGAAATATTATTTAATATCTATTTTGTGTGACATATCTATCTTGTTTAAGAGCATAAGAATTCAAAGATTGAAAATTGTAACATACTCAAAATTTTCTTCAAATTTCCATTTTTTTCCACAAGTAAACGCAAGTCATATTGAAGATATGTTACCACTATCATGAATTTACAATATGTCACGGAAAAACTCAGAATAATAATAATCTTTATATAACGCTAACATATTCCACAGCACTTTACAGTTTGCACCACATTATCATCACTATCTCCGATGGGGCTCACAATCTAAATTGCCTATCAGTATGTCTTTGGAATGTGGGAGGAAACTGGAGTACCCAGAGGAAACCCACGCAAACACGGGGAGAACATACAATACAAACTCCTTGCAGATATTGTCCTTGGTGGGATTCGAACCCAGGACTCGAGCGCTACAAGGCTGCAGTGCTATCCACTAAGCCACCGTGCTGCCCAGAATCAGTGGGATCCGTTGAGGTGGTCCATTATAAAGTGACAGTGGTCAGAATTGTAAAATTTGGCCTGGTCATGGCGGTGGAAACAGCCTTGAGGGGTGAAGGGGTTAAGCCAACCTGATACACTCTAAACTATTCACATATGGCAACCTGATGCACTTTACACTACTCATCTAAGCCAAGCTGATGCACTCTGCTCTACTCACGTAAGCCAACCTTATGCACTCTACGCAGCTCACTTATGCCAACCTAATGCACTTTACACAATTTATACATGCCACCACATGTAAAATTCACATACCAGGGATAACACTAGATCAATTCCAAAAAAGGGTTACTTTTGGGGGATTTCTACTATTTAGGCACATCAGGGGCTCCAGCTAGATTGACAGATATCAATTTTGTACCAGTATGGTTGTGCATATAAAATATGTATTAAAATTTAACCTTTATTAAATCCATTAAAATGAAACCAAAAGAAAACAAAAACCCCACATGGGCTATAATTGATAGCTAAAAAATGCAGACACAAACCGCCAAGCAGGTTGACGGTACAGCCATATAAGTAAAAGACGGCAGAGGTGCTGGAGGGAGATATGGGACTCCTTCCCTTGACTAAACTCTCCTGATGATTCCTGTCAAGATGAGATACATCGAGAGTACTTGAGAACATTCATTGCACCGGAACCTCAATCATAAGTAGACGGACTTAGTACATATCCACATGAATGGGACCCATCGGAGACGGTGAGAGCGTTCCAATTATTGTGCTGACAATTTTACTGACTCCTAAGATATAGAAAGGAGATAGTTGGTCCATCAGGAATTGTATGCGCAGAGAGATTTAAAGCAACATTAATACCCAGTGACCATATATAGCTGCTTGGTGGTTTGTGTCTGCATGTTTTTAACTACCAATTATAGCCCATGTGGGCTTTTTTTGTCTTCTTTTGGTCTCACTTTAATGAATTTAATGAAGGTTAAATTTTAATATATGTGCACAACCATACATTGGTATGAAAATGGATATCTGTCAATCTAGCTGTAGCTTCCCTAGCCTTTTAACATCGATTCGAGCAGACTGTGATAGGTGGTCCAAGATATCCTTCACCTGGTTTGGCAGATGCCAAATTTTTAAGATGAACATATTACCGAGGGTCTTGTATATTCTACAGGCTCTCCTCATCAATATCCCTGCTAACTTTTTTAGAAAATTAGGGTCCATTCAAGTCTCGATTA
This sequence comes from Dendrobates tinctorius, assembly GCF_039654945.1. Lineage (NCBI taxonomy): Eukaryota > Metazoa > Chordata > Amphibia > Anura > Dendrobatidae > Dendrobates > Dendrobates tinctorius. Next base: position 11,302,224 of record NW_027361848.1, on the reverse strand, counting down.
TATGGGGGAAAAAAAATCTGCTAGTCTAAAGATGGAGGTTCTCTGCAGACCCAAGAGGTTGGGGGGAGTGGGGCTTCCAGACTTAAAAATGTATCACTTGGCAGGTCACCTATCTAGAATGATAGACTGGTGCAGAAATGGTCATCATAAGACTTGGGTTCAAATAGAACAAAGTTTTTGCCCGACCCCATTAAAGACCCTCCCATGGGTTTTACTTTCGGCCCCAAAGCAAATCATATCCCATCTGACTATTGGATCCACTTTAAAATACTGCAATACAGCACTAGTCCTTTTACATTTAGTCCCAGAGGCTTCTCCTCTCACTCCATTGTTGAGGCATCCTAAATTTGTCCCTAGCCGCTCGGACTCCATTTTTCATCTGTGGATAGATTCGGGGATGGATAGAGTAGAAAACTGGGGAGAGGGAGCCTCCTCGCCTTCTCTGAGTGACCTTACCACCAAAACAGATCCAATATCCCTGGGCAGTTGGAGGTGTTTGCAACTTACTCACTTTTTCAGCAGCCTTCCCCCTAAAAGTTCATTTAGACGACCCAAAACCCAATTTGAGCTTTTATGTAATAGCCCGGGCCCAATCAGACACACCTTAGCTAAAACCTACTCTATGTTGATGGATACCCGGAGCCGGTCGCCCCCTTCTTTCCTTGCACAGTGGGAGAGAGATTTAAATATTTATTTTATGGAAGATCAGAGAACTCGAATTTTTACCCTTGTACACTGTGCCTCGGTTAGCTCTAGGTTCCAGGAGGCAGGCTATAAGATTTTGTCCAGATGGTACAGAGTGCCATTGAGGTTGCACACCATATTTCCAGAAATTGACCCCAACTGCTGGAGGTGTGGAAGGGCAGAGGGCACAATTTTTCATATTTTCTGGCAATGTGACGTTTTGCAATCATTTTGGACAGGGGTGTCAGGTTACGGGCTGTTCTGAAAAGTTGACTGCGGCTCTGATACTTCTCCAACATAATGAAATCACTCTCCGGATCTATAAATCCTCTTTGTTGAAATTGTTGAACATGGCTGCGAGGGCTTGCATCCTGGAGAGATGGAAGAGTCCCGCTCCTCCAACCATAACCCAGTGGATCGCAAAAGTCAATGAAATTATGTACATGGAGGACCTCATCTCATCCATACATGAATCATACCCAAAGTTTTGGGCTACTTGGTTTGGATGGATGGATTTTCGAAGCTCTAGTGAGTATTGTGATCTAATGCTGGAGGCAAACCGCCCTGAGGTTAACTGAAAACATCAGGCTGAGTGGTGGACTTGGTCGGGTGGGTACTCCTTCCCTTACCCCCTCATTTTTTCCTTCCCTCCCCTTTTTTTTTTGCCTCTCTTGGCTCCGTTACTTATTTCCCCCCACTCTCTTTTCACTTCAACTGCTCTCCTTCTTCCTCTGCTTGTCTTTTCTTTCCTATACTGTTTGTTAAAAGTTAAAAATGAAAGACCCTCCTAATTGACCTCTACTACCGGATCACCGGATGTTAAGGACTCGTGGATGATTGTCTTGGTCGGGAGTTAAGTTGTATTGCTTGTATTCATCTACTTGTCTGGTTTCAATTATTATGTTAACCTGGATTTCGTTGTGAGTCTTTAAATAAAGAATTATACAAAAAAAAAATCTAGCTGTAGCTAATATTGGAAGCAGTGACATTTTGTTACACACCCTTGCTATTGCACAAACGCGTCACAACTCCTGCAGACCATCCCATCACATCACTCATTTCCTTATAATCCCTGCTGTGCACCCAAAAAGTAGTTTTACATGGGGTATTGGCATGCTCAGGAGAGAGTGCACAACAAATTTTGTGGTCTATTTTCAACTGTTACCTTTGTGAAAATAAAAAAATGGGTCTAAAGTAAAGTTAAATGTTCATTTTTTTCCTTCCTTATTGTTTCAGTTCCTGTGAAGCACCTGAAGGGTTAAAAAACTTATTGAATGTGGTTTTTAGCACCTTGAGGGAAGGAGACTTTAGAATAGTGTCACTTTGGGGTATGTTCTGTCATATAGACCTCTCAAACTCCAAATGTGAGGTGGTCCCTAAAAAAAGTTCTGTAAATTTTGTTTCAAAAATGAGAAATTGCTGTTTAACTTTTAACCCTTATAACTTCCTAACAAAAAAAAATTGTTTAAAAAATTGTGCTGATGTAAAGTAGACATGTGAGAAATGTTATTTATGAGCTATTTTTGTGACTTAACTCTCTAATTTATAAATTAAAGTTTGAAAATTGTGAAATGTTTGTCAAATTTCCAATATTTTCACATATAAATGCAAGCCATAGCAAACTAATTTTACCACTATAAGTACAATATATCACGAAAAAACAATCTCAATCAGTGGGATCTGTTGAAGTGTTCCAGAATTATTACTGTCATGATCCAGGACGGGATTTCGCTTTGGCCCTTCCTGGTCTGACTGGGGGTTTATTGTTCCGCCTCTCCCTGGCAGAGGGCGGCTATTTAATGCTCACTTGACCTAGGTCCGGTGTCAGTTATACTCCTGCCCTCGGCTGAGTTAGTTGACCTTGTGCGTACGTGTGCCTTGTGCCTGATATCTTGCTTGCTTGTTTGGTTTTGATCCGGTTCTGTCCCTGTTTTGAGGTCTGCCTGTCCCTCTTGTACTGCACTACCTCTCGTTTATGACTCTCTGCTTGTGACCCGACTTCTCTCTGCTCGTCCCCTTGGTACCGCGTCGCCCTCTTGTGTATGACCTTTGGCTTTGTCTGACCTCCCATCTGTTTATCCCTCCTGTACCTCGCTGTCCGTACTGTGAATGACCTCCGTTTTGCCCGGCTCTGAGTTTTCTGTCTTCTCTGAAAGCAGGACACTAAGCCCCACCCCCTTGCAGTCACATGACCGTAGGTCCCGTGCCGGCTTGCTAAACTTCATCACTCAGGTCCTGTGCACCTATACTTTCTGGCTGTCCTGGTCCCCAGGGGTCCCTACAGTGCGGGTGAGTCCCTGCTCAACGGAGGCTGTACGCCGGCGCTGTCAGGATTCTGATAATTACCAGGTGAAGCTGTTAAACCCATGTGCCATACTGCTAAAAAGTAATGTATTTGTCTGTGCCTGCCTTTTTAAGTGTTACATTGGCCATGAGAGAAGGGCAAGTTAGGTCAAAGTGTCTGCATTAAAGCTATGGATTTGAACACAATACAAAGTAAGTGGATTGATTCTCTCAATCCTATTATGCCAATTGCCTCTTCAGAGAGGGAGAGGACTTGAACTCTCTAGCGCCACCTGCAAGTCTTTTGCAATATGACTTAGGATAAAAGTTTATTAGCTTTTTGAACAGTAGATGACAGGACAAAAGACTGAACACTTGTGAAAAATGCAAATACAGAAATGTATGGGATGGCTTTAGAACTTTTTGTTTTCTGTGACCATTTACAGATATGATGGATTTGTTGCAGATTTTCATTGCAAATTCTGGGCGACTCATATTATTGGGTTTTCTGTATGGACCGGAAGCCGCATTCTTAGGCCAGAGTCACACTACTGTACAACACGGCTAAATGCTATGCGATAAAATTGGCATGTGAGAATAATCGCAGCATGCTGCGTTTGGCACCAAGACTTGGCTGGTTCTCGCTCACTCGCACCCATATAAGTATGTGGGTACGAGTGACACAATGCACAGCACTCGGATATCATCCATGTGAGGTGCGTTATACGCCGACAATGGCAGCGGAGGAGATGGAAAAATGACTTTTTCCACCACGTCCACAGCGGTGCTCTGATCCTCTGTGTGTGAGGATCGAAGCACAATAGCATGACACTCAGCTGACCCTCGGAGCAGAGCAGGAACCGAGGGTCTTTAGCATATCGCATTGGATGCCCTACGTTAGTGTGACACCAGCCTTAGTGTAAGTTGATGAGACTCACATTGAGGCTCTCCTGGACTTATGAAACAATGAAAAAGTGTCTTTCAGTTCACACAGAGGGCTCCCATCTGCCCATGATTTGGAACTGCCAGTTCTTTTAACGCCACACATGTTCGCTGCACCCAAGCTGCTGTCATCTATTGAACGCTGGTGAATCTGCATGTTTTCACTGAACTGTACAGATTCACCGCATCCAATACATTCTATGAGTGAAATAGATATGGTGCGGTCTGGAGAGACGCCGCATGTTCGTCTCCATGGGTGAGCACAGGGCATCTGTGAATATGGGATTTCTTGAAATATGGGTGGATGGGCCAATGTTAATTGTCTTCTTAAATGTCTGTTTAGAAGGAGGCGCCACTGCGTCTAGTGAACCAGCTCCTAAGGACACTAAACGAGGACGTTCTTCCAAACGCTGAAAACAGCTAGAGGCGAGATGTCCTGGCTGCCGGCAGATGTAACAAACCAAGTGTGCACAAGCGGTCCGTGACTTAGAACCCGCTCGTGACACCTCCATGGCCTCATGTGATTCGGACGCCTGGCCAGGAGATTCCAGAGGTTCGACGAAGGTGGGAGCCAGCCGAAACCTCCGCATACACTAGGCTTGCTCCGACACCCGCTCGTTGAAACAAAGTTTGATGCGAGAGGAAACTGCTATAAGCTCCTCCAGTGTGGCGGGAATCTCCCTGGTGGCCAGGGCATCCTTCACATGATCAGCCAGTCCCCTCCAAAAAACCGGAATAAGGACTTTATCCGGCCACTCCAACTCAGACGCTAGAGTCTGGAAGTGGAGGGCAAAATGGCTGACCATGGACGAACCCTGTGTTGATGCCAGCAGTTGGAGCGCCGTATCGTGGGTGACTCGAGGTCCCAAAAAGACCTGTTTCAGGGTGCTCAGAAACTGCGGAGTACTCTGCACCACACAATCGTCGCGCTCCCACAATGGGGTGCCCCATTCCAATCCTCTGTCCGACAAGAGAGATATTATGAATCCCACCTTGGCCCGCTCTGAGGGAAAAAGTGCAAAAGTGCTGCCAGGAGCTCAAGGTGTATTGCACACTGGCTCACGAATCCCCTACAAGACTGGCTATCACCAGAAAACGTATCTGGCAGCAGGAGGCGGGATAATGTCGGAACAGAGATAGCGGTGGACAAAGTAGCTGCAGCCACGCTAGCAAACTGAGCAGCAACTGCAGTAACATCCACGACCGTGGTTGTGCGCTCAAGAGCCGCCAACCTACCCTACTGCTGCAGTTGCTGTTTGTCCGCCATTACTAGCCAGACCATGGCGCTAATATAATGTTAGGGCTGGCGGAACACACCAAATAATAAAATGATAGTAAGGTGCATTTGCAGCCCGGGATTCACCGTGCAGTGGTGGTAAACTGCTGCTTAGTAATGGCAGATGTATATAGCGGTAAACAAAATGTCACATGTGGGTTAACGTCACCCGGTGTGAATGGGAGCGGACTCTTATGTCACAGAGCCGCATTACCGCGGAACATAAGTGCCGGAGCCTGTTAAAACTCACAGTACTCGGCAAGAGAGCGCTCAGTATATGGTCACAGAACTCGGCCCCAAGGACCTACTGAGCATGTGGCATCGCACCTGCGGATGCTCCTAATGATTGCTGACCACCAAAGAGTGCAGACTATGTGCACCGTGGCGTACAGACAAAGCCACAGGTGGATGTTGATGCCAGTGTCTGACTCTGCCTCTACCTGGACCTCAGCCTGGGTGCTAGCAGGCTAGGCTACACAACACATGCATGCCAAGGGTAGGGGTTTCATAATGAGTCATTCACCAGAGACATTCAAACATGCATACAACACTCACTCCACATGGTCTATATTAGCGCATGGCTGGGAGGCCATGCTAAGCTTTTATAGTTGCAGGTTTCTGGGACCTTCCTGGTGGTCCAATTGGAGCAGCAACAGGACCTGAGCATGTGACCTCTGACCTCCAATGAGAGGTCATCCCACGGGCATGCTCAGTAGGAGAAAAGCAGAACTTAGTCCCAGGAGTGTCTGCTTTCCGCTGACTCATGCATGGTAGAATAGCTGAGCCTGGAGAAGCAACCAGACGCCTAGCATTAACCTGGGCAAGATGCTGGGACCGACGTCTCTGCTGAGCAGGAACCTCTGTGGCTGCAGAAGAATGGGAGACAGCAGGGGGCATGGCTCAAGACTCCCCCTGTGCAGTGGGAGAAACTTGACACCTAACACTGTGTCAGGAGTGGTCACGGACCACCCCCGGCATATTAACTCCTGGCACACTGTGATCAAACATGATTGGGGTCATAGGGAATAATCACGCAGGGACAGGGCTCCTTGCATGCTTCTCTAAGGTTCTCCTCCCTGCAGGCCCCCAGATACAATATGGCTGCAGGGGCCTTTGGGGTTTTGCAGGAAGGTGGCTTTCTCAGCACCTGCTGAGAGCAGGCGCTGAGAAAGCCTGATGCAGTGCCTGTCAGATCACTGTGATGTCCACATTGTGAGACTATAATAATGTAAAAAAAAAAGCAAGAGTAAAAATAATTTAAAAAAAATTCCTAAATAAATTAAAAAAAAAAAAAGATTCCCTAATAAATTCTTTTTTTGTGTAAATAAAAAAAACAATAAAAGTACACATATTTAGTTTTGCCACGTCCGTAACGACCCCCCTATAGAACTGTCCCACTAGCTAACCCCTTTAGTGAACCCCTTCAAAAAAAAAAACAAAGCAAAAAACAATGCTTTATCATCATACCGCCGAACAAAAAGTGCAATAACGTGCGATCAAAAAGATGGATATGAACAAACATTGTACCGCTGAAAGCATCATCTTGTCCCACAAAAAAAACGAGCCACCATACAGTGTCATCAGCAAAAAATAAAAAAGTTATAGCTCGCAGAATAAAGCGATGCAAAAAATTATTTTTTATATAAAATTGCTTTCATTGTATAAAAGCGCCAAAATATAAAAAAAATATAAATGAGGTATCACTGTAATCGTACTGACCCGAAGAATAAAACCCCTTTATCAATTTTACCACATGCGGACCGGTGTAAACGCTCCCCAAAAAAGAAATTCATGAAATGCTGGTTTTTGTTCATTCTGTGTCCCAAAAATTGGAATAAACAGCGATCAAAAAATGTCACATGCCTAAACATGGTACCAATAAAAACATCAACTCGTTCCGCAAAAAATAAGACCTCACATGACTCTGTGGGTCAAAATATGGAAAAACTATAGGTCTCAAAATGTGGTGATGCAAAAACTATTTTTACAATATAAAGCATCTTTTAACATATGACAGCTGCCAAACATAAAAACCTGCTGTAAATAGTAAATAAATAAAAAAAAGTATTTATTTCAATTTTACTATTAGGGTTAGGGCTGAGATTAGGGTTAGGGGTGTGTTGGGGTTAGAGTTGGAGTTAGAATTGGGGGGTTTCCACTGTTTGGGCACATTAGGGGCTCTCCAAACGCAACATGGCGTCGGATCTCAATTCCAGCCAATTCTGCGTTGAAAAAGTCAAACGATGCTCCTTCCCTTCCAAGCTCTGCCATGCGCCCAAACAGTGTTTTACCCCAACATATGCGGACAAATTGCACAACAACTTTTGGGATCCAATTTCTCTTGCTACCCATGGGAAAATAAAATATTGTGTGCAAAAATATTTTTGTGGAAAAAAATGTTTTATTTTTATGGCTCTATGTTATAAACTTCTGTGAAGCATTGGGTGTTCAAAGTGCTCACCACACATCTATATATGTTCCTTGGGGGTCTAGTTTCCAAAATGGGGTCACTTGTGGGGGGTTTCCACAGTTTAGGCACATCAGGGGCTCTCCAAATGCGACATGACACCCGCAGACCATTCCATCAAAGTCTGCATTCCAAAATGTCACTACTTCCCTTCCAAGCCCTGACGTGTGCTCATACAGCAGTTTTCTCCCACATATGGGGTATCAGCGTACTCAGAACAAATTGTACGACAACTTTTGTGGTCCAATTTTTCCTGTTACTCTAGGGAAAATTAAAAAATTGGTGACTAAAAGATCATGTGTGTGGAAAAAATATGATTTTTTTTTATATTCACGCCCCGGGCGTTATAAACTTCTGTGAAGCACTTGCGGGTTCAAAGTGCTCACCACACATCTAGATAAGTTCCTTGGGGGTCTAGTTTCCAAAATGGTGTCATTTGTGGGGGTTTTCCACTGTTTAGGCACATCAGGGGCTCTCCAAACGCGATATGGCACCCAATTTCAATTCCAGCCAATTTTGCGTCAAACGGCGCTCCTTCCCTTCAGAGCTCTGCCATGCGCTCAAACAGTGGTTTACCCCCACATATGGGGTTGCAGCATACTCAGGAAAAATTGCACAACTTTTGGGGTCCTGTTTCCCTTAGAAAAATAGAAATTGGGGGTGAAAAGATCATTTTTGTTGAAAAAAATTATTTTTTAATTTTACGCCTGTACATTATAAACATATTGTGAGGCCCATGGGGGTTCAAAGTTCTCACCTTACATCTAGATAAGTTCATTGGGGGGGATCTAGTTTCCAAAATGATGTCATTTGTGGGGGGTTTCCACTGTTTAGGCACATCAATTGCTCTCCAAATGCAACATGGTGTCCGATCTCAATTCCAGCCAGAAATGTCAAATGGCGCTGTTTCCTTTCTGAGCTCTGCCATGCGCCCAAATTGTGGTTTACCCCCACATATGGGGTATCAGCGTACTCAGGACAAATTGCACAATAACTTTTGGGGTCCTGTTACCCTTGGTAAAATAAAAATTGGGGGTGAAAAGATCTTTTTTTGGTAAAAATATTATTTTTTAATTGTACTGCTGCATGTTATAAACTTCTGTGAAGGCCTTGGGGGTTCAAAGTTCTCACCACATATCTAGATAAGTTCCTTGGGTGGTCTAGTTTCCAAAATGGGGTCACTTGTGGGGGGTTTCCACTGTTTAGGCACATCAGGGGCTCTCCAAACGTGACATGGCGCCCGATCTCAATTCCAGCCAATTTTGCGTTGAAAAAGTCAAACGGTGCTCGCTCCCTTCCGAGTGCTGCCATGCACCGAAACAGTAGTTCCCCCCCACATATCAGGTATCAGTGTACTCAGGACAAACTGCACAATAACTTTTGCAGTCCAATTTCTCCTGTTACCCTTGGTAAAATAAAAAAAATTGGACCTGAAGTAATTTTTTCGTGAAAAAAAGTTAAATGTTCATTTTTTTCAATTCCAGGGGCTCTCCAAATGCGACATGACACCCGCAGACCATTCCATCAAAGTCTGCATTCCAAAATGTCACTACTTCCCTTCCAAGCCCTGACGTGTGCTCATACAGCAGTTTTCTCCCACATATGGGGTATCAGCGTACTCAGAACAAATTGTATGACAACTTTTGTGGTCCAATTTTTCCTGTTACTCTAGGGAAAATTAAAAAATTGGTGACTAAAAGATCATGTTTGTGGAAAAAATATGATTTTTTTTTATATTCATGCCCCGGGCGTTATAAACTTCTGTGAAGCACTTCCGGGTTCAAAGTGCTCACCACACATCTAGATAAGTTCCTTGGGGGGTCTAGTTTCCAAAATGGTGTCATTTGTGGGGGTTTTCCACTGTTTAGGCACATCAGGGGCTCTCCAAACGCAATATGGCACCCAATTTCAATTCCAGCCAATTTTGCGTCAAACGGCGCTCCTTCCCTTCAGAGCTCTGCCATGCGCTCAAACAGTGGTTTACCCCCACATATGGGGTAGCAGCATACTCAGGAAAAATTGCACAACTTTTGGGGTCCTGTTTCCCTTGGGAAAATAGAAATTGGGGGTGAAAAGATCATTTTTGTTGAAAAAAATTATTTTTTAATTTTACTGCTGCATGTTATAAACTTCTGTGAAGGCCTTGGGGGTTCAAAGTTCTCACCACATATCTAGATAAGTTCCTTGGGGGGTCTAGTTTCCAAAATGGGGTCATTTGTGAGGGGTTTCCACTGTTTAGGCACATCAGGGGCTCTCCAAACGTGACATGGCGCCCGATCTCAATTCCAGCCAATTTTGCGTTGAAAAAGTCAAACGGTGCTCGCTCCCTTCCGAGTGCTGCCATGCACCAAAACAGTAGTTCCCCCCACATATCAGGTATCAGTGTACTCAGGACAAACTGCACAATAACTTTTGCAGTCCAATTTCTCCTGTTACCCTTGGTAAAATAAAAAAAATTGGACCTGAAGTAATTTTTTCGTGAAAAAAAGTTAAATATTCATTTTTTTAAACATTCAAAAAATTCCTGTGAAGCACCTGAAGGGTTAATAAACTTCTTGAATGTGGTTTTGAGCACCTTGAGGGGTGCAGTTTTTAGAATGGTGTCACTTTTGGGTATTTTCTATCATATAGACCCCTCATAGTGACTTCAAATGTGATGTGGTTCCTAAAAATAAAATGGTGTTGTAAAAATGGGAAATTGCTGGTCAACTTTTAACCCTTATAACTTCTTAAAAAAAAAAAAATTTTGGTTCCAAAATTGTGCTGATGTAAAGTAAACATGTGGGAAAGGTTACTTATTAAATTTTTTGTGTGCTATATCTCTATGATTTAAGGGCATAAAAATTCAAACTTGGAAAATTGCGAAATTTTCAAAATTTTCGCCAAATTTCCCTTTTTTTCACAAATAAACGCAAGTTATATGAATTAAATTTTACCACTAACATGAAGTACAATATTTCACAATAAAACAGTGTCAGAATCACCAGTATCTATGTAAGCGTTCCAGAGTTATGACTTCATAAATGGACAGTGGTCAGAATTGTAAAAATTGGCCCGGTCATTAACGTGGAAACCACCCTTGGGGGTAAAGGGGTTAACAGCTATATAATCATCATCTTACAAACATATTCACAATTAATGTGATTTATTTGTACTGTATTAAGGTTCTGATTTCTTCATGTCACAGTTTTTATTCAATGGTGCGTTATATTATTTTAGGTTAAATGTTATTTTATAACATTACAAAGTATAAATATATATTAGTGATGAGTGTGTCAATGAAAATTCATTTTACCATCGGACTTTTCCCTATTATAGAGGCACATTTTCCAAATAATTTATCATAATATAGCTCACTCATTTATTGTTACAACCTTTTATGTGTCTGTGCAAGTGTATGGTTATCAATCGGTTTCAATTTTACATGAATAAAAATATATTGCTTTTCTTCTGAGTTTTGCACAATTCATGCATAAAAATCTATCGTAATAACTGTGTTGAAAATGATTCTATATTTATTTCTTGTTTTTTATAATTGTCGATATAAAGATTTCAGATGCACTGATAAAGCGCGTTCAAAGCTCCCAAGAACAGTGGGTTAAAGGAACGCTGGAGCCAAAAGTCTCATCTGAGTTTGAGCTCACATTGGACAGCGACCCCTTGCTGCAAGCTATCCACCAGCTGGACTTCATTCAGATGAAATGTAAGGGTGAGCTCCTGGTTCTTATTTGCCATGTGTGGTTCACTGTACGTGAGCAAGGCGAAAATGTGAAAACCTGTGCTGAGAGACTGTTAGAATTTAATGGACTCGGGTGCATGATTCTAGAGATGTGTGGCTGACCTGAAGATAGCAAATGACTGAGTTGCTAAATAGAGGCTTAGAGAACTTTACTGCACATTTCTTATATTGTTGGACAAACACTATAGCTAGCTTAGTAAGCAAATCCAACTTCCTCTAGATTATGTATTTTGGTGTTTTCTGTTGTAATTCAATTAATTTTTCTGTGTACAGTGTAGAAAGCATCTTTTGCTTCTTACACAGCTAGTTGCAGCTGATGGATTGTAATGTGGCTTTAGTATATCCTATGTATGGCATGAGTACCTACATAAACACTGCAGCATGGCTTCTAAACCAATCCTCCATTAGAGTACGTGGTACCTACTTTTGGTATTCACGTGTTAGGCCGGGGTCACACTTGCGAGTGTGATGCGAGAAACTCGTGCAAGTTAGCCACATGTATTTCTATGCCGCCGCACACTCCGGTCCCGAGTGCCAGCGCCAGTGTCGGGTATTGATGCGAGAAACTCGCTCGAGTTTCTCGCATCACACTCGCAAGTATGACCCCGGCTTAATGTGGAGGGAGAGTTAATGAAGATTCACAATTACTGACAATGATTAATATGGACAAATAATATAAATAACATCTTTCAACAACTGGCTGATGTGTTTTTACAATTAAAAAATTTTTTTGATGCCACTCATTAAATCATTTGGATCAGCTTGTGTAAAAAGTCTGTAATGTGCTAACATAGGAAAAAAAAACTTAAAAATTACAATTTATTATATACACCTTAAAAACATATCAACGACATGCAATCAAACATAAGACAGTGCTATAAAATAGATAGAAGGTTACAATATTGCTGTAAGAGCCAGACAAACAATGGAAAGCCTTTATGACCCTAGATATAGTCCTAAAAGTCTAAAACTGCCCAACCGCAGAGGTTGGCACCCTAATATAGAACGATAATGGCCCTGCCACTCCTCGACTGCCGTCCCTGGAATACCCTAAAACAAGCCCTTGTAGGTAAAGCACTAAATGCCTTAAAACAAGCTTTACCTAGAAGGTGCCTTAAAAAAAAGCACCTTCTAGGTAAAGCACTAAATGCCCTAATGTGATATATGGTGTAAAATACAAAGGCTTATGATGATAAGTAACAAATGATTTACAAAAATTAAACTAGGGAGTAAAAATCAATAATTATCAACAGATGTCTCATAAGAAGGCTGGAATGATTTGTTTCATGATGGTATTTCCACCTAAATCCACATCAACATCCAGACCTGGAATTAGATTTCTGGCATAAGGAACACAACAGCTCGACATGAATTAGATGAACTGTGACATTAGGCCCATGCTACACCCACAACCCACCCCAACTCCACTCACCTTGGCGGAGCTGGGCAAAACTGGCATGAAAATGCCATAAAGTTGCAAAATGTTGACGCAACTCTGTGTTGCACAAAACTTTTGAGACATTTCAAAGCTGTTTACGCTCAAATTATGGTGTAAAAGCTTTGATAAATCGGTTACATTATCTGTTGGATGGCCGCGAGACCTGGAGTTGGGAGACAGTGCTGTTGAAAATTTCGTACATTACATCAAAAAAATTCTATTGCATGGCAGTTAGGTTTATAAGAAAGAACTGATGCTAAGTCAGATTGCCCCTGGTCAGACTGAAAGTGTGGATCTTAGTATTGTATGGATATCCTGCCAATGCTGATGGGCCTTTAAGCGAGTTCCCTAGTGTGTGCTGTCCACAATGTACAAATTAGAAATAAAAAAGGCTCTGATTCTGCGCTCTAATTCTGAACCGATGTGACTAAAATATCAGCTTTTCAAGGAAATTGCTGTATGTGTGTATAAACTTGTTTGCTGTGCTGAACATGTTAGATTATTACTAATTACAGTACTAAGGCTAGTTTCACACTAGCGTTTTGAGGCGCAGCGTACGCTCGCCATGAAGCTCTGCCCCCTGCTGCGCCTCCTCTGGTCATCTCCGCCTATGGGCGCATGATGCTGCATGCGACCTGCATACCCTATCTTTAGCATTGGGTACGTAGGCCGTGCACAGGTATGCTTTTGCCGGCGCATGCGTTCTTTTGACGGTGCGCTGGCCGCACCAAAATGCAACACGATGCAGGTCGGTGCACCGTCAAAAGGACGCATGTGCCAGCAAAAGCTGACCTGCGCATGTCCTGCGTACCCAATGCTAAAGATAGGGTACGCAGGTCGCATGCAGCGTCATGCGCCCATAGGCAGAGCTGACCGGAGGAGGCACGGTAGGGGGCGGAGCTTCACGGCGAGCGTACGCTGCGCCTCAAAACGCTAGTGTGAAACTAGCCTTAATCCTGTTCTACAGCACAAAAAAATCTCTTTTTTTCCCCTCCACCCTAAGTATGCCCATATATCTACATGTAAATGCTGTAGGAGAAAGGGCAGAGTTACACTAATCTGTATTCAGTTCCTGTTACAGTGCCCCCTGTACCACTGTTGCAGCTGGAGAAGTGCTGCACACGGAATAATAGCGTTACCCTGGCTTGGAGAATGCCACCTTTTGCTCATAATCCTGTGGAAGGATACATATTGGAACTAGACGACGGAGATGGTGGTCCATTTAGGGTATGAAAAGAAGTATAATATTCTGTGTGTACTGTATATTTAATATTAAGTATGAGTTAAAGGCAGCCAGACAGATGATACAAGCTTCCCAAGCCACATGGATCAGGCACATGTATCAGCTGTCAGATTCCCTTTAAAGGTGGTACAGTTTGCAAAAGGTATGATTTTATAACAAGCAATTCTATTTTTTCGATTTGCAGTCCTTTCCAAGTAGTTGATTTGGAGGTGTCCTTGCTACCATAACAAGGTTAGAGCACTAAGTACCTGCTTAAATCTATGGGTACCTATGATGTGGTTCTGCCATTCTTCACTGCTGAGATAAATTAGGGAGAGCCAATTATGGAACTACGTCCGTAGCCTAAAAGCCCTTTTAGGGTTCATTCAGATGTCAGTGATTTTTCTCCTATGCAAAAACCAGTAGAAGTTAGATCAGTGTTTCTTTTCAGAGTTTCATCAGAATTTGGTTGGTGTGTGAGTTTTATCTGGCAGTCATATATATAAGACAAGTTTCTGTGCTTTGTGCAGACTTTTAAGTCCTAGGAAAAAAATAAAAAAATAAAAAATTGGACATGTGAAGTACCCCATAGACTGTGAAAAGCACAGATGCAGCACTCGTACAATAAAAACCAATGTGTGAATGAGCCCTTATTCTCTTCAAAATGTTCAGTTCAGGCCTCATTCACACACCAATATTTTGCATCAGTGTTAGTGTTACGTCACACACAACGTATAAAAATAAGGGCCGTAATACACATAAATGGTCCCTAAATAGCGATCATCCGTTGTCAGGGTGTGGCCGCGTATTTTTCCCATGTAGCATCCGTAAATAATCCATATGTGATCCGTATACCGTTCTTTTCTCGCAGGCTTGCAAAATGGACATATAATGGAGCCCAATGACAGGTTTTCAAACACATACGAAAGAATAGATATATACACATAGAATATATATATACAGTATACAGTATATATATATATACACATGTTATAGAGACATATTTACTGTATATATATATTTGTATTCTATGTGTATATATAGCTATTATTTTGTTTCTTTATTAAACATGTCAGTGTGATTTTACTGTATCGTGCACTGAATTGCCGGCTTTTCTAAAGGACACCGGGTGTGTATTTCTCGCAAGTCACACATCTGGTCCGTGTGTAATGCATTGTTTTTGCGCACCCATAGACTTGCATTGGTGTACTACGGGCGTAATACGCTGACAATCGCAGCATGGTGCAATTGGCACGGACCGTAAAATATACGCGAGAAATATATGGCTGATGGGAGCTGCCCCATAGAGAATCATTGGTCCATGCAATGCGTGTTTTTAACGCCTCTCACTCATCCATATTTCTCTCTAGTGTGACGCCGGCCTTAGTATACCAGCCAGGATAATAGAGAACAATGGAATTAAACAATGATATAGTGGCGCTAAGGTGCACAGGAGATCCAGCAGCAAAAAATAAAGGACAATGGTCACCACAATATCAGTGTTAAATATTAGATGATAACATAAAAGTATTTGCCCTCAGTTACCCTTGTAAAAGGGAGAATGCAAGTATAAAAAAAAAATAATATTACAACAGTAGAATTCCAATATACTGGTCAACCAAAATTAGAGTGGGCCAAATAGTCTAAGGATGGTAACTAATAGGTAAAAACATTGTAGGAATCTTAGCTTAAAAAATAAAAGTGAATTCACAATACACTAAAGTGCAATAGTGCCTCTTGATGAATAGCTCATAAAAAGTGATATCCACAATGCATAAAAGTGCTATAATGCCTCCAGACAAAGGATTCATATAATGATGTCCACAATGCACTAAAGTGCCGCAGTGCCTCTGAATACAGAGTCTCATATACTGTATTTATGAGATAAAGTCCTAAAGATACTTGCAAATCATGGGTAAAGAAGACAGGGAATGCACTAAGGAGAATTACCTCATATGAAATAACGATGTGAAGGCAGATTCTTCTTGTTTAGTGATCTATATACTGTATAGAAAACGGCGTATCTTCTGGATGAAACAAATCCCGCATTCACAGTGAGTGAAATCGTAGCCAGTAGCAGCGCTGCCCGGCCGGAGGCAGCAGCCGCTGAAGAGTCCTAAAAGGCAGTCAATGGAGAAAACTCCGGCAGTAAACTTGCTGTGTTAGACTGACACGCTAGTGCTCGTCAGCACAGGACCTGCGTGACGTCAGAAAACACATGATACCACTGGGATGCAGCCGCTACGGAGTGCAAGGACCAAAACACTTTCCTACGAGTTTTTGCGGTAAAATTGATAAAGCAGTTTTATTCTTCGGGTCAGTATGATTACAGTGATACCTCATTTATGTATTTTTTTATGTTTTGGCGCTTTTATACAATAAAAACTATTTTATATAAAAAATAATTGTTTTTGCATCGCTTTATTCTGAGAGCTGTAACTTTTTTATTTTTTTGCTGATGACGCTATGTGGCAGCTCGTTTTTTGTGGGACAAGATGACGTTTTCAGCAGTACCATGTTTATTTATATCCGTATTTTTGATTGCGTGTTATTGCACTTTTTGTTTGGCGGTATGATGATAAAGCATTGTTTTTTGCCTTGTTTTTTATTCATTTTTTTACACTGTTCACTAAAGGGGTTAACTAGTGGGACAGTTTTATAGGGCGGGTCGTTACAAATGCGGTGATACTAAATATGTGTACTTTTATAGTTTTTTTATTTACATAAATAAATGTATTTATTGGGGAAATATATATATTTTATCTATTTAGGAATTTTTTAAAAATATTTTTACACAGTATAATTTTTTTTTAAACTATTTTACATTGTCCCAGGGTGGGACATTACTATACCAAGTCAGATCGCTGGTCTGACACTTTACACAGCACTGTGTCAGATCAGCGATCTGACAGGCAGTGTAGGAGGCTTGCCGGTGCCTTCTCTCAGTAGGCACTGACAAGCTACCTCCCTGCAGGACTCGTGACCATCTTGGATCCGGAGGCCTGCAGGGAGGAGGCCTTTGGAACAATGCAATCACATCGCGTTGTTCTCAGGGTCTCAGGGAAGCACACAGGGAGCCCCCTCCCTGCTCGATGCTTCCCTATGTTACCGGAACACTGCGATCATGTTTGATCGCAGTGTGTCGTGGGTTAACGTGCCGGTAGCGGTCCGTGACCGCTCCTGGCACTTTGTCACAGGTGACACCCGGCACTATCAGCTGACACCCGGCCGCAATCGGCCGCGCTCCTCCCGTGAGTGTGGCTGATCACTGTGATGTACTCTCCCATCCAGGGACAGAATTTCACGGGTTTCATGTACAGGAGGTTAAAGGGAATTGCAATGTAATCTGACAGCACACTGAGGTAGTGACAGAGACCGTTTACTGGGTTGAACAATTATGATAGAGTCACAGTTTTCTCTGCTGCAGATCTAGCGGAGCTCAAGTGTTGAGCTGTGTATAACCTTGGCCACCCCACAGCTTTCTATGTTCATTGTATAGTGACAGAGCTGTTGATCAGTACTGGGGGTGTAATTGGACTAGGATGATAATTTTCTGCTGTTAAAACAATTATTGTATTGAAACTGTAAAACACAGCCTTGTAATTGACACATTAATCAGGGACTCTGCTCCTACATTATGGGGCTCTTATATTACATAGCAAAAACCTGATGGCAGATTCTCTTTAAAAGTGTATGCATATGACGCACCCCAGAGGCCATGGGATACTCGGTACCGGGCCGGTCATCTTAAAGGGATGTGTCACAGTGGCAGTGACCCGGTCCGTGGCCCCAGGCGGTCATGTAAAAGGGGAGTATTGCTTAGGGATACAGTTTATGTAGTGATTCGTGACGCCAGTTGGAGTGTTCGACTGTAGTATAGCCGGCACTGCAGATGATCCCTGGGGGAGTAGATGGTGATGGCAGTGCAGATGTTTAACCCTCTCCAGCCAGGGCTGACGCCAGAGATTGTGATGGAAGTAGAAGGTATGGAGTAATAAGGCAGGAGACAAGGAAAGTTGCTTTATCATTCACTGCAGTTCAGGTGCAGTTCAAAGGAGATAATACAACTCTCACCAGGTTACAGTCTGCTCTGCAGAATGGGAGTTATACTTCACTCTGCTGTTACTCGGTGTAAGCTTCCTTCTATTCTAATCCCTTCTGGGACCAAGGCTTCCCGGAATCTAGAACTTCCAGTATAGCCACTACCCACTGTCTATTCCTCCTCGGGCAACTTGCAGCTTGGATCCTGTGTGAAGCTCAAGTTCCTTCTTGCACAATCCTTCACTGATCCTAGTTTTCTGCTGTCTTCCCGGGGGAAAACACTCTCTCTCAGCTTACCACACTGCTCTGAAAGCATGGATGGCCTAGGGGCTAACTCCCTGATTCTTCTTAGCTTTGCTCCTGGAGGAAGCGCATGTCATGGCTTCCAGGAGCGTTCTCCATTCTCTTCTTCTTCAAAGAGAACAACAACTCGACTCCTCCCCCTCCCAGTTAGGGTATATCTGCAAAGCTCTAAGCTTCAGACAAGTGAAGGATTGAGGTAAATTGTGTGTGTGTGTTGTGGTCTCTAGCAGAGAAAGCATAACTCCCATTGCTCATAAAACACATACAAAACAGTACATACCCTTTTGTGGCGGTAAAGACGTAGGGCGCCACACATATAGGAAGGTTGGAGAAAAAGGAGGGAAGATCTAAAGGCAGTCAATGACATTTCGCTTCAAGTTCTCAAACGAGAGTTAAAGTTATCCATGAAACTTTATGAGCTCTAACTGTCATCTCCTATCTCAGTAATGGGGAAAATGTGTATTCAATTAAGACATATTTTTACCTGTATATTGAGAATTCTGAGAATGAAAGATCAGTCCAGGAAGAGATAGAAGCAGATTTCTCTAATAAGATATATTGCAAAGTTTCTTATTTTCACATATGCAATTGATTTATGAAGACATAGAAAATGAAACAAAGGTTACTCTTCAACAACAAAAGAGACATGTAGCAGACTTTGAAATTCATCAGGCTCACGGGGAATCTTCTGATGTATTCCTCTTTGCTTCTACCCCTACAGTACTGTTAATATCTTTATTCCTCTATAGAATCTGTTATTGACCATTTTACCTCCTATCTAACAACAGACTCCATATCCTGTTAATAGGTAGCATCAGCACTTACAACCAATGTTGGTGTTATGTAGGCCCTCTGAGAGCATTGCATAGTGGGGAATAACGAGCATAAAAATATGATAAATAAACATCACAAAAAATTACCAATACTCAAATTCTCAGGAATAAATAGTGTAAAAGGTACCAAAACCGCTGAAAATCATTGCTTAACATTTCCCATTAAATGCGTAAAATTGTTATTATAATAATATCTACATCAATAAACTTTTTTCAAGAGCATTTAAAATACAATTAAGATTCTAATAACACTTTCCCCAAGAATGAGTATTTGTAAATCACAAAGAGGATTTCCTTCTGTAGTGGCAGTGAAGTAACAATCACTAATCCAGATCACGACAAGTGACGGGGATTTCTTCTTCAGTTCTACATTCTGAAAAGACTGTTTTCAAATTCTTTTCAACTAAGCTTTTCCTATTACAGAGCAGTGAAGTAATGATGGGATTAGTAAGACCGGGTTCACACTTGCGAGTGTGATGCGAGAAACTCACGAGAGTCTCTCGCATCAATACCCAGCACTCGGGACCAGAGTGTGCAGCTGCATGTATTTCTATGCAGCCAAACACTCCGGTCCCAAGTGCCGGTGGCAGTGCTGAGTATTGAGGCGAGAGACTCACGCGAGTTTCTCGCATCACACTCGCAAGTGTGAAGCCGGCCTTATATGTAATTTAGTTCAATTAATTAGGTCAGTCCCATCAGTACTGGAAGTGCCATTATATACTGGCTATTTTCATATTTTCATCTATTTTTATCCTCCATACCAGTCTTTTACAGATACAAAACTGCAAAGTGACATTCAATGACTTACAGTTGTGGCCAAAAGTATTGACACCCCTGCAATTCTGTCAGATAATACTCAGTTTCTTCCTGAAAATGATTGCAAACACAAATTCTTTGGTATTATTATCTTCATTTAAGTTGTCTTAAATGAAAAAACACAAAAAGAATTGTCCTAAAGCCAAATTGGATATAATTCCACACCAAACATAAAAAAGAGGGTGGACAAAAGTATTGGCACTGTTCGAAAAATCATGTGATGCTTCTCTAATTTGTGTAATTAACAGCACCTGTAACTTACCTGTGGCAACTAACAGGTGTTGGCAATAACTAAATCACACTTGCAGCCAGTTGACATGGATTAAAGTTGACTCAACCTCTGTCCTGTGTCCTTGTGTGTACCACATTGAGCATGGAGAAAAGAAAGAAGACCAAAGAACTGTCTGAGGGCTTGAGAAACCAAATTGTGAGGAAGCATGAGCAATCTCAAGGCTACAAGTCCATCTCCAAAGTACTGAATGTTCCTGTGTCTACCGTGCGCAGTGTCATCAAGAAGTTTAAAGCCCATGGCACTGTGGCTAACCTCCCTAGATGTGGACGGAAAAGAAAAATTGACAAGAGATTTCAACACAAGATTGTGCGGATGTTGGACAAAGAACCTCGACTAACATCCAAACAAGTTCAAGCTGCCCTGCAGTCCGAGGGTACAACAGTGTCAACCCGTACTATCTGTCGGTGTCTGAATGAAAAGGGACTGTATGGTAGGAGACCCAGGAAGACCCCACTTCTACCCCGAGACATAAAAAAGCCAGGCTGGAGTTTGCCAAAACTTACCTGAAAAAGCCTAAAATGTTTTGGAAGAATGTTCTCTGGTCAGATGAGACAAAAGTAGAGCTTTTTGGGCAAAGGCATCAACATAGAGTTTACAGGAGAAAAAAGAGGCATTCAAAGAAAAGAACACGGTCCCTACAGTCAAACATGGTGGAGGTTCCCTGATGTTTTGGGGTTGCTTTGCTCCCTCAGGCACTGGACTGCTTGACCGTGTGCATGGCATTATGAAGTCTGAAGACTACCAACAAATTTTGCAGCATAATGTAGGGCCCAGTGTGAGAAAGCTGGGTCTCCCTCAGAGGTCATGGATCTTCCAGCAGGACAATGACCCAAAACACACTTCAAAAAGCACTAGAAAATGGTTTGAGAGAAAGCACTGGAGACTTCTAAGATGGCCAGCAATGAGTCCAGACCTGAATCCCATAGAACACCTGTGGAGAGATCTAAAAATGGCAGTTTGGAGAAGGCACCCTTCTAATATCAGGGACCTGGAGCAGTTTGCCAAAGAAGAATGGTCTAAAATTCCAGCAGAGCATTGTAAGAAACTCATTGATGGTTACCGGAAGTGTTTGGTCGCAGTTATTTTGGCTAAAGGTTGTGCAACCAAGTATTAGGCTGAGGGTGCCAATACTTTTGTCTGGCCCATTTTTGGAGTTTTGTGTGAAATGATCAATGTTTTGCTTTTTGCTTCATTCTCTTTTGTGTTTTTTCATTTAAGACAAATTAAATGAAGATAATAATACCAAAGAATTTGTGTTTGCAATCATTTTCAGGAAGAAACTGAGTATTATCTGACAGAATTGCAGGGGTGTCAATACTTTTGGCCACAACTGTAACTTGTTGCTTTAAAATCTATGAATTTAAACACCTTAATTTTCTGTTCCAAATCCCAATTATCAGAAAGTTGTCTGCAAATGTTGTTCACTATTTGCATCTACATACTGAAGTCCTGTTATATTGCTATCAGCACAATCTATAATACACAGTTACAAATGTTTCAAATTCCTGAAAACAGAGAAAGAAAAATGCAAACTCAGCAAGAGTTCTGATGCATGGTTTGCTTGTCTGACAATTGTGCTTAACAAAGAATAGTATAGTTACATATGAGTATTGTACAAAGAATTTGTGAAAGTATATTTGTAAAATGGACATGAGCATTAACCCCTTAAACCCCAAGGGTGGTTTGCACGTTCATGACCGGGCCAATTTTTACAATTCTGACCACTGTCCCTTTATAAGGTAATAACTCTGAAACGCTTCCATGGATCCCGGTGATTCTGACATTATTTTCTCGTGACATATTGTACTTCATGTTAGTGGTAAAATTTCATTCAAATAACTTGCGTTTATTTGTGAAAAAAGGGAAATTTGGTGAAAATTTCGCAATTTTCCAAATTTGAATTTTTATGCCCTTAAATCACAGAGATATGGCACACAATAAACTTAATAAATAACATTTCCCATATGTTTACTTTACATCAGCACAATTTTGGAACCAAAATTTTTTTTTGTTAGGAAGTTATAAGGGTTAAAAGTTGACCAGCAATTTCTCATTTTTACAACACCATTTTATTTTTACGGACCACATCACATTTGAAGTCACTTTGAGGGGTCTATATGATAGAAAATACCCGAAAGTGACACCATTCTAAAAACTACACCCATCAAGGTGCTCAAAACCACATTAAAGAAGTTCTTTAACCCTTCAGGTGCTTCACATGAATTTTTTTGAATGTTTAAAAAAAAAAATGAACATTTAACTTTTTTTCACAAAAAAATTATTTCAGGTCCAATTTTTTTTATTTTACCAAGGGTAACATGAGAAATTGGACAGCAAAAGTTATTGTGCAATTTCTCCTGAGTACGCTGATACCTGATATGTGTGGGGGAACCACTGTTTTGGCGCATGACAGAGCTCAGAAGTGAAGGAGCGCCGTTTGACTTTTTCAATGCAAAATTGGCTGGAATTCAGATCGGACGCCATGTCATGTTTGGAGAGCCCCTGATGTGCCTAAACAGTGAAAACCCCCCACAAGTGACCCCATTTTGGAAACTAGATCCCCCAAGGAACTTATCTAGATATGTGGTGAGAACTTTGAACCCACAAGGGCTTTACAGAAGTTTATAACATGCAGCCGTACAATTAAAAAATCATATTTTTTCCACAAAAATGATCTTTTCACCCCCAATTTTTATTTTCCCAAGGGTAACAGGACCCTAAAAGTTATTGTGCAATTTGTCCTGAGTACGCTGATACCCCATATGTGGGGTAAACCACAATTTGGGCGCATGGCAGAGCTCGGAAAGGAAGCAGCGCCATTTGACATTTTTGGCTGGAATTGAGATTGGACACCATGTCGGATTTGGAAAGCCCCTGATGTGCCAAAACAGTAGAAACCCCCCACAAATGACACCATTTTGGAAATTAGACCCCCCAAGGAACTTATCTAGATGTGTGGTGAGAACTTTGAAGGGCTTCACAGAAGTTTATAACGTACAGCCGTACAATTAAAAAATCATATTTTTTCCACAAAAATTATCTTTTCACCCTCAATTTTTATTTTCCCAAGGGTAACAGGACCCTAAAAGTTATTGTGCAATTTGTCCTGAGTACACGGATACCCCACATATGGGGATAAACCACTATTTGGGCGCATGGCAGAGCTCGGAAGGGAAGCAGCGCCATTTGACTGGAATTGGGATTGGACGCCATGCCGCGTTTGGAAAGCCCCTGATGTGCCTAAACAGTGGAAACCCCCCCCCACAAATGACACCATTTTGGAAACTAGACCCCTTAAGGAACTTATCTAGATGTGTGGTGAGCGTTTTGAACCCCCAAGGGCTTCACAGAAGTTTATAACGCCCGGGCGTGAAAATAAAAAAATCATATTTTTTCCACAAACATGATCTTTTAGTCCCCAATTTTTTTCTTTTCCTAAGGGTAACTGGAGAAATTGGACCCCAAAAATTGTTGTCCAATTTGTCCTGAGTACGCTGATAGCCAATATGTGGGAGAAAACTACCGTATGGGCACACATCGGGTCTCGGAAGGGAAGTAGTGACGTTTTGGAATGCAGACTTTGATGGAATGGTCTGCGGGTGTCATGTCGTGTTTGTGCCTAAACTGTTGAAACTCCCCACCAGTGACCCCATTTTGGAAAATAGATCGCCCACAGAACTTATCTAGATGTGTGGTGAGCACTTTGAACCCCCAAGTGCTTCAAAGAAGTTTATAACGCCTGGGCGTGAAAATAAAAAAATCATATTTTTTTCCACAAAAATGATGTTTTTGCCACCAATTTTTTATTTTCCTAAGAGTAACAGGAGAAATTGTACCCCAAAAGTTGTTTTGCAATTTGTCCTGAGTAGGCTGATACCCCATATGTGGTGTCAGGAACACCGCACTGAACTTGCTCACTGAGCCAGTGCGCGTGTCCTGAGTACAAAAACAGTACTCAAAGATATCTGTGGAGCAGGGCAGCAGCGGAGACGATGCGTGCTTCAGACTATCAGGACCTGAAGCACGTGACTGCTGGGGGCGTGGCCTAAGCTCCACAGAGCTAGGAGCTGCAGGGAAACTCCTAGAAAGGTAACTACAGGACAATGTTACCAAAGGGCATAGACAGAGACAGAAACCAGATCAAGCCGTGTCAAAGCACGAGATAGCAATACAGTACCAAAGGGTTAGACAGAATGGATAGTCAGGACGTAGCAATAGATCAGAAAACCAGAACGGGCAATAGACAGTACGATAGAGACAAACTGTAACAGAGTAACGATAGCCAAGCCAGGAGGTCAGAACCAGAAAAGACAATAGTGCCAAAACGAGAGATGGAGTACAGAGTGAGGGAACAGACCGGGTCATACACGGGAAGCAAACAAGCAACACAGAATACACGCACACCAGGGGTCAGACACACCAGAACAAAAGTATAGCTGACAGATAACCCAGGTAAAGAGCGAGCATAAATACCCCTCCCAGATCCAGAAAGAGGCCATGAACACTTAGCCCTGTGAGTGCAGGGCAAGAACCCTATTCAAACCATGACATGTGGGGGTAAAACACTGTTTGGGCGCATAGCAGAGCTTGGAAGGGAAGGAGCACCGTTTGACTTTTTCAACGCAGAATGGGCTGGAATTGAGATCAGACGCCATGTTGCGTTTGGAGAGCACCTGATGTGCCCACACAGTGGAAACCCCCCAATTCTAACTCCAACCCTAACCCCAAAACACCCCTAACCCTAATCTCAGCCCTAACCCTAGCCCTAACTTTATCCCTAGCCCTAACCCTAATGTGAAAATGGAAATAAATACATTTTTTTAATTGTATTATTTTTCCCTAACTAAGGGGGTGATAACGGGGGGTTTGATTTACTATCTTTAGCGGATTTTTATGTTTGGCAGCTGTCGCACGCTAAAAGACGCTTTTTATTGTAAAAATAGTTTTTGCATCACCACATATTGAGAGCTATAATTTTTCCGTATTTTGACCCACTGAGTCATGTGAGGTCTTATTTTTTGCGGGACGAGTTGAAGTTTTTATTGGTACCATTTTCGGGCACGTGACATTTTTTGATCGCTTTTTATTCCGATTTTTGGGACGCAGAATGAACAAAAACCAGCATTTCAAGAATTTCTTTTGGGGGGTGCGTTTACACCGTTCCGCGTGCGGTAAAATTGATATAGCAGTTTTATTCTTTGGGTCAGTACGATTACAGCGAGACCTCATTTATGTCGTTTTTTATGTTTAGGCGCTTTTATGCAATAAAAACAATTTTATATAAAAAATAATTATTTTTACATCGCTTTATTCTGCGAGCTATAACTTTTTTATTTTTTCACTGATGATGCTTATTTTCCACTGATGATGGTAGTGAGGAAGCCGGCTCTCTGCAGGCCCCCGAAGGTCCCCGCCGCCATTTTGGAACTGGGGACCTGCAGGGAAGGAGGCCCCCGCGGCAGCGCTGCTGCGGGGGTCTCAGGGAAGCACGGAGGGAGCCCCCTCCCTCCCGATGCTTCCCTAAACCCCCGGTACACTGCAATCGTGTTTGATTGCAGTGTGCCAGGGGTTAACGTGTGCCGGGTGTCAGCTGTGATAATCAGCTGACAGCCGGCCGCGCTCAGTGGCGCTCACCACGTGAGCGCCGCTGATCGCTATGATGTACTATCCCATCCATGGACATAGGGGCCCGGGTCCCATGGACGGGATAGTACGTCAGAAGGCAGAAAGGGGTTAAAAGGAAATGAAAACAGTTTGTTTGGTTAAATAAACTTCTTCGTATTAGAAGAGCCATTTTAATCATTCCAAATTTTAAGGGGGTATAGTTTTGCCCAACTTCAGATCTTAAACAATGCTTCCCACCTGTCTAGGATATTGGACTGGTGTAGGAATGGTACCAGAAAAGCATTGGTCAGGATTTAGCAAAGCTTTACAAATATCCCTCTCATATTGGCCCCCTGGTTGGACTCTTCTTTGCTCAAAGCGCTTAAAACACATCCCACAATTGGGGCTACTGTGGATTGCTGTTTCTTTCCCACAGTACGTGACTATATCATACAATACTCTTATACTGTATGTTTCCCATTTTGGGTAATCCACCTTTTTCCCTGGGCCTCGATGACAGTGTTTTTCAAGTTTGGATACATAGGGACTGTAATAAAAACACACGAGAGAGAGCCAGGGGGATACGGATATCACCCCGCCGTCACCAATCTGCGATGGAGCGTACACAGTCGCAACTCTTTCGTGCCCCCCTTACCCTCAGGTCAGTCAGGGAACTGCATCTAGGATAAGTAGTCGCCGCAGACGCTGCTCTGCCACGTACTGGTTATCAGAGCACTCTACAGTGAGGGCGGTGTATATATATATATATATATCTCATCAGTCTCAGACCGGGAATATATATGTAAACCTCTGGTCCTTCACTGACAGGGTCCCTCAATAACACCAGAATGGTATGCTGCCACCAGTTCTTCATTAAATATAAGCCCGGTCCATTGACAAGCTTATATCAGGTCAGAAACCAACCCCAGGTAGTGTATAAGTACTAGCCAAACATACGGACGTGAGAAATCGGGTTTCGAGACAAAAGAACAACCCAAAATTAATTGATATTTTAATTGCCTAAAGGCACACTAGATGCTATGAATATATACAGAGTAATATACAGAGGTTACAGCCAGAAGTACAGATAAAAGAAGGGTACATGTTGAGGATAGTAGTTAACTGTATGTGTCAAGTTACTATTTCTAATCACTTGTGGATGAGAGGAAGATCGTATCCACAGGCACCTTCTTAGTTTCTGGTCCGTCTCCACACGTGACGTGATGTGGCTTCTATGGCAGAACAAAGAGTGTGTGTAGCTAGCTTTTAACCCCTAGCTCGCTCCCTCTCTTATTTGCCACCGCCCCTCTGGGTTGGACTGAACTCTCCTCCCTTGATCTCCTAGCTGAAATTCCAAATATCTACGATGGGTCATAACTTCCTAGTGGGAGATCCAAATGGGACGACTGATGTCTCAACGGGTTTGTTGGGGCTGTACCAATATGGAGTCCAAACTTGGGTTGGCTAAGTGGTTCTGGAGAGCCAGTCTCGATAGCTCAGTATCCAGGACAGCTAGAGAAATTTGAAATGCAGGGGTACGTGCGGAGGGCTCCCAGGGTTCTGATGATATATTGGACTTAACCCTGAGATACACGGTACTCTCATAACTCATCTCTAGGTGTCGGAGCCCAAGTGTCTAGAACTTTCTCT
Organism: Dendrobates tinctorius; assembly: GCF_039654945.1. NCBI lineage: Eukaryota > Metazoa > Chordata > Amphibia > Anura > Dendrobatidae > Dendrobates > Dendrobates tinctorius. The sequence goes on along the minus strand of NW_027361848.1, from coordinate 11,274,634 downwards.
TAATTTTGGCTGCCTTGCACAAAAGACAGCAGGAGGTCCTAGCTCTGCCCCTCCTCGCCTTCATTAACACATGGCCTCTAATTCTCTGGCCATTTGGCAAAAGTTCTGTTCTTTTTGTTAAACAATACATTTTTTATTCAAAAAAGAAATCTTATAACAACAGAAATAACTTGTTTACACAGTTATATCAATATAGCAGTCATGTCCAAATTATCACCACTAGTATAAACTAATTCCAAATTGGATATTATAGGAGAGGGGAGAGAAAGAAAGGATCACACAGAAGGAAAGGCTGCCGGGATTGGACACAGAAGGTAAATTAATGGATAGTTGGGGGGGAATGAGCTTTAGGAGCTTTGTTTTAAACATTTTTGTATACCAATTTGACCAATCTGATTATGAGAAGACCATAAAAAACAGAAAAAAATATTAAAAACCATCCTAAGTGTGAGCTATATCCAATCCAGAAGCCTCCCAATTCTCCCACTGGCGACTGACTCTTTCTTTTTGTTTTATCGAGTGAACCAAACAACATTCATGTAGATAATGAGAATTTATCCTACAAATGAGTTCCTCCTGTGAGGAGGTAGTAGCTTCTCTCCAGTGACTTGCCAAGCTCTAACGGGCCGCTGTCAAAACATGGGTTATTGTTGGAACTAAGTTTGGGGGAAGAAGACTGCCAAGGACCCCTCTAGTGTTAAAGGGAATCCTCTTATCTTGGGGCACCACCACCATGCATGACCCAGATCCCCTTTTTTACCACATACCTTCCAGCATAATGAGGAATATGATTTGCTAAATTTGGAAATTTTATAAGGGGTCAGATACCAGTTCATATGTATCTTTAGTTGTTCAAAATGATTAATGCAGGAGGAGTACCTTTTAGTAAATGTGGCCGCAGTCCACCAGTGTTCGGGGGTAGATGAAAAAGATAGTGCTTTCTCCCAGACATTCATATAAGGGAGTTTGACCGACTCCGCTGGCAAATTAAGAGTCCTATAAAACAAAGACAATCCATGTGTATTTGGATATTCTACTTTAAAATAGTTCTGCATCATGTCTGATGGGTCAGGATTCCACCCAGCTGGAAATGTACACAAATGGATAAATTGACAAATTTGGAGGTACTGATAAAAGCATATTTTGAGAATCTTGTAAAGTTGGGACAAATCTGCAAAGGAGGGGAACAGGGCCATCTAAGAGTTTGTCAAGGCTGCTTATTACACCTGACCCCACCCACAGGTCTAGCGACAACCCAGAGATGTGTGCCTCTATTGCGTTTACAGAAATGCATGTAAATAGGGATTTTGTCAGTGTTCTATCAAGGTTATTCCAATAAGATATCAACGAGGACATCATATGTAAGGGAAAATTCAAATTCAGAGGCTTCAGTAGTTCGATCTCTAGCAAAAGTCTAGTAGACATGTGGGGAGAAAACTGTCTTTTTATTTGGAACCATCTATAATTAAGATCCCATCCCACCAATCCTTTGAGAATGGCTGCCTTGTGGTAAGATTTGGTACACCCATGCCACAATGGGAATATTGGAAATGCAGAACCCTTTACGCCACCCTTGGTTTTTTGTTTTTCCAAATAAACTTACCCAATAAGGATTGCAGGAGCCCTTTCCATCTAGATGGGAATTTGAGGGGGAGACATCTAAACAAGTAGGTAATCTTAGGCAGTAACATCATTTTTACCATTTGTATTCTGGCAACCCAGGATAGTGGAAGAAGGGTCTGCCTTTCCAAGTCCCCATGAACTTCTGAAATCAATGATTCACGTTTCATCTTACTTAGATTTCCAAATTTTGTAATTTTAATTCACAAATATGTAAATCCCGCTTCCTCCCACTTAAAGGGAAAATGCTCTAGTATTCTATCCTTTACCAAAGATGTAATATTTATGGGGAATATGATAGACTTTGTGGCAATTCATTTGTAATATGAATTTCTGGAGTGCCATTAGACACCACAAACTGGTTCAAGGTGAAGCCAAACGCACTCACCACCATGTTCGGATTAGAATATAAGGCCAATAGGAGGGGGCGTGGCCTAGGATCCTGGCTATGTAGGAGGCAGGAGTCCAGAGTGTTGTGAGTTCATTTTCCCCTTCACTACTGAGGCCCAAGGAACTCCCACTTCTGGTAAAGAAAGGTAGTGAGCCTGATTATCAAACACCTGAGTCTGATGATGATGACTGGCTGAGTGGAGTTACTGACTGGATATAAGGCTGCCGACGCCCTTCTGCCCTGCGGGTGATTTCTCTGTGGGATCCTTGGAGACCAGTCTGAATTCCTGCTCCTCTAAAGCTAAGTTTTCTGCTCGGATTTTTGCATTTGTGCTTAGACCTTGTTTTGCTTTGTTTTTCTGGATTTCTGCCATTCCCTGCTGGGGTGTGCTGAATTCCTTTAGCTCTGTCTTCTGAAAATACCTGAGTGCTGATTTAGTTTTTGAAGCCTAGCTGCTTCAGGGTCTTTTTCATATCAGCTTGTTGGCTTATGTCTTTGATAGGGTTTTGGCAGATTGCAGACAGCAACCTTCCTTTCCTGTTCTGTTTAGCTAGCTTGGGCCCCATCGTTTGCTCAGCCTATCTTTCTATCTGTGTGAGTGTTTTTTCATCTTGCTTCACCGTCATTATATGTTGGGGGCTGCCTTTTACTTTGGGGTCTGCTCTGGGGCAGTTAGATTTCCTTTTCTGTCTTTAGGCTATTTAGCGCTCCGGCTGTGATCGAGGGGTCTAGGGCATCGTAGGAACCCCCCACGGCTACTGCTAGTTGTGTTGATAGGTTCAGGGGTCTGCAATCTGATAGTTGCCAACTTCTCTGGTTTTCTGGACGTAGCTTCTATTTTTGTGTCTGCCTCCTACGGTGACTCAATCATAACACCAGAGCTCCCGGTCTGATATCCCAAAAGTGACCCTCAAAGCGACTGGAGGTTTACTTGAACAACTCTATTTGGTCCATAAGAGTTCCCTGATCTACCAGGACCAAGTTGATCCATCTTTCAAGCTCCTTTGGTCAGGAAAGAGTGAAATATCAGCCCTTCAGGAACTGACAGTGTGAACAGTGTGGAAGCGGCGGAAGGATACCGCTCATCACTGTGGACCTTCCTGAGGAGATAATTTCATATCGAGTGCAGCGTTCGTTTGTTTGTTTTTTTTTGACAAGAGGATTACTAAATTCATCACACCCTGCCTTGAGGTACCCGTCTAATCAGTCTAGACGGAGGCACAACAACATTCCTGACTTTTAGCTTGCAGCGTGACGGAGCAGAGCTGAGGGGCGGAGTGGTACCGCTCATCATCGTGGGCTTCCCTGAGGAGATATCTGAAGATGAGTGCAGCTGTTTTCGGGCAGGAGAACTGGTGGGGACGTCTCTTCCTGCCTTGAGGGTACCCGTCCCTACCCTCTAGACCAAGTCACACTGACATCTTTTCCATTTAATCCTGGTGGACGGGCTTGCAGCGGCTGGATCTACAGACGCAGGGTTCAAAAATAGTCCCGGCTGCGACGCTTGTACACACAGCAGCGGGACCAGCTCTCAGACGGCAGCGGCTCATGATCTTTTTCTACTCGTGGGTCCATTTCTCTGAGCCCTATTAATATCTATGAGAGGCACTTTTGGGTCATTATCCACCTGTGAAACAGTCTGGACAGCCTGAAGTATTTCTATGACAGGAAAGGATTAACCCATTCCTCACAAACCGTCTTAGTACTGTTTACATACAGTGGACTCTGCACTCTGCCCATTTGAGTTTTTATTAACCCCTTTCTGCCATGAGACGTACTATCCCGTCCATGTGCCCTGGGACGTAATTCCCAGGGACGGGATAGTACGTCATAGCGATCAGCGGCGCCCACGTGGTGAGCGCCGCTGATCGCGGCCGGGTGTCAGCTGTCACCCAGCACGATGTGTCAGGGGCGTTCACAGACCACCCCGACACGTTAACCCCTTGTACACCGCGATCAAACACGATCGCGGTGTACCGGGGGTTAAAGGGAAGCATCGGCAGGGAGGGGGCTCCCTCCGTGCTTCCCTGAGCCCCCCACGGCAGCGCAATGTGCAGCGCTGCTGTGGGGGGCTCCTTTCCTGCAGGCCCCCGAATCCAAGATGGCGACGGGGGCCTGCAGGGAGCCGGCTTCCTCAGTGCCTGCAAAGCATAGGCATGAGGAAGTCTGCAGCAGTGCCTGTGACAGATCGCCGATCTGTCACAGTGATCTGTGATGTGACAGATCAGCGATCTGTCACAGGACAGTGATGTCCTACCTGGGACTATGTAATAAAGTAAAAAAATAAAAAAAAGTGTTAAAATAATTTTAAAAAAATCGCCAAATAAAGTAGAAAAAAAAAATATCCCCCCAATAAATTCATTTTTTGGAAATAAAAAAAAACAAAACAATAAAAGTACACATATTTGGTATCGCCGCGTCCGTAGCGACCTGCCCTATAAAACTGTCCCATTAGTTAACCACTTTAGCGAACCCCTTAAAAAATAAAAATAAAAAAAGAAGCAAAAAATAATGATTTATTATCATACCGCCGAACAAAAAGTGCAATAACGCGCGATCAAAAAGATGCATATAAATATCCATGGTACCGCTGAAAATGTCATCTTGTCCCGCAAAAAACAAGCTGCCATACAGCATCATCAGTAAAAAAATAAAAAAGTTATAGCTCGCAGAATAAAGCGATGCAAAATTACGGTAATTATTTTTTATATAAAATAGTTTTCAATGCATAAAACCGAAAAAACATAAAAAAAGACCTAAATGAGGTATTGCTGTAACCGTACTGACCCGAAGAATAAAGCCGCTTTATCAATTTTATCGTACGCGGAACGGTGTAAACGCACCCCCCCAAAAGAAATTCATGAAATGCTGGTTTTTGTTCATTCTGCGTCACAAAAATCAGAATAAAAAGCGATCAAAAATGTCACGTGCCCGAAAATGGTACCAATAAAAACGTCAACTCGTCCCGCAAAAAATAAGACCTCACATGACTCGGTGGGTCAAAATATGGAAAAATTATAGCTCTCAATATGTGGTGATGCAAAAACTATTTTTACAATAAAAAGAGTCTTTTAGCGTGCGACAGCTGCCAAACATAAAAACCACCATAAATAGTAAATCAAACCCCCCGTTATCACCCCCTTAGTTAGGGAAAAGTAATAAAATTAAAAGAAAATGTATTTATTTCCATTTTCCCATTAGGGTTAGGGCTAGGGTTAGGGTTAGGGCTAGGGTTAGGGGTGTGTTGGGGTTAGGGTTGGAGTTAGAATTGGGGGTTTCCACTGTTTGGGCACATCAGGTGCTCTCCAAATGCAACATGGCATCTGATCTCAATTCCAGCCAATTCTGAGTTGAAAAAGTCAAATGGTGCTCCTTCCCTTCCAAGCTCTGCCATGCGCCCAAACAGTGTTTTACCCCCACATATGGGGTATCAGCCTACTCAGGACAAATTGCAAAACAACTTTTGGGGTCCAATTTCTTCTGTTACCCTTAGGAAAATAAAAAATTGGGGGCAAAAATATCATTTTTGTGGAAAAAAATGATCTTTTTATATTCACGCCCGGGCGTTATAAACTTCTGTGAAGCCCTTGGGGGTTCAAAGTGCTCACCACACATCTAGATAAGTTCCTTAGGGGGTCTAGTTTCCAAAATGGGGTCACTTGTGGGGGGTTTCCACTGTTTAGGTACATCAGGGGCTCTCCAAAAGCAACATGACACCCGCATACCATTCCATCAAAGTCTGCATTCCAAGACGTCACTACTTCCCTTTCGAGCCCCGACATGTGCCCATACAGTAATTTTCTCCCACATATGGGGTGTCAGCGTACTCAGGACAAATTGGACAACAACTTTTGGTGTCCAATTTCTCCTGTTACCCTTGGGAAAATAAAAAAATTGGTGACTAAAAGATCATGTTTGTGGAATAAATATGATTTTTTTATTTTCACACCCGGGCGTTATAAACTTCTGTAAAGCACTGGAGGGGTCAAAGTGCTCACCACTTGTCTATATAAGTTCCTTGGGGGGTCTAGTTTCCAAAATGGTGTCATTTGTGGGGGGTTTCCACTGTTTTGGTACATCAGGGGTTTTCCAATCGCGACATGGTGTCCGATCTCAGTTCCAGCCAAAAACGTCAAATGGCGCTGCCTCCCTTCCGAGCTCTGCCATGCGCCCAAATAGAGGTTTACCCCCACATGTGGGGTATCAGCGTACTCAGGACAAATTGCACAATAACTGTTAGGGTCCTGTTACCCTTGGGAAAATAAAAATTGGGGTGAAAAGATCATTTTTGTGGAAAAAATATGATTTTTTAATTGTACCGCTGTACGTTATAAACTTCTGTAAAGCCCTTGTGGGTTCAAAGTTCTCACCACATATCCAGATAAATTCCTTGGGGGGTCTAGTTTCCAAAATGGGGTCACTTGTGGGGGGTTTCCACTGTTTAGCTACATCAGGGGCTCTCCAAACGTGACATGGCGTCCGATCAGAATTCCAGCCAATTTTGCATTGAAAAAGTCAAACGGCGCTCCTTCCCTTCTGAGCTCATCCATGCGCCGAAACAGTGGTTCCCCCACACATATCAGGTATCAGCGTACTCAGGACAAATTGCACAATAAATTTTGCAGTCTAATTTCTCCTGTTACCCTTGGTAAAATAAAAAAAATTGAACCTGAAGTATTTTTTTTGTGAAAAAAAGTTAAATGTTCATTTTTTTTTTTTAAATATTCAAAAAATTCCTGTTAAGCACCTGAAGGGTTAATAAAATTTTTGAATGTGTTTTTGAGCACCTTAAGGGGTGCAGTTTTTAGAATGGTGTCACTTTTGGGTATTTTCAATCATATAGACCCCTCAAAGTGGCTTCAAATGTGATGTGGTCCGTAAAAATAAAATGGTGTTGCAAAAATGAGAAATCGCTGGTAAATTTTTAACCCTTATAACTTCCTAACAAAAAAAAATTTTGGTTCCAAAATTGTGCTGATGTAAAGTAAACATGTGGGAAATGTTACTTATCAAGTTTTTTGTGTGCCATATCTCTGTGATTTAAGGGCATTAAAATTCAAAGTTGGAAATTTGCGAAATTTTCACCAAATTTCCATTTTTTTCACAAATAAACGCAAGTTATTTGAATGAAATTTTACCACTAACATGAAGTATAATATGTCATGAGAAAACATGTCAGAATCACCGGGATCCATGGAAGCGTTTCAGAGTTATTACCTCATAAAGGGACAGTGGTCAGAATTGTAAAAAATGGCCCGGTCATTAACGTGCAAACCACCCTTGGGGCTTAAGGGGTTAAGTGACCCTTTTACTAACTTCGGTGATATCTGACAGCTGGGGTCCTGGGTCTTTTCACTCAGCCTGCACAAAATATAAAGGTTTTGCCGCAAAAGAGTATATACCTGTTTACTCCATTGGTCCAGCCATCATTACTGGGCAGACATCTGGAGTGATAGTCAAGTAACAAAGCAGACTACATAAAGCTGTTCCCTCAGAAATCATTGAGGGTATGTTGTGATCTCCACTTGTGAACCCTCTGGAGAAACCTACAATCCCTGCATCAATTAAAGGATAAAGGAGATTCCGGCTATTATAATTCAACTTCCACCCAGCTGTCTGTTCTGGTCTACCAGGAGTACTTGTAAAAACTGAGGCTTCATTGTTGTCAAATTTTGAAACCTACAAATCTGGAAGATTTTGTTTATTGGATTCCTGCTTTTCATACCCAACCCTTGTTCTCTTTGGAACCAATCAGGAATAGTCCACCATGAAGATACCTTGCTGGTGCAAAACTAGTTCTTAAAGGGACACTCACCTGCTGCTCTATTCCATATTCCTGTTATACAACCGGATCTTAGTACTCTGATTTTCCTAAATTTCCAGAATGTTCCTACATTCTCAGAGTATATTTCTATAGTTAGATCTTAATATCGTAATTTGTTTGATAAGTTTTATTAATTCTCGTATATTTTCTGAAATCTCGTAATTTCTGTATTTGTCTGATAACCCACTTTAACTCTTGTGCATTTTTTTAAATCTAGTGATATTTATGTTATATCCCATGGAGTCTATTTCTAAAAATTGAATTCTAGTATTTCATTTAATTATTGTATATTTGCAACCCAAACCTTGCTAAAAGGGTTCTTGAACAAAATGGATGCTGTAAATCTGAGAAACAAAACTAATTCTCAAAAAACACTCTGTCCCACATGGGAGCTACCTCTGTTGTGAGTTTATTTTCTGGTCTACCAGTCAGGCTCCCTCTGGTGGTAACAGGAGGTAGTGAGGCTGATTTAATCAGTAGAGATCTGCAACCTGATAATGAGGATGACAATTGGTCCTCAGGAATCTCAGATTGGATTTAAGACAGCCAACGCCCTTCTCTGGTGCTGGTGATTCCTTCTGCTTGTCAGGTCTTGGTTCTCAGCTCTGTTCCAGTCAGCTCAAGCTAAGTTTCTCTGCTAATGCTCACACTTGATTTTGTTGTTCGATTCATTTTTTGTGTGGTCAGCCAGCCCCGGCTGGGACTGTGCTGAATTTCCACTCTTATTTATCTGTGTTTGCCAATTTGCTTTTTGTCCCTTATTAGATTGGCCTCTTTTTTCCTCTGTCTCAGAATATTTCAGAGTGCTGATATAGTGGGAGAAGTCTAGTGACTTCAGGGTTAATTTTGTTATAAGAAGTGTTGGACATTATTTTGTAGGGTTTTGGGCAGATTGCAGACAGTGTCTTTCCTTTCTTCTCCTTTCTAGTTAGTTTGGGCCCCATCGTTTGCTCAGCCTATTTTCCTACCTGTGTTTGTGTTTTCATCTTGTTTCACCGTCAATACATGTGTGGGGGCTGTCTTTCCTTTGGGGTCTGCTCTGGGGCAGTTAGTTTTCCCTTTTCTTGCTTTAGGCTTATTTAGTCCTCCGGCCGTGACGAGGCGTCTAGGTTCATCGTAGGCACGCTCCACGGCTGCTGATAGTTGTGTCGTTAGGATCAGGGATCTGCAATCTGCATAGTTACCAACCTCTCTGGTTTTTCTGGGCTTAGCATGTTTAGGTTTTTTCCTCCTCGGTGACCCATTCATAACATACCTCACAGTCATATGAAGACTTTCCTAGCTTACTAAGCCCGGGCAAGTCGAGGTCCCTATTGAAAGGAGATGAGTCAAGGTCTTCCTTTCTAAAACAATTGCAGATTCCAACCTATAATAAAACTACTAAGGAGGGTAATGGCACTGGCCAAAAAATAAATTCATTGTCCAAATCTCAAACTAACAGGCCCTCCTTTAAAGGAGACTCTAAAGATGCATCTAACCCTTCAAACCAAAGTAATCCTCCTTTAAAGGGGATGGACACCGCTATCTCGGCAAAAAGAAAAGACCCCAGTGATCATGAGAGCAAATTCCATTCTCTCACTGAAGAATCTGACAGTTTTTCAGATGATTATTCCCCAAACAATAGTCCAGAGAGACAAAGGGTTAAAATATCACACGAAACCTTAACACCAACAATGGCAGTTGCCCCTCCTTCACTTAATCTAGACCAATATCTTGGTTCTAGTAGACAAGTTACAGAAGGAAATACATATTATAGCAAATGCCACTCTTACCCATAATTCTTCACTTAGGGTTCCTGGAGCACACAGCCCCAACGCGCGTTTCGGGGAGGAAGCCAACGCGAAACACGCGTTGGGGCTGCGTGCTCCGGGAACCTTTAGTGAGGAATTATGGATAAGAGTGGCATTTGCTATAATATGTATTTTTGATATATGTGAAATTGCTAGGGATCTCACAGGAGACCCTGCACACGGCACGGCTATTGAATCTACTCTTTTTTACAGTTTACATTCTTGCACATGCACTTTAAAGCCGTGTATTATGGTATAAATATATAACTTATATGACTTTGAACCTTCTTCCCACCTCTTTATGTTTATCTAAGGCAAGGTCTCTATACATTTACTTGTCTGTTCCTTCCCCGTATGTGAACCCTTTTATGTTTTTATGTACATCTATATGAACTTTTGTATATTGAGTACTTAATAAAATTTGCATTTTATTGGATTTACACTCAGTTGTTTTGCTTTATTATGTTTGAGGGAGTGTACCAGTTGGGAAATTTCCCTTGTCCTTTTGTAATCTGATCCAATGAAAGGATCATTCATTATATATTTACAATGCACTCTGTTCTTATTTGTATATATAACGCCCCAGTATTAAAAAATTGGCTTATTCAAAATGAATATTATGACACTTTTTGCTGCCTCAACACGTCCTCAAGGGAATACACCCATTATTCGGATATCCATATGACATCCTCACGTATTGATCTGATTCTTACAAATATTTTCACATTAACTAAGTTCCAAAGTATTAAAATCCTGAATAAGTCCTTATCTGATCATTCTCCAGTCTTAGCACAATTCACATTAGGCCCATCCCACGAAAATACCCACCTCTGGAAAAACAACCCATCACTTTTTAAAATACCTGAGTTTAGACAAGAGATTGAAAACCATATTGCCAACTTCGTTAATGAAAACCAATCAGACAAAATTGATATTTTCACATTATGGAATGCCCACAAGGCCGTACTAAGGGGAACTCTTATCCAGATTTCCTCGAGGTATAAAGAGAAAAACAGAGAAAAAATTGCCACATTACAAAAACAGATCAATGAGAGAGAGGAACGACAAAACAATTTGGCACATACTTCCCCTGTCCTTCAAGGGGAAATTTTAAAACTTAGACAAAGTCTAAGACTCGAAATCAGCCAAGAATTTGATGCGGTAATTAAGGCCTCAAAATTTAAGACTTATAAATCATTGAACAGACCCATCAGATACATGATGGCGAAATTGAAAAAGGAGAGAGTTAACAGAAGGATAAACAAGATAGTCTCCCTCTTGGGCGAAGCCAGAACACACCCGAAAGATATCACCAAATCATTCGCAGAATTTTACCAGCGTTTATATAATCTTAAAGACGACCCTCAGGCCTCTGTGTAGACCACAAATCTATTAATAACTTTCTTAGCGGATATCAACCTTCCCAGGCTGTCTCAATCAGACCTGGAAAAAATTGATAGCCCTTGCTTGGAAAAATAATTATTGGCCGTTATCAATAAATTAAAGGCCCAAAAATCCCCGGGACCGGATGGCTTCTCCACCGAATATTTCAAGACCTTTTCTAAGGCTTTGATACCACATATGGTCTCAGTATTTAGTGCAGCGTCCTCTCGGGGCTCCTTCCCAAAAGAGATGTTGAAAGCTGTGATTGTTTTGATCCCGAAAACGGGGGGGAGGGACCCGTAAAGAATGCAAATTTACCGGCCAATCTCGCTTATAAACAACATCATCAAAATTTATTCTAAATTACTTGATGAAAGATTAAAAAACATGCTCCCTCGTTTACTATCTGATGACCAGATTGGCTTTGTCGGGGGACGTCAGGTGGCGGATGGAGCGAGGAGAGATTTGAATTTAATTACCAGGGCAAATCTATCTAATATTAGATCGCCATTTCTGGTGTTGGATGTGGAAAAGGCCTTCGACAGGCTGAATTGGTCTTACCTGGAAGCAACTTTAACTAAACTTGGTTTTAGCCGAGGATTCCTGTCGGGGGTCTTTGCGTTATACTCTGCCCCCAGCGCCAGAATTTATGCTATTAATTGTCTCTCAGATCCGTTCTTCATCTCGAACAGAACAAGACAGGGATGCCCTCTGTCACCTCTGCTCTTTGTACTAGCAATAGAGCCACTGGCTGAAAAAATTAGATCCAACAAAAATTTAGTAGGATTTGATTTTCCTTCCTGTTGTTTTAAAATAGATCTATTTGCTGACGACCTCTTTTTGACCCTACTAGATCCCTTAAATTCCATTAGAGCACTGGCTGCAGACCTGGAAATGTTCTCAAAGGCCTCTTATTTCAAAATTAATTCTCACAAGTCAAAATTCTTGACCCTCAACATGCCCAACATGGAAATCGAGGAGCTAAAGATAAGTACTGAGTTTGCTTGGGAAGATAAGGGTATATAGTTTATCTTGGGATCACTTTAGCAAGTTCTATTCAAGCAACAGTCAAAACTAATCTAAATGGGATCCTTGCTACTGTCTCTGTGGATATTTCCTTTTTCAGGCAAACTGAACTCTGTTTGGTAGAGTGATGGTTGTGAAATCCATCATCCTGCCCAAAATTATCTATTTTTTTAGGACGCTCCCGATCACTCTTCCTTTCCAATCTATGCAACATTTACAAAGCCTACTAAAAACGTTTGTGTGGAATGAAGGGAGGAGGAGGTACGAGCCTGCCTAATCTGCACGCATACTATGTGGCCTTATTAATTAAACAGAGCTGGTTCTGGCTCAATAACAAACAGAACCCTCCAGCTTGGTTTTGCTTGGAGAGAGACATAAGTAAATTTGACTCTCTAAAAGAATTACTTTTCCACTTCTTGTTTCAAGAGCCTAGAAGGGTATCTTCTCATCCTATTTTCGGTCCCATCATTTCTGCATGGAGATCACTGATCAAACCATATAAAAAATTTAACAAAATCGAACAGGCCTTGGGGTTTCCACTTCAAATGGTGGCTTTAATATTTAACTTCCCTCTCTCAGAAATCTGGAGTAATTTAGGTATTAAAAAAGTAAAAAAAATATACACAATGGGTCAAATTTTCTCCCATTCAGCAAATTAAAACCCAAACATAATATCCCCTCCTCTGAATTTATCCCTTACTTAATGCTGAAAGATAAGGTACAAAAAATCCTGTTATGCAAAGCATTTAACTATGGGATTTTATTTCACTGCTGTGCAACCTAAATAATAATAATACCTGGAGCTTAAGGAATCTATACTCTTCTTTCAATAGAGAGGATCTCTCTTGCAAGAACATATATTTAAGGAGATGGGAATCTGACCTTGGGATTGTTATTCCGACTGAGCAATGGGACATCGTCACAAAAAATACATACAAATCCAACACGAGTCCTACTTCAAACTACTTAGAAGGTGGTGTTGTGGATTTATTTTTGATTTGGGTAGATTTACCCCTGTGCATACTGTGACCTGTCCTAATTAGGCAGAGTCTTATTGAGCGCTCAAAGAAGGAAAGACGCCAGACTTGGTTGGCAGCAATACCTCCCAGCAAAACTCTGGAAGTTTATTGAATATACTTGGTTTTATCACTTGTACAGAAAAGGAGTGGCTACTCATTAACATAGAGGCTTTACTTCTTAGCTAATTGGTCAGTTTTAATGCATAAACATATATGGGCATCGACCTAAGGTGACTTAAGCGTCAGATGATATACTGCTCTTTGTCTTACAATGTCAGCAATGTTCTGATATCGGCTGGCACATCTGGCCTAAACTTCCTCTTTCTATGTCTGGGACAAATATCACAAGACAATGCTATCATAAAATACCATCTGCTCCCCAGACTATCTCATGGGGGGGGCAGTAGGTCATTTCCACCAACTAGTTACAAGGTTCAAACTGTGAATATGTATCTGTGTGCATATAAGAATATATAAGAGTACATGAGTATATAGCAGTATATGGAGTATATAGCCTATAGCAGGCAAGTGAGATCTATATGAAATACATATACATATATATTTCCATAACAATCCCCACTTAGATATCACTTGCCCTAAAACCCTGCTCCTGGCCCAAAGCGCTGCAACTCTTTTATGCTGCCAGTGGACTGACATATGCCTAGTGCACACATCCTCCTCTATACAGACTTTTCGCAAATGGGCAGTCAGGAGATCTGTCCCTAAAGGGGGTGTGGTGCAATGTAATCAAAGTCTCTTAGCTAGCAGTCTATGCAGTCAGTGCATGTGTATTCTCCGTCAGGTAGGTAATTTATTCAGTCAGGGAGGTCATCCACAGCATCATTCCAGCTCAGGTGTATCTTCTGGTATGAAGGCCTTTTCCTGCAATGTGATGCGTGGATCCAGGCGGGGTTTTTCTCTCCAGGTCGGTGGCGTCAGCACTTGGAGAAGGGCCATTGGATCTGGGATCGAGTGCTTCTCTTTACAGACGTTTTTTCACCAACACTCAGCAGTCTCCTGACTTCAGGACGTGCATACCAGGCACCGAATCTGGACCTGGCAATGAGGGAGAAAAACTCGAGAATGGACATTAGCAAAATTCTTGATAAATTCAATTACACATGCAGACAAAGTATCATATTGCATAGACAACTGCTAAGTAAAGAATACCCCTAAACTGGGTTTTTTACCCAAATAAAGTCTCATATTGGTGACAGCTTTCTTTGAGCCTACGGGAGTGTCTAATGCCAGGGTTTGTCTGTCTCTTGGGCAAATTTTTTAGCATGCTAAATTTTTTAGCATGCTGCTCTTAAGTGTCCCACCTAGAGTTGAGCGACTTTTGGTTTTTTAGGGTCGAGTTTCGTTTCGTGAAACCCGACTTTTCCAAAAGTCGGGTCGAGCAAGATCGTCCGATTATAGGGAAAAGTCGGGGTCGTCCCGAAACACGAAACCCAATGTAAGTCAATGGGGAATAAAAGTCGGCAGTGAGAGGAGGACAGGAAACACACCTACAGTGCCCATTTGAATGCCAAAAGCATCAATTCTTCTTACTTAAGCTTGTCAACCTTAATTAACTTCATAATACAAGTTACGCACTTAAAAATGTGGGTTATTTGGCTAAAGTTGTGGGGGGGAGGGCTGGCTCCAGGTTTTCATGTGCCCTGAGCGAAAGAGCGCCCCTTTAACACATACCACAACTCATCATGCTCCGATACGGCAGAGAAATAGCGGTATAGTACAATGAAAAATACCTCACTTTTTACATCTCATGACGAGGCCCATCTATTTCTCCATACAGAATCATTGGTCCCATATAATGTTTGAAACAGTATATGATGAGCTCCACATAATGCTACAGTATATGTTGGTCCCCATGGATGAAGCTCCACTGTCTTATGGGCCCAAATAATGCTCCAAACATAATGGGCCCCATTTCTAATGCTCTAGTGTATAATGGGCCCTGTAAATGCTGCTCCAGTGTCTGATGTCCACCTTTGGAATGTTCCAGTGTATGGTGGGCCCCATCTATCATTCTCCAGAGTATAGTGCTCCCCAAAAATTGCTGTCCCAACATTGAAAACAATCAAATAAGTCTCCTCGCTAGGGAATCCCTGTACTAGTCTAGACTCCTCGTCGTCCCCATCTTCCATCTCACTGCACAGTATTTCAACTTTGCAAGTGCTGTGATCCTGGGCAAGCAGGGGGGGCCCACTCGTTGGCGACGGCACTGGCACAGGGCCCCTGATAGTACGGTGGTGTGTCTGATGGCGGTTGGGCCGAACCTGCACTTTCATCTGCAGCTTCCTCTTTGTCACCGTGTAAGATGGAACTGTATATGGGAAGGGTAACCTGAGTTTCATCAGGGTCAGATTCAGGCCGGGTAGCGTGCGAGGGGAATGTAGTGGTCTGGGTCAATGTACCAGCAGATTCATCGAGCAGTGGCTGGGCATCAGTGCACTTGTGTCGCCCCCAGGAGTACGGTCGCCACAGTGGCATTACCTTCTTCCTAGGGAGTGTGATGTCATGCTTGGGAGCAACGAAGGATCTCTCTAGCAGGTTAACTAATTGGGCGGCGTTATTCCCACGAGTCATGACCCTCCAAACAGCGTTCATGAAGGCAAAGTGTTTGTTTTACGTGGGCAGTATGGTTCCAAAGCTGAACCTTAAAGGAATGTCCAGAAGGGCACCACCAGGAGTGGAGCCTACGGTTAAATTCGACTCCACCTGGGAAACCTCAACCATGCCAGCTACAGAACAGATGCACACATTGCAAGCTTAATTCCGTTAACGAACGAGACTCCGTCATGCCCCGCGGTCCGAGTCCGGCTTACTAGAGGGACACGTGAGGCTCTGGCACATGAGATTGGCCAATAACTGGTGTGTCATGCCCTTACATGTCCGTGGCTGCATGTGCGCTACACTGAAAAGGCCAGCGTTTGTCGCTTACAGGTGCAGATAACCCGCTGAACAACGTTAGTGATGGGGATCACTGATTACAATTATTACCCGCGAACAATGATTTCCCAGTAAGTGCAGGTCAACCGCAGTTCCGGAATTAGGCCTAACCGTCATTCCTGAAAAAATGAAAAACTTACGTGTGCAAACCACAGGTGCTGTAGCTTGCTTAACAGCTCGCCAGCCGTTCTCACGCCCAGTATGGATTACACGTGATTGCACAAAGGTGAGAAAGGGTACTGTATCCCCGGATAACATGTATGGATAGCGTACACATTCAAAATATATGTCTATACATCAGGAGGCAGGCTCAGACGGTGTTAGGCCCAGTATGGATTGCACGTGATTGCACAAAGGTTAGAAAGGAAAGGGTACCGTTTCCCCGGATAACATGTATGGATAGCGTACACATTCAAAATATATGTCTATACATCAGGAGGCAGGCTCAGACGGTGTCAGGCACAGTATGGATTTGATGGCCCAGATTACACAGCGGAGGAGCAGGGAGAGGTAAAGATTGCAAATGCTGGGGCCCTGCCCAAGCAAGGGGGGCCCACTCGTGGGCGTCGGTACTGGCACTGGGCCCCTCATAGTACAGCGGTGTGTCTGACGGCGGGTGTGCACCACCACCGTCAGAGACACTTGATTGCACTATGAGGGACCCTGTGCCAGTGCCCGCGCCCAAGAGTCGGCCTACCCACCTGTCCAGGGCAACGGCACTCGCACGGTGTCGTGCGCTAGGTGGTGACCCCGGCCATGGGGGGGGGAGGCAGCACAGTTAGGGAGTTTTAGAAAATGGCATATGTTGATGTTGGACATTCAGCTGATGCAAAAGGCGAAATAGGTGAAGTCCCAGGAAGAGGTGGACCAAAGCAAGCCATTTTTCTGTCACCCTATGTGTCATCAGGGGAAGGTGGGACAAAATCCTTGGAAACCCATGCATGGTTCATTTTAATGAAGGTTAGATCATCCACATTTTGGGTTGACAGACGGGTCCTTTTTTCTGTCAGGATTGATCCAGCTGCACTGAAGACTCTTTCCGATAGCACACTTGCAGCTGGGCAAGCGAGCTCCTGTAAGGCATATTGGGCCAATTCAGGCCAGGTGTCCAGTTTAGCGGCCCAATAGTCAAAGGGGAATGACCTGTGTGGGAGAACATCGATATGGGAGGAAAAGTAGTTTGTAACCATAGTTGACAACTGCTGTCTCCTGTCACTTTCCATCGATGCAGTATTACCAGTTGTGTGAGCGGTATTTGAAAAATCAGTCCACAACATTGTCATGAAACCCCTGTCTCCAACGCCACTTCTGCTGTGTGCACCACGAACACCTCTGCCAAGCTGCCCCCGGCCCATACGGCTCGTGTGAGAACCATCACCGCTGCTGTGTGCTGGGAATGCCTCAAGCAACCGATTTACCAGAGTTGCTTGTTTATTAGCCAATATTAGGTCAAGGTTCTCCTGTGGCATGATGTTTTGTAATTTGCCTTTATAGCGTGGATCCAGGATGCTGGCCAACCAGTAGTCGTCATTGTTCATCATTTTGGCAATGCGGGGGTCCCTTTTTAGGATCTGCAAGGCATAATCTGACATGTGGGCCAATGTTCCCGGTGTCAATGATGCACTGCGAGTGCTGGGTGGAGGAGCACTTTCTGGCAAATCCACATCCCTCCAGTCACGCACAAACCCTGTACCAGACCTTGCCACGCCAATATTTTCACTTGCCCCACGAGATGCATCCTCCTCCCCTAAGTAATCATCCCCATCATCATCCTCCTCCTCCTCTTCTTCCTCCACCTCGTCCAGGAGAGGTCCCTGAGCAGACAATGGCTGAATGTCATCAAGGATTCCCTCCTCCTCTTCCTCCTCATCAACATTGGCTGCAGACGCCTGCTCCTTAAGGTGCGTCAAAGTTTGCATGAGCAGACGCATAAGTGGGATGCTCATGCTTAGGATGGCGTCGTCTGCGCATACCAGCCGTGTGCATTCCTCAAAACACTGAAGGACTTTACAGAGGTCTTTCAGCTTCGACCACTGCACACCTGTCAACTCCATGTCTGCTCTCAAAGTGCCTGGCCGTGTATCCTCCCACAAATGCATTATGGCCTGCCTCTGCTCGCACAGCCGCTCCACCATGTGCAGGGTGGAGTTCCACCTTGTTGCAATGTCGATAATGAGGCGGTGGTTGGGAAGGTGGAGCAATCGCTGCAGCTTCTGCATACGAACGGAGTGTACAGGCGACCGGCGGATGTGCGCGCACAGTCTTCGCACCTTCTGGAGCAGGGCTGTTAACTCCGGATAATTTTTGAGGAAGCACTGCACCACCAGGTTCAAGGTGTGAGCCAAGCAAGGTATGTGGCTGAGTTTTGAAAGGGCTATGGCTGCCACAAAATTACGGCCGTTATCACTAACTACCTTGCCTGCCTCAAGATGTACACTGCCCAGCCATGACTCAGTTTGTCGCTTCAAGTACTCGGCCAGCACCTCGGCGGTGTGTCTGTCGCCCAAACACATCATCTGCAACACAGCCTGCTGACGCTTTCCACTAGCTGCTCGATAGGGGGACACCTCGTGTGCAACAGTGGCAGCTGCAGATGGAGTGCTCGTACGACTGCGCTCTGTGGACGAGCTTTCGCTTCTGGAGGAGGAGGAGGAGGAGGAGGGTCGAACGCCTACAGCCAACTGTTTCCTATACCGTGGGCTAGGCAGCACTGTCCCACCACCGCTGTCCCCTGTGGACCCTGCATCCACCACATTAACCCAGTGCGCAGTTATGGACACGTAACGGCCCTGGCCATGCCGACTGGACCATGCATCAGTTGTGAGGTGCACCTTTCCGCTCACTGACTGCTTGAGTGCATGGACAATGCGGTCTTTCACATGATGGTGGAGGGCTGGGATGGCTTTGCGAGAGAAGAAGTGGCGACTGGGTAGGTCATAGCATGGTACTGCATAGGCCATGAGTTCGCGGAAAGCTGTGCTTTCCACCAACCGAAAGGGCATCATCTCAAACGAGATTAGTTTGGCAATGTGGGCGTTCAAACCCAGTGTACGCGGATGAGAGACTGAGTACTTTCTTGACCTACTCATAGTGTCTGGGAGGGTGAGCTGGACTTGAGAGCTGCATATGGTGGAAGTAGCGGTGGACAGGGCGGACTGAGAGAGGGTTGATGATGGTGATGGAGTTGGTGTTCTTTCTGATGGCCTAGAATCAGTCTTTCGTTGATATAACAGTGGGATTCCCTGACTGCTGTGGCCTTGCAACGACACCTCAACATTTGCTGCTGTGCTAACCGGTGGGCTTACAGTGGGGGAAACAATGTAGCGTTGCTGACTACCTTCGATGTGATCAGTTGCACATGTGGCACTTGAGGTTTGGTGTTGTGTCCACGCTTGCAAGTGCATGCTGGTTAAATATCTAAGCATGCAACTGGTATTCAAATTTTTCAGATTTTTCCCTCGGCTAAAGGTCTTTGCGCACTTCTTACAGATAACCTTGGCCTGATCATGAGGATTTTGTTCAAAAAAGTGCCACACTGCACTCTTCCTACTTTGGCAGACATTTTGCGGCCTAGCACGCTGTGATCTTTTGACCCTCTGGACAAGCTGTCCAGCAACTCTTTTGATGTTTGGAACCTGTCTTTGGAGTGCTCCGGGCCTGCCAGATAACAGCTGTTGCGATGTCGATGTCTGCTGTGGATGCTCCTCATCTGAGCTATTGGAAGCAGCACCCTCTTCCCCCAATGGATGCCAATCTGGGTCAACAACTGGGTCATCCATCACCTCCTCTTCTATGTCATGTGCACCTTCCTCTGTGTCAACGTGTATGGTGGTATAGGGTGCGGGAAGGGGCACCTGAGTCTCATCAGGGTCAGAATCTGGCTCTGTACACTGCGAGGACAATGTAGTGCTCTGAGTGAATGTACCAGCAGAATCATCCATCAGCGGCTGTGCATCAGTGCACTCCATGTCAGATTCATCTTGGCCTGGGTAATTCACCATTTGACTTGATAATCCAGGCATGGTATGTGAAAACAGCTCCATGGAGTAATCAGTAGTATGGCCTGCGTCATCCTTCAATCTTGGTTGGGGTGAAGGACACAAGGAAAGGTGTGGTTCATGAACATGAGCCTCCAATGACGACTCAGTGCTTTTACTTTTTACAACTGAAGAAGAGGAGGCGATAGAGCTGGAGGCTGAGTCAGCAATGTAAGACAAAACTTTTTCCTGATGCTCTGGCTTTAAAAGCGGTTTGCCAACTCCTAGAAAACTAAGCGTTCGAGGCCTTATGTAGCCAGACGATGACGCAGGCTCAACACCTCCTGCATTCGGTCCTATTTTGCTCTTGCCACTACCATCAGATCCACCACCAACACCATCATTACCAGCTGCCAACCCCCGCCCAATTCCACGGCCTCTTCCACCAGCCTTCCTCATTTTTGGTAGAAATGTAGACAAAATCCAACAAACTATATAGTAATGTAAAACAAGGTACAAGGTGTCTATAGGACAGGGGAGATTTTGAATTTCTGCAGACACTTGTGGACACTGGACACTTTTGGATTGTGTGAGGCCCACTGATATCTGAGCGCTATGTCACAGGCTCGATGGCACAGCTGTGACCAAAGTGACTAGAGGATAAGGGAGATTTTGAATCTCTGCACACACTTTTGGACACTGGACACTTTTGGATTGTGTGAGGCCCAATGAATATCTGAGCGCTATGTGACAGGCTCGATGGCACAGCTGTGACCAAAGTGACTAGAGGATAAGGGAGATTTTGAATCTCTGCACACACTTTTGGACACTGGACACTTTTGGATTGTGTGAGGCCCACTGATATCTGAGCGCTATGTCACAGGCTCGATGGCACAGCTGTGACCAAAGTGACTAGAGGATAAGGGAGATTTTGAATCTCTGCACACACTTTTAGACACTGGACACTTTTGGATTGTGTGAGGCCCAATGAATATCTGAGCGCTATGTGACAGGCTCGATGGCACAGCTGTGACCAAAGTGACTAGAGGATAAGGGAGATTTTGAATCTCTGCACACACTTTTAGACACTGGACACTTTTGGATTGTGTGAGGCCCAATGAATATCTGAGCGCTATGTGACAGGCTCGATGGCACAGCTGTGACCAAAGTGACTAGAGGATAAGGGAGATTTTGAATCTCTGCACACACTTTTGGACACTGGACACTTTTGGATTGTGTGAGGCCCACTGATATCTGAGCGCTATGTCACAGGCTCGATGGCACAGCTGTAACCAAAGTGGCTAGAGGATAAGGGAGATTTTGAATCTCTGCACACACTTTTAGACACTGGACACTTTTGGATTGTGTGAGGCCCAATGAATATCTGAGCGCTATGTGACAGGCTCGATGGCACAGCTGTGACCAAAGTGACTAGAGGATAAGGGAGATTTTGAATCTCTGCACACACTTTTAGACACTGGACACTTTTGGATTGTGTGAGGCCCAATGAATATCTGAGCGCTATGTGACAGGCTCGATGGCACAGCTGTGACCAAAGTGACTAGAGGATAAGGGAGATTTTGAATCTCTGCACACACTTTTGGACACTGGACACTTTTGGATTGTGTGAGGCCCAATGAATATCTGAGCGCTATGTGACAGGCTCGATAGCACAGCTGTGACCAAAGTGACTAGAGGATAAGGGAGATTTTGAATCTCTGCACACACTTTTGGACACTGGACACTTTTGGATTGTGTGAGGCCCACTGATATCTGAGCGCTATGTGACAGGCTCGATGGCACAGCTGTGACCAAAGTGACTAGAGGATAAGGGAGATTTTGAATCTCTGCACACACTTTTAGACACTGGACACTTTTGGATTGTGTGAGGCCCAATGTATATCTGAGCGCTATGTGACAGGCTCGATGGCACAGCTGTGACCAAAGTGACTAGAGGATAAGGGAGATTTTGAATCTCTGCACACACTTTTAGACACTGGACACTTTTGGATTGTGTGAGGCCCAATGAATATCTGAGCGCTATGTGACAGGCTCGATGGCACAGCTGTGACCAAAGTGACTAGAGGATAAGGGAGATTTTGAATCTCTGCACACACTTTTGGACACTGGACACTTTTGGATTGTGTGAGGCCCAATGAATATCTGAGCGCTATGTGACAGGCTCGATGGCACAGCTGTGACAAAAGTGACTAGAGGATAAGGGAGATTGGATTGCTTTTAAAAAAGCAGTTTGCGGAGCAGTGGGTAAACAGCAATGCCAGCCTGTCAGGAAGCCTTAAAAGGCAGCCCAACAACCAACACCACTGATACACCACAATATAGCCTCCCCTTGCACTGCACACACAGTGACTGGTGTGTTGTGCAGGCCAAATTGCTAGCAGCAGAAGCAGTTTTTTTTTCTTCTCAGCAGGACAAAAAAAAAAATTGGGATTGCTTTTAAAAAAGCAGTTTGCGGAGCAGTGGGTAAACAGCAATGCAGGAATGTCAGGAAGCCTTAGAAGGCAGCCCAACAACCAACACCACTGATACACCACTATATAGCCTCCCCTTGCACTGCACACACAGTGACTGGTGTGTTGTGCAGGCCAAATCGCTAGCAGCAGAAGCAGTTTTTTTGTCTTCTTCCCTGCCTAACGCTCTCCCTACAGAATCAGCAGCAACCTCTCCCTATACTGAGATCGGCAGAAGTAAGATGGCGGTCGGCGTGCACGCCCTTTTATACCCCCTGTGACGCCCACCAAAGCAAGCCAATCACTTGCATGCCCTTCTGAAAGATGGTGGTGACCCCTGCCTATGTCATCACGTTGCCCACAGTGTCCGTGGATCCTGATTGGCTGAAAAAGAGCGCAAAACAAACTTTTGAAACGCGACTTTGGCGCGTAAGTCGCCGACCTCGTGGCCGACCTCATCCTAGGGTCGGGTTTCGTTTCATGAAACCCGACTTTGCCAAAAGTCGGCGACTTTTGAAATTTTTCGACCCGTTTCGCTCAACTCTAGTCCCACCTAGTCTATGGTGTGGGATGGTGAGTAGTGTGTAGGCCTAAGTCTGACCCTTCTGCTGATCAGGTCTCTTGTGTTAGGTTTGCTGTGTATGCGGGTGCCTGATCACTTGCTATTGCTTCTGGAAACCCCATATCTGCACACTATTTTTGAGAGTAGCTTCTTTGCAGTAGTCTTCGCCAACTGGTTCCTTACTGGGAAATCTTCAGGCGAGATGATGTGGGGGAACTTTTCCCGCTTGTCCGATGTTAAATTTGCCGGTGGCCAAACAGCTGCTGGGAATCTTCGCTGTTAGGTGTGAGTTGAGTCCAATCAGGTCATTCATCTGTGTCTTCAATTCTGTGTGGGGGCCATGTGCCCATTGAACCACCGTAGGGTACACACTTTGAGATAGACTGGGTCTGTCTTGAGGTAGACGGTTTGAGGTAGACGGTTTCTTGGGGCCCAGTGCTTTTGGCCTTCAGCATCCAGCTCTCCTTCTCCTCCTTCCGAGTCTGATCCTGTTACTTCTTGTACAGGTTTCAGGAAGTCATCTTGTCAGGTTTAGTGACTGGGTTGTGGTAATTGACATTCTCTGAGCTGATGGTGGGATTTTAGCTGAGGTTTCATCTCTGTCCGCGCCTCCCTCTGTATGAAGACTCGGGTTAGACTGTGTCAGAGGAGGACTTGGGACTCTTTGCATTGGTACAGGTCCAGCCGGTATTCTCCGGGGATGAGGGGGAAGGTCAAACTGTTGTTGCCTTGGGATGCCTTCGGACTCATGCTGCTCGTCTCGGGGAGTGTTGCCGTGGACTGCCAATCGTAGGACTGTGCTGGAGAAGAAGCTTCCCCACGAGAGGGTGGTGGAGTACAATCTTCTGGAATGTTCTCCATCAAATATGTCCTTTCTGGTAAAGGTGGGCACCATTCTTCTGCCTCAGAATTTATATCCACGTCAGAGTCTTCATCCTGGAAGTGATTCAGCTTGTTGACTGGTGGAGAAGGAGGCAGCACTTCTGTCCAATTCAGAGATGGCATCTTCAATGGTTTTCCCATTGACTTCTGTTTGCCAGGTTTTCTCGTCTTCAGTCGTGATGTAGTAGCCGTCCTGCTCTACGACCTCTCCCATTTTCCATATTGTCTTCCTCTGGCTGCCACGTCTGCTGTTGATGCCCCGTGTCTCTACTGTGTTCAGTTTTCCGTGTGCCTTGGCCTTCAGCACTGCCACTACTTTTAGTAGTTGAAGAGCGTCCAGCAGGTCTCTGATGGCTCCATGGTGCTTCACGGTCGATCCGCTTGCTGTGATGAAGTTTCTTGCAGCCCAGATGGGTCCGAAATCAGGTGCCATGTCATGCGAGTACCTGGAAGTTTTCGTTCTTCGCAATCTGGCAGGTCTTTCGTCAGCTCTATCAGCTCCGTTTCTTGGGCTCTTGGGCTGACAACCTTCTGGACCATAGAATGTCTTGATTGCTGGTCGCTGCACATCCCGTGTGGAACTTTCCTTCATCATTTGCAAGGCTGGAGCCATGTACGGTATCTTGCAGATTTTTCATCTGAGGGTCCGTATCCGCATCCCCCCTTGGGAGTGGGAGTAGAGACAGGCAACGGCTGCGAGCACTGAAGAGTGGTGGAGAGCAGCCTTGTCAGGAGGGCGTGTGCTGCGGGTATTGTTTTCATGCAGGAGGGTCCCCCCCTTGCAACTGGATGCAGGCCGGCTGAGAGGTAGTCTAGAGGCCTCTGGTTTTCCTCCGTGGGTCTGTTTTAAGCCTGGCCAGTAGCATGACCTTCTCCATCTTGGTCCTTCTTTTTCCGTTTTGGTCAGGACGGGATGGCTTCTCGTAGTCAGGGAGGCCTAGAGTTGGCGCAAAGACTATGAAGTCTTTCAGTTTCCTGTACGAGATGAAGGTTTCAATGCGTTGATGCAATTGTACAGAGGCTGCATTAAGTCTGGAGCACCAGGGATCCAAGTTCTGCAGTATGAGACTAGACTAAGGAAGGCCTGCATCTTCAGAGTTGTTGAGGGAGCCATCTTCTCCTCCGCGGTCTTCCAGTCATCTGTCAAGTGTTTCGTCCAGTGGGCGATACGGTGTCTTCAGGAACTTGCTTTTGACACCACTGGACCCTGTTTTTGCAGAACTTACGTTGCTGCTCCATCAGGCAGTGTAGAGGAGGCATGGAAAACGCTGTGCGGGTAGCGGTGTCGATGACTTCTGCATGCTCCGCAATCCAGTTGGTGGGGACGGAGGGAAATGCTCTGGCGAGCTGTGAAAGACTGTTCCGGGCCCTCTTGGGCCTCACTGTCCATTTGTTCCGCACCCCCTTGTGCGTTTTCAGGAACTGGTCGTCCAGGTGAGGGGGAACATTGAGGGAAGCTTCGGGCAGATCCATTGCCGTGAGCACTGTTGCTGTGGCTGGCACGTTTGTCAGCAGAGTGTGCAAATCTGGCACAACTGGGGTTTCAAACACGGTTGCTTCGCTCACAGCCCTCAGGTTATACACCATTCAATCTGATCTGGTTCTCCTTTCACAGTCTTCCTCTTGATCGAGAGAAGCTGGGACCGCATGATGATTCCCGTGGGTGAGGCGGCTCAATCTGGCCTTGCTCTTCACAGTGCCGTGAGTGACTCCCATCTTCTGGCACAGGGCTGGCAGGAAACCAAACCATTTGCTGGGGTCCTTATTTTTCGTCAGAGGTGACGTTCAGCTGAGCTTTCTTGCTCTCACAGGGGGTCTTTTTGCTGGGGCATCTTCTTTACCAGCCAGCAGCAGTTCCTTTCACCTAGCTTGATTCCAGGTCAGCGTCTTGTTAACCAATTTGAGGAGCTGAGTGGCTGTCTTCTGGTCCAGGGCCTGGATTAACTTCGGGGAGCACCTTCAGAATCTTGTCCAAGATGATCCTCTGGCGCTGGAGCCGGAAGCGGTGCAGCCATTTCACGAAGCGCGTGTGGTTGAGAGTTTTCCTGGCCCATGCCAAAGTTCTTAGGCCGTTTCTTGAACAGCAGTTCCACTTAGACCTCCAGTTGGTCAGAGGCAGTTTAGCTCTGGGTGATGAGCTACGGATGCTGGGCCTTCGGAGCGTCCGGGGTTGTAGACTTGAGTGACACCCGCACTGGCGCGTCTTGCAGTCTCCCTTGGGCCATAGGCTTCTGGGTGCTATGTCCAGCACCTCCTTGGGTAGGCTTGCACCGGTTGTTCGAGCGAGGCTCTTGTAGGGCCACCAGCATGATTCTTCTTGGGTCTGAGGTGGGAGAGAGATGAAGGTCACATCTTCATGGGACACTTTGGTCACCTTCAGTTCCTGCAGTAGGTCTGCGCTCATCAGGTGGGGTGGGCAGGTCTCCACCGTAAACTGGAACAGGATGGAGTGTCCTGGCAGTGTCCTCATGCTTAGGGGCTTGCAAGCTGGGGAATGTCTGTCTTGACCTTTAATCCCCATACAAGACACGGAGTGTTCTGATAGACTGGTGGGGTCAGGGATTTTCACTTCTGACTGCACCAGCGTCCACAAGGAAAGATATGACAGCCCCCAGTGATTTGAGGTATTGGGTTCACTGATGGGGTTTCACCTGTCAGGGGCGTGACGTCTGGCACACCTGGCTTGCCTCTGTCCTATGGACAGGGTTCTTCATTGTCTTTTGTGTTTCTTTCTTGGCCTACTCCTCTGCGTGATGACCTGGGTTGCCGGGGTGCTGTGCACTGGTTCCGGAAATGGCCAAAGTTGCCACAGTTGAAACACCTGACAGGTCTTCTGTCTCTGCAGGGTGGTTGCTCCTCCACGTCAGTGGCCATCATGGGAGGGCCTGTCCTCCGTACTCCTGGGAGGGACTCAATTCTTCTGGCTACTGTAAGCAGGACATCTACTACTATTGTCCTGTACTCAAGCCGGGCCATTATCAGTAGTTTCTTGATTGGTTCTCTTAGTCCATGCACAAAGGCCTGTGCCAACATTTGTCCGTGTACCTGATCATGAATAGTGAAGCCTAAAATTTGGAATACTTGCCTCACTCTGCCATGAAACCTGTCTAGAGACTCTGTCTAGGCTTGGCTCATGTTATGCAGGCTGAGTGCTTGTCTGGCGTTGGCCCACTCTCTAAGCTATTCAATTAGCTTTGATCCTGGTTTCCAGGAATGCACATCTAATTCTGATGGAAGCTTGAGGTGTTCCTTCATGATTTTAGAATACTGAACACCTGACTAGGGGTGAAGGGCACATAGTGTGAGAGTTCTGGCTCTATCTGCCCCTGCCTACTATGCAGCATAATCTCCTCTTCATGTTCATCAGAGGAGGAACTGTGCCACTGTGTGGTTGTCTTTCTGTGTGTGTGTGTACTCCCCCCCCCTTGAGACTGGAGCTCCGTGTGGCACATAGGATCTTCAGTCTCAGAGTTAGCAGGTGCAGTGTCTGATGGCCCACACCTCCCTTCTGCTATTTGTTGTATCGGGAGGGCACCTGTGTTGTCATGTGTGGGGAGTGATTCACTTTCTTCTCCCGGTGACATAACTGTCTCTTTAGAGAGAGTCCCCTGTGGAACTAGGGACACTCCATTGTCTGGATCTGGCACTGGGCCAGCGGGTGACGATGAACTGAGAGATGGGTGAGAAAAAGGAAGAGGGGGAAGGGTGGAGGAGAGGTTTTGGAATAGGAGGAGAAATGAGAGATAGTGAAGGAGAGTGGGGAGGACACAGAAGAGGAGGGGATGGCGAAGACAAAGAGAAGGGAGAGGAAAGAGGAGGGGGATGAGAGATAGGAGAGAGAGAAGGAGGAGGGGTATGAGGGATAGGAGGAGAGATAGGCGGAGGTGAAGAAGATAGAGGAGGGAGAGGAAGAGATGATGAGGGAGGACGAGGTATAGGAGGAGAAATAGATGAGAGAGGGGAGGAGGTTGTGAAAATAGCAGAGATAGAGGGAGGAGGGAGATGGGAGGAGGGAAGAGTGAGGAGAGAGAAGATGGGGGGCGGACTACTCCCCCCCGCCATCACGGAAGGCATTCTTCGACCTGTGGTCCTCCTCAGACGGCACAGATTACTATGAAAACACTTTTTCCTACACGTAAAACAAAAAAAAACAATCCTGTCTTGTTCACACTATCTGCTAGCACCTACTGCGCTGTTAAATGCTCTGTCACTTTAAGAAATGCAGACTGCAATTGAGCTCAACTAGCTACTTCCCTTTTTTCCTTTCAATACATTATGCCATTGTACAGCATACGGAGCTGCCCGTAGAAACCGACATGCTTAACTTTCTGAATAACACCTACTGTGTCTGTTCCAAAAACTTCAAAAAAAAAGGTAAGTGATTAAACCTTTTAACACCTTGCAACCCCTTTTAACCTGCTTAAAAGGGAACAAAAAGAAAACAAGAATATGGAAAATCAAAAATTGGCAAGATAACACAGGAATTGCCAAAGCAGGTAAAAATTCAAATTTTTTTATTTTTTTTTAACAAAAAACTGGAAGAAAGAAGTGAAAATTCTCTTTTTAACAAAACTGAAAGAAAAAAGTGAAAACTAAACCTAAAAAAACTGATAAAATGTCACAAAAAAGTAGAAGAAAACTAAAAAGGGAAAAATGATTTTTCTTTTTTTTTTCCTTTTCCCTTAAAAAGATTTTTAAAGGATGAAACCTAAAAAAAATTGATAAAATCAAAAAGTTTATAGTATATAAACTTTAAACCAACAATAAAAGGGTTAATCTAGAATGCAGGCACACTCAACTTCCTCTTTTTTCTGCCTGTGTCTTTCAGTGACATGAAGAGGAAAAAAAAACAAAAAAACAAACAAACATTGATATGCTCAAAAAGACTCAGCTTTCCCGAAAATTCTCACACTGCAGTAACAAAAGCCTCTACCAAAAATGCAAAATAAAAGATAAAATAGGGAAGAACAGAGTCCAAAATATAATCTGCTTCAGATCTTTGCGGAAACCTGCAATAAATTCACATATAGACGTCCGGGGAGAGAGATCGAAAGCCCTTCTGCGACACGTCAGACAGCTGCTGACAACCGGTAACTGTCAATCACCCATGGCGCTTTGGTTAGCACCGGGATGTATCACCCTCCGTCTGCTGGGAGACGGGAGCCATGATATCCCATTAGATTATCACCCCTCCGTGTGCACCCGAGAACCGTGATAATCTCTCCAGTGATCAGTCTGTGATATCCCCCCAGTCTGCCGCATCCGCGTGTGTGCGGGGACTGTGGCAGCCGAGGGATTCACCTGTGATGCCTCCCTGAAGCTGACACCTCCGTGTATGTCTGCGGGGACCGTGACAGCCGTGGGGTGGGATTCACCTGTGATACCTCCTTGAAGCTGACACCTCCGTGTGTGTGTGCGGGGACCGTGACAGCTTTTTCAGAGGAAACCACCTGTGATATCCCGTCTAAGTCAAAACCTCCGCATGGTGCGGGGACGTGATCTGACTTAGTCAGAGAGACTCAGTCTTGTTATCGGTGTCTCAGCAGCTACAAATCAAGTCACAGTCTCCACCAACTCTCTCACCCGAATCTCAGACACACAGGATCACAGTAGACACTTAGCTTATCCCAGGGTTTGGATTTTCTCGTGGACTTTTCAACACTACCTGGGTTTGGTGACCACACTGACCGGCTAGAGTTGCTGACCCGGACTGGGCACAGGGAACATTCAGGTAAGATAACTAGATTTTCTTACCTTACTTATGGAGTTGCACAAATCTCCGTTCCCATGAGCCAAGACCTTGGCCGGCACCTCTGTCCTCTCCGGTCAGCAGGATCCCCGTGCATTTTCGTCCACGGCCCCACGTTGGGCGCCACTTGTTGTGGATTTATTTTTGATTTGGGTAGATTTACCCCTGTGCATACTGTGACCTGTCCTAATTAGACAGAGTCTTATTGAGCGCTCAAAGAAGGAAAGACGCCAGACTTGGTTGGCAGCAATACCTCCCAGCAAAACTCTGGAAGTTTATTGAATATACTTGGTTTTATCACTTGTACAGAAAAGGAGTGGCTACTCATTAACATAGAGGCTTTACTTCTTAGCTAATTGGTCAGTTTTAATGCATAAACATATATGGGCGTCGACCTAAGGTGACTTAAGCGTCAGATGATATACTGCTCTTTGTCTTACAATGTCAGCAATGTTCTGATATCGGCTGGCACATCTGGCCTAAACTTCCTCTTTCTATGTGTGGGACAAATATCACAAGACAATGCTATCATAAAATACCATCTGCTCCCCAGACTATCTCATGGGGGGGCAGTAGGTCATTTCCACCAACTAGTTACAAGGTTCAAACTGTGAATATGTATCTGTGTGCATATAAGAATATATAAGAGTACATGAGTATATAGCAGTATATGGAGTATATAGCCTATAGCAGGCAAGTGAGATCTATATGAAATACATATACATATATATTTCCATAACAGTGGTATCTCACGCCTATCAGAATCTCCCACATTAACCAGGACCATTCCCCCCTATGTTGGAGAGGATGCCGGCAACAGGGAAATCTTTACCACATCTTTTGGTGTTGCCCGAAACTAAAACGTCTCTGGCTCCAGGTTTCTCGTCATATCGACTCCTTTACCGGAAACTTTACCTTGACTCTCCAAAAAGCATTGCTCTCCTTGGACTTGGATCAACTGCACCTGTCGGTGAGATAGGTAGTTATACACATCCTTTTGGTAGTTAAAAATAACTTGCCTTTCTTTTGGAAGAAACCGGACCCTATTAAATTTTAAGACATCCTAGGCAAAATCTACCAACATAATGCTATTGAATGGAAGTTCGCAGTTAGTAATAATAATATTCTCGCCTACACTAATAAGTGGAAGGTCTGGAACAGTAAATGTAGACGAATTTAAATTTCTCTCACGCACCTCCTTAAGTGGTTGGACTAGACCGCCCTCAAGCATCTCCTTCTAAAATGTTCAGCATTATTGTACCTCTTATTGATATAAATATATTGTATACTTTTTAATGTATGCTTTGTTACAAGGGTTCTCTATTTTTTTATTATCCTTACCCTTCCTACTTACATTTACCCTTTTCCCTCCCCCCTTCCCTTTTCTTGTTCCTCCTCCCTATCCACCTCCCAGTTTTATAAAAACTTTAATAAAAATATTTAAATAGAATATAGGGCCAATATAGCTTTTTTAATATCTCCCACAAATCCAAACTTATCAAGAACCTCTCCCATATAACCCCAGTGCACTCTGTCAAACGCCTTCTCGACATCAAGAGACAGCAGTACACCGGGAATTTACAAGTCTCCATTGTCTCCAACAAATCGATTAGTCTTCTAGTGCCATCCTTGGTCTCTCTCCCATGGACAAACCCAACCTGGTCAGGGAAGAACTGCCATTATTTTGGCCGCCAGGATTTTAGAGAATATTTTTAGATCACAGTTAGGCCTAAAATTACCAGGAGTGTTCGGGGGTTCCCCTGGTTTCGGAATGGTTGTGATTACAGCTTTCAGGTTTTCATGGCTTATTGAAGAACTACATTTTCAAAAATTTTAGGAGGTAAGGAGCTAAAGTTTTGACAAAATAATGATAATAGTTGTTAGAAAATCCGTCCGGGCCCAGAGCAGAGGACTTTTTAGTTGAACGGATTATTTGTTCTATTTCACTGATAGGGGAGTATTAAGACTACTTAGTTAAGCTGCCGATAATTTGGGGAGTGAGATTCTTTCTAGGAAGTTACCAATTTCCTGTGGATTTGGCTGAACTGTACAGGGATCCTCTTTTAGGTTGTTTAGCGAATAGTAAAATTGCCTGAATTCTTTAGCGATGTCGATCGGATTTAGTACTTTTGTCCCATCAGGTTTATTCAAGTATGCAATCCTAATTCTCATCTACCTTTTCTGATTCTTCTAGACAGAATCTTTCCAGCTCTATCTCCCATTGCATAGTATTTTGTTTTGGACTTTTTAAGAGCTTTTTCATACTGGAATAAAAGTATAACACGCAGCCTCATTCTATGTTCCGTTATTTTTTGAGACAACTGTGGGGTGGGGTTTTTCTTGTTTATTTGTTCCAGATTATTAATTTGAGTTAGTAGGTCCGACACTGCCGCCTCTCTCCTTTTCTTTTCTACTGCTGCCATTTTAATAAAAATACCTCTCATATTTGCCTTTTGGGCTGACCATACCACTTCATCAGAGGTGGAGTTATTATCAATTATGTCAAAGAAGTCTTTTAACTTGGTCTGTATTAATTCAATGTTTTATTTGTTGGTCAGTAAAAATTCATTTAAACGCCACCTATTAGCTTTGACCAAAGAATCATTATCAGATATAGTGAGCGAGACAGGAGCATGGTCAGACCACGAGATGGCACCTATCATTGCCTCAAGTGCACTTCCTAGAATTCTATCATCAACAAGAATATAGTTTATCCTGCTATAGGAATTAAATCTAGAGAAGTGAGAATAATCCCTCTCAGAGCTGTGGAGATATCATGTAAGTTATATTCTGAAACGAGAGATCTCATCTCCCCCCTAGGGGTAAGTCTGTCTGAGCAATCAAAGTGACAAACATGGGGAAATTGAAATCTCCACAGACAATTTTGAACTCTTTAGAAAACACCTGAACCCGCTTAAGTGTTTTTCTGATAAATGGAAACTGTGCGTATTTGGGGCATATAGAGATACAGTTGTGTATTTAGTGTTATTTAACCCCTTCCTGACATCCGACGTACTATCCCGTCCATGGGACCCGGGCCCCTATGCCCATGGACGGGATAGTACGTCTACCGCGATCAGCGGCGCCCACGTGGTGAGCGCCGCTGATCGCGGCCGGGTGTCAGCTGATTATCACAGCTGACACCTGGAACAATGTGTCAGGGGCAGTCACGGACCACCCCCGACACGTTAACCCCTTGCACACCGCGATCAAACACGATCGCGGTGTACCGGGAGTTAAAGGGAAGCATCGGCAGGGAGGGGGCTCCCTCCGTGCTTCCCCGAGCCCCCCACGGCAGCGCAATGTGCAGCGCTGCTGCGGGGGCCTCCTTTCCTCCAGGCCCCCGAATCCAAGATGGCGACGGGGACCTTCGGGGGCCTGCAGGAAGCTGGCTTCCTCAGTGCCTTCAAAGCGCAGGCAAGAGGAAGTCTTCTTCAATGCCTGTGACAGATTGCTGATCTGTCACAGTGATCTGTGATGTGACAGATCAGCGATCTGTCACAGGACAGTGATGTCCCACCTGGGACTATGTAATAAAGTAAAAAAAAATTAAAAAAAAAGTGTAAAAATAATTTAAAAAAAAAAAAAATCGCCAAATAAATTAGTAAAAAAAAAAAAAAATATTCCCCAATAAATTCATTTTTTGAAAATAAAAAAAAAACAAAACAATAAAAGTACACATATTAGGTATCGCCGCGTCTGTAACGACCCGCCCTATAAAACTGTCCCATTAGTTAACCCCTTTAGCGAACCCCTTAAAAAATAAAAATAAAAAACGAAGCAAAAAATAATGATTTATTATCATACCGCCAAACAAAAAGTGTAATAACGCGCGATCAAAAAGACGCATATAAATATCCATGGTACCGCTGAAAACGTCATCTTGTCCCGCAAAAAACAAGCTGCCACACAGCATCATCAGCGAAAAAATAAAAAAGTTATAGCTCGCAGAATAAAGCGATGCAAAAATAATTATTTTTTATATAAAATAGTTTTCATTGCATAAAACCGACAAAACATAAAAAAAACCTAAATGAGGTATCGCTGTAACCATACTGACCCGAAGAATAAAACCGCTTTATCAATTTTACCGCACGCGGAACGGTGTAAACGCACTCCCCCAAAAGAAATTCATGAAACGCTGGTTTTTGTTCATTCTGCGTCCCAAAAATCGGAATAAAAAGCGATCAAAAAATGTCACGTGCCCAAAAATGGTACCAATAAAAACGTCAACTCGTTCCGCAAAAAATAAGACCTCACATGACTCGGTGGATCAAAATACGGAAAAATTATAGCTCTCAATATGTGGTGATGCAAAAACTATTTTTACAATAAAAAGCGTCTTTTAGCGTGCGACAGCTGCCAAAAATAAAAACCGCCATAAATAGTAAATCAAACCCCCCGTTATCACCCCCTTAGTTAGAGAAAAATAATAAAATTAAAAAAATGTATTTATTTCCATTTTTCCATTAGGGCTAGGGCTAGGGCTAGGGCTAGGGTTAGGGCTAGGGTTAGGGCTAGGGCTAGGGCTGAGATTAGGGTTAGGGGTGTGTTGGGGTTCGGGTTGGAGTTAGAATTGGGGGTTTCCACTGTTTGGGCACACCAGGGGCTCTCCAAATGCAACATTGCGTCTGATCTCAATTCCAGCCAATTCTGAGTTGAAAAAGTCATATGGTGCTCCTTCCCTTCCAAGCTCTGCCATGCGCCCAAACAGTGTTTTACCCCCACATGTAGGGTATCAGCCTACTCAGGACAAATTGCAAAACAATTTTTGGGGTCCAATTTCTCCTGTTACCCTTAGGAAAATAAAAAATTGGGGGCAAAAATATCATTTTTGTGGAAAAAAATGATTTTTTTATTTTCACGTCCGAGCGTTATAAACTTCTGTGAAGCACTTGGGGGTTCAAAGTGCTCACCACACATCTAGATAAGTTCTGTGGGGGGGTCTAGTGTCCAAAATGGGGTCACTTGTGGGGAGTTTCAATAGTTTAGGTACATCAGGGGCTCTCCAAACGCACATGACACCCGCAGACCAATCCATCAAAGTCTGCATTCCAAAATGGCACTGCTTCCCTTCCGAGCCCTGACGTGTGTCCATACAGTAGTTTTCTCCCACATATGGGGTGTCAGCGTACTCAGGACAAATTGGACAACAACTTTTGGGGTTCAATTTCTCCTGTTACTCTTGGGAAAATAAAAAAATTGGGGACTAATTGATCATGTTTGTGGAAAAAATACGATTTTTTTATTTTCATGCCCTGGCATTATAAACTTCTGTGAAGCCCTTGGGGGTTCAAAGTGCTCACCTCACATCTAGATAAGTTCCTTAGGGGGTCTAGTTTTCAAAATGGGGTCATTTGTGGGGGGCTTCCACTGTTTAGGTACATTAGGGGCTCTCCAAAGGCAACATGACACCCGCAGACCATTCCATCAATGTCTGCATTCCAAAACGTCACTACTTCCCTTCCGAGCCCTGACGTGTGTCCATACAGTAGTTTTCTCCCACATATGGGGTGTCAGCATACTCAGGACAAATTGGACAACAACTTTTGGGGTCCAATTTCTCCTGTTACCCTTGGGAAAATAAAAAAAATGGTGACTAAAAGATCATGTTTGTGGAAAAAATACGAATTTTTTATTTTCACGCCCGGGCGTTATAAACTTCTGTGACGCACTGGGGGGTTCAAAGTGCTCACCACACATCTAGATAAGTTCCTTGGGGGTCTAGTTTACAAAATGGTGTCATTTGTGGGGGGTTTCCACTGTTTAAGTACATCAGGGGTTTTCCAATCGCGACATGGTGTCCGATCTCAATTCCAGCCAAAAACGTCAAATGGCGCTGCTTCCCTTCCGAGCTCTGCCATGCGCCCAAATAGTGGTTTATCCCCACATGTGGGGTATCAGCGTACTCAGGACAAATTGCACAATAACTTTTAGGGTGCTGTTATCCTTGGAAAAATAAGAGTTGAGGGTGAAAAGATCATTTTTGTGGAAAAAATATGATTTTTTAATTGTACCGCTGTACGTTATAAACTTCTGTAAAGCCCTTGTGGGTTCAAAGTTCTCACCACATATCTAGATAAGTTCCTTGGGGGGTCTAGTTTCCAAAATGAGGTCACTTGTAGCGGGTTTCCACTGTTTAGGTACATCAGGGACTCTCCAAATGTGACATGGCATCCGATCTGAATTCCAGCCAATTTTGCATTGAAAAAGTCAAACGGCGCTCCTTCGATTCTGAGCTCTGCCATGCGCCGAAACAGTCGTTCCCCCCCACAAATCAGGTATCAGCGTACTCAGGACAAATTGCACAATAACTTTTGCAGTCCAATTTCTCCTGTTACCCTTGGTAAAATAAAAAAAATTGAACCTGAAGTATTTTTTTTGTGAAAAAAAGTTAGATGTTCATTTTTTTTTAAATATTCAAAAAAATTCCTGTGACGCACCTAAAGGGTTAATAAACTTCTTGAATGTGGTTTTGAGCACCTTAAGGGGTGCAGTTTTTAGAATGGTGTCACTTTTGGGTATTTTCTATCATATAGACCCCTCAAAGTGGCTTCAAATGTGATGTGGTCCTAAAAATAAAATGGTGTTGCAAAAATGAGAAATCGCTGGTCAACTTTTAACCCTTATAATTTCCTGACAAAAAAAAATTTTGGTTCCAAAATTGTGCTGATGTAAAGTAAACATGTGGGAAATGTTAGTTATCAAGTTTTTTGTGTGCAGTATCTCTGATTTAAGGGCATAAAAATTCAAAGTTGGAAAATTGCGAAATTTTCAAAATTTTTGCCAAATTTCCGTTTTTTTCACAAATAAACGCAAGTTATTTGAATGAAATTTTACCACTAACATGAAGTACAATATGTCACGAGAAAACAGTGTCAGAATCACCGGGACCCATGGAAGCGTTCCAGAGTTATGACCTCATAAATGTACAGTGGTCAGAATTGTAAAAATTGGCCCGGTCATGAACGTGCAAACCACCCTGGGGGGTGAAGGGGTTAAAGGACAATCGAGGAAAATAAAACACCCCTCCGGATCACTAGTAGTGTCATACAATTTAAAGGTTAGTGAGTGTGACGTCTGCCTGCGGTCTGGGCTGCAGCCAGACAACACCCCGAGAAACACTGATACCCTTTACCCCTATACAGGGATCTGGATTTATAGCAGAGCCCAGGAGGTGCTGTCTGAATAGGAGCAATGACCAGAGCAGGACGGTCGCCAGAAAGGTGTTCCAATACAGGACACAGAGGCAATGATATCCGAGACTAAACCAGTCAGGCAGAAATGGCATAAAAACAGTAGACAGCAGCAAAGTCAGATTCCAGGCCGAAGCCAGAGTCATAAACCAGGAGAGTCGCAGAGGTACAGAATCGTTAGGCAGAAGCAGAGTCAGAATCCAGGCCGAAGTCAGAGTCATAAACCAGGAGAGTCGCAGAGGTACAGAATCGTTAGGCAGAAGCAGGGTCAGAAGTCCAGGCAAAAGTCAGAGTCAGTCAAACAGTAATTCACACAGTAACACGCAGCGGAACCAAGAATATATCCGGCGGCCTGCAAGAGCAGTCCCAAGGTATTTGAGGGATCAGGTCATCCCTCACAGGCTCCTGGGCTGATGATGTCATCCGGACCGCCCCCAGGACCAGGCTGGATGGTGATGCACCAGCCCCTTCATGACTGACCGAGGAGCGAAGCCTGCGTCCAGCGGACGCCTGCGCAGGAGCCTCATAACTATCGCCGCCATCACTCGGGGTTGAAGCACAGCGCCTCCCAGAGACCGAGGCCGGGACCGCAGGCCACGGGTCAGACGGTGATAGGACAGTCCGGCGCCTCCTAGTGGTCGAGGCCAGGACAGCAGGCCCTGAGTCTGACGGTGATGTGACAGTCCGGCGCCTCCTAATGGCCGAGGCCGGGACAGCAGGCCCTGAGTCTGATGGTGATGTGACAGTCCGGCGCCTCCTAATGGCCGAGGCCGGGACAGCAGGCCCTGAGTCTGACGGTGACGTGACAGTACCCCCCCTCTAAGAGGGGCCTCCGGACCCTCAAAAGCCAGTTTGTCAGGGTGGAGGAGGTGAAACCTTCTAATCAACCGCTTTGCACGAATGTCACTAGCGGGGACCCAGGACCTCTCCTCTGGGCCGTAGCCCTTCCAATGCACTAAATATTGCACAGAGTTTCTCACTAGACGGGAGTCAAAGATGCCCTGGACTTCGTACTCCAAGGCACCCTTGACCAAAACTGGAGGAGGAGGGGACTGGACGGGACGAATTGGGGAGCGGTACACCTTGAGGAGGGACTTATGGAAAACATTAGGAATTTTGAACGACTGTGGGAGCTTTCACCGAAACGCTACTGGGTTAATTACCTCTAATATTTCATATGGGCCGATGAACCTGGGACCCAGTTTGGCAGACGGTACCTTAAGTTTGATGTTTCTTGTAGAGAGCCAAACCTTGTCACCAACTCCCAGGTGCGGCCCCTGGGATCGTCGTCTATTAGCCGCCGAAGCCTGTCTAATCTGAGCCCCTTTC
Source organism: Dendrobates tinctorius (assembly GCF_039654945.1). Classification (NCBI taxonomy): domain Eukaryota; kingdom Metazoa; phylum Chordata; class Amphibia; order Anura; family Dendrobatidae; genus Dendrobates; species Dendrobates tinctorius. Next base: position 11,236,460 of record NW_027361848.1, on the reverse strand, counting down.
AAATTGGAGTTTACTTCGGACCAAATAGTCTTCAGACGATGTATATTTTGCTCAACCCCCGGGAGTTTCGACATCTTGGCCTAAAATGATTCAAAGCGCGGATGTAGTCCAAGGTTACAGAAAAAGGGGGTAGTTTTGATGGAGTCTTGGTATCTATTATTGAGAGCGAACTCCGCCAATGGCAAATGTTCCACCCAATCTGACTGATGTGCTGAGACATAGCAGCGGAGGTATTGCTCCAGCACTTGGTTGGCACGCTCAGTTTGACCATTGGTTTTGGGATGGTATGCCGAGGAGAAGGACAACTCAACACCAATACGTTTACAGAACGCCCTCCAGAACTTCGAGACAAACTGGGTACCCCTGTCGGACACAATATTTGCCGGAACGCCGTGCAAACGTACAACGTGAAGAACAAACAACTTACTTAAAGTTTCAGAGTTAGGCAAGCCAGACAGGGGAACAAAGTGACACTGCTTACTGAACCTGTCCACCACCACCCAGATACAAGTTCTCCCATCGGAGGGTGGCAGGTCTGTAATGAAGTCCATGGAGATGTGGGTCCATGGACTCTCAGGGGTGGGCAAGGACTGAAGCCAGCCGGTAGGACGATTATGGGGGGACTTGGCGCGGGCACAGACTTCACACGCTGAGACGTAGTCTTTACAGTCCTTGGCCACCGTTGGCCACCAAAAGTTCCTGGTTACCAGCCTAGTGGTATTATTGAGAACAGGATGGCCTGCCAGGACGAAGTCGTGTGATTCTTTTAACACTTGTAAGCGAAAGGTAGCTGGAACGAATAATTTTTTTGGGGGTGTAGTGTCAGGAGCCCGTTCTGATGACCTACGGATCTCCTCCAGAAGGTCCAGAGATACTGCCGACAAGACAATGCCATTAGCCAATATTGGAACTGGTTACTGGTTCATAGTCCTCGGTTTGTGTGGGGCAAAAGCTGCGGGAGAGGGCATCTGCCCTCACATTTTTAGTTCCGGGGTGAAAGGTGATTAAAAAAATCAAACCTGGAGAAAAACAAGGCCCACCTGGCCTGCCTAGGATTTAGTCTTTTAGCCGACTCTAGGTAGGTTAGGTTTTTGTGGTCGGTAATAACAGTAACCTTGTGTTTGGCACCTTCGAGGAAGTGGCGCCATTCCTCGAAGGCCCACTTGATTGCCAATAATTCCCGATGTCATAGTTTCTCTCCGTGGCAGAGAATTTGCGGGAGAAAAAGGCACATGGGTGAAGCTGAGTGAGGGATGCAGTGCCTTGCGAGAGCACTGCTCCCACTCCGACTTCGGAGGCATCTACTTCTACAATAAACGGGTGGTCCAAGTTTGGTTGAATCAACACCGGGTTGGCCACGAAGCACTCTTTTAGTGTAGAAAAAGCCCGAGTTGCCTCAGGATTCCAATTGGTAACGTCCGCCCCTTTCCGGGTAAGGTCCGTGAGTGGCTTGGCAATTTCTGAGAATCCCCTGATGAATTTGCGATAATAATTCGCAAATCCCAAAAATCGCTGCAGTGCTTTCAGCGATTTGGGTTGCACCCAATCCTTAATGGGTTGAATCTTGGCAGGATCCATGCGGAACCCCTTGCCTGAGACCATGTATCCTAAAAACTGCACCTCTTCGGCAAAAAAAACCCCACATTTTTCAAATTTCGCAAACAAAGAGTTTTCGCGCAGTCTTTGCAGTACTGAACGGACGTGTTGAGCATGTGTCACAGGGTCAGCAGAATAAATCAAAATGTCGTCCAGATATACGACGACATACACCCCACAAATGTCTCTGAAAATATCGTTGACGAAGTGCTGAAATACTGCAGGAGCGTTACTGTGTCCGAACGGCACTACCAGGTACTCAAAATGGCCAAGGTGTGTATTAAAGGCCGTTTTACATTCGTCCCCATCTCTTATGCGGACCAGGTTATATGCCCCCCGGAGGTCAAGTTTAGTAAACCAGCGGGCTCCCAGTAACTGATTAAAAAGATCAGGAATGAGTGGCAGCGGGTACTGATTTTTTACAGTAATGGCGTTCAGCTCACGGTAGTCAATGCATGGTCTGAGTCCACCATCTTTTTTCTCTACAAAGAAAAACCCAGCTCCTACAGGTGAGGTGGAAGGTCTAATGAAGCCTTTTCGAAGGCTGTCTGCTATGTAGTCATTCATGGCTAAATGCTCAGGACCAGAGAGGTTGAATATTCTCCCCTTAGGGAGACGGGCACCAGGGACCAAGTCAATAGGACAATCGTATTCTCTGTGAGGAGGTAGTTTCTCCGACTCCACTATAGAGAAAACATCTTCATAATCCCTAAACGCATATGGAATAGAAGGTGTTTTAATGTTAATCTGGTTTACTGAAAAAGACATACAGTTACTCTGACACCGTGGACTCCAGCGCACAATGTCACCTATGCGCCAGTCAATAACCGGATTATGTTGGTGCAACCATGGCATGCCTAACACAACTGGATCTGATAAATTGTATATAACAAAAAATGACATTTGTTCGTTATGTAATGTCCCCACTGACATAGAAATTTCGGCAGTAAAGAATTCCACACCTCCCTGGAATATAGATGTACCATTAATCGCAGTAGTCTGAATAGGCGCTTTAAGCCTTGACAGAGGTACACCAAGGCTCCTAGCAAATAAAAAATCCATAAGGTTGCCGGCAGCACCACAATCCACAAAAGCCTTCACACACAGACGTTTCTTAGCAAAAGAAAGGGAAACTGGTAACAACAGTTTGGCCGCATTTGCGGGCAATACCTGACCCCCAGAGCTGTCCAGGGGGTGATGATCCAGGAATGTGGATTTCCAACAGCCAGCATTTTCCTTGAAGCTTCCACGCTGCAGCATGCTTGAGCCTGAGAGTGACCTTCCAGGCTGTGCAATGTAACAGGTGTTTGGGCCGAGAATCAGTTCAGTCAGGAGGAAGAGGGAAAAAAAAAGGTAAGGAAGACTGCTTTTATATGTGTTAAGTATAGACACAAAAAGCAGTTTTATTTTTTGGGCCGGATATAATGTGACGTCTGCCTGCGGTCTGGGCTGCAGCCAGACAACACCCCGAGAAACACTGATACCCTTTACCCCTATACAGGGATCTGGATTTATAGCAGAGCCCAGGAGGTGCTGTCTGAATAGGAGCAATGACCAGAGCAGGACGGTCGCCAGAAAGGTGTTCCAATACAGGACACAGAGGCAATGATATCCGAGACTAAACCAGTCAGGCAGAAATGGTATAAAAACAGTAGACAGCAGCAAAGTCAGATTCCAGGCCAAAGCCAGAGTCATAAACCAGGAGAGTCGCAGAGGTACAGAATCGTTAGGCAGAAGCAGAGTCAGAATCCAGGCCGAAGTCAGAGTCATAAACCAGGAGAGTCGCAGAGGTACAGAATCGTTAGGCAGAAGCAGGGTCAGAAGTCCAGGCAAAAGTCAGAGTCAGTCCAACAGTAATTCACACAGTAACACGCAGCGGAACCAAGAATATATCCGGCAGCCTGCAAGAGCAGTCCCAAGGTATTTGAGGGATCAGGTCATCCCTCACAGGCTCCTGGGCTGATGATGTCATCCGGACCGCCCCCAGGACCAGGCTGGATGGTGATGCACCAGCCCCTTCATGACTGACCGAGGAGCGAAGCCTGCGTCCAGCGGACGCCTGCGCAGGAGCCTCATAACTATCGCTGCCATCACTCGGGGTTGAAGCACAGCGCCTCCCAGAGACCGAGGCCGGGACCGCAGGCCACGGGTCAGACGGTGATAGGACAGTCCGGCGCCTCCTAGTGGTCGAGGCCGGGAAAGCAGGCCCTGAGTCTGACGGTGATGTGACAGTCCGGGGTCTCCTAATGGCCGAGGCCTGGACAGCAGGCCCTGAGTCTGATGGTGATGTGACAGTCCGGCGCCTCCTAATGGCCGAGGCCGGGACAGCAGGCCCTGAGTCTGACGGTGACGTGACAGTGAGTCTCTAATAAAAATAGCCACTCCAGCTCTTTTAGTCTTGTTGTTTGCAAAGAACTGGTGTGGATGTCGTGGGTTATTTAGTCGAGAATTATCCTGCGCCAACAAACAATTGAACAATTGAACACAAATTACATCACCATTTTCTTTGAAAATATTCTTCCAAAAGATGGATCTTTTACCTGGCGAATTCAAACCATTAGCATTCATACAGTAGATAAAACCGTAATATGCATTGTTAATACTATATACTGCTTTATGTGAAACCACTGCTTCTAAATAAGTGACAAACATGGGGAAGACAGACAGGGGGAGGACAGACAGGGGAACAAATTTGCTTGTACAGTGGGGCAAAAAAGTATTTAGTCAGTCAGCAATAGTGCAAGTTCCACCACTTAAAAAGATGAGAGGCGTCTGTAATTTACATCATAGGTAGACCTCAACTATGGGAGACAAACTGAGAAAAAAAAATCCAGAAAATCACATTGTCTGCTTTTTTTTCATTTTATTTGCATATTATGGTGGAAAATAAGTATTTGGTCAGAAGCAAGCAATCAAGATTTCTGGCTCTCACAGACCTGTAACTTCTTCTTTAAGAGTCTCCTCTTTCCTCCACTCATTACCTGTAGTAATGGCACCTGTTTAAACTTGTTATCAGTATAAAAAGACACCTGTGCACACCCTCAAACAGTGTGACTCCAAACTCCACTATGGTGAAGACCAAAGAGCTGTCAAAGGACACCAGAAACAAAATTGTAGCCCTGCACCAGGCTGGGAAGACTGAATCTGCAATAGCCAACCAGCTTGGAGTGAAGAAATCAACTGTGGGAGCAATAATTAGAAAATGGAAGACATACAAGACCACTGATAATCTCCCTCGATCTGGTGCTCCACGCAAAATCCCACCCCGTGGGGTCAGAATGATCACAAGAACGGTGAGCAAAAATCCCAGAACCACGCGGGGGGACCTAGTGAATGAACTGCAGAGAGCTGGGACCAATGTAACAAGGCCTACCATAAGTAACACACTACGCCACCATGGACTCAGATCCTGCAGTGCCAGACGTGTCCCACTGCTTAAGCCTGTACATGTCCGGGCCCGTCTGAAGTTTGCTAGAGAGCATTTGGATGATCCAGAGGAGTTTTGGGAGAATGTCCTATGGTCTGATGAAACCAAACTGGAACTGTTTGGTAGAAACACAACTTGTCGTGTTTGGAGGAAAAAGAATACTGAGTTGCATCCATCAAACACCATACCTACTGTAAAGCATGGTGGTGGAAACATCATGCTTTGGGGCTGTTTCTCTGCAAAGGGGCCAGGACGACTGATCCGGGTACATGAAAGAATGAATGGGGCCTTGTATCGTGAGATTTTGAGTGCAAACCTCCTTCCATCACCAAGGGCATTGAAGATGAAACGTGGCTGGGTCTTTCAACATGACAATGATCCAAAGCACACCGCCAGGGCAACGAAGGAGTGGCTTCGTAAGAAGCATTTCAAGGTCCTGGAGTGGCCTAGCCAGTCTCCAGATCTCAACCCTATAGAAAACCTTTGGAGGGAGGTGAAAGTCCGTGTTGCCAAGCGAAAAGCCAAAAACATCACTGCTCTAGAGGAGATCTGCATGGAGGAATGGGCCAACATACCAACAACAGTGTGTGGCAACCTTGTGAAGACAGAAAACGTTTGACCTCTGTCATTGCCAACAAAGGATATATCACAAAGTATTGAGATGAAATTTTGTTTCTGACCAAATACTTATTTTCCACCATAATATGCAAATAAAATGAAAAAAAAAACAGACAATGTGATTTTCTGGATTTTTTTTTCTCAGTTTGTCTCCCATAGTTGAGGTCTACCTATGATGTAAATTACAGACGCCTCTCATCTTTTTAAGTGGTGGAACTTGCACTATTGCTGACTGACTAAATACTTTTTTGCCCCACTGTATATACAGATGAAGAGATATCAAACCAAAATTTTTGCTTCAACATAAGAGGAAGTCCCATTACAGTTCCAAAATCAAGCAAACAGTAAAGAAAAGGAAAAAAGTGAAAAAAAAAGCAGCTTGAAAAAGAGTGAAAAAAGACACTCTGTGGGCAACTTTGCCTGGTTTCAACATCGCCATAGAGGCACCAGGCAAAGAGTAGAAAGCAGTAAACAGAGAACGGTTCTCCAGTAATCAATCATGCCTTAAACCAGTCTGGGTCCAGTTTTTTCTTTTTCTGTACCTGAGGAGCTCTTTCGTCATTCAGTTATATAGGTTGAATCTTCCATTTTAGCAATAAATCTCTCGCCTTTTCCGGGGATGTGCAGACCAATATGGAATTGTCCCTTAAGACTTTCAATTTCGTGGGGAACTCCCAGTTGTACTTTATCCCTTGTTCTCTCAGGGCTGTAGTATATGGCATACATTCCCTCCTCTCAGCTAAAGTACCTGCCGACAAATCAGGGAATACCTTCAGCTGGGCCAAATTATCTGCAAGTTTTGGCCTTTTCCTGAGGCCAGTCAAAAAAGTCTCATTCACTGTATAGAAATGAATGCAGACAATAAAATCTCAAGGTAAATCTGGACTGAGGTATTTTGGTTTTGGAATCCTGTGTATTCTATCCACCATTAAGGGTACCGTTACACATAACGATGTCCCAGTGATCCCACCAATGATCCGACGTGGATGGGATCGCTGGGACATTGTTAGCTGATCGCTGGTGAGCTGTCACATAGACAGACCCTCTAGCGATCAGGACCAGCGAGCACGCTGGTTACCAATGTAAACATCGGGTTTCTAAGGGCCGCGGGGCCCTTAGAAACCCGATGTTTACCCTAGATACCAGCGTGCACTGCAGGCAGGGCGGGAGGTGGAGGTAGAGCGGCGCAGACAGACCGGCGTAGCTCTGCTATCTGCTACTCCGGTCTGACACAGTGGGAGGGGGATTTAGGCATCTCTCTATCGAAAGATCATTGGAGGTGAATTTTTTCCCTAACACATAAAGCATTGATTTGTTCTCATTTTCATAAGGCCAGTTATAAATTGACATCTCGATGGTATAGAGTCCTGACTAGAATACACTCTATTTTTCCTGAGGCCAGCCCCATGTGTTGGAGATGTGTCAATGAGGAAGGTGATCTATTACACATTTTTTGGTATTGCAAGTAGAGGTGAGCGACTTTGCCTTTTTTAAGGTCGAGTCGGGTTTCACGAAACCCGACTTTCGCAAAAGTCGAGTCGAACGAAATCGGCCAACTAAAGCGAAAAGTCGGAGGCCGACTGAAAGACGAAACCCAATGCAAGTCAATGGGGAAGCAAAGTCGGCAGGGAGTGGAGGACAGTAAACACACCTACAGTGCCCATTTCAATGCCAAAAACATCAATTCTTATTACTGAAGCTTGTCAACCTTAATTTACTTCATATTAATAGTTACGCATTGAAAACTGGGGGTTATTTGGCTAAAGTTGTGGTGGGTAGGGCTGGCTCCAGGTTTTCGTGTGCCCTGGGCCAAAGAGTGTCAGTGCGCCCCTTTAACACATACCACAACTCATGATGCTCTGATTCGGCACAGAAATATAGGTATAGTACAATGACACATACTTCACTGATTACATGACATGACTGATCAATTTTAAATTGTACAATAGCTCAAAAAAAGGACAGTATATTACTCCATACAGTATTATGGCCACCACATTGTGAGCCATACAGAATAATGAGCCCCATATATTTCTCCATACAGAATAATTGGTCACATATAATGTTCCAAACAGTATATGATGAGCTCCACATAATGCTCCAGTATATGATGGGCCTCATGGATGATGCGTCAGTGTATGATGGGCCCTAATAATGCTCCATATATAATGGGCCCCATTTCTCATGCTCCAGTGTATAATGGGCCCCATAAATGCTGCTCCAGTGTCTGATGTCCCCAATCTGGGATGCTCCAGTATATGATGGGCCTCATGGATGATGCTCCAGTGTATGATGGGCCCTAATAATGCTCCATATATAATGGGCCCCATTTCTAATGCTCCAGTGTATAATGGGCCCCGTAAATGCAGCTCCAGTGTCTGATGTCCCCCATTTGGTATGCTCCAGTATATGATGGGCCCCATTTTTAATTAACAGAGGCATGGTGTGGGTGAAGGACACAAGGAAAGGGGTTGCTCCAGACCAGAAGCCTGCAGTTATGACTCAGTGCTTGCATTTTTTTAAACTTCAGAAGAGGAGGCGATAGAGCTGGAGGCTGTTTCAGCAGTGTAAGCCAAAATCAGTTCCTGATGCTCCAGCTTTAAAAGCAGTCTACCTACTCCCAGAAAACGGAGCCTTACAGGCCTTCCAGAGCTACACCATGACACAGGCTCAACACCTCCTGCCATAGCTGCTATTGTGTTTTTGGCACTACCAGCAGATGCACCACCACCACCATCAGTACCAGGTGGCCCCCCACACCCACGTCCATGTCCTCTTCCACCATACTTCCTCATGTTTTGGAAAATGGACCCAAAATACCAGCAGATATATGGTACTGTATCAGAAGCGTACAGCTCTATACAGTCTAGGGATATCAGTAAATCTCCGTATATATTTCATGAGTCATACACAGACGCTCACAGGCTCAGTATGGATTACCCAATAAAATAAAAAGTTGAAAAAGGGTACAGTATCACCAGGTACAAGGTATATATAGTATAGTGTAAACATTCTGAATCTCCGTATACATTTAAGGAGGCAGACACAAACGCTCTCAGGCCCAGTATGGATTACACAAGAATATGAAAAAGCTGTAAATGGGTAATGTAACACAAGCGTACAGCTGTATACAGTGTTGGGGTAATCTTAAAGCTCCAAATATATTGCCGGAGTAACAGACAGACGTTCACTGGCTCATTATGGATTACACCAGAATCTAAATAGCTAAAAAGGTTACTGTATCAGAAGCCTACAGCTGTATACAGTGTTGGCCAAATTTGAAATCGCGGTATATATTTCCGGAGTCACCCTCAGATGCTCACTCAGTCTGGGTTTGACCATAATAAAAAATGTTGCAAAAAAGGTACTGGATAACAAGATAGCAAGTATACATATTATAGGGTACAATTGAAATCTCTGTATACATAGTCCTGTAGTCACTCTCAGACGCTTTTTCAGTATGGATTTGACCGTAATACTAAATGTCGAACAAAGGTACTGTATAACAAGATACAAGCTGTATCGAGTATAGGGTAAAAATTGGTATCTCCGATTCACCATATGTATAGAAGGCTTAAACCACACACGCTCACTCACTATGGATGATACCGTAATACAAAATTTTGAACAAAGGTACTGTATCAGCACATACCAGGTGTATTCAGTCTAGGGGTAATTGTAAATTTCCGTCTATACTTCCAGAGTCAGACACAGACACTCACAGGCTCACTATGTATTACACCAGAATTTAAAAAGTATAAAAAGGGAAAGGTAGTCGAAGCGTACAACAGTATACAGTGTTGTGGTACTTTTAAATCTTCGTATATATTTCAATCTCAGCAAAACCAGTCCAGACTCTCCGCTACTGGAAACTACATGGATACAAGCACAGACGGAAAGTCGAGTGTTAGTAGAAATTTGGGAATTACTCATCGCGGGAAAACCTCCCGGTAGATGTTGCAGAGGCGATGCAGACCCTCAATTACTGTGTCTGTGGAGACAGCGAAAATGGTTCTTTGTGAAGAAAGGATTGCTTTATCACAGTAGCGTGGATCACATGACCGTTACTCGTCTCCATCAAATTGTGATCACTGGGAGAGATGTAGACATGGTCCTCACTGCCTATCATGATGTGTCTGGTCATTTTGGAGTGCAAAAGACAGAAGCCACAGGCCGTAGGCGATTCTATTGGATTGGCATGAGAGGAGACATTGAAAAATGGTGGCAGGAATGTCACACGTCTGTGACTATCACAACTGTGAAAGGTGATCATAGAGCACCACTGCATCCGCTTGTAAGTTGACGTCCATTACAAATGGTAGCCATTGATCATCTGAAGGTAGAGGCCAGCAGGACAGGCCATAGCTACATCTTAACCATCATCAATCAATACACCAAATTTCTAGTGGCCGTCCCTGTGAAGGATTTAACTGCCCAGACTACACAGCGGTGGAGCAGGGAGAGGTAAGTATTGCAACTTGCAAGTGCTATGGCCATGACCAAGCGGGGGGGCACACTCGTGGTCGACGGTACTGGCACAGGGCCCCTCATAGTACGCTGGTGTGTCTGTCAGCGAGTGGGCCCCCCCACCATCAGAGACACTGTATTGTACTATGAGGGACCCTGTGCCATTGCCGTCGGCCATCTTTGGGCCCATCCACCTGTTCAGAGCAATGGCACTTGCCCGGGTGCGCCAGGTGTTGACCGCAGCCATTGGGGGGTGGGTGGGCAGCCCACTTAGGGAGGTTTAAAAAATGGCATATGTTGATGTGTTGGCTGGACATTCAGCTGCTGCAAAGGGCGGAATTGGGCAAGTCCGAGGAAGAGGAGGACAAAAGCGAGGCAGTTTTCTGGCAACCTGTGTGTCATCAGGGGAAGGTGTGACAAAATCCTTTGAAACCCATGCATGGTTCGTTTTAATGAAGGTTAGATCATCAACATTTTGGGTCGACAGACGGGTCCTTTTTTCTGTCAGGATTGATCCAGCAGCACTGAAGACTCTTTCAGATAACACACTAGCAGCAGGGCAAGCGAGCTCCTGTAAGGCATATTGTGCCAATTCAGGCCAGGTGTCCAGTTTAGAGGCCCAATAGTCAAAGGGGAATGACCTGTGAGGGAGAACATCGATATGAGAGAAGTAGTTTGTAACCATAGTTGACAACTGCTGTCTCCTGTCACTTTTAATTGATGCAGTATTAGCAGTTGTGTGAGCGGTACTTGAGAAATCATTCCACAACATGGTCATTAAACCCTTGTCTCCAACGTCACTTCGGCTGTGTGCACCACGAACACCTCTTCCATTGTGCCCACTACGGCTTCTGTGAGAACCACTATCGCTGCTGTGTGCTGGGAAAGCCTCAAACAACCTGTTTATCAGAGTTGATTGTTTGTTAGCCAATATTATCTCTAGGTTCTCCTGTGGCATGATGTGTAATTTGCCTTTGTAGCGTGGATCGAGGATGCTGGCCAGCCAGTAGTCGTCATCGCTCATCATTTTGGCAATGCGGGGGTCCCCTTTTAGGATCCGCAAGGCATAATCGCACATGTGGGCCAATGTTCCAGGTGTCAATGCTGCATTGCCACTGCTGGGTGGAGGAGCACTTTCTGGCAAATCCACATCCCTACTGTCATGATCCAGGACGGGGTTTCGCTGTGGCCTGTCCTGGTCTGACTGGGGGTTAATTGTTCCGCCTCTCCCTGGCAGAGGGCGGCTATTTAATGCTCACTGGACCTAGGTCCGGTGTCAGTTATACTCCTGCCCTCGGCTGAGTTAATTGAACTTGTGCGTACGTGTGCCTTGTGCCTGATATCTTGCTTGCTTGTTTGGTTTTGATCTGGTTCTGTCCCTGTTACGAGTTCTGCCTGTCCCTCTTGTACTGCGCTACCTCTCGTGTATGACTCTCTGCTTGTGACCCGACTTCTCTCTGCTCATCCTCTTGGTACCACGTCGCCCTCTTGTGTATGAACTTTGCCTTTTTTTCTGACCACCCGTCTGTTTATCCGTCCTGTACCTCGCTGTCCGTACTGTGCATGAACTCCGTTTTGCCTGACTCTGAGTTTTCTGTCTTCTCTGAAAGCAGGACGCTAAGGCCCGCCCCCTTGCAGTCACGTGACCGTAGGTCCCGTCCCGGCTTGCTAAGCTTCATCACTCAGGTCCTGTGCACCTATACTTTCTGGCTGTCCTGATCCCCAGGGGTCCCTACAGTGCAGGTGAGTCCCTGCTCAGCGGAGGCTGTATGCCGGCGCTGTCAGGATCCTGATATTATAACTGACCGATACCATTTTTTTTTCTCTGCTCCCCTTCTTCTGTGTATGTGATGGATCCTATGCACGCTCTTTCTGAGCAGGTTAAACACCTGACCCAGATGTCTCAGAAACTCCTTGGAGAACAACGAGTCCTGGCTCAGTCTCAGCAGCTGATCACTGACACTGTCCAGGGGGTTTTTTCATTGGGGGCTCGGGATATTACATTAGTTTCCCCTGAGTCTCCAGTGAAGTTACCGGATACCTTTTCTGGAGATAAAAAAGAGTTCAGAGTTTTCAATGAGGGCTGTAAGCTTTTTTTTCCCTTAAGACCACACTCTTCTGGGGATGAAAGTCAGAGAGTGGGGGTCATTATGTCTCTGTTAAGGGGAGCCCCCCAAGCTTGGGCTTTCTCCCTTCCGACCACAACCCCTGAGCGTATGATGGTAGGTGCATTTTTTGAGGCCCTGGGGCATATTTATGATGAGCCTGATCGTATGCGTATGGCTGAGGACATGGTGATGAGTGTGTGCCAGGGGAAGCACTCAGCCAAGTGGTTTTGTTCAGAATTCAGACGCTGGGCTGCTGAGGTCTGTTGGGATGATGCTGCCCTCCAGGGTTTGTTCCGTAGAGGCCTGTCTGAATATCTGAAAGATGCCTTGGCTCTCCACCCTCCGCCTGATTCCCTGGAGGAGGCTATTACACAGGCCGTCCGAATGGATCGCCGGCTACGGGCGAGGGGAGTGATGCCAAGTGAAAGCCCGCTATTCTCCCAAGGAAGGGGAGCCAGTCCTATATTGGAGATCACGGAGATGGGAACCATCGACCTCAAAGAAAATGAAAGGAGACAACGGCGCGTGGGAAAAGGCTGTTCTCACTGTGGCGATTCTGGACATTGGAGAAAGGTTTGCCCCTCACGTCCACTAACCAAGTGACTGAGCCCGGGTGATTGTCGTGGAGGTCACCCAGGCTCTCAGGTACCTTTTTCTGCCTTCTCTAAAATGTTGTTGCAAGTGGAACTTTGTTGTGGGAGTGTCTCCACATCCACTTCTGCCTTCGTGGATTGCGGATCAGCATTGAACTTTATTGACTCTGATTTGGTATCCAGGTGTAAGTTAGGGACAGTTAGGTTGGAGACTCCTATTCACATTGTGGCCATTGACAAAACACCACTGGTAAAGAATGACATTATGTTTCGTACTGAAGAGTTTCTCCTTAAAGTGAGTTCCTTGCACCAGGAACGTATTTCATGTTTTGTGATGGACAACCTGCCAGCAGGACTGGTGTTGGGGTTCCCCTGGCAAACAATTGCATAATCCTGTAATTAATTGGGAATGTTGGGACATTGTTAAATGGGGTCCCTATTGTTCTGAGAAATGTCTTGATACTGTGTCTGTGTCGTCCGTGGGTCTGGAAGGTATTCCGGAGTGCCTGATAGACTATATGGACGTTTTCTCCGAAAAGGAGGCTGAGGTTTTACCACCACACCGCCCATTTGATTGTGCCATTGACCTGGTTCCAGGTGCTAAATTGCCCAAGGCCCGCTTGTATAACCTTTCGGGCCCAGAACGGGCTGCGATGAAGGAGTATATTTCCGAGAGCCTCCGTAAGGGACACATTTGTCCTTCTGTTTCTCCTGTGGCGGCGGGGTTCTTTTTTGTAAGCCCATGCCTCGATTTTCATTAGTTAAATAAGATAACTGTGAGGAATACGTATACCCTTCCGCTTATTCGTGATTTATACAACCAATTGTCCGGAGCGAAGTGGTATTCAAAATTAGATCTGCGGGGAGCGTATAACCTTATCTGAGTCCGAGACGGAGATGAATGGAAAACCGCTTTTCTCACTACTGAAGGGTTGTTTGAAAATCTGGTCATGCCTTTCGGCTTGACCAATGCTCCAGCGGTTTTCCAAAACTTCATAAATTACATGTTCTCTGATTTTATTGGACTTTTTCGGTGGTATATTTGGATGACATATTGATCTATTCTCCTGATAAACAGACTCTCATTGGTCATGTTCGGGCAGTTCTCCAAAGACTCCGGGAGAACTGTCTCTTTGCTAAACTGGAAAAATGTTTGTTTTTTGTTCAGGAACTGTTGTTTCTGGGATTCATCGTGTCTGCTGAAGGGTATCGCATGGATCCTAATAAGGTGCAGGCCATTGTCGAGTGGGTTCAACCTTGTGATTTGAAGGCTCTGCAGCGTTTCCTAGGATTCGCCAATTACTATCGCAAATTTATAAAAGGGTTCTCACAGGTGGTTAAACCCCTCACAGACATGACTCAAAAGGGGGTCGATATCAAGAATTGGTCAACCACAGTTGTAGCGGCATTTCAGTTTTTGAAAACATGTTTCATGTCAGCCCCGGTTCTTGTTCAACCGGACCCGTCGGAACCATTTATTGTTGAGGTAGATGCCTTAGAGGTGGGGGTGGGGGCGGTATTGTCCCAGGGACCCGCCACTTTGACCAATTTAAGACCTTGAGCCTTTTTCTCAAAGAAATTCTCTCCTGCGGAGAGAAACTATGATGTGGGAAATCGAGAACTTCTGGCCGTTAAGTTGGCCTTTGAAGAATGGAGGCATTTTTTGGAGGGGGCTGTCCATCCTATAACCGTAATTACGGACCACAAAAACCTAGCTTATATTGAGTCAGCTAAGAGGTTGACTCCTAGACAGGCTAGATGGTCACTTTTTTTTCCTGATTCAACTTCTCGATCACTTTTCGGCCAGGGTCCAAAAATGTCAGAGCGGATGCTTTGTCAAGCAGTTTAGATCCGGTGTCCCCCCGGAACCTCCATCCTCCATTCTTCAGCATGGGGTGGTGGTGGCAGGTATTTCGAATATGTTGGAACGAGAGATTCGGGAAGCCCCGTCTCTTGCACTGCCGGCTAAGCCGGTGGACAAACTTTTTGTGCCAGCTCAGCTTCGCCTTAAGGTCCTCCGGGAGTTCCATGACTCAGTTCTGGGTGAACATCCAGGGATCTCGGCTACTCGGAAGGCCATTGCTAGAGTATTCTGGTGGCCTGCTTTAGCCTCTGATGTTGGGGAATATGTGTCTGCTTGTGATGTTTGTGCCCGTGCGAAAAAAACCCCATAAACGGCCTGCCGGGGAATTGGTACCACTGCCAATTCCTGAGAGACCATGGATGCATTTGTCCATGGATTTCATCACCAACCTTCCCCCCTCCAAGGGTAATACCGTTGTCTGGGTTGTGGTGGACAGGTTTAGTAAGCAGGCACATTTTGTACCTTTGGCAGCTCTACCTAATGCGGAAACATTGTCCAGATTGTTTGTTGAGAATGTGGTGCGGTTGCATGGGGTACCCTTGAATGTGGTGTCTGATAGAGGAGTGCAATTTGTTTCCAGATTTTGGAGGGCTTTTTGTAAAAGGTTGGGTATTGGTCTGTCCTTTTCATCCGCTTATCATCCAGAGACTAATGGGCAGACCAAGCGGACCAATCAGTCGCTGGAGCAAATTCTGCGTTGCTTGACCTCAGACCGACAAGATGATTGGTGTTCTGTGTTACCGGTGGCTGAGTTTGCATTTAACAACCGCGTTAACCAGTCTACGGGTACATCTCCCTTTTTCTGCAATTATGGGTTCCATCCTCATTTTGGAGAATTTTCCCGTTTGAGTTCGGGGTGTCCTGGGGCGGATGAGACGATCCAGCAGTTGGGGGGGGGTATGGCGAGAGGTCCAGAGTAACATTACGAAGACCCAGGACAAATTTAAATTTTTTGCGGACAAAAAACGATCCACGGGACTGGTGTTTCAGATTGGGGATAAGGTATGGTTGTCTACCAAGAATATAAGACTCAAGGTCCCCTCTGCGAAGCTTGGACCCAAGTTTATCGGTCCTTATGAAATTACCGAGGCAGTTAACCCAGCCTTTTGGTTGCGTCTCCCGCCATCTCTGCGGATCCCAAATGTTTTTCATAAGGCCCTTTTGAAACCTGTGAGGTCCGCTGGGGAGGGATCATCAGCTTCCCCAACACCGGTTTTGGTAGACGGGCAGTCGGAGTACGAGGTGGAACGAATTGTCGACTCCAGGTTGGTCCGTCGTGCTCTTCAATATCTGGTACATTGGAAAGGCTACGGTCCTGAAGAACGCTCGTGGGTTCCTGCTCGATCGGTTCATGCGGATCGGTTGGTCCGGACCTTTCACGCCAAGTACCCTGAGAGACCTGGGGACCAGTGGCCCCCCATTGAGAGGAGGGTACTGGCATGATCCAGGACGGGGTTTCGCTTTGGCCCGTTCTGGTCTGATTGGGGGTTAATTGTCCCACCTCTCCCTGGCAGAGGGCGGCTAGGTCCGGTGTCAGTTATACTCCTGCCCTCGGCTGAGTTAGTTGACCTTGTGCGTACGTGTGCCTTGTGCCTGATATCTTGCTTGCTTGTTTGGTTTTGATCCAGTTCTGTCCCTGTTACGAGTTCTGCCTGTCCCTCTTGTACTGTACCTCTCGTGTATGACTCTCTGCTTGTGACCCGACTTCTCTCTGCTCGTCCCCTTGGTACCACGTTGCCCTCTTGTGTATGACCTTTGGCTTTGTCTGACCTCCTGTCTGTTTATCCCTCCTGTACCTCGCTGTCCATACTGTGTATGAACTTTGTTTTGCCTGACTCTGAGTTTTCTGTCTTCTCTGAAAGCAGGATGCTAAGCTCCTCCCCCTTGCAGTCACGTGACCGTAGCTCCCGTGCCGGCTTGCTAAGCTTCATCACTCCGGTCCTGTGCACCTATACTTTCTGGCTGTCCTGATCCCCAGGGGTCCCTACAGTGCGGGTGAGTCACTGCTCAGCGGAGGCTGTACGCCGGCGCTGTCAGGATCCTGATACCTACAGTCACACACAAACACTGTACCTGACCTTGGAGCGCCAACATTTTCTCTTGCCCCCTGCGAAGCATCCTCCTGCCCAAAATAATCATCCCCCTCATCCTCCTCCTCCTCCTTTTCCTCTTCTTCCTCCACCTCGTCCAGGACAGTTCCCTGACCAGACAATGGCTGACTGTCATCAAGGCTTCCCTCCTCCTCCTCCGCTGCAGACGCCTGATCCTTAATGTGCGTCAAACTTTGCATGAGCAGACACATAAGTGGGATGCTCATGCTTATGATGGCGTCGTCTGCGCTTACCAGCCGTGTGCATTCCTCAAAACACTGAAGGACTTTACAGAGGTCTTTCAGCTTTGACCACTGCACACCCGACAATTCCATGTCCTCCCTCAAACTGACTGCCCGTGTATCCTCCCACAAATGCATTACAGCCTGCCTCTGTTCGCACAGCCTCTCAACCATGTGCAGGGTGGAGTTCCACCTTGTTGCAATGTCTATGATTAGGCGGTGCTTGGGGAGGTGGAGCAATCGCTGCAGCTTCTGCATACGAGTGGAGTGGGCGTTTGAGCAATGGATGTGCGAGCACAGTCTTCGCACCTTATGTAGCAGGGATGTTATCTCTGGATAATTATTAAGGAAGCACTGCACCACCAGGTTCAAAGTGTGAGCCAGGCAAGGTATGTGTGTGAGTTTTGCACGGGCTATTGCTGCCACAAAATTACGGCAGTTATCACTGACTACCTTGCCTGCCTCAAAATGTAGACTGCCCAGCCATGACTCAGTTTGTTGCTGTAAGTAGTCGGCCAGTACCTCCGTGGTGTGTCTGTTGTCACCCAAAGACATCATCTTTAACAGAGCCTGCTGACGCTCACCACTAGCTGTTTGATAGTGGGGCACCTCGTGTGCAACACTGCCAGCTGCGGACGGAGTGCTCGTGCGACTGCGCTCTGTGGACGAGCTTTCGCTGATGGAGGGGGAGGAGGAGGGTCAAAAGCCTACAGCCAACTGTTTCCTATACCGTGGGCTAGGCAGCACTGTTCCACCGCCGCTGTCCCCTGTGGAGCCTGCATCTACCACATTAACCTAGTGCGCAGTGATGGACACGTAATGACCCTGGCCATGCCTACTGGTCCATGCATCTGTTGTGAGGTGCACCTTTCCACTCACTGACTGTTTTAGTGCGTGGACAATGCAGTCTTTCACATGCCGGTGGGGGGCAGGGATGGCCTTTCGAGAAAAGAAGTGCCAACTGGGTAGGTCATAGCGTGGGACAGCATAGGCCATGAGCTCGCCAAAAGCTTCGCTTTCAACCAAAACGGTAGGTCATCATCTCTAATGAGATTAGTTTGGCAATGTAGGCGTTCAAACACAGTGTACGCGGATGAGAGGATGAGTACTTTCTTGTCCAACTCAGAGTGTCTGGTAGGGTGAGCTGAACTGGAGAAATGCATATGGGGGAAGTAGCGGTGGACCGGATGGAGTGAGAGGGGGTTGGTGATGGTATTGGTAGTGATGGCCTAGATTCAGTGTTGTGTTGCAAAACCATTGTGATTCATTGAGTGCTTTGGCCTTGCGACGACACCTCCACATTTAGTGCTGGTGGTGTGCTTAACAGTGGCGGTGGTCTTACAGTGGGGGAAGCGATGGAGCATTGCTGGCTACCTTGAGTCGGAGCAGGTACACACGTGCTACCTGAGGTTTTGTAGTCCGTCCACGCTTGCAAGTGCATGTTGATTAAATGTCTAAGCATGCAACTGGTATTCAAATTTCTGAGTTGTTTACCTCGGCTAAAGGTCCTTCCGCACTTCTTACAGGTAACCTTTGCCTCATCAGTAGGATTTTGGACAAAGAAGTGCCACACTACACTCTTCCTACTATGGTATACATTTTCAGGCCTTGCACGCTGTGCTAAGTTGACCATCTGGCAAAGCTGTCCTGCAACTCTTAGTTTTTGATCCACGTTTTTGGACAGCTATGGGCCTGCCAGATAACCGATGCTGCGATGTCAATGCCTGCTGCGGATCCTTCTCCTTATCTGAACTATTGCCAGTGCCACCCTCCTCCCCCAATGGATGCCAAGTCAAGACCTGGGTCATCCATCACCTCCTCTTCGAAGTCATCTGCACTTTCCTCTTTACCTTCCTCTGTGTCACCGTGTAAGGTGGTATAGTATGCGGGAAGGGGCACCTGAGTTTCATCAGGGTCAGATTCTGGCTCAATAAACTGCGAGGGCAATGTAGTGCTCTGAGTGGATGTACCAGTAGAATCATCTAGCAGTGGCTGTGCATCAGTGCACTCCATGTCAGATTCATCTTGGACTGGGGAATTCAGGATTTGACTGGATAACCCAGGCATGGTATGTGAAAAGAGCTCTATAGAGTAATCTGAAGTGTGGGCTGCCGCATCCTTAAATTTTGGTGGGGGTGAAGGACACAAGGAAAGGTGTTTTTCCTGACCAGAACCCTGCACTGACGACTCCGTGCTTGCAGTTTTCGACCATTCAGAAGAGCAGGCAATAGAGCTAGTCGCTGTTTCGGCAATGTACGCCAAAATCTGTTCCTGATTCTCCGGCTTTAAAAGCGGTTTTCCTACTCCAAGAAAAGGCAACCTTACAGGCCTTCTTGGGCCAGACGATGTCGCAGGCTCAACACCTCCTGCCTTAGCTTCTATTGTGCTTTTGCCAGAACCAGCCGATGCACCACCACCATCAGTACCAGTTGCGCCCCCCTGCCCAAGGTCAGCGGCCTCTTCCACCATACTTCCTCATGTTTGGGAAAATGTACCAAAAATACTAGCAGAGAGATGGTACTGTATGAGGAGCGTCCACCTGTGTAAGGTGTATGAAAAAAATTAAATCTACGTATATATTTTGTTAGTCACAGACGCCCTCACAGTATGTATTGGACTGTAATCCAACAAGCAGATATACGGAACTGTATCAGAAGTGTACAACTGCATACGTTTTTTGTGTAACTAACAATCTCCGTATATGTATTTACGGAGTGTCACACACAGACGCTGACTCTGTATAGATGTGACTGTAATGCAAATGGTAGATATACAATACTGTTTGAGAATCAGGCAGCTCTCTACGGTGTCTGTATGGAAAATTGTCAATCTCCGTCTATTTGTATAAGGAGTGACACAAGCTGTCTCTGTCTAGTTTTGACTGTAATCAAACAGCAGATATACAAAACTGTTTGAAAAGCGGACAGTACGCTAAGGTGTAGGTCTGGAAAAATGGAAAAACTCCTCGGCTTTTTTTTCCAGAGTCACACACAGATAGCTTCTGTCATGATCCAGGTTTGATCTGACAGTTTTAAATTCACAATTGAACTTATTTTCCTTTGGCTGTGTGCCAAAGTGTGGTGCTTGCCCCCGGTGGCCATTAGGATTATTGCACTGTGGTGTCGTTTATTCTAAGTTGCCCCGGTGGTGGTGAGTGGTAGTGCACTTTAGTTTCTTTGGTTAAGTGCACGTAATTATAAAACAGGTGTGATGCTCTATAAAAGGGTGTCTGGTGTATCAATCACTGTTGGTGATAGGTCTTCAGTTAGTCATTCACAAGTAAGCCTGGGTGAAAGATGGAGGTGAACAAGAGTCCTGGGCAGTCCAGTCAGAGGGTTCCAGTAGCAGCTATAGAGTCTGCAAGAAGTGCTGGCATGGATTGGTGGAGTCCAACAATGGGGTCTGCAAGAAGGGCTGGCATGGCGTGGTGGAGTCGCAGTTTATGGTGTCAGCAGGAAGTGCTTGCATGGCTTGGTGGAGTGGCGACTATGGTGAGAGTTGCACTCAGCTTGCTGGACTTGGTTGCTGAAAGCTGGACTCAAGCATGCTGGACTTTTTGGCAGAAAGGTTGGACTCGAGCATGCTCGACTTTTTGGCAGAAGCTGGACTCATCTTTTGGGCTCTATTTACTGGACAGCTGCAACTGGTGGTGGACTCTGCTCCAAGGCTGCACTATGGTGTTGGATCCGGTTATGGTGATGTATCCGGTTGGAGGAGAAGATGCATGCAGGTGGTGGGCTCTGTTGCTGGGAGCATAAGCAACAGAGCAAAGCTAAGATTTCCCCTGTTTTGTCACTTTTCCTTATGTGTGTTTAGTGCAGTGGTGGGATTAGTTTCCGCACCGACCAATTCCCTAGTGAGGGTTTAGGTGCAGGGCGAGTCAGGGTTTTGAGGTTCCTGTGCGTCGCCCGGTGCGGAACCGGCATAGGGAACGATAGGAGTGTAGAGACACTGACTCAGGGGAGTGCAGGAGGTCTCCACTTTCCCGTTTCCCTATCACAGGGCCCTCCATTGTTAATGTTACCCAGGTTTTCCCCTTATTGTATATATACGTGTAATATTGAAATTCGCCAGTTGGAGGTGGCGTATCCAGCTGCACATTTTATTATTTAAATTCGCCCCATTGGAAGCGGTGTATCTAGGGTCACGTGTGCCATAAATTTGCCCTGCTGGAGGCACTGTGTCCAGTCACACATTGATCGTTACAGCTTCTATTTGTCCGTGATACAAGGCGGTACACGGTAGTGTGTGAGGAGTGTACACCGCTATACGGTGTCTGTATGGAAAATTGTCAATCTCCGTCTATTTGTATAGGGACTGACACACGCTGTCTCTGTCTAGTTTTGACCGTTATCAAACAACAGATGTACGAAACTGTTTGAAAAGCGGACAGCACTCTAAGGTGTAGGTCTGGAAAAACGGAAAAACTCCTCGGCTTTTTTTCCAGAGTCATACACAGATTGCTTCTATTTGTCCGTGATACAAGGCGGTACACGGTAGTGTGTGAGGAGCGTACACCGCTATACGGTGTCTGTCTGGAAAATTATCAATCTCCGTCTATTTGTATAAGGACTGACACACGCTGTCTCTGTCTAGTTTTGACCGTTCAAACAGCAGATGTACGAAACTGTTTGAAAAGCGGACAACACTCTAAGGTGTAGGTCTGGAAAAATGGAAAAACTCCTCGGCTTTTTTTCCAGAGTCACACACAGATAGATTCTATTTGTCCGTGATACCAGCTGGTACACAGTAGTGTGTGAGGAGCGTACACCGCTATACGGTGTCTGAAAAGAAAATTGTCAATATCCGTCTATTTGTATAGGGACTGAAACACACTGTCTCTGTCTAGTTTTGACCGTGATCAAACAGCAGATATACAAAATTGTTTGAAAAGCGGACAGCACTCTAAGGTGTAGGTCTGGAAAAATGGAAAAACTCCTCAGCTTTTTCTTCCAGCGTCACACCCAGATAGCTTCTATTTGTCCGTGATACAAGGCGGTACATGGTAGGGTGTGAGGAGCGTACACCGCTGTACGGAAAATTGTCAATCTCCGTCTATTTGTATAGGGACTGACACACGTTGTCTCTGTCTAGTTTTGACTGTTTTCAAACAGCAGATATGCGAAACTGTTGAAAAGCGGACAGCACTCTAAGGTGTAGGTCTGGAAAAACAGAAAAACTCCTGCTTTTTTTTCCAGAGTCACACCCAGATAGCTTCTATTTGTCTGTGATACAAGGCGGTACACGGTAGTGTGTGAAGCGTACACCGCTATACGGTGTCTGTATGGAAAATTGTCAATCTCCGTCTATTTGTATAGGGACTGACACACGCTGTCTCTGTCTAGTTTTGACCGTTATCAAACAGCAGATATACGAAACTGTTTGAAAAGCAGACAGCACTCTAAGGTGTAGGTCTGGAAAAATGGAAAAACTCCTTGGCTTATTTTCCAGAGTCACACACAGGTAGCTTTTATTTGTCTGTGATACCAACCGGTACACGGTAGTGTGTGAGAAGCGTACACCGCTATACGGTGTCTGTATGGAAAATTGTCAATCTCCGTCTATGTTAGGCGTCGGGTTCCTGTTGCTGCACAGCGGGAATCCCGAGCCTTGCTCCCGGTGGTCTCCCATTCCTCCCCAGCTGCAGAGGAGGTTGCTCAGCAAAATCGTCGGTCCCGGCGCTCTACCCAGACCAGCTCTGTGGGTTTGCTTGCTGCTGCCACCTCTGGCACAGCTATGGCAATGCATGCAGCTCAGCAGCAAGTTTCTCCAGTGACTAAGTCCCCATGTCGGGCCACTGAGCATGCCCGTGGAGTGATCTCCCTTTGGAGATCGAAGGTCACGTGCTCAGGTCCTGCGCGTGTTCGGATTGGCCCATCCGAGAAGCCAGGAAGATCCCGGACGCGCGCGGCTATAAAAGGTTTGCATGGCCGCTTGGCCATGCGCTAGGATACACTGTATTTTCAGACTATGAGGAGTGAGTGGTGTATGCACGTATGAATGTCTCTGGTGACTGACTCATTATGAAACCCCTACCCTTGGTAAGCATGTATTGTGCAGCCTAGCCTGCTAGCATCCAGGCTTAGGTGTAGGTAGGGTAGAGTCGGAGTCAGGCATTAGTCCCCATCAGTGCCTCGGCACGCCTTAGTGCACGAGCTCCACACTCCGTAGCCAGCGTCTATAGCGGCGTTCGTGGCAGCAAAGCCGTGCGCTCAGAGGGCCTAGAGGAACTCTAACCCCGTGTCCTTGGGGTAGAGTTCTGTGGACGCTTTCTGTGCGCTTTTGGCCGGGCTCTGTGAGCAAAACAGGCTCCGGTATTTGCGTTCAGCGGTTGGGCGGCTCTGTGAGTCAACAGAGTTCGCTCCTGTTCACACTGGGTGACGTAACCCACGTGTGACTGTTTTCACACCGCTCTATTCTTCCGCCATTGCCTAGCAGCAGTGTACCACCTCTACACGGTGGACCTCGGGCTGCGAGCGCACCTACTATTATTTATAATTTGGTGCGTTCCGCCAGCCCTAGCAGTTTATTTGTATAGGGACTGACACACGCTGTCTCTGTCTAGTTTTGACCGTTATCAAACAGCAGATATACAAAACTGTTTGAAAAGCAGACAGCACTCTAAGGTGTAGGTCTGGAAAAATCAAAAAACTCCTCGGCTTTTTTTCCAGAGTCACACACAGGTAGCTTCTATTTGTCTGTGATACCAGCCGGTACACGGTAGTGTGTGAGGAGCGTACACCGCTATATGATGTCTGTATGGAAATTTGTCAATCTCCGTCTATTTGTATAGGGACTGACACACGCTGTCTCTGTCTAGTTTTGACCATTGTCAAACAGCAGATATACAAAACTGGTTGAAAAGTGGACAGCACTCTAAGGTCTAGGTCTGGAAAAACGGAGAAACTCCTTGGCTTTTTCTTCCAGAGTCACACCCAGAAAGCTTCTATTTGTTCGTGATACCAGCCAGTACACAGTAGTGTGTGAGGAGTGTACACCGCTATACGGTGTGTGAAAAAATGAACACTCAGTAACTCACCAGGACAAAATAATAAAAGTTGGAGTGCTTTGAAAAAAGCAGTTTGAACAGCAGTGTGCACACAGCAATGCAACTAGCAGGTAGCCTTAAAAGGCAGCCTAATCACCACCAGCGCTGCTGCACCAATTCCAAATTCCTCCCCTTTCACTGCACACTAACTGTAGAGTGAAAAGTGCTATCAGCAGAAGCAGGTTTTTTTTCTTCTTCCCTGCCTAACGCTCCCTTATTCAGAATCAGCAGCAGCAACCTCTCCCTATGCTAAGATCGGCAGAAGTAAGATGGTGGTCAGCGGTCACAGCCTTTTATACGCACTGTGATGCCACACAAAGCCAGCCAATCACTTCAATGCCCTAAGATGGTGGTGGCCGCTGCCCATGTCATCGTGTTGCCCACAGTGTGCGTCCTCCATCATTGGCTGAGAAAAGGCGCTGGAAGCATTATTTGAAACACAACTTTGGCGCATTGATCGGCGAACTCATGGCCGACCTCACGCTATGGTCGGGTTTCGATCGGCAAATCCCGACCCGTTTCGCTCAACTCTACGTATATATTTTGTTAGTCACAGACGCTCTCACAGTATGTACAGTATGTATATTTGACCATAATCCAACAAGCAGATATTGGGAACTGTATCAGAAGTGTACAGCTGTATACGGTTTTTGTGTAACTAGCAATCTCCGTATATGTATTTACGGAGTGTCACACACACTCGTTTACTCTGTATAGATGTGACTGTAAGGTGAACGGCAGATATACAATACTGTTTGAGAATCGGACATCTCTATATGGTGTGTGTATGGAAAATTGTCAATCTCCGTCTATTTTTATACGGACTGACACACGCTGTCTCTGTCTAGTTTTGACTGTATCAAACAGCAGATATACGAAACTGTTTGAAAAGCGGACAGCTCTCTAAGGTGTAGGCCTGGAAAAATGGAAAATCTCCTCGATTTCTTTTTCCAGAGTCACACACAGATAGCTTCTATTTGTCCGTGATACCAGCTGGTACACGGTAGTGTGTGAGGAGCGTATACCACTATACGGTGTGTATGGAAAATTGTCAATCTCCGTCTATTTTTACACGGACTGACACACGCTGTCTCTGTCTAGTTTTGACCGTTATCAAACAGCAGATATGCGAAAATGTTTGAAAAGTGGACAGCTCTCTAAGGTGTAGGTCTGGATAAATGGAAAATCTCCTTGGCTTGTTTTTCCAGAGTCACACACAGATAGCTTCTATTTGTCCATCATACCAGCCGGTACACGGTAGTGTGTGAGGAGCGTACACCACTATACGGTGTGTGTATGGAAAATTGTCAATCTCCGTCTTTTTTTATATACGGACTGACACACGCTGTCTCTGTTTAGTTTTGACAGTAATCAAACAGCAGTTATGCAAAACTGTTTGAAAAGCGGACAGCACTCTAAGGTGTAGGTCTGGAAAAATGGAAAATCTCCTCGGCTTGTTTTTCCAGAGTCACACACAGATAGCTTCTATTTGTCCATGATACAAGGAGGTACACGGTAGTGTGTGAGGAGCGTACACCGCTATACGGTGTCTGTATGGAAAATTGTCAATCTCCGTCTATTTGTATACAGACTGTCACACACTGTCTCTGTCTAGTTTTGACCGTTATCAAACAGCAGATGTACAAAACTGTTTGAAAAGCGGACAGCTCTATAAGGTGTAGGTCTAGAAAAATGGAAAATCTCCTCGGCTTGTTATTCCAGAGTCACACCCAGATAGCTTCTATTTGTCCGTGATTCCAGCCGATACATGGTAGTGTGTGAGGAGCGTACACCGCTATATGGTGTCTGTATGGAAAATTGTCAATCTCCATCTATTTGTATGCGGACTCACACACGCTGTCTCTGTCTAGTTTTGACCATAATCAAACAGCAGATATGCGAAACTGTTTGAAAAGTGGACAGCTCTATAAGGAGTAGGTATGGAAAAATGGAAAATCTTCTCGGCTTGTTTTTCCAGAGTCACACCCAGATAGCTTCTATTTGTCCGTGATACCAGCCGGTACACGGTAGTGTGTGAGGATCGTACACCGCTATATGGTGTGTGAAAAAAATGAATGCTCACTAACTCACCAGAACAAAATAATAAAAGTTGGAGTGCTTTGAAAAAAGCAGTTTGAGCAGCAGTGTGCACACAGCAATGCAGCTAGCAGGTAGCCTTAAAAGGCAGCCTAATCACCATCAGCGCTGCTGCACACAACAAAAATCCTCCCCTTTCACTGCACACTAACTGTACAGTGAAAAGCGCTATCAGCAGAAGCAATTTTTTTTCTTCTTCTTTGCCTAGCGCTCTCCCTATTCAGAATCAGCAGCAGCATCAGCAGTAGCACCTCTCCCTATTCTAAAATCGGCAGAAATAAGATGGCGGTCGGCGGTCACTGCCTTTTATACCCACTGTGACGCCACACAAAGCCAGCCAATCACTTCAATGCCCTAAGATGGTGGTGGCCGCTGCCCATGTCATCGTGTTGCCCACAGTATGCGTCCTCCATCATTGGCTGAGAAAAGGCGCTGGAAGCATTATTTGAAACACAACTTTGGCGCATTGATCGGCGAACTCATGGCCGACCTCATGCTATGGTCGGGTTTCGATCGGCAAAACCCGACTTTAGCTAAAGTCGGCTATTTTTGAATTTGACCAACCCGTTTCGCTCAACTCTAATTGCAAGCATTTCACTCCTATTTTGGAACAAAGTACAAATAATGATACGAAGGTTCACTGATCTCTTGTTCTCCTCTATCACTGCGACATCCCATTGAAAACATACAAGTATTCTATTCTGAGGCACCTAATTGTGACGACTCTCTTGTGCATCCCTCTTCTCTGTAAAAAATATACAACTTCAACAATCACCCTTTGGTTTTGTAAAATAAATTAGGTAATGTTGAATCATAGAATCATAGACTGTTAGAGTTGGAAGGGACCACAAGGGTTATTGTGTCCAACCCCCTGCTCAATGCAGGATTCATTAAACCATTTGGTCAGCCTCTGTTTGAAAATTTCGATTGAAAGAGAACTCAGCACCTCTAATGGCAACCTGTTCCACTCATTGATCACCCGCGCTGTCAAAAAGTATTTTCTCATATCTAATCTGTATTTTCTCCCTTTCAGTTTCATTCCATTGCTTCTCATGTTTCCATGTGCAAAAGAGAATAAGGATGATCCCTCTAGACTGTGACATCCCTTCAGATATTTGTAGACCGCTATTAAGTCTTCTTTTATCATTCTTTTTTGCAAGCTAAACATTCCCAGATACTTCTTCATAGGACATACTTTGCAGTCTGCTCACCATCCTGGTAGCTCTTCTCTGAACTTGTTCCAGTTTTTAGATATCTTTTTAAAAATGTGCCGAGAACTGGACATAGTATTCCAGATGAGGCTTGACCAAGGAGGAGTAGAGGGGGATAATTACTTTACGTGATCTAGACTCTATGCTTCTCTTAATACATCCTAGAATGGTTTTTGCCTTTTTTTGCTGCTGCATCACACTGTTGACTCACGTGCAGTCTGTGATCTATTAGTATACCCAAGTCTTTTTCACAACGTGCTGTTGTTTACTTCTATTCCTCCCATTCTATAGATGTATTTTTTTGTTGCCCAGATGTAGAATCTTGCACTTCTCCATGTTAAATGCCATTCTATTAGTCGCTGATCATTGTTAACGTTTATCTAGATCCTTCTGAATCCTCTCTGTCTACTCTAGTGTTAGCTATCCCTCCTAGCTTTGCATCGCCTGCAAATTTGATTAGTTTACCTTCAGTTCACTTTTCTAGATAATTTATAAATATGTTAAACAACACTGAGCCAGTATAGAGCCTTGTGGTACCCACTTGAAACTCTATGAGTACGATCAGTGAGCCAGTTATGGATCAACTGACAGTTGATGGAGGAACTGACAGCTACAGCTAATAACTCTTATGATCAGTTTTATAAAAACTGGTCTTACTGGGTCGATTTTAGATCCTCTGCTGAGTATCAGGCATATATTGAGGATCACTGAGCATAGAACACTTAATCTGACCAACCTTCATCTCCACCCGTCCTTCTTCTCCTGTGCTTTCTTGTCTACTTTCTTACTTTACTTTTTCTTCTCTATCTGCTTATTTCTTGGTTTGCATCTTATTTTTGTTTGATGTTATAAAGAAAAATTACATTAGATTGTGTTATTGTATAACTGTTGATAAGAATTTAGTACGACTAATGACCTCAATGTTAAGATGTTATGTCACATTCCTTATGACTATCTATATGTACACTCACTGGCCACTTTATTAGGTACACCATGCTAGTAAGGGGTTGGACCCCCTTTTGCCTTCAGAACTGCCTCAATTCTTCGTGGCAGAGATTCAACAAGGTGCTGGAAGCATTCCTCAGAGATTTTGGACCATATTGACATGATGGCATCACACAGTTGGCGCAGATTTGTCGGCTGCACATCCCTGATGCGAATCTCCCGTTCCACCACATCCCAAAGATGCTCTATTGGATTGAGATCTGGTGACTGAGGAGGCCATTTGAGTACAGTAAACTCATTGTCATGTTCAAGAAACCAATCTGAGATGATTCGAGCTTTATGACATGGCGCATTATCCTGCTGAAAGTAGCCATCAGATGTTGGGTACATTGTGGTCATAAAGGGATGGACATGGTCAGCAACAATACTCAGGTAGGCTGTGGCGTTGCAACGATGCTCAATTGGTACCAAGGGGCCCAAAGAGTGCCCAGAAAAAATTCCCCACACCATGACACCACCACCACCAGCCTGAACCGTTGATACAAGGCAGGATGGATCCATGCTTTCATGTTGTTTACGCCAAATTCTGACCCGACCATCCGAATGTCGCAGCAGAAATCGAGACTCATCAGACCAGGCAACGTTTTTCCAATCTTCTACTGTCCAATTTCGATGAGCTTGTGCAAATTGTAGCCTCAGTTTCCTGTTCTTAGCTGAGAGGAGTGGTACCCGGTGTGGTCTTCTGCTGCTGTAGCCCATCTGCCTCAAAGTTCGACGCACTGTGCGTTCAGAGATGCTCTTCTGCCTACCTTGGTTGTAACGGGTGGCAATTTGAGTCACTGTTGCCTTTCTATCAGCTCGAACCAGTCTGCCCATTCTCCTCTGACCTCTGGCATCAACATGGCATTTCCGGCCACAGAACTGCCGCTCACTGGATTTTTTTTCTTTTTCGGACCATTCTCTGTAAACCCTAGAGATGGTTGTGCGTGAAAATCCCAGTAGATCAGCAGTTTCTGAAATTCTCAGACCAGCCCTTCTGGCACCAACAATCATGCCACGTTCAAAGGCACTCAAATCACCTTTCTTCCCCATACTGATGCTCGGTTTGAACTGCAGGAGATTGTCTTGACCATGTCTACATGCTTAAATGCACTGAGTTGCCGCCATGTGATTGGCTGATTAGAAATTAAGTATTAACACACAGTTGGACAGGTGTACCTAATAAAGTGGCCAGTGAGTGTATATTGTCACTTTCCGTTATGAACGATTGTAACAGAGTCAGTGCTTTATGTTTTTGTTGTTCTTATGCAATTTAATAAATAGAAAAAATAAAAAAAGGGAATGAAAACATTAACAGACATTTTTAGGTAACCAGGTATGTATAAAATGTTCATTAGGAATAATTTATAGTTTGTCAGACTGTAGCGAACCCCAACCTGTCAGTTTACTGAATAAACAGTTTTATAAGTGTCTCCAAAATCTTTATATATGGTAATCTGTTTCACTTATCCAATTCGAGTAAATTATAAAGAAAACTTTTATTAATACTTTTAAAAATCCAGAGTTAGGCAATCAAAATTAATTTTTGGGATAATAGATCTAGTGGCTGTCAAACAGTGTTTCAGTATTCCCTGTTTGATGGATTTATAAGAGCCTGAAACCATAGAGAGTAGTCCAATCTGGGGAGTGCCAGGCAGATACGTGTTTGTATATTTTGAAAACTTTAGTCCACATCTGTTGGATTGATGGGCATTCCCACCATACATGGAGCACAGATCCTTTAGAAGATTTGCATCTCCAACAGAGATTAGAGATTATTGATGTGTAGACTTTATGTAGGTCTATTGGACATTTATACTATCTTGGGATAATGTTGCAGTTCTTTTCTTGTGCTTTGCAAGCTAAAGATATATTATACGTACAGAAAAAAACAACTTTTTTCCGTTGGTCTTAAGAAAAAAACTTGTTCAATCTCCATTTCCCACTCCCTCATAAACCACGATGGCGATACATATAAGTGTTATGAATGGGTCACCGAGGAGGATGGCAGGAACAGGCTAAACCACCAGAAAACCAGAGAGGTTGGTAACTAAGCGGATTGCAGACCCCTGATCCTATCCACACAACTAGCAGTAGCCATGGAGCGTACCTACGATGCCCTAGACACCTCGGCACAGCTGGAGAGCTAGCAAAGCCTAAAGCAAGAAAGGTGAAATCTAAAAAGCCCTGGAGCAGACCCCAAAGGAACAGATAGCCCCCAAACATATATTGTCGGTGAGACAAGATGAAACACAAACGCAGGCAGAAAAATAGACTGAGCAAATGATGGGGCCCAAACTGACTAGACAGGACAGGAAAGGAAAGACACTGTCTGCAATCACACAAAAACCCTGAAAAATCCAACACGTCTGATGTACAAAAAAACACTGAAGTCACACGACTTCGCCCCCACTATATCAGCTCTCTGCTATGAACTGGAAGCAAAGCAAATGAGACCAATATAAAAGGGGACTGAACAAACTGACACAGGCTGTAACATATGGAGCGGTGGTCCAGCACCCAGAAGCAAGCTGAACCCACACAACAAGCAGAGAGACAAAACCAGATCAGATGCAAAGGATTAACAAATGAACCACTTAGCTGAACAATGCAGGATCAGGGCAGGAGACATCAGACCTCTGAATGCACAGGAAAGCAATCACCAGCAGGGATTGCAGGAAGTCTGCAGACTTAAATACTCCAATCAGTAACCCCAGATCTCCAATCGTAATCATCATCAGGTGGCAGACCTCTGTCAATCTGGCCAGCTCCACTACCTCCAGTAACCACCGGAGGGAGCAGGGGGAGCTTCGGCTCAGAAGTCTGAGCCAGGGAATTCACAACAGTACCCCCCCCTTGAGGAGGGGTCGCCGAATCCTCATCCACACCACCAGGCCGATCAGGATGGGCCCGGTAAAAGGCACGGATCAATCTCTTGGCATGGATGTCAGCAGCAGAGACTCAAGAATTATCCTCCTGGCCATAACCCTACCACATGACCAAGTACTGAAGTCTCCGTCTAGCCAGATGAGAATCCAATATCTTCTCTACCTCATACTACAAATTACCCTCAACCAGTACAGGGTCAGGGGGCGCCGCCATGGGAACCACTGACTCCACAAACCTTTTCAACAAAGATTTATGAAAAACGTTATGAATCTTAAATGTAACTGGAAGAGCCAAACGGAAAGAAACGAGGTTAAGGATTTCCAAACCAGGGGAAGAGTCCTGAGGAGATCATTTGCATATTCCCAGTGCCTTCTGGGATAAGTGAAGAGTCTCTGCGAGCTCAGCGATCACTGGATTTTGGCCGTTGCAGCTGAAAAGAGGAAATCGGTAAACCGTGCATCGATTTTGGCTCATTTTTCATCATTTGAAATCTCTATAACTATAACAACATGGAAGAGGCCAGGAGCCATTTGGTGAGCTGCACTTCTTGATACATGTTCACAGACTTAAACACAACAAGAGAACA
Organism: Dendrobates tinctorius; assembly: GCF_039654945.1. Classification (NCBI taxonomy): domain Eukaryota; kingdom Metazoa; phylum Chordata; class Amphibia; order Anura; family Dendrobatidae; genus Dendrobates; species Dendrobates tinctorius. The sequence continues at coordinate 11,204,640 of NW_027361848.1, read as the reverse complement.
CAAAATGACAAATTTGCAAAAATACTCTGCAGTAAAAAACATGACAGTAATCAGCAAGTGCTGTATAACAAATACAGGGTATTTTGTCAATACGTTTTTTGCAAAAAATGTATACCAAGCCGCTTCACCACATCACGGTAACCCTTCATGAAGCAGTCCCTATCTAATGTATTTAAAACCTGAACATGTGAACAGTGTCTAAATGAACAGGATACAGACAGGCACCTCCTAGTATATGGGCTTGTGGTGTAAGACAGCTCATTTATGTGCATGCCACACAGGAGAGGGGTGGGGTCTCCCAAACCATGGTGAGCAAGGAAAAAATGGATTAAAAACATATGTAACATGCACAAGTGTGAACAAGTCGGTCAGACAATGCTTACACCACCCAATGACTGAAACACAAGAGAACACAAAATGACAAATTTGCAAAAATACTCTGCAGTAAAAAAAACATGACAATAATCAGCAAGTGCTGTATAACAAATACAGGGTATTTAGTTGATACGTTTTTTGCAAAAAATGTATACCAAGCTGCTTCACCACGTCACAGTAACCCTTCATGAAGCAGTCCCTATCTAATGTATTTAAAACCTGAACATGTGAACAGTGTCTAAATGAACAGGATACAGGACACAGACTTACCAGTGGAAAAGCCAAACTTCACATGCCACAAATGCAAGCTTGTGTCCCTGTTGGAGGAAAAGTTGCAAAATCTTTTATATTTTTTGAGGACAACCAAACCATATCACCCACTTTAAACTGGGGACCAATGGTCCTATGCCGGTTGGAAAACCGTTGGGCCTTTTCCTGAGAGTGGGACAACTTATCCACTACTTGGTCCCAAATCTGCTGCATTCTCTCTACCACAGAATCCACACCTGGGCAGGCAGAAGCTTCCACCTGCCCCGAAGAAAATCGAGGATTGAACCCAGTTACAAAAGAAAGGAGACATCAAAGGGGCAGAACTAGCCCAATTGTTTAGGGCGAATTCGGCCAATGGCAAAAATGAGACCCAATCATCCTGATCAACAGATATGAAACATCTCATATAGGACTCCAAAGTCTGGTTTGTCCTCTCAGTCTGCCCATTGGTCTGAGAATGAAATGCAGAGGAAAAAGACAACTGAATTCCCAGTTCGGAACAAAAAGCTCTCCAAAATCTGGAAACAAACTGGACTCCTCTGTCCAACACAATGTTCTCAGGAATCCCGTGCAGACGAACCACTTGTTGTAAAAACACGGGCACCAACTCAGAAGAAGATGGCAACTTTGGGAGTGGTAAAAGATGGACCATCTTAAAAAATCTATCATAGATCACCCAAATAACAGTCATTCTCAGAGACAGGGAGATCACAGATAAAATCCATTGAGATATGGGTCCATGGCCTCCTGGGCACTGGCAGGGGCATCAACAAACCACTAGCACGAGAACAGGGCTTGGACCGAGAACAAGTCCCACAGGACTACACAAAATTCCTGACATCACGAGATAAGGCAGGCCACCAAAAAGACTGACTCACCAAATCTCTGGTACCAAAGATACCTGGATAACCAGCCAACGCGGAGCAATGAATTTCAGACATTACTCTTTTCCTCCACTAGTCAGGGACATACAATTTTCCCATATGACATCGTTCAGATTTATCCTCCTGAAATTCCTCCAGGGCACGTCTCAAATCAGGAGAGATGGCGGAAAGAACTACACCCTCATTTAGAATGGTAACATAGTAACATAGTTATTAAAGTTGAAGGGAGACTTTAAGTCCATCTAGTTCAACCCATATCCTATCCTAACTTGCCCTAACATGTTGATCCAGAGGAAGGCAAAAAAAAACCCCATGTGGCAAACAGTAAGCTTCACATTGGGGAAAAAAATTCCTTCCTGACTCCACATACGGCAATCAGACTAGCTCCCTGGATCAACGCAATATTAAGGAAACTAGTGTATATACCCTGTAATATTATACTTTTCAAGAAAGGCATCCAGTCCCTTATTAAATTTTAGTAGGGAATCACTCATTACAACATCATATGGCAGAGAGTTCCATAGTCTCACTGCTCTTACAGTAAAGAATCCGCGTCTGTGAGTATGCTTAAACCTTCTTTCCTCCAGACGTAGAGGATACCCCCTTGTCCCCATCACAGGTCTAAGAGTAAAAAGATCATTAGAAAGGACTTGGTATTGTCCCCGCATATATTTATACATTGTAATAAGATCACCCCTAAGCCTTCGATTCTCCAAACTAAATAACCCCAAGTGTAATAACCTGTCTTGGTATTGCAGACCCCCTAGTTCCCTAATAACCTTGGTCGCTCTTCTCTGCACCCGCTCCAGAGGTAGTAGGCTCAGTCACATCAAGAGAATCCGCAAAGAAACTCCTGGAAAGGGCGTCCGCCTTAACATTCTTAGTGCCCGGAAGAAAAGAGACCACAAAATTAAAACGTGTGAAACACAAGGCCCATCTAGCCTGTCTAGGATTCAAGCGTTTGGCTGATTCAAGATTAATCAAATTCTTGTGGTCGGTGAGGATCACAACTTGATGTCTAGCTCCCTCCAACCAATGTCTCCACTCTTCAAATGCCCATTTCATGGCCAACAATTCCTGATTAACCATGTCATAGTTACATTCTGATGGGGAGAATTTTCGAGAAAAGAAGGCACAGGGATTCATCTTAGAAGTTACCGGATCTCTTTGGGACAAAATGGCTCCTGCACCAATCTCAGAAGCATCTATCTCCACCTGAAATGGGAGTGAGACATCAGGTTGCCGTAGAACCAGAGCAGAAGTGAATCTCTGCTTAAGCTCCTGAAATGACTGCCTCTGAAGACCAATTCACCACATCGGCGCCCTTTTTGGTCAAATCAGTCAGTGGTTTAACAATAACAGAAAATTACTTATAAATTTATGGTAGAAATTAGCAAAACCCAAAAACTTCTGAAGAGCCTTCAAAGAAGTGGGCTGAACCCAATCATAAATGGCCTGTACCTTGGCCGGGTCCATTTCAATAGCAGATGGGCACAAAATGAATCCCAAAAAAGAAATCCTCTGTACACCAAAGAGACACTTAGATCCCTTAACATACAGAGTATTTTTCCTCAAAATCCGGAACACAGTCCGGACATGTTCCACATAAGAATCCCAATCACTGGAAAAGATCAAAATATCATCCAAATAAATGATCAAAAACTTATCCACAAAGTCCAAGAAAATATCGTTCATAAAAGATTGGAAGACGGAAGGGGCATTAGTGAGCCCAAAAGGCGTCACCAGGTACTCAAAATGTCCCTCCGGGGTATTAAACACCATCTTCCATTCATACCCGTGCTTGATGCAAATAAGATTATACGCCCCCTGAGGTCATGTTTGGTAAACCAACAGGCACTTTTAACTCTGGAAAATAAACCAGAAATCAGGGGTAACGGGTACTGATATTTAACAGTGATTTTGTTAAGGGAACGATAGTCAATACAAGGCCTTTTATGAGCCATCTTTCTTGGCCACAAAAAAAACAGCACCTAAAGGTGAAGAGGATGGTCTGATATGACCCTTTTCCAACGACTCCTTGATATAAGATCACATAGCATCATGTTCAGGTACCGATAAGTTGAAAAGCCGACCCTTGGGAAATTTACAACCAGGCATTAACTCAATTGCGCAGTCATAACTCCTATGAGGAGGCAAAGACGCAGACTTACTCTCACTAAATACATCAGAAAAATCAGCCAAATAATCAGGAACATCATGAGACTGGGGAGAGGTGGAGAAAACAGGAGTGTCACTAAGAACACATTGACAACCCCAACTCACCACAGACACAGATTTCCAATCCAAAACAGGATTATGGGTTTGCAACCAAGGAAAACCAAGAACAATGCAAATTGTGCAACACCAAAAATTTACAATTCTCTTGGTGGTCCGGGGCGACCCGCATTATCACCTGGGTCCAAAGTGGGGTTTATTCAAAATCCATCAGATTCAGAGCTGCTCTAGAATCAACAAAGCCTTAGCAGAAAATGTAGACAAGGAGCAGATCAAGGTAATCGCCAAAAGGAACTTAGACGCTTTTCTCGTTATGGGCAGATAGAAATAGTATGAGAGGCATCCCCACAAAAAAACACAACTTATTACGCCTTCTAAACTCCTGACGTTGTGCCCTAGACAAAACCCTATCGCATTGCATGGGTTCAGAAGTTCGTTCGAAAGGCGGCACCGCCTCTCGTGTAGTTTTACGTTCATGTAAACGCCGATCAATTTGAATGGCCAATGACATAGAGTTGTCAAGACCAGAGGGACAGGAAATCCCATGATATCATCTTTTATGGTTTCTGCCAGACCCTTCCGAAAGAGAGCTGCTAGGGCATCATCATTCCACACAACTAGCAGTAGCCGTGGAGCGTACCTATGATGCCCTAGACACCTCAGCACAGCCGGAGAGCTAGCTAAGCCTAAAGCAAGAAAGGTGAAATCTAAACTGCCCCAGAGCAGACCCCAAAAGGAACAGCTAGCCAAAAAACATATATTGTCGGTGAGACAAGATGGAACACAAACGCAGGCAGAAAAATAGACTGAGCAAATGATGGGGCCCAAACTGACTAGACAGGACAGGAAAGGAAAGACACTGTCTGCAATCACACAAAAACCCAACACATCTGATGTACAAAAAAACACTGAAGTCACACGACTTTGCCCCCACTATATCATCACTCCAGTATGAACTGGAAGAAAAGCAAAAGAGACCAATATAACAGGGGACTGAAAAAACTGACACAGGCTGTAACATATAGAGTGGTGGTCCAGCACAGCCCCACGGCAGCAAGCTGAACTCGCACAACAAGCAGAGAGAGACAAAACCAGATCAAGGATTAGCAAATGAACCACTTAGCTGAACAATGCAGGATCAGGGCAGGAGACATCAGACCTCTGAATGCACAGGAAAGCAATCACCAGCAGTGATTGCAGGAAGTCTGCAGACTTAAATACTCCAATCAGTGACCCCAGATCTCCAATCGTATTCATCATCATCAGGTGGCAGACCTCTGTCAATCTGGCCAGCTCCACTACCTCCAGTAACCACTGGAGGGAGCAGGGGGAGCTTTGGCTCAGAAGTCTGAGCCAGGGAATTCACAACATATAAGTATGTGGAGGGGATTGAGTAAATTTGGGAGACGGGGAGTGCAAGAGTGATTCAAAAAACGTTAGAACAGATCTGATTACTGCTACTGGCTGTAATGTTGAGACAAAAGATCGTAACTGTAAGTAGGTGAACCATGATAGTGGTATGCCTGGGTAGAGTTTTTTTAGTTTAGTTAGGGTCCCGTTACACTAAATGACGCACCAACGATCCCGACAATGACACGACCTGGACAGGATCGCTGGTGCGTCGCTACATGATCGCTGGTGAGCTGTCAAACAGGCAGACGAACCAGTGATCAGGACCAGCGAGGACGCTGGTATCCAGGGTGAATAGCGGGTAACTAAACGCGCGCATCGCTTAGTTACCCGCTGTTTATCCTGGATACCAGCGTGCTCGCGCTGGGAGCTGGTATTCAGGGTAAACAGCGGGAAACTAAGCGCATGTGGCGCTTTGTTACCCGCTGTTTACCTTGGATACCAGCTCCTGACGCGAGCACGCTGGTATCCAGGGTACACAGCGGGTAACTATGTGACCCGCGCGCTTAGTTACCCACTATTTACCCTGGATACCAGCTCCCAGCATCTGGTTACAGCGCTGGGAGCTCGCTAATCGTTGGTCTCCCGCTGCCACACCCAACGATGCGTGCTGGCCAGCGGGAGACTAACGATCAAAAAATGGCCCAGGACATTCCTGCATGATCAGCGATACCCGGCCAGGGGGGCGGTCGCTGATGCGTGCCACACACAGCGAGATTGCTGGCGAGATCGCTGTTGCGTCACAAAATCGGTGACGCATCAGCGATCTCGCTTAGTGTGAAGTACCCCTTAGAGTCAGAAGGTTAAGTCATATTGAAAGTACATTTTAGAATCTGATTTTATGATTGAATACCCAAATCATGAAACTATTAACTCCAATTCCAGATGTAAACTAGGGGGTTATTATCAAACAAAGGAGTCATAGGACCAGACATGTTGGAGATTTTTGATTTTAAGATGATTTGGTCACAGATCTTAAGAGGGTTAGAGATTTTCAAAGGTGGGCATTTTTTTTTACCCATGGGAGCGAGTTGGGAGAACAGCTCCTAAACAGCTACGTGTTTTGTAATGAAAGTTTTTTGGAAGCAGGGATAAGGATCTCTAATTTCGAAAAATTATTCTTAAAGTTACTCAGGAATCTGTATGTTTCAAGTTCTTTCAGGATGCCTGGTAAGGTAGTCCTGAGATATGTGATATATAATAAGAGCTTGTGTGAGGTTTGGCCAGTGGTCATTACGTGAAAGTTTGAGTTGTTCCTTAAAGCAATTGCCAAATGCTCCATCACAATGACAAACAAGAAGGGTGATAGTGGGCATCCCTGCCTGGTCCCTTTGGATACTGTAAAGGAGTCTGAAAATGTACCATTACATTTCACTGACCCTGCCAAATGCCTTTTCGGCATGTATTGATAGGTTAAATGTCAGGGGTTTTGAATTTTTGGCATGTGACATGAGAAACATTGATTTAATTGTGTTTTCTCTGACCTCTCTATGGGGAATTAATCCTACCCAGTCATTATGTATAAGCTGGCTACTAATGGAGGTAGTCTCTAGGTTTTGGAATAACTGTAATGTGTGCCTCCAGTGTTTGTTTAGGGAATGGGTTGGATGTCAAGACCAAGTTAAAGATTTTATTTAGTTAAGTAATCAAACTAGGGGCTAATCTGATCCAGGTTTTAGATCATGGATGTTTTCCAATTGAGAGGGGTGAATGCAATTTTATTGATATAGTGGTCAATTTTTTACTGAAGACGTATTGGGTATAAATCTGCACATTGACCTTTAATATCGTATAAGGATTTGTATTATTTGAATGTCTCAGCTATTTGTCGGGACTCATTTACTTCTTTATTCCTTGAAGTCGAATGGCTGGGATAAATGTGTTGGTTGTTCTGGGATGAATACCTTTAGCTAATGGGCTACTACATTTGTGCAAACTTATAAAATAATTGCTTTCTATCAATCTGTTTGATAAAGTTTGGTCTAATAATTTACTTAGACCCACTTTCTGTGTATTTAGATTGATAAAGATTGATGAGATTAGGTTTCTTTTATGTTCTTGTTCCAGTATATGTATTTTTTTAAATTTTTAATTTACTTCGACAGAATTTTCTTTATTTAGTCTTGAACCTTCTCTTATTACATATTTCGGTGCCTCCTGCTGCACATGTAGTGGGGTACTGTCAATTTCATGATGTGACACAAGAATTGCTTGATTGTTTGTTCAATGGCTGCTACTGTATCCAAATTTTGTAAAAGATTTGTGTTCAAGCACCAATTCCATGGGCCAGTTGAACATTTAAATCATCCTTCTGGGGCCGTACAACTTGTACACTAACTCTGCCCATAAAGTAAGTCTTTACAGTGGCATTGGTGTCAGGACATTATCTTTCATTGCACGAGCCTCAGTGGTCAGTAGTGAATGCTGCGTGCGTGTGCTCACAGAGCAAAAATAAATTAAAAGCCATCAAAACACAGCTGCCAGCCCAAGCACTGTGGTACCCAGGAATCTGCCATATATGACTACCAAGCCCACAGTTCTAGGGGCTACTCCTGGTGGTTGAAATAAGAGAAATATAGGTGTGTGGTTGGACAAAAGTCATGGTGACAATTGAAGCAGTAGGGCTCCAACTCAGCAAAGGGTGGCTGATTAACCCCTTAACCCCCAAGGGTGGTTTGCACGTTCATGACCGGGCGAATTTTTACAATTCTGACCACTGTCCCTTTATGAGGTAATAACTCTGGAATGCTTCCATGGTGACATATTGTACTTCATGTTAGTGGTAATATTTCATTCATAGAACAAATTTACAACTTTGAATTTTTATGCCCTTAAATCACAGAGATATGGCACACAAAAAACTTAATAAATAACATTTCCCACATGTTTACTTTACATCAGCACAATTTGGAAACCAAAATTTTTTTTGTTAGGAAGTTATAAGGATTAAAAGTTGACCAGCGATTTTTCATTTTTACAACACCATTTTATTTTTAGGGACCACATCACATTTGAAGTCACTTTGAGGGGTCTATATGATAGAAAATACCCAAAAGTGACACCATTCTAAAAACTGTACCCCTCAAGGTGCTATAAACCACATTCAATAAGTTTATTAACCCTTCAGGTGCTTCACAGGAATTTTTTCAATGTTTAAAAAAAATGAACATTTAACTTTTTTTCACAAAAAAATTTACTTCAGGTCCAATTTTTTTTATTTTACCAAGAGTAACAGGAGAAGTTGGACTGCAAAAGTTATTGTGCAATTTTTCCTGAGTACGATGATACCTGCTATATGAGGGAACCACTCTTTCGGCGCATGGCAGGGTTCAGAAGGGAAGGAGTGCCGTTTGACTTTTTCAATGCAAAATTGGCTGGAATTCAGATCGGACGCCATGTCACATTTGGAGAGCCCCTGATGTGCCTAAACAGTGGAAACCCCCCACAAGTGACCCCATTTTGGAAACTAGACCCCCCCAAGGAACTTATCTTGATATTTGATGAGAACTTTCAACCCCCATGGGCTTCACAGAAGTTTATAATGCACAGCTGTACAATTAAAAAATCTTATTTTTTCCACAAAAATGATCTTTTCACCCCCAATTTTTATTTTCCCAAGGGTAACAGAAACCCAAAAGTTACTGTGCAATTTGTCCTGAGTACGCTGATACCCCATATGTGGGGGTAAATGACTATTTGGGCGCATGGCAGAGCTCAAAAGGGAAGCAGCGCCATTTGACTTTTTTGACTGGAATTGAGATCGGACGCCATGTCGTGTTTGGAAAGCCCCTGATGTGCCAAAACAGTGGAAACCCCCCACAAATGACACCATTTTGGAAACTAGACCCTCCCAAGGAACTTATCTAATTTAGACGTGTGGTGAGCACTTTGAACCCTTAAGGGCTTCACAGAAGTTTATAACGCCCGGGCGTGAAAATAAAAAAAATCATATTTTTTCCCCAATTTTTTTATTTTCACAAGGGTAACAGGACCCCAAATGTTATTGTGCAATTTGTCCTGAGTACGCTGATACCCCATATGTGGGGGGTAAACAACTATGTGGGTGCATGGCAGAGCTCGGAAGGGAAGCAGTGCCATTTGACTTTTTTGGCTGGAATTGAGATCGGTCGCCATGTCGCGTTTGGAAAGCCCCTGATGTGCCAAAACAGTGGAAACCCCCCACACCACAAATGACACCATTTTGGAAACTAGACCTCCATGGAACTTATCTAGATGTGTGGTGAGAACTTTGAACCCCCAAGGGCTTCACAGAAGTTTATAACGTACAGCCGTACAATTAAAAAATCATATTTTTTCCACGAAAAATGATCTTTTCACCCCCAATTTTTATTTTCCCAAAGTTAACAGGAACCCAAACGTTATTATGTAATTTGTCCTGAGTACGCTGATACCCCCTATGTGGGGGTAAATGACTATTTGGGCGCACGGCAGAGCTCGGAAGGGAAGCAGCGCCATTTGACTTTTTTGGCTAGAATTGTGATCGGAGGCCATGTCGCGTTTGGAAAGCCCCTGATGTGCCAAAACAATGGAAACCCCCCACAAATGACACCATTTTGGAAACTAGACCTCCATGGAACTTATCTAGATGTGTGGTGAGAACTTTGAACCCCCAAGGGCTTCACAGAAGTTTATAACGTACAGCCGTACAATTAAAAAAATAGTATTTTTTCCACAAAAATGATCTTTTCGCCCCCAATTTTTATTTTCCCAAGGGTAACAGGACCCCTAAAGTTATTGTGCAATTTTTCCTGAGTACGCTGATACCCCATTTGTGGGGGTAAACGACTATTTGAGCGCATGGCAGAGCTCAGAAGGGAAGCATCGTCATTTGACTTTTTGGGCTGGAATTGAGATTGGACGCTATGTCGCGTTTGTAAAGCCCCTGATGTGCCAAAACAGTAGAAACCCCCAACAAATAACCTCATTTTGGAAACGTCACAGAAGTTTATAACGTAAAGCCATAAAAATAATAAATCATTTCTTTCCACAAAAATGATATTTTTGCCCCCAATTTTTTATTTTGCCAAGGATAACAGGAGAAATTGGACCCCAAAGTTTTTGTGCAATTTGTCCTGAGTAGGCTGATACCCCATATGTGGGGGTAGGTGCATGCCAGAGCTTGAAAGGGAAGGAGCACCGTTTGACTTTTTGAACACAGAATTGGCTAGAATTGAGATCAGACGCCATGTTGCGTTTGGAGAGCCCCTGATGTGCTCAAACAGTGGAAACCACCCAATTCTAACTTCAACCCTAACCTCAACACACCGCTAACCCTAATCTCAGCCCTAACCCTAGCCCTAACCCTAAGAGTGTGTGCACACGTTACAGATTCTGATGCGGATCCGCAGCATATTTGGCCCTGCAGATCCGCAGCAGTTTCTGCTGCGTTGTACAGTATCTTTATATTCAATGGCAAATGAAAAACGCAGTGCACATGCTGCGGATTTTTCCGCGTGGATTTGCTGCAGTTTTAAATCTGCAGCATGTCACTTCTTTGTGCGGAATCTGCAGCGGTTTGACACTGGCTCCATTACCAGGTTTTAAAAATGTAGGGGAAAAAAGCAGGCTAATCTGCACTAAATCCGCAGATAAAACGCAGGTCATTTGACCTGCGGATTTAGCCAAATCTGCACGGAAAAATCTGCAGCAGAATCCGCATCGTGTGCACACATCCTTACCCTAGCCCTAGCCCTAACCCTAGCTCTAACCCTAGCCCTAACCCTAACCCTAAGCCTAATGGGAAAATGGAAATAAATACTTTTTTTTATTTTATTACTTTTCCCTAACTAAGGGGGTGATAAAGGGGGGTTTGATTTACTATTTATAGTGGGTTTTTATGTTTGGCAGCTGTCACACGCTAAAAGGCACTATTTATTGTAAAAAGGTTTTTGCATCACATTTTGAGAGCTATAATTTTTCCATATTTTGACCCACTAAGTCATGTGAGGTCATATTTTTGCAGGACGAGTTGACGTTTTTATTGGTACCATTTACAGGCACGTGCCATTTACACCGCTCTTCGTGTGGTTAAATTGATAAAGCGGTTTTATTCTTCGGGTCAGTACGATTACAGCAATACCTCATTTATGTCTTTTTTAATGTTTTGGCGCTTTTATGCAATGAAAACATTTTTATATAAAAAATAATTATTTTTGCATCGCTTTATTCTGCGAGCTATAACTTTTTTATTTTTTTGCCGATGATGCTGTATGGCGGCTTGTTTTTTTGCGGGACAAGATTACTTTTTTTGTTTATTTATATTCGTCTTTTTGATTGCGCGTTATTGCACTTTTTATTCGGCGGTATGATGATAAAGCATTGTTTTTTGCTTTTTTTTAAGGGGTTAACTAAAGGGGTTAACTAGTGGGACAGTTTTATAGGGCGGGTTGTTACGGATGCGGCGATACTAAGTATGTGTATTTTTATCATTTTTTTATTTAAAAAAAATAATTTATTGGGGAATTTTTTTTTTTACATTTATTTGGGGATTTTTTAGAAATTAGTTTTACACTTGTTTTTTTTCTTATTTTACTTTGTTATATTGTCCCGGGGGGACATCACTATAAGGTGTCAGATCGCTGATCTGACACTTCACACAATGCTGTGTCAGATCAGCGATCTGACAGGCGCTGCTGCAGGCTTCCTCCTGCCTCCTTTCAGCAGGCACTGTGGAAGCCACCTCTCTGCAGGCCCCAAAGGCCCCCGTGGCCATATTGGATCCAGGGGCCTGCAGAGAGGAGACCCTTGGAGCAACGCAGCACATCACATCGCTCCGAGGGTCGCAGGGAAACACGGAGGGAGCCCCCTCCCTGCACGCTTCTCTCCTATGCCCTCGGTACACTGCTATCATGTTTGATCGCAGTGTGCCAGGGGTTAATGTGCCGGGGGAGGTCCGTGACTGCCCCTGACACATAGTGCCGGGTGTCAGCTGTGATAATCAGCTGACAACTGGCCGCGATCAGCAGTGCTTCCCCCAGGGGGCGCCGCTGATCGCTATGACGTACTATCCCATCCTTGCGAATTAAGTCCCAGGGCATATGGACGCGATAGTACCTCATATGGCAGAAAGGGGTTAAAAAGTGGTCAGTTTTACTGTATGAGTTGTAGAGTAGCGAATAATAAGTGTAATCCCTGTCTTTTTGGTGTAGAATATGCCAAACATCTACCGCCTGTAACTTGAATTGGTTTTTTTTTAGTGCTGGTATGAGAGTGGATGCAGGTGAATTATCCACCGAAGAATCTAAGATTTTGTTGATTGTCATGTTGAGGTCACCGCCCAGAAACAACAAACCTTCCATAAAACCTTCCAGCAGTCCAAGAAACTTTTCACATGTTTTTGCTTGGTCCTGGTTTGGGAGAGAGAGATTAGTGTAACTCTTTGATGCATTATTGACACTTTTAAGCAAAGAAATCTGACATTCTCATCTGTGTTTATGTCTAGTAAGGTAAGGAGGAGGTTTTTATGTATGGCAATGCTGACCCCTTTAGATTTAGAAATTGAGTTTGTGCTTTGGTGCAAGTGTGTATAGCAAGGATTCTTTACCTCTGGAAAATGATTGATTTTGACGTATGTCTCTTTTACAAAGAGAATCTGAACTCCCATTTTGGACATGCTAGTATTTTATGCTTTGATTGTTTCTTTGGACATTGAATATGTCTTTTCTTTCAGTTTTTTTCAGCATTTTACACCCATTGAATTGAATGAAAAAAACACAGCAAAACCAAAACAGATTTTTTCCTGCCAAGCTCTCAGGTTTTGCTGCAGAAAAACCGCCCAGTATGAACAGCCTAAGGGGGAGAGGGTTATAGGCATCGTTATTGGCACCCATGAAGTTTAAGTACATATTATCTCTTGAAAAAATGAAACAAGTGAAACAGTTTTTTTTTGTATAGAGCACTTGTGTTAAATAGAAAAATAGAAAAGAGCAAATGATAATAATTTAAAACAAAAAACAATGGGAGGGAAAAAATAGAAAATCCTAAAGCTTGCTGTGACATTGGCATTGGCAATTTTTATATTAAGTTAGTATGGAAACACAATTTGACTCACCTGTGGTAATTCACAAATGAGAATCACTTGTGATTAAAGGTCATGACCATATGACATGAATTAACCAATGAATGATGACTTCAGGGTTTTAAAAGACATATGGTATGCCATGTTCCTTTGTCACAATGGTGAAGACAAAGGCGGTGTCTGAGGACATCAGAACTGCTATTATTAGCAAACACAAGACTTCCAAAGGATATACAGTTGTGGCCAAAAGTATTGACACCCCTGCAATTTTGTCAGATAATACTCAGTTTCTTCCTGAAAATTATTGCAAACACAAATTCTTTGTTATTATTATCTTCATTTAATTTGTCTTAAATGAAAAAACACAAAAAGAATTGTCCTAAAGCCAAATTGGATATAATTCCACACCAAACATAAAAAAGAGGGTGAACAAAAGTATTTGTACTGTTAGAAAAATCATGTGATGCTTCTCTAATTTGTGTAATTAACAGCACCTGTAACTTACCTGTGGCACCTAACAGGTGTTGGCAATAACTAAATCACACTTACAGCCAGTTGACATGGATTAAAGTTGACTCAAACTCTGTCAAGTGTCCTTGTGTGTACCACATTGAGCATGGAGAAAAGAAAGAAGACCAAAGAACTGTCTGAGGACTTGAGAAACCAAATTGTGAGGAAGCATGAGCAATCTCAAGGCTACAAGTCCATCTCCAAAGACCTGAATGTTCCTGTGTCTACCGTGCGCAGTGTCATCAAGAAGTTTAAAGCCCATGGTACTGTGGCTAACCTCCCTAGATGTGGACAGAAAAGAAAATTTGACAAGAGATTTCAACGCAAGATTGTGCGGATGTTGGATAAAGAACCTCAACTAACATCCAAACAAGTTCAAGCTGCCCTGCAGTCCGAGGGTACAACAGTGTCAACCTGTACTATCCGTCGGCATCTGAATGAAAAGGGACTGTATGGTAGGAGACCCAGGAAGACCCCACTTCTTACCCCGAGACATAAAAAAGCCAGGCTGGAGTTTGCCAAAACTTACCTAAAAAAGCCTAAAATGTTTTGGAAGAATGTTCTCTGGTCAGATGAGACAAAAGTAGAGCTTTTTGGCCAAAGACATCAACATAGAGTTTACAGGAGAAAAAAAGAGGCATTCAAAGAAAAAAACACTGTCCCTACAGTCAAACATGGCGGAGGTTCCCTGATGTTTTGGGGTTGCTTTGCTGCCTCTGGCACTGGACTGCTTGACCGTGTGCATGGCATTATGAAGTCTGAAGACTACCAACAAATTTTGCAGCATAATGTAGGGCCCAATGTGAGAAAGCTGGGTCTCCCTCAGAGGTCATGGGTCTTCCAGCAGGACAATGACCCAAAACACACTTCAAAAAGCTCTAGAAAATGGTTTGAGAGAAAGCACTGGAGACTTCTAAGGTGGCCAGCAATGAGTCCAGACCTGAATCCCATAGAACACCTGTGGAGAGATCTAAAAATGGCAGTTTGGAGAAGGCACCCTTCTAATATCAGGGACCTGGAGCAGTTTGCCAAAGAAGAATGGTCTAAAATTCCAGCAGAGCATTGTAAGAAACTCATTGATGGTTACCGGAAGCGGTTGGTCACAGTTATTTTGGCTAAAGGTTGTGCAACCAAGTATTAGGCTGAGGGTGCCAATACTTTTGTCTGGCCCATTTTTGGAGTTTTGTGTGAAATGATCAATGTTTTGCTTTTTGCTTCATTCTCTTTTGTGTTTTTTCTTTTAAGACAAATTAAATGAAGATAATAATACCAAAGAATTTGTGATTGCAATCATTTTCCGGAAGAAACTGAGTATTATCTGACAAAATTGAAGGGGTGTCAATACTTTTGGGCACAACTGTAAGGCCATCTCCAAACATCTTGGTATCCCAGTTTCAACAGTGCGCAATTTTATTAAGACGTTTGTCAAGCATGGAACCATCAAAAACTTCCCTGGACTTGTGGGAAAGAGGAAAATTTACAAGAGATGTCTTCAAAAGGTTCGTGCAAATAGTGGAAAAAACACCAGGTCAAACATCCAAAGAACTGAAGGCCAACCTGGAACAGTTTGGAATTATGGTTTCAACAAGTACCATATGACGCACACTAAACCAAGCTGTCATGATCCAAGGTGGATCTGACAAGTAAATGGACAAAGTGAACTTTTTTTCCTTTGACTTGGAGCCAAAGTGGGTTGATTGCCCCCCGGTGGCCATTAGAATTATTACACGTGGTGTCGTTTGTTCTAAGTTGCCCCGATGGTGGTGAGTGGTATTACACTTTAGTTTTAATGTGCACGTATTACAAATCAGGTATGAGGCTCTATAAAAGAGTCAGGTGTGTTTGATCACTGTTGGTGATATTGATAGTTCGTCATTTGGGAAGCAAGCCTGGGTGATGAAGGAGCTGAATGAGAGTCCTGGGCAGCCCAGCCAGAGGGATTGAGTCAGCTATGGAGTCTGCAAGGAGTGCTGGCATGGATTGGTTGAGTTCAACGTTGGTGTCTGCAAGAAGGGCTGGCATGGCGTGGTGGAGTCGCAGTTTATGGTGTCAGCAGGAAGTGCTTGCATGGCTTGGTGGAGTGGCGACTATGGTGAGAGTTGCACTCAGCATGCTGGACTTGGTTGCTGAAAGCTGGACTCAAGCATGCTTGACTTCTTGGCAGAAAAGTTGGACTCGAGCATGCTGGACTTTTTGGCAGAAGCTGGACTCATCTTTGGGACTCTGTTTACTGGGCAGCTGCAACTGGTGGTGGACTCTGCTCCAAGGCTGCACTAGGGTGATGGATCCGGTTATGGTGATGGATCCGGTTGGAGGAGAAGATGCACGCAGGTGGTGGGTTGTTATGAATGAGTCACCGAGGAGGAAAAAACAAAAAGCAAGCTAAGCCCAGAAAACCAGAGAGGTTGGTAACTAGTGGACTGCAGACCCCTGATCCTATCCACACAACTAGCAGTAGCCGTGGAGCGTGCATACGGTGGTCCTAGATGCCTCATCACGGCCGGAGAACTAAATAAGCCTAAAGAAAGAAAGGGAAAATCTAAACTGCCCCAGAGCAGACCCCAGAGCAATAGACAGCCCCCAACATGTATTGGTGGTGAAACGAGATGAAAACACAAACACAGATAGAAAGATAGGCTGAGCAAACGATGGGGCCCTCACTAACTAGAAAGGACAGGAAAGAAAAGCTGCTGTCTGCAATCACGCAAAAAACCCTGCCAAAAAATGCCCAACACGTCTGATAGAAAAACTCCCTGAAGTCGCTAGACTTCAATACCCTATATCAGCACTCAGGTATATTCTGAAGACAGAGCAAAAGAGATCAACTGATCAGAGACAAAATGGGGATTCAGCCCAGTCCCAGCCAGGGCTGGCTGAACACAAAAACTAAGTAAACCAGACAAAAACTCATATGAACAATAGCAGAGAAAACTTAGCTTTAAGAAGGCAGGAACCAAACTGGAAACCAGAAGCCACAGTCAGGAGAAATCACCAGCAAGAAACTAGGGAGTCGGCTGCCTTAAATCCAATCAGAAACTCCTGATGTCCAATCGCAGTCCTCTTCCTCAGGTGGCCGGTCTCTGCCATTTAGATCAGCTTCATTACCTCCCTTCACCAACAGAGGGAGTCCAGATAGAGAACTCACTACTCCTCTGTCAGCACAGCCAGCTCCATAACCCTCACCAGAAGCCAGAGGTAAACCCGAAAATGAGCTCACAACAGTGGCCTCTGTTGCTAGGAGCGTACGCAACAGAGCAAAGCTAAGTGGTGTTTCCCTTTATTGTCATTTTCTCTTATGTGTGTTTAGTGCAGTGGTGGGATTAGTTTCCGCACCAACCAATTCCCTAGTGAGGGTTTAGGTGCAGGGCGAGTGAGGGTTTGAGGTACGCGTGCGTCGCCTGGTGCGGTACCGGCATAGGGAACGTTAGGAGTGCAAGGACACTGGCTCAGGGGAGTACAGGAGGTCTCCACGTCCCTATTCCCTATCTCAGGGCCCACCATTGTTATTGTTACCCAGGTTTCCCCTTTATTATTTAAATTCGCCTTACTGGAGGCGGGGTTTCCAGACTACTGTCTATATAACGTGTATTACCTAAATTCGCCAGTTGGAGGCGGTGTATCCAGCTGCACACTTTTTTATTTAAATTCGCCCTACTGGAGGCGGTGTATCCAGGGTCACGCGTGTCATGGGTTCGCCTTGTGGTACTCGCTGCGTCCAGACACACGTGACCGTGACATCACCAACCCTACTTTTTTCTGGTGAGCCTTGGCCATGTGGAGACCTGTGAATAATTGCTGCCGGGCCTCACTGAGGTGAGTGAGGAGCGGCATGGTGTGTTAGAGCCGCTGCAGCAGTAGTTATCAGGGTCTGGGGCCTTCCCTTTGGCTTCACCAGAAAATCAAATGGTGGCTGAGGTCTGGCAAAAAAAAGCCCCTAGAGTCGCTGCTGGGGAGCGGGACTTGTTCATACAGGCGGATGCACCCAGACAGGTGGGTGGAGTTGGTGATCCCCATGGTGCTGTCTGGGGTTCCCCGAGGTGAAGGGGTACGTCCCTGTAGTGAGCAGACTGGTGTGATAGTCCACGGGGTTCACGCCAAATCTTCTATACCATCGAAGTAGCCACCCCCTCCTAGTCGCTTGGAGGAAGGCGACCAGCGAGTGTATTTTTCCACCATATTCCTGCGGCTCTGGCAAAGTGCCCCCTAGAGTCGCTGCTGGGGAGCGGGACTTGTTCATACAGGCGGACATACCCAGACAGGTGGGTGGAGTTGTTGATCCCCATGGTGCTGTCTGGGGTTCCCCGAGGTGAAGGGTTACGTCCCTGTAGTGAGCAGACTGGTGTTATGAGTTCATTTTCCCCTTCACCATTGAGGTCTGATGAACTCCCTCTTCTGGTGAAGGAAGGTAGTGAGGCTGATTACCAAGCACCTGAGCTGGGAGAGGATGACTGGGCGACGGGGATCTCTGACTGGATATAAGGCAGCTGACGCCCTTCTGCCTCGCTGGTGATTTCTCTGTGGAATTCTAGGAGACCAGTCTGATTCCTGCTCCTCAAAAGCTAAGTTTTCTGCTTTGCCTTTTTGCATTTGTGTTTTGGTTTTACTTTGCCTTGCTTTTCTGGATTCTGCCATTCCCCGCTGGGGTGAGCTGAATTCCTTTTTTGTCGGTTTGCTCTGTCTTCAGAAAATACCTGAGTACTGACATAGTCTTTTTGAAGCCTAGCATCTTCAGCGCCTTTTTCCCTGTCAGTCTGTTGGCTCTTATTTTTATAGAGTTTTTCGCGGATTGCAGACAGCAGCATTCCTATCCTGTCCTATCTAGTTAGCTTGGGCCCCATAATTTAGCTCAGTCTATCTTTCTATCTGTGTTAGTGTTTTTTCTTCTTGCTTCACCGTCATTATATGTTGGGGGCTGCCTTTTGCTTTGGGGTCTGCTCTGGGGCAGTTTAGATTTCCCTTTCTGTCTTTAGGCTAGGCAGTTCTCCGGCTGTGATCGAGGGGTCTAGGGCATCGTAGGAACCCCCCACGGCTACTGCTAGTTGTTGTTGATAGGTTCAGGGGTCTGCAATCCGATAGCTGCCAACTTCTCTGGTTTTCTGGACTTAGCTAGCATTTCTGTTTTTGCCTCCTACGGTGACTCATTCATAACAGACTGGTGTATAGTCCGCGGGGGCTCATGCCAAATCTTCTATACCACCGAAGAGGCCACCCCCTCCTGGTCGTTTGGAGGAAGGCAACCAGCGAGTGTATAATTCCTCCATATTCCTGTCCCCTTCTCCTCCAGGTGTGAGTGGCAGGTGTGCTGCGGGGGAGTAGGGACAAATCTCACCCCTTGCCATTAACCAACCCTGGGAGGCACAGACCTCATGGTGAAAGGGTTGGAGGGTGGTGTCCCTTGGTGAATAGCGGAGGTGTGAGTGTAGTGACACAGGGGGACGCCTCTGTTGTCGAGTCCAGAATGAGTTCACCAAAATATGACAAACGAATGTGTGGCAATAAACGTTCAGGTCCGGACCTGTGTGTGAACGAGCATGTATGGGTGGCCACCAAAAAACATCTTGTGGAAGTGTGTTGTGGAGTCTGATCAGCTCATAGCAAACATACACATACATAAACTCGTTCCCCAGGTCGGCGCTGTGGAGATGAGTGATGCCTCCAGAACATGTATTGCCAATACCAGCGGTGCGTTTGTCATAAACCTGAAGTTTCAGGTGGTGGTGGGGTGAACCCAGGATCTGGGCGTCCCGCTGTAGGTATTTCCCTTATGAGGAGTGGTCTTGAGGGTCCAGAGGCCCCTCATTAAGGAGGGGGTACTGTCATGATCCAAGGTGGATCTGACAAGTAAATGGACAAAGTGAACTTTTTTTTCCTTTGGCTTGGTGCCAAAGCGGGTTGATTGCCCCCGGTGGCCATTAGAATTGTTCAGTCAGGTGTGTTTGATCACTGTTGGTGATACTGATAGTTCGTCATTTGGGAAGCAAGCCTGGGTGATGAAGGAGCTGAATGAGAGTCCTGGGCAACCCAGCCAGAGGGGTTAAGTCAGCTATGGAGTCTGCAAGGAGTGCTGGCATGGATTGGTGGAGTTCAACATTGGTGTCTGCAAGAAGGGCTGGCATGGCGTGGTGGAGTCGCAGTTTATGGTGTCAGCAGGAAGTGCTTGCATGGCTTGGTGGAGTGGCGACTATGTTGAGAGTTGCACTCAGCATGCTGGACTTGGTTGCTGAAAGCTGGACTCAAGCATGCTTGACTTCTTGGCAGAAAAGTTGGACTCGAGCATGCTGGACTTTTTGGCAGAAGCTGGACTCATCTTTGGGACTCTGTTTACTGGGCAGCTGCAACTGGTGGTGGACTCTGCTCCAAGGCTGCACTAGGGTGATGGATCCGGTTATGGTGATGGATCCGGTTGGAGGAGAAGATGCACGCAGGTGGTGGGCTCTGTTGCTAGGAGTGTACGCAGCAGAGCAAAGCTAAGTGGTGTTCCCCCTGTATTGTCATAAAGCAGAGCTTTATGGGCGAAGACCAAGAAAGATATCATTTCTGAAGAAAAGACATTAAAAGGAACAACTGATCTTTGCCAAAGAGTACCTTGACAAACCACAATCCTTCTGGGAAAATGTTCTGGGGACAGATTAAACAAAAATAGAGGTTTTTTTGGCAATGCAAAGCAACAGTTTAACGGACGGCACAATGAAGCTTATAAGGAAAAGAACACCTTACCAACAGTTAAGCATAGTGGAGGATCCATAATGCTGTGGGGTTGTTTTGCTGTGTATGCTATTGGAGGCCTTGACCATATCACAGGAATCACGAAATCAGAGAGTTATCAAGATATTTTAGAGCAAAATGTCATACCCAGTGTAAGAAAGCTTTCTTTGAGTTGAAGCTCATGCGTCCTCCAGCAAGACAATGATCCAAAGCACGCATCCATACGTACAAAAGAATGATTGAAAAAGGAAAAATAGACTGTTTTTAAATGGCCATTAATGAGTCCTGACCTCAATTCCTTTGAAAATCTTTTGGGGAGAGCTGACATCTGCCATTGGTAAAAAGTACCCTGCAAACATTCAAGAGCTTGAACAAACTGCGATAGAAGAGTGGGAGAAAATACCAGTTGAGAAGTGCAAGAGGCTTATAGATAGCTACAAGAAACGTTTGGAGTCTGTCATCAATGCCAAAGGTATGCCATCAAGTAATAATTAGGGATGCCTTTATTGCTGTACATGCTGTTTATTCTGTTTCTTTTTTGAAATTGCATCATGTATTACTTTGGACCACTAATTAAAAAATCCTGAGGATGTAATTTTGGGACATTTACCATATATACTTGAGTATAAGCCGACCCGAGGTACCTAAGCTGAGGTACCTATTTTTGCCACGGAAACTGGGTAAGCTTACTGACTTGAGTATAAGCTGGGTATGCATTGTTCCCTCATCCCTGTCCTGCTATGTGGCTCCCCCCTCTCCTGTCCTGCTATGTGGCTCCCATCCTGTCCTGTGTATGTGGCTCCCATCCTGTCCTGTGTATGTGGCTTCCATCCTGTCCTGTGTATGTGGCTTCCATCCTGTCCTGTGTAAGTGGCTCCCATCATGTCCTTTGTATGTGACTCCCATCCTGTCCTGTGTATGTGGCTCCCATCCTGTCCTGTGTATGTGGCTCCCATCCTGTCCTGTGTATGTGGCTGCAATCTTGTCCAGTGTGGCCCAATCCACATGGCTCGGCTCCCCCATCCCAATGCATGGCTCAGCTCCCCCTGTCCTACTCACCCTCTTCCGCGCCGTTGCTGGTCTCCATCCCTGCATCTCAGTCCCGGGGCTAGCAGCTTCTTCCTGTGTTCAGCGGTCACGTGATACCGCTCATTAAGGTAATGAATATGCGCTCCATACCTATGGGAGTGAAGACGCGTGCATATTCATTACTTTAATGAGCGATATTATGTGACCACTCAACACAGGAAAAAGCTACCAGCCCCGAGACTGAGATGCAGGGATGGAGACCATCGACGGCGCAGAGGAGGGTGATCTTTTCTGTTTAGCCAGGGGCTGCAGCTGCTCCCCCGCTCCCCCTCCCCCACTTGCTTCTGGCGTATGACTCATGTATAAGCCGAAGGGGGTATTTCAAAAAATGTGCTGAAAATCTCGGCTTATACACAAGTATATATGGTATATTTATATATGAAGATACTGTGCAGTCACACTAACCGACGAGAAATACGGTCCGTATTTTACGGGTATAATACAGAGAAATGTTCCCTGAACAGTGATCCATATGTAATCCGTTGTCAAGGTGTGGCCGCGTATTTTGCGCATGTTAGCATCCGTATGTAATCTGTATGGCATCCATATGCCAAGATTTTCTCGCAGGCTTGCAAAATGAACATATAATGGATCCCTATGACAGGTTAAAACCCAAACGAAAGAAAATATACAGTATAGACACATAGAATACATATATATATATACACTCACTGGCCACTTTATTAGGTACACCTGTCCAACTGTGTGTTAAGACTTAATTTCTAATCAGCCAATCACATGGCGGCAACTCAGTGCATTTAGGCATGTAGACATGGTCAAGACAATCTCCTGCAGTTCAAACCGAGCATCAGTATGGGGAAGAAAGGTGATTTGAGTGCCTTTGAACGTGGCATGATTGTTGGTGCCAGAAGGGCTGGTCTGAGAATTTCAGAAACTGCTGATCTACTGGGATTTTCACGCACAACCATCTCTAGGGTTTACAGAGAATGGTCCGAAAAAGAAAAAAAATCCAGTGAGCGGCAGTTCTGTGGCCGGAAATGCCATGTTGATGCCAGAGGTCAGAGGAGAATGGGCAGACTGGTTCGAGCTGATAGAAAGGCAACAGTGACTCAAATTGCCACCCGTTACAACCAAGGTAGGCAGAAGAGCATCTCTGAACGCACAGTGCGTCGAACTTTGAGGCAGATGGGCTACAGCAGCAGAAGACCACACTGGGTACCACTCCTCTCAGCTAAGAACAGGAAACTGAGGCTACAATTTGCACAAGCTCATCGAAATTGGACAGTAGAAGATTGGAAAAACGTTGCCTGGTCTGATGAGTCTCGATTTCTGCTGCGACATTCGGATGGTAGGGTCAGAATTTGGCGTAAACAACATGAAAGCATGGATCCATCCTGCCTTGTATCAACGGTTCAGGCTGGTGGTGGTGGTGTCATGGTGTGGGGAATTTTTTCTGGGCACTCTTTGGGCCCCTTGGTACCAATTGAGCATCGTTGCAACGCCACAGCCTACCTGAGTATTGTTGCTGACCATGTCCATCCCTTTATGACCACAATGTACCCAACATCTGATGGCTACTTTCAGCAGGATAATGCGCCATGTCATAAAGCTCGAATCATCTCAGATTGGTTTCTTGAACATGACAATGAGTTTACTGTACTCAAATGGCCTCCTCAGTCACCAGATCTCAATCCAATAGAGCATCTTTGGGATGTGGTGGAACGGGAGATTCGCATCAGGGATGTGCAGCCGACAAATCTGCGCCAACTGTGTGATGCCATCATGTCAATATGGTCCAAAATCTCTGAGGAATGCTTCCAGCACCTTGTTGAATCTCTGCCACGAAGAATTGAGGCAGTTCTGAAGGCAAAAGGGGGTCCAACCCCTTACTAGCATGGTGTACCTAATAAAGTGGCCAGTGAGTGTATATGTATATATGTAATTGAGACACATATATATATTTGTTAGGGCTGGCGAAACGCATCAAATTATAAAATAATAGTAGGTGCGTTCGCCGCCCGGGGTCCACTGTGCAGAGGTGTTACGCTGCTGCTAAGCAATGGCGGATGCACAATATGGCGGTATAACACACGCGGGTTGAACGTCACATGGTGTGCGCTGGGCGGGCTGTTACATCACAGAGTCGCCAAAGCACTAAACACAAATACTGAGTCTGTTCAGGCTCACAGAGCTCAGCGGGATGCACGCCCGGTATACGGTCAAAGGACTCTGTCCCAAGACACAGAGTCAGCGTCCTTCTAGACCTACCGTGCGTGCGTCGTCGCAGCCGCGAACGCCAATTTCCAATGGGAGATCGTCCCGTGAGCATGTTCAGTGGAGTGACAGAAGGACTTAGTCTCTGGAGTGGCTTGCTGCTGAACATCCTGCATTGCTATTGCTGGCCCAGAGGTGGCAGCAACAGCCAGACCCACAAAGCTGGTCTGTGCAGAGCATCGGGGACGACAAGACTGCTGAGCAGGGTCCTCTGTGTTCATAACAGAATGGGAAACCGCCGAATGCAAGGCTCTGGACTCCCATCGTGCCGCGGCAGGAATCCGACGCCTAACATTACTCCCCTCCTAGGGCCCCCTCCCCTCTGAGCCTCGCTACGCTCAAATGCCGCGATAATAAGCGGAGCGTGGATGTTCTCCACTGGTTCCCAAGTCCGAGCCTCTGGACCATGACCCTTTCAGTCCACCAAATAAAACTTTTTGCCACGCACCACCCTGCGTCCCACAATGGCGTTAACCTCAAACTCATCCGAAGACAAGTCTGATGTCCTGGCAGATAACTCGGAAAACCGGGACATGTGAACAGGTTTGAGAAGGGACACGTGGAAGGCGTCAGAGATGGCCAAGTGTGGTGGAAGAGCCAGACGATAGACCATCGAGCTGCTCCGCTCGAGGACTTTGAAGGGACCAATGTATCATGGCGCGAACTTGGTGGACTCGGCCCGCAGCCTGATATTTCGGGCAGAGAGCCAGACCAAGTCGCCAGGAGCAAAAGTTGGAGTGGGACGCCAATGCGTGTCGGCGGACGCCCTCATTCTCTCCTTAGAAGCTCGAATGGCATCCTGGGTGCGATCCCAAATGTTGCAAGCCTCCACTGCCCAATCTGCCACCCTGGAATCAATGGAAGACACTGGCATCAGGACGGGGACGCGTGGATGCTGGCCATAATTAAGAAGGAACAGAGTCTGACCAGTGGAATCAGCCACTGCATTATTCAGGGCAAATTCGGCCCACGGTAGTAAGGATGCCTAGTCATCCTGCCTGGCCGAGACAAAATGTCGCAGGTATGTGACCAGAGTTTGGTTAGCTCTCTCAACCAACCCTTTCGTCTCGGGATGATAGGCGGAGGACAAATTTAGCTCGATACTGAGTAGACTGCAGAGCTCCCTCCAAAACTGAGACGCAAATTGGGGACCTCAATCACTAACTATCTTGTCTGGCATACCGTGCAAACGAAATACGTGCTTTATGAACAGCGTGGAGTGACCACGGGCAGAAGGCAGCCGTGCGAGTGGCACCAGATGCACCATTTTCGAAAAATGATCAGTGACCACCCAGATGACCATACTGCCACCGGATTTGGGCAGGCCAACCACAAAATCCATGCCAACCATCTCTCAGGGTCTGTCTGCCACCGGCAAGGGGTACAGTAACCCAGCCGGTCTATGCCTAGAGGACCACTTCTGA
The DNA here is from genome assembly GCF_039654945.1 of Dendrobates tinctorius. NCBI lineage: Eukaryota > Metazoa > Chordata > Amphibia > Anura > Dendrobatidae > Dendrobates > Dendrobates tinctorius. The sequence continues at coordinate 11,179,465 of NW_027361848.1, read as the reverse complement.
GCACAAGAGACGCAGGCCTGAATGTATTCTCTTGTGTCCCGAGCCATGTGCGGCCACCAGTAAGTTCTTGCCAGGAGTTCCGTGGTCCTCTTATTACCAAAGTGACCACCCACCCTGGACGCATGTGCCTTCGTGAGAACCTCTGGCCGCAGGCGGGGAAGGACAAAGGACTTGCCCGGCGGCACTGACTCGAGAGCGACCGGAGCTACGGTCCTCAGGCTCCCAGTGGGAATGATTAACCGAGGCTCAGCCTCCTCCTCCTCTGCTGAGACCACCGAGCGAGAGAGAGCATCAGCCCGGACATTCTTCTCACCGGACAGATCACTATCTGTCCGGTGAGAAGAACGTCTGGGCTGATGCTCTCTCTCGCTCGGTGGTCTCAGCGGAGGAGGAGGAGGCTGAGCCTTGGTTAATTGTTCCCACTGAAAAGCAGAAGCGGGAGAAGGTGAAGCGGAAGCAGGAGAAGAAAAGCGACCACCTAGCTTGACGAGAGTTCAAGCACTGGGCCATTTGTAAATAGACCAGATTTTTATGGTCGTGTATACCTGAAAGGGGAACCGGGCTCCCTCCAGGAGATATCTCCACTCGGAAAAGGCCAACTTCATTGCCAGCAACTCCCTGTCCCCGATGGAGTAGTTTCTCTCCGCCAGTGAAAAGGTCTTTGAGAAGAAGAAGCAGGGATGCTTTCGAGCTTGAGCATCCTTCTGGAAAAGGACTGCTCCTGCACCGACGGATGAGGCATCAACCTCTAGGATAAAGGGTTTATCCACATCGGGATGGTGGAGAATAGGAGCACCAGCAAAATGGGTCTTAAGAGACGAGAAGGCCGCGGAGACCTGTTCTGACCAAACCTTGGGATTGACTCCTTTTTTTGTGAGGGCGACCAATGGAGCTACCAGTGTGGAGAAGTGGGGAATGAACTAACGGTAGTAATTAACGAAGCCCAAAAAGCGCTGCACCGCTTTAAGAGAGTGGGGCTTCTGCCAGTCCATTACCGCCTGCAATTTTGCAGGATCCATAGCCAACCCCTGGGCCAAGATGATATAGCCCAAGAGCGGCAAGGACTACTGCTCAAATTGACACTTCTCCAGCTCGGCGTAGAGAGAATTTGCCCGCAAATGGTCGAAGACTTTGCAGACGTCTCTCTGATGAGAGGTCAAATCTGGAGAGAAGATGAGGATGTCATCCAGATAGACCACTACCGAGGTGTAGAGCATATCGCTAAAGACGTCATTTACGAAGTCCTGGAAGACAGCTGGTGTGTTACAGAGGCCGAAGGGCATGACCAGATACTCATAGTGGCCATCCCTGGTATTTAAGGCTGTCTTCCACTCATCCCCTTCCTGTATGCAGATCAGGTTGTAAGCCCACCGTAGATCTAACTTAGTGAAGATCCGGGCCCCTGGCAACCTGTCAAACAACTCAGAGATCAAGGGAAGAGGGTACTTGTTTTTCACGGTTATAGCATTGAGACCTCTGTAATCAATGCAGGGATGTAGCTCTCCACTCTTCTTCTGTATGAAGAAGAACCCTGCCCCTGCTGGTGACACCGACTTCCTAATAAAACCTCTTGCCAGGTTCTCCCGGATATATTGTGACATGGCCTCCATCTCCGGGAGAGATAGAGGGTACACGTGGCCTCTAGGAGGTTCCGTGCCTGGCAAAAGTTCTATTGGACAGTCGTAGGGGAAATGCGGCTGAAGCGTCTCTGTCGATTTTTTAGAGAAGACGTCCACGTACTGTTGGTAGTGTGTGGAAGGCACGGAGAGATCCGCGGACACTTCCGTAGAGGCCACTTGGACGCTGCCCCCCATGCACCTTCCTTCACAGTCCTTGCTCCAACCCAGAATTCTCCCCGAGGACCACTCTATGGCAACGGAGCCAGGGAACTCTGAGGAGCACCTGATCGATGCCCTCTGGCATAATGAGCAGGGACAATGTCTCGCGGTGAGATGGTGGGATTGAGAGCCCAAGGGGTGCTATCTGGTGGGTAATCTGGGATGGTAAGGTTGAACCGTTGACCGCTCTGATGGTCACGGGGTGAGGAAGTGGCACCAACGGAATTGCGTGCTGCTGGGCGAAAGCCGAGGACATAAAGTTCCCTTCTGCTCTGGAGTCCACGAAGACCTCTACCTCCCAGGTGGAAGCACCGCTCTCTAACGTCCCTCGGAAGGCCGGCTTGGAGGAGAAAGTTCCCATATCAAGTAGGCCCCCTCCAGCTACCACTAGACGTGATTGTTTTCTCGACCGCTGAGGACACCTGTTAGCCGAGTGACTGAACTGTCGACACTGGTAACAGCGAGTGGAGGTCCGCACCGGGCGCGACTTGGAACCGGTGCGAGACCCCTCTACGGGTTCAGGAGATAAAACTCCCAGAGCGGGTGGTTCAAGAGGTTTAGAGAAGGTGGGAGCCAACCTAACCCTCTGTCTGGATTGAGCACGCTCCAGCCCGCGCTCTGTAAAACGGAGATCAATGCGGGTGGAAATAGAAATCAGCTCCTCCAGGCTGACGGAAACCTCCCTGGTAGCTAGAGCATCTTTGACGTGCTCCGCCAAACCTCTCCAAAACACAGGGATGAGTGTTTTATCAGGCCATTCCAGCTCGGAAGCCAGTGTCCGGAAACGGACGGCATAATGGCTGACCGAGAGGGATCCCTGTGTTAGAGCTAATAACTGGAGAGAGGTGTCATGAGTGACCCGTGGCCCCAAAAAGACCTGCTTTAGAGATATTACAAACTGAGCAGCGCTCAGAACCACGGGGTCACCACGCTCCCACAGTGGCCTGACCCATTCTAACGCCCTGCCCGACAGGAGGGAGATGATAAACCCCACCTTAGCCGGCTCTGTAGGGAATCGCGTGGCCAGTAACTCAAGCTGGATAGAACACTGACTCACGAAACCCCTACAGGTGGCGCTGTCACCCGAAAACTTTTTGGGCAACGGGAGACAGGATAATGTCGGTGCAGGAGTGGACTTGGGCACACGAGAGACAGCCTCTGCGACTGCCTGAACAGCGGCTGCAGTAACATTCGCAGCTGAGGTTGGACTCTCGAGAGCCACCAACCTGCCCTCCAGCTTCCGAATGTGCTGCAGTAGCTGCTGCTTATCCGTCATTACTAGCCAGACCCTGGCGCTAGTATAATGTTAGGGCTGGCGTAACGCACCAAATTATAAATTAATAGTAGGTGCGTTCCGCCTGGGGTCCACTGTGCAGAGGTGTTACGCTGCAGCTAACAATGGCGGATGCACAATATGGCGGTATAACACACGCGGGTTGAACGTCACCCGGTGTGCGCTGGGCGGGCTGTTACATCACAGAGTCGCCGAAGCATTAGACACAAATACTGAGCCTATTCAAGCTCACAGAGCTCAGAGGGATGCACGCCCGGTATATGGTCAAAGGACTCTGTCCCAAGACACAGAGTCAGAGTTCTTCTAGACCTACCGTGCGTGCGTCGTCGCAGCCGCGAACGCCAATAACTGCTGCAGACTGCAGGGAGGTGACAGACACTGCCGCTGTATGATAATGCCTTGTAATGGGCCACACTATCGGACATTAGTACAGTGGAATGATACGCATCGTGGCCTTGCCACTGACTGGCGCTGACTCTGTCTCTAGTTCCCTGTCCACACACGTAATATCATAGGGAGGGGAATCTTAATGAGTCATTCGCAGTTCCATGCATTCGTCATCATTCACACATGTAGCAACTAGAGTCTATACTAGCGCATAGCCGAGCGGCCATGCAAACCTTTTATAGCTGAGACCTTCCGGAAGCTTCCAGATCCCTGTGATGGACCAATCAGATCTGGAGAAGGACCTGTGCATGTGACTCCCGATCTCCAATGGGAGATCGTCCCGTGAGCATGCTCAGTGGAGCGACGAAAGGACTTAGCCTCTGGAGTGGCTTGCTGCTGAACAGCCTGCGTTGCTATTGCTGGCCAAGAGGTGGCAGCAACAGCCAGACCCACAGAGCTGGTCTGAGCAGAGCGTCGGGGACGGCGAGACTGCTGAGCAGGGTCCTCTGTGGTCGAAGCAGAATGGGAGGCTGGACTCATAGAGTTCTACAAAGCAGAATAGCCGCTAAATCAATTGCCGGCTTTTGTAAAATCAATGCGAAACCCGACATGAAATGACACATGGTTTACATACAGTAAGCCATATCATATCATGTTGTAATGATAAGTAAGATATGACTTCTCTGGAACATTTCAGAATCTCCCATTCTCTACACTACAGATGAGACTTCTGCCTGTTACAAAGCTGCAACCTCTCTTTTCTCCCCCAGCTCACACAAATTGCAGCTGGTGGCTGCATCTGTAACAGGACAGCAGACACTTCCTGTGCTAACATTCCCTGCTCTCTCCTCTCCAGCTAAGGAATGTTAATTAGCTAAGTGAAAAGAATGTCCTTTGTTCCCTACTGAGCGGCTGGATATAAGTATGGGTAATATTAAAGAGACTAGATCGCGAAAACCATACGCGACAGATATATAAAAATCACATATCTGCCTAGGACACGAAACCAACGTTCTGGCCCATAATTTTCATGGTTCCAGCACCCACAGAAACCGAGAACTGGATTTCTCCTAAATGATGGAGCATAATTACTGCATGTTTGGTCTGCAATTATTGTCTGCAACAGGCTAAAGAGAATGATACCCTCTGCGAGATATAGTCATTATAAGTTTTGTAGTCAGAATTGTACTCCTAGAGCAGGGAGAGGAACATCTCCAGACCTCCCCTTTCGTGATGTCACAAACCCAAAGCTATAAGGCATTCCCTCCCTAAAATTGGTCATTTCAGCTAAGAGAACCCATGCCAAGGGGTCCTCAGATGAGTGGAGATGTGTGGCTCCGCCTCCTCACCATATGGTTAGCCTAAAGACCATCTAAGCAACTGTAAGTGTTGAATCTCTATGTTAATCCCTTTATTTTATATTTGCATTGTACATACCTAATGTCTCAACTTTGTAACATCTTTTATCTGTGTAATCACTGCCCCCCTTTTGGGGAATAAATTCTGACTTTATTAGTCTGTCGTCATGTCCTTAAAACGAACACGTGCCTTTAAGAAAATTATGCTACTAATTTGGGGGTTTGCTATGGACCCTCTTAATTAACTCATTGGTTAAGAGAATCGTAGCTGGCGGCGGTGACGTGTGGTCTGGGCCCTGAGTACTGCTGGCTGTGATGAACAGGGATTTTATAGGCTGATTAGGTGGCTGCGGCCAGAGCATTTTATAATTCCCTCACTGCAGCGTGCCGGGTGGCCAAACCTCATTGAAGTAGCCGGCCGGCGACCCATTATCCCAGGTGTAGTTCCCTGACTGACCTGAGGGTAAGGGGGGTGCTGGATAGCTGTGAGTTCCAAAGTGGAACTGAAAAGTGGGATATTCATAAATCCCCACAGTTCGTGGAAGATTGTTAGCAGTGGTGGGACATCCAAAATACCCCCCCTGCGATAAATTATTAGGGCAAGGTTAGCTTGCTGTTTTTATCACAGGGTGCCAGCGGTGGGATAACTAAGATAAGCCCCACTGTGCCTGTGACAGCCGTGTGTCAGCAGTGCGTCGCATCCCTCCGTCCGTGACATACCGGTGTCAGCGGCGGGATCGTGACACATGTATTAAAAATTTAGTCTGATCTTGCACCCCTCCCATTGGCCTTGCAGGTGGCCGCAATCAGCTCTACCTGCCCATAAATTGTAGGCTTAGCCCGGTAGAGACATGTTTGTCCAAAATTGTAGGCTGGTGGCCCAGAAGTGACTTATGTACGGTAGAGCAGGGACCCATCAGGGGGAGGTCACCTTGCTGTGTGTCATGCTTGCCATGTATGTCAGGTCCGCCATGTCTGTTTTGCCTCATGACCTCTGGAACGGTGTGCATGCGCATCTCATGTCTGCTATCCTGCATGTTCCCTAGAGCAGTGTGCACACTCATCTCATGACTGTTGAGCTGCGGGATACCTGCGTTTCTGCTCTGCCTTCTGTGATCGTCTCATCATGTCTAGAACCCCTGATCATGTGTCCTTCCTATGTTCCAGCAGAGGCTGGTTTTGCATTCATCTCTGCATGTCTGGAACTCTGATCATGTGACCTGCCTAAGTTTCAGCACTGTTTCTGCTATCATTTCTGCATGTCTGGAATTCTGATCATGTGACCGGCCTAGGTTTCAGCACTGGTTCTGCAATCATCCCGGCATGTCTGGAATCCTGATCATGTGACTGCTCCCTGTGATCCTGGAGGATCTGAACTGGAAGTTCTTCCCTGGTCCTGACCCGGAAGTGAAGGTGCTATGCCCTATATCAGACCGCCCTTCCTATGCTCAGGGCCTGAGTATTGTGTTGCTTCCCTGCATGGCTGCTTGGTCGCTCCCTCTATTCTGTGCCCTTGCACTTTGCTCTGTCGTGCGTCTCTACACACGCTCCGTGCTCGTATTCCGTCTCTTGTCTCGTGCTTTGTCTCGTGTTGTCCTTCGTGCTTTGTTTGCCCTCGCTATGTTTCCTTGTTATGCTATGTTCTGTACCCTGTCCCTGACGTGTCTCTCTACACGTGCAAGCCTCCGCTCTGTACCCTGTCCCTGACGTGTCTCTCTACACGTGCAGGCCTCCGCTCTGTACCCTGTCCCTGACATGTCTCTCTACACATGCAGGCCTCCGTTCTGTACTCTGTCCCTGGCGTGCCTCTCGACACGTGCAGGCCTCCGCTCTGTACTCTGTCTAGTCCCAAGGCTCTCCCTTGGCCCGGCTCTGGGCTTCGGCCTACACTCCGCTGCTAGACTATGTCCCTGTCCCTGGCGTGTCTCTCCACACGCACAGGCCTCGTCTTGTACTTTGCCCCTGGCATGCCCTCTGCATGCGCAGGACTCTGCCTCTTACCCTATGCCTTGGCTCTGATGTTTCGTGCGCCCTTGCACTTTTTGTACTAGGCTTTGCCGTGCTGTTTCGCACTCGTCTCTGTCCTGTACCTTTGCCTAGCCCTGCCTTGTGGCTCCGTGCCCTCGTGCACGCGCCTGGTTGCCCTGTGCCTGCCTGTTGTGCCTCAGCCGTGCCGCCTCTAGTCGTGCTCACCTGTGTGCCTCAGCCGTGCCCGCCGTCCAGTGCTATAGTGGTTACCGGCTGTGTGAGCCGCAGGTGTGCCACCTCTAAGTCGTGCCCGCCTGCTTATGCCACCGTCGGTACCGCCTGCCGGTGCCCCAGCCGTGGTTTCCATGCTCCCTGGCACGCACGCTGGTTTTCGCATTGTGCCTTTTTGTGATGCTCTTGCACAAAGTCTTTTGCTTACTTTGCTCTGCTCTGAACTCTGTCTTGCCTGCTGGATTCCATAACCTGCCGACCGCTGCCAGAGGTCCGGACCTAGATGACTGTGGCCTGATGTCCGGAGCTGATTTCCGCTGTCTGATTCCTGGACCCTGTCGGTCGATGCCAGCACCCCGGATTCCGATGCCACCATACCCTATCTTGGTCCCTGGCGTGTCCTCTGCACGCGCAGGCCTCCGTCTTGTATCTCTCCCTGGCGTGTCTCTTCGCACGCGCAGGCCACCGTCCCTGTACCTGTCCCTGGCATGCCCCTTGGCATGCGCAGGCCTCCGTCCTGTGAACCTGACCCGGGCGTGTTCGTTGACACACATCCTGTTTCTAACTTTGTCTTGTCTCCTTGCACGGAACCCTGGTTTGCTTACCGGATGTCCGGAACCTGCCGATCACCTTCAGAGCTACAGAACCTGATGTCCCGGTTGATCGTTGCCTGCTGTCCGGAGTCCGATGTCCTCGTGCCTCTGTCTTCCATCTGCACGCACCATGCTTTGGACCTCGGCGTGCTCTTGCACGCACCTTGCTCTATGTACTCTGTGTGTTCACGTTTTGCACCTGTTATACCCTGAAGTGATCCTCATGCCTTGGACCTCGGCGTGCCCTTGCAAGCATCTTGCTTTATGTACTTTGTGTGTTCACGTTTTGCACCTGTTGTACCCAGAAGTGTTCCTTAATGAAGTTTCCTTGAACTAACGTCTTGTCTCGCCTTGTCTTGTTTCCCTGTGCTGGCCGTCTGGTCCAGTTGCTGTGGTGGCTCACCCACTTGGTCTTGCCCCTGACACTCCCTGTATAGGGGGTGGATTCTCACTAGGTCAGCTCGCCCTAGGTGTGTGGGTGCCACGGCCCAGAGGGTCCACTCCTTCAAAAGGAAAACGACTCAGCGTAAGCTGACGCTCGTCACTCCGTGGTTGATTGGCTTACATGAATTGGCCAATTTGTGCACTAAGAACCTTCATTTTCATCTTACTGTAAGTTTTAAAAAAAAATTTTGAAAAAAATATTTTTGAGGATTACTATCCAAATTGAATGGTTTTAATGTGTTTCGGTGTTTTCACATGGCCTAGATTCATGCACATGTGCTGCTGCATTCTTTTTGTCTATATTGTGCAGTTTTTGCAGCTTGCACATGTTTACATTAGGAGGTGCTGGTCGTTTTTTTTTTCTTTATTTAGTTGCTGGATACTAGCTGCCTCCAGTCCGGTCTTGCACCCCTCCCATTGGCCTTGCAGGTGGCCGCAATCAGCTCTACCTGCCCATAAATTGTAGGCTTAGCTCGGTAGTGACATGTTTGTCCAAAATTGTAGGCTGGTGGCCCAGAAGTGGCTTATGTACGGTAGAGCAGGGACCCATCAGGGGGAGGTCACCTTGCTGTGGTTCATGGGCTTACATGAATTGGCCAATTTGTGAACTAAGAACCTTCATTTTCATCTTACTGTAAGTTTTTAAAAACATTTTTGAAAAAAATATTTCTGAGGATTATTATCCAAATTGTATGGTTTTAATGTGTTTCTGTGTTTTCCCATCGTCTAGATTCATGCACATGTGCTGCTGTATTCTTTTTGTCTATATACTGTATATTTATTCTATGTGTATATTTATCTATTCTTTTGTTTCTTTATTTAACATGTCAGTGTGATTTTACTGTATCGGGCACTGAATTGCCGGCTTTTGTTAAAGGACACCTGGTGCATATTTCTCGCAAGTCACACGTCTGGACCATGTGTAATGCGTATTTTTTTTGCACCCATAGACTTGCATTGGCATATTTCGGCCGTAGTACACTGACAATCGCAGCATGCTGCGATTGTCTCGGCCCATAAAATACGGCCGATAAATATACACCTGATGGGAGCTGCCCGATAGAGAATCATTGGTCCGTGTGCAATGTGTGGTTTTTACGCCTCTCACTCGTCCGTCTCTAGTGTGACCCCGGCCTTAGACTGTGGGTTTATAGAATTAAAATCATGTCTGTCTACCTTGCTAGAAGCATGGCTACTATTTGCTCCCTGTAGAAAAACTTCCAGTATGGCAAGCAGGAACAGATTGACCCTATATCTGCAGGTAAATTCCTGCTCTGGTCGTGGTTAGGTTGCCTTAAATTGGTGGTCCGAAATGCAATTTAATTTTTATCTTAAATGCCTATCTATTTAATGCCATAATCTAATATATTTTCTATTATACTTTAATAAAAAAATTCCCAATCCTTCCCTCACTACGCCATCTAACTGCTTTTCTTTTTTTATTGTTACTTCTTTTTGATTACGCTTCGTTTGAGAATCCCAATGCATGCTGGAGTCATATAGCGCCAACATATTCCACAGCGCTTTACAATTAGGCAAGGACGTGTACAGATAATAAAAACATATTTCAACAGTTGCAGAAGGAGTTTGAGCCCGGCTCACAAGGGAATTCAATAGGTAGAATGTGCCGTTATGTATGATCCAGCAGTAATTTTAATAAGTAAGGGTTATCATATAAAGCTGCATGATCCTGTCACCCACCAGTATCCATCTAAGTATGGATAGTTACCATGTACTATTGAGTGAATGGAGGATGTGGAGGCAAATGAAAAGTAGGGAGCAGATTATGATTAACATTTCGAAGCATTGAACAGGGGAGAGTTAGGTTAGTCAGTTGAGGTGATAGACCTGTCTAAAGAGGTGTTTTTAAAGCACACTTAAAAGCATTGGGGCTAGATATTAGTCTGATTGTTTGGGGTAGTGCATTCCAGAAAACTGGTGCAGCACAAGAGATGTCTTAGAGATGGAGCTGCGAGGTTCTGATTATGGAGGGTGTTGGTCTTAGATCAGTTGCAGAGCGGAGAGCATGGGTAAGGTGATAGACAGAAATCAGGGATGAAATATAGGGTGGTTCAGAACTGTGCAGAGCTTTGTGGGTGAGAGATATGAGTTTGTATTGTATTCTGTGGTGAATGGGTAACCAATGCAATGACTGACAGAGTGGAGGCATCCTAAAGCAGCTGGACAGAAATTCAACCCTGGCTGCCACATTCAGGACAGATTGTAGTGGAGAAAGTTTGGTTAGAGGGAAATAAATCAGAAAAGAGTGGTATTAGTCCAGACAAGAATAAATAAGAGTGATAGTGATGTTTTTAAGATACAGGTAAAATCAGCTATTGACATAGGCAATAAAGGAACATTCTGTGTCAAATATGTTCCCAAGACAGCAAACGTGCTGCTTGAGAGTGATAGTTGAACCACCCATGGTAATTGCATGGTAATTGCAACATCGGGTATAGGTAGGTTAGTAGAAGGAGGAAATACAAGAACTTCAGTTTTGGAGCGGTTCAGTTTCAGATAGAGGGAGGGCATGATGTTAGATACAGTGGACAATCCCTGGCATTTTGTATTAAGGTGGGGGTGATGTCAGGATGACACCAATTGGGTGTCATCAGCATCAGCATAGAGATGATACTGGAAACCAAATCTACTGATGGTTTGTCCAATAGGGATGTTGTTTAGAGAGAAAAGGAGGGGGTCTAGGACTGAGCCTTGAGAAACCCTGATTGTAAGGGAAGATTAGAGGAGTAAGAGCTGGCAAAAGATACAGTGAGGAGGTAGGAGGAGAACCAGGAAAGAACAGTATCTTTGAGACCGATAGAGAGGAGCATAGTGAGGAGTAGCTGGTGTGGAATGCTGCAGAGAGATCCAGGAAAATCAGCAGGGAGTAATGGACATTGAATGTTTGTTGTCAATAGGTCATTGGAGACTTTAGTAAGAGCACTTTCAGTAGACTGTAAAGAGTCAAGAACAGCCTGATCTGAGAAATGGCACATTAGACGGGAGTGGACCAAGCGTTCCAGGAGTTTATAGAGAAAGGGAAGGTTAGGAACAGGTCTGTAGTTAGCAGCTCAGTTCTGGTCAAGGGATTTTTTTAAGTAAAGGATTTATGACAGCAAGTTTGAAAGAAGAGGGAAAGATACCCGAATAAAGAGACAGATTAAATATTTTAGCTATGTGGGTAGTGACAGCTGGGGAGAGGGACTAAAAGAGATGTGAGTATAATTATAGAAGGATAGGGAAAATGAAGGGAGGTCAGCTCACCAGTCTCGGTTGCGATCCATAATCCTCCTGCGCACGGAGTCACCTTGATCAGGGGTGTTGACTGAAGCAAAATAAAGGATGGAATCTCCAGCGCTGACCTGTGTTAAAGAAGAGATCACTAAGATGCAGACTTCTCTGAACAAACACAATAATGTGAAAGACTTTGATAAATTTAATTCAAGAATGGAAAAAAATCTTTCCAAACTGGAAGAATATATTGCAGATATAAAACGCAGTAAATTCACAAGAGACAAACGCGACTTTGAATTGAACCAGGTCTATTCCTGGAAGAAAAGCCGTCCTTTTCAAGAAGGTAAAAAACGATATCAGCATGGTTTTTCAGGCTTTCACCATAGAGATCGCAGGGTCAGCTTCACCAGGTCTCATGATTCAACAGTGTCTTCCAGTTCTAATCTGAATACGTCAGAAGAGTTCTTAGATGCTTCCTTCAACACTAATCATTCTGAGGATATCCGTAGTGATGGAATTATCGTAAGGAGATCAAAAAACGACGGAGAAGAGCGGGGAGGAAACATAAAAAGAAACTACCACTTCAGAAACAGGAGGAGATATCAACATGCCCTGTAATAAATCTTTCAAGCTATATCCTATCAGAAGCTCATATGACTCTCTTGAGCAAAGGCTTGGGATTTAGTCCAGTCAACAAATTTGATATTTATCAGACTCTTCTAGATGTGAATAAGTTTGCCAGAAATTTAACTTTGAAATGCCATTTTGACTACCAGTCCACCTCTTCAGAGACTTTGTCACTGTCTGGATCTACAAATATTCCTGAGTTAATTTTTCCCTATGGAAATTTTTCTTTTAAAGATCTTATAGGCTATTCCACTCTTAGAGACTTACAATCACATTCCTTACCAAAAAATAGGACTTTAAATGATCTCTTTAAAATGCCCAATCCAGGGTTTTATCCAGTCCAGTCCAGACCTGCTATTCTAGATATATTCCAAGAACTAATAGAGAAAGATTTAGTGGAGCTTGATAAAATAACAGAAATGACATATGACAATTTAACAGCACAAGAGAGAGCAGCTATGAAAGAGTTAAAAGATAATGCTGACATTCTGGTGAGACAGGCAGATAAAGGGGGTGGAGTAGTCGTGCTTAATGCTGGCCTGTATTATTCAGAAAATCTGCGCATTTTGAATGATTCTGCTACCTATTCCAAGATTTCTAGTGATCCCACGTCTAAATTTCAGTGTGATTTGTCAAAATTATTAAACGATGGTTTAGTCACAGGGGCCATAACACAGAAAATCTATGATTATGTTAATATCAAGAACCCTGTGATTCCCATTTATCATGCGTTTCCTAAAATCCACAAGGATTTGTTCCCCCCCCCCCTTTAGAACTATAATTTCGGGGATAGGGTCTTTTTCAGAGAAATTGGCAGAGTGGGTTGATCACTACCTACAACCTTTGGTCATTGATCTTCCAGGATATATCAGAGACACCAAAATGTTAATCTCTGCCTTGGATGATTATCATTGGTCACCAGAATATTCATGGATTACTTGTGATGTGGTGGGTTTATACCCGTCCATACCACATAATGTGATTATCTCTAGTCTCACATTCTTTTTGGACAAATATAGCACATATGTGATAGAAATTCAATCCTTCATTGTGGATGCAGTTTCCTTTCTTCTCTCACATAATTATTTTTCATTTGATGGAATTTTTTTCTTACAAAAACAAGGAGTAAGTATGGGGGGTAAATGTTCCCCAGCTTTAGCTAATATTACAGTAGCTGTTTGGGAAGAGAAATATATCTTATGTAACAATAATCCCTTTTCACAAAATATACAACTATATGGTCGCTTTATAGATGACCTGATTTTGATTTGGAAGGGAGACATCTCAGGGATTACTGATTTCATTAGCTATATTAATATGAATGATTTTAATCTTTCATTTACATTTACAGTGTCAGATTTTTCTATTAATTATCTGGATGTGACTTTGTCTGTGAATTCTGACAGCCAAAAGGTCTGCGTTTTTCCTTTCAGAAAACCCACAGATACAAATTCAATTTTACAAGCTTATTCTTGTCACCCCAAGCACGTGGTTAAAAACATTCCAGTGGGAGAATTAATTAGGTTAAAAAGAAATTGTAGTTCACCTATAACATTTGCTAAAGAATCAAACAAAACCCTCTCTAGACTTAAGGACAGAGGATATGCTAATTGGATGCTAAGGAAAGCTGATAATATTGTCAGCAGGATCGATAGACACACCCTGCTGAATGAATCTCCTTTGAGCCTTGTACACACTGGAGTTACTGCTAACAAGAAAAAGAATCGCACACGGGCCCCCTGTAATAATTATGACCGTCCTATAGTTAGTTTTTCTACCATGTACAGTCCACAATTCAATAAGATAACGGACATTGTCAAAAAATACTTACCTATTTTACACAATGATAATAAACTTGGTCAAATTCTGGACAATACCCAGATACGATACATAGCCAGGAAAGCTCCTGCTTTGAGCGATATCTTATCCCCCAGTCTTTTTATCAGTAATAGGAGAACTAAAAATAATACTTGGTTGTCATATAAAGGCTTTTCCAAATGTGGACATCATCCCTGTAAAGTCTGCAACTACAGTATGTGGTTAAAACCAGCAGATTCACTTCTAGTGTTACTGGCATATCATACCCTATTCAGTCTCACATAAATTGTAATTCAGAAGGAGTAATATATGTTATTGAATGTGTTTTTTGTAACCTACAATATGTAGGCTGCACAATAGGACCTCTTAAAAAGAGAATTAGGAAACACTTGTCAGAAGCTACTAGTAGCAATTATAATATTTCAGCAGTTTCTTATCATTGTAAAACTGTTCATGGAGGTAAAACTGATAGCCTCAAAATTATAGCAATAGAGAAAGTCTATAGATCTACTAGGGGAGGTGATTTCAGGAGAAAATTATTAAATCGTGAATCCTTTTGGATTTTTAAATTAAATACAAGAGTACCATTAGGTCTGAACAAACGACTTGATTTAATATTGCAATTAGATTGATATTTTCTTCTGTATATTTACATTCTACTTAGTCCTATTCTATTCTGGTTATTCTGATAATTTTTGTGATTGTTATTATATTCTTATGATATCTTTTTATTAGTTTTTTTTTTTTTTTCCTGTTTTTCCGACTAGTTTTTGTTTCAGCTCCACATTAGGCTGAGTGTTTGCAAGAGTTAACTGGTAGGGATACTCCCTATTTTCATTAATTCTTTTGTCCAACACCTGTGATTTACTAGTTTTTGTACTATTTGTAGTCGTCAGTATTGGTCTAGTGTGAACCATGAGTAAGACCCTCTAGGTCGAAACGCGTTGGTTGGAGACCACCAGAGACCCCATCTGCCTGTATGTCCTTATCCATACTTTTTTCTGTTCGATTTTAAGAATTTACAATAAATGATGTATTTTTAACTGAAGTCCAGCGCTGGAGATTCCATCCCTTAAAAGAGATGTGAGGGAATAGGGTTACTCATGCAGGTTGTTGTAGGGTGAGAAGGAGGAAGAAGCCTAGTCACTTCTTCTGTGAGAGGCTCGAAGATGGAAAGTGAAATTAAGATGCAGGAGGGAAGGGGATCGAGCAAAAATGTCCCGATGGATGTGGTTGGTTTTTTGTAGGAAATAAGTGGCCAAATCGCTGAGGTTGGTGACTGGGACCTGTACTTTAGGGCTCAGGAGGGAGTGGAAGTTTTTGAGCAGTCATTTTGGATTGTTGGCTAGTGATGTGATGTGCACAGTTTCTGCCCCTCCCTGAAATGAATTGTCATCAGTGATGCTTGTTTCAGGTGCTAAGCTAGTTCCTGCACGTTAGTAACATAGTAACATAGTTAGCAAGGCCGAAAAAAGACATTTATCCATCCAGTTCAGCCTATATTCCGTCAGAATAAATCCCCAGATCTACTTCCTTCTAAAGAACCTAATCACTGTAAAATACAATATTGTTATTCTCCAGGAAGACATCCTGGCCTCTCTTGAACCCCTCGACTGAGTTCGCCACCTCCTCAGGCAAGGAATTCCAGATTCTCATTTCCCAAACAGCAAAGAATCCTCTTCTATGTTGGTGGAAAAATCTTCTCTCCTCCAGACGCAGAGAATGCCCACTTGTGACCGTCACCTTACTTGGTGTAAACAGATCCTCGGAGAGATATTTGTATTGTCCCCTTATATACTTATACATGGTTATTAGTTCGTCCCTCAGTCATCTCTTTTCTAGACTAAATAATCCTAATTTTGCTAATCTCTCTGGGTATTGTAGTTACCCCATCCCCTTTATTAATTTTGCTGCCCTCTGTTAGGGTGGTCAGGCTGGTCTTCAAGTCAGACCATCAAGTATATTGGACGGTTGCCAAATGTTGTAGTTGCTCGAGCAAGGTGATGGACAATAGACACAGACAAGAGTATCTGAATCCAAATGCCAAAAAGTTTATTCCAGAGTCAGCTATTATATACACTTCAGAATGGGTGTACATATTATGTCATCTCTATGCTATGCGCATGTCAAGACTTGTTAATGAAAGTAAGTGGAATTGTTTATTACAGTGAAATATCCTATTATGCATATGTCAGCTGTCTATTACAAATAAGATCATTTATTATCCATCAGATGATTTTCTATTAAAGGTAACATTGAACAGGTGTTTAATTATGCAAGGTTCAAATGTCCATATAATTAGTCATATCTCAATAAGGTTTACAATCCGTTAAGCCTGGTACCCACACCTACATTACTTATATTAAGTCAACACTGCCCTGGGTGCAGTCTTGTAATGTCAGCAACAAGAATTACAAAGGCTAGAATGACACAAGCTAATATGAAATGTTAGAATTTTGTTATACATCAATGAGAAGTCCCTGAGGATACCTGGATTCCCCTATCAGTCCCCCCTTTTGAGAACAAATATGATTCTTCCCTTAACCTACAGGTACATTCAAAGGCCTAGTGCCAGTGTCGGACTGTCCCTTATTTTCTTCTGCCGAATTCCCCATACGGTGGGAAGATCATATCCTATTCTCAATTATAGTATGTTATCATATTCATCATTGTGAGGTCTCAGTTCGATGTACATAGTTCTGCTAATGGAGGCATCTATCAGTTTTTGGAGCAGCCCTCTGATTCAGGGTATGCTGCAGCAGCCACAGGTCACAAGTATAGCTGCAAAGACCGCCAGAGAGATGAGAAGACTGGATACGAGATGACTCCACCTTCCAAACCAGGATTCAAGCCAATCTGCAAACGGGTTGTCGATACCAGAATTTTCTGCCAATTTATCAGACAGTGATGTAAGACCCTCCAATGCCTTTGTGATGCACCCATCGGGCACTATGTTATTGGGGATAAAAGTGCAGCAGTAAGTGCCAAACATTTTACAAACCCCTCCTTTTTCTTCTAGCAACATGTCTAAAGCCATTCTATTCTGATATGTCATTAATGAAGTTGGGCCTAATTGTTTGGCTATCCCCTTTATTGCATCCCTAGTGTAGTTTGTGAACCTTTGCTGATTATAATACATGTGATTTATCCAATCCACAAACTGATTCAAATCCTGCTACGATCTGGTTCCTAGCTTTGTACTCATCTGGTACCCCTCTAGGAACCCATATATTATCTATATAGATTCTTGGATCAAAAGATCCAGCAGGTGATGACCTTTTGTTTCTGCATAGAGTTCCAGCATTCATTTTACCCCTTTGTATCTCTTCTGATTAAATTATTTGAAATGGCATAAGTACCTGAACCAATGCACAGCTACCAACCCAATTCACCGGTAACCGGGCCCTTAGCTTCATGTTCCCACATAACCATCACATATCACTTCTTGCTGCAGTCTGATCCAGAAACCACTTAGCTTTATAACCCCCCGTATCTGTGTCTATGGGGATGTTGATTTCACAAAACTCTGAATTTAGATTTCCTGCCAATCTTCCTGTTCCTGTCCCTTTCCTTCAGAAATAAGTGTAGTTACCTGGGTATGCGAAAACCCTAGGAGGTACTTGATCAATTCTTACTATTGGGTACAGGGCTGAGAGAGCCTGACACAGAATATTATCAGTAGGGTCATATGAGGCGTTGTACAAGGCTAAAATACATTGTAAATTTGTTCGGTCTCGCTCTGAGTGCCAGAGGGGAATTGTTCCTAAATATCCCTGTGTGGCTCATTCAAAATGTTTTACCATAACCAGGTTCCTCGCATCATGTTCTCTCATGCTTTATGCATTTAATAGCCCTCTGTGTCTGTACTGTTACATATTTAGACTGTTAACTGGTTCATGCAACAACAGGAACACCCGATTCTTACACTATGGCTGGTCTAAACAATGAAAGCAATGGTTACATTCCACCTTCCGTGTCTCCCCTTTTTCATTATTGATTGTAAGCTTGTGAGCAGGGCCCTCATTCCTCTTGGTATCTGTTTTGATCTATGTGTTTATTGATATGCTGTAATGTCTATTGTCTGTACAAGTCCCCTCTATAATGTAAAGTGCTGGGGAATATATTAGCACTATAGAAATAAAATTATTATTATTATTTATGAAGTCTGGCAGTTGCACATGCAATACAGTTGGATTTATTATTTTGCTCTGCAGTATATTTCATCCACAAAAGCTTTTAATTTCTTTCTAGATAACCTGTTTCTATGGATACTTTCTCCTCGTAACTCACTTCCGCTTCCGCAAGCACTTTGCCTGACTCTTGGGGGTTCTCTTTGTCCTGTTGAAGAGTAGCCTTCAAACAAAATGTTCCCTGCCGAACCCCTCTACCAGGGATATATAACCCTAACACATAAAGACCTTCATCTCCAAGAGATGGTTCATCTATGGTTATGATAAGGGGGTTACAAGACAATCCCCTGGTTAAAACTTCCAGATCTCAATCCGTTCTTGGAATAATTATCACAATTTTTATCCTTTCGTGAATCGATTTCCCTGATAAGCTAACGCAAGTCATAGCTTATACCCCCATGAAGTTACTGAATTCCAGGCTGCATCTGACCAGAAGTTACAATTTTCATTCCGCGCCCCTACGGCCCCTGTTAGGAATTTATAATTACAATTACTTTTTTCTACCAAATTTAAGATTCCATTGACATTTAATTACTTTACATAAATCAAGACTAAAAGTAGCAGAGTTCTTAGAAGTATCAAACCACTTGGTTGTTGTCGTATCATTTTGGGTTATCTCAGCCATCTCTCCTTCCTGTGGTGAGGTTGTCCGCATCATCAGGAGCAGGATCATCATTCTTCCACTCCAGGACCTTACAGTGGCTAGCTTGGATCCAAGTAGGTTTTCCCTCAAGCTTTACTGATGTGGCTGTAGTTAGGAGAACTTGGAACGGACCATCAGACCTTGACTCCAGTGGTTTTCTTGTATGTCTCTTTACCACTACCTAATCTCCTATAATAGAAATCAGACTTGTTTATACACAAGTGAGAGTCTCTTCTGGAGGCTCTTGACATAAGTGGTGGGTTGACATACTGCATCTGCAACGTCTGTAGGAAATACAGACCTAGCCTTGGTGCTTGACCCAAGCAAACCCTAGAAAGATTCTGTCCAAGGTTTCCCCAATCCCTCACTTGCTTTGTGGCCTGTGTGACTCCCAGCATTTGCATAACATTTTGCATTACCTCTCTAGTGAAATGGGTGCTCAGCTGTAGTGGCTTTTGGCATCGCGAAGGCTTCCTTTCACCCTGAGAAGAGATTAACACGCACGAGCACTTTCTACCTGAGGTAGTTGTATGAAGTCAGTCCGCAGTCATTGTAAGGAGTAGAGGGTCTCAAGCATATGTGTGTTTGTGGTATCTTTACTATACTACTTGTGCTGTGCACATGCTAGACATGGCTGTGTAAAACTAGTAGCAACCATCATGAAACCAAGGGTGACCCATTGTTTGTCTACCAGAGCACACATGTCACTCTTGGACCGGTGCATTGGACCATGAGCCGCTTGAGCCATCATGGGGGTACAAGGATCTTGGCAGGCATACCTGCTGTCCCACTATCCACAATGGTCCTTAGCTCCAGCTTCCAAACTGACCTTCTCTTCCCCAGTGGCTTGCTGAGTCAGAGCCTATAAGATACTTAAAGAAGTTGTCCAGTACTAGAACTTTTTTTTTATAAATCTTGCTATTGTGTGCCACTCAAAACATCCACTGTGTTTATTTTAGCAATATTACCTTTTATCTCGCTCTAACAGCACATTTTCAGTGCTGGCTCCAACTCTCATGGGGTTAATCGACAACTTCCTTTCTCCTGACTTACAGTGCTCTAATACTACAAGTTCCATGATGCATTCCACTGGCCTGTAAGCTAGCAACAAGCACCCCACTCCAAAACAAACCCAAACCCCTCCCTCCTCTCCTTTCTCTATCTTCCATCTGAAGCACACACACACACAGAAGCATGCACAAACACAGACATTCTTTTTTTTTAAAAAATAATGAATATGTACCCATGTACATACCTTTAGGGTATGTGCACACGTTGCGGATTCTGCTGTGGAATTTTCTGCTCAGATTTTGCTAAATCTGCAGGTAAAATGACCTGCGTTTTACCTGCAGATTTAGTGCAAATTTGGGCTATGTGCACACGCTGCGGATTCACCTGCGGATTTGTATCTGCGGATCCGCAGGTAAAACTGCAGGTAAAATTACCTGCAGTTTTACCTGCGGATTGGCCAGCGGTTTTCCCCTGCGGTTTGCCACCTGGACAATGGAATAGGTGGCAAATCGCAACAGAATCCGCAGAAAAAATTGACATGTCAATTTTTTCTGCAGATTCAAAACCGCAGCTTTTCCTCAGTTGAAAATCCGCAGCATGTGCACAGCAGAATGTAAATCACATAGACTTACATTGTACTGTACACTGTCTGTGGAACTGCTGCAGATCCGCAGCGGCCAAATCCGCAGCGGATCCGCAGCAAAAAACGCAGCATGTGCACATAGCCTAAGGCTGTGTGCACATGCTGCGGATTTTGCTGCGGTTCCGCAGCGGTTTTGGCCACTGCGGACCCGCAGCAGTTTCTGCTGCGGTGTACAGTACCATGATTCCCTATGGGAATCAAAAACCGCAATGCAGACGGTGCGGAATTTTCCGCGCGGATTATCTGCGGTTTTCAATCCGCAGAAAGAATTGACATGTCAATTCTTTCTGCGGATTCTCCTGCTGTTTGCCATCTCCTCCATTTGAGATGAAAAACTGCAGGGCAAAACCGCAGAGCAATCCGCAGGTAAAACCGCAGGTCTTTTGACCTGCGGTTTCACCTGCGGATTTTACAAAATCCACGCGGATGAATCCGCACCTAATCTGCAGCGTGTGCACACAGCCTTCCTGCGGATTTTCTGCTGTTTTTATGCAGAATTCCCCTGCGTTTTCACACCTGCAAATTTCTATAATGGAGCAGGTGTCAAAACTCTGCGGATCTGCACAAAAGAAATTACATGTTGCAGTATTGAATCCGCAGCAAATCTGCACGGGAAAATCCGCAGCATATGCACTTAGTTTTTTTTTTATATAGGCTAAAATGGTACTGTACATCGCTTGCAGATCTGCTGCAGATCCGCAGGGCCAATCTGCTGCGGATCCGCAGCAGAATCCACAACGTGTGCACATACACTATAGAGCGGAATGGTATAAGTTTATGTGCACATATTCCGTATTCCAGTGTGGATTTTTCAACACAGAATCCACAGCTCTTGGCGGAAAATGCAGGAGTGTTTATGTAGTGTTTTTTATGCGGTTTTTCATGCGTTTTTTAAATGCGGCTTTGTATGCTAAATAAAGATATGTTATTTAACAAAAGAAAAGATTTGTGATGTCATATAGATAGATAGACAGATGATAGATAGATAGATAGATAGATAGATAGATAGATAGATAGATATGAGATAGATAGATAGATAGATAGTTATGAGATAGATAGATAGATAGATAGATATGAGATAGATAGATAGATAGATAGATATGAGATAGATAGATAGATAGATAGATAGATAACCATATATCAAATTTCAAAAAACCAAGGCAGCACTCCATAATCATGATTAAAAAAATGTGCAAAACTTATTCAACCCACATGTCTGGGCCAGACGACGTTTCGGCTGTAACTGAGCCTATCTATAGCTATCTATAGTCCTTCACAGAGGAAAGCAGCACACCATATAAGCTTCAATAAAGTGCTATTTAACCCCTTAGCGACAGAGCCAGTTTGCAGCTTAATGACCAGGCCAATTTTTACAATTCTGACCACTGTCCCTTTCTGAGGTTATAACTCTGGAACGCTTTAATGGATCCCGCTGATTCTAAGATTGTTTTTTCGTAACATATTGTACTTCATGTTAGTGGTAAAATTTCTTCGATAAGTCTTGTGTTTATTTATGAAAAAATGGAAATATGGCGAAAATTTAGAAAATTTTGCAATTTTAAAACTTTTTATGCCCTTAAATCAGAGAGATGTGTCACACAAATTTCTTAATAAATAACATTTCCCACATATCTACTTTACATCAGCACAATTTTGGAAGCAAAATTTTTTTTTGTTAGGAAGTTATAAGGGTTAAAAGTTGACCAGCGATTTCTCATTTTTACAACAAAATTTACAAAACCATTTTTTTAGGGACCACATCATATTTAAAGTCATTTTGAGGGGTGTACATGACAGAAAATACCCAAAGGTGGCACCATTCTAAACACTAGACCCCTCAAGGTGCTCAAAACCACATTCAAGAAGTTTATTAACCCTTTAAGTGCTTCACAGGAACTTAAGCAATGTGGAAGGAAAAAATTAACATTTAACTTTTTTTTGCAAAAAATTTACTTCAGAACCAATTTTTTTTATTTTCACAAGTGTTAAAAGAGAAAATCAACCACAAAATTTGTTGTACAATTTCTCCTGAATACGCCGATACCCCATATGTGAGGGTAAACCACTTTTTCTGCACACGGCAGAGCTCGCAAGGGATGGAGCGCCGTTTGACTTTTTCAACGCATAATTGGCTGGAATTGAGATCGGATGCCATGTTGCGTTCGGAGAGCCCTTAATGTGCCTAAACAGTGGAAACCTCCAACAAGTGACCCCATTTTGGAAACTAGACCCGTTAAGGAACTTATCTAGATGTGTGGTGAGCACTTTGAACCATCAAGTGCTTCACAGAAGTTTATAACGTAGAGCCGTGAAAATAAGAAATCTATTTTTTTCCACAAAAATGATCTTTTCGCCCCCAAATTTTTATTTTTACAAGGGTAACAGGAGAAATCATACCAGCACAGTTGTTGTGCGATTTGTCCTGAGTACGCTGATACCCCATATGTGGGGGGAACCACTGTTTGGGCGCATGGGAGAGCTTGGAAGGGAAGGAGTGCCATTTTGGAATGCAGACTTTAATGGAATGGTCTGCGGGCATCATGTTGCTTTTGCAGAGCCCCTGATGGGCCTAAACAGTGGAAACCCCCAACAAGTGACCCCATTTTGGAAACTAGACCCATTAAGGAACTTATCTAGATGTGTGGTGAGCACTTTGAACCTTCAAGTGCTTCACAGAAGTTTATAAACGCAGAGCCGTGAAAATAAAAAGTCTTTTTTATTTCCACAAAAGTGATTTTTTTAGACCCCAATTTTTAGACCCCCAAAGTTGGTAAATAGTGGAAACCCCTCAATTCTTGCTCCAACCCTAACCCCAACTCACCCCTAACCCTAATCCCAACCGTAACTCTAATCCCAACCCTAATCCCCAATCCCAATTCTAACCCTAATCCTAGTTTGCCCTAACCCTAATTCTAACCCTAGCCATGACCCGAGCCCTAACCCTAGCCCTAACCCTAACCCTAATGGAAAACTGAAAAAAAAAATATTTTCTTTATTTCATTAAAATTGCCTATATAAGGGGGTGATAAACGGGGGGGTTATGTACTATTTTTTTATTTTGATCACTATGATCGTTTATCATAGTGATCAAAATAATGAATGGAATCTGCCAGCCGGAGCCGGCAGATTCCCGGCGGGCGCACTGCGTATGCGCCCGCCATTTTCAAGATAGCGGCGCCCATCGGAGGATGCTGGCGGGACGTGGGACCACCGGGAGGGGACGAAGGGCCACGGAGAGGTACCGTATAGATCGGGGACCCTATTTCTCTCTCCTCTGATGTGCGATCACATCAGAGGAGAGAGAAATTAAACGTAAAATCGCGGCTTTTTTTTTGCGGTCGCCGTTATAGGGTTAATAACGGCGATCGCAAAAGCGGGGGTCAGTAAAAACCGACCGATTCATGTTCTCTGGGGTCTCGGCTACCTCTGGCAGCCGAGACACAGGAGAAAATCCGACACTGGGGGCGCTATTCACTTAAATCACAGCGCCATGAATTAACGGCGCTGTGGTTTTAGTACCCTTAACTACCGCGTATCGGCGGTCAATAAGGGGTTAATTGCCCATTAGGCTATGTGCCCATGCAGCAACGTTTCGGTCCAGTAGGTGCGGACCTTTCACAAGCATTACAATAGTGGTAAGTGGATGCTTTTTAAAGCACACAAATTACAATAGTGTTTTACAACAATTAGACAATATTCACTGTGCAGAATATAATAACATGAACTGTGTAATGTCATCATAAAGTGCAAAAATAGTGCAATGTGCAAAAATGCGGATCATAATCAAATCATTTACAGTCGGCATAAATCCTGTTAATAGACAATGATTAATAATCAGCGGCAGCTGTAAATATAAAGGCAGACATGACTCACCCCATTGATATCAATAGAAAATGCGCCGAATGTCAGCGTTCCTAATGGTTCAGAGTGCAGAACTGGAAGAACCACATGAAAACACCGGTTCTCTGTCGCTCATGCACAATGGCTCAGCCACTACACCAACCCCATCTTGGATAAGGGAAGGATTCAATGTGCTTGTCATTACAAGTACAGAGAAACTTGCGGCGCTGCATCGTAATGATATAATTATAGAAAAATAAGTAAATGTAGTGCTTATTTAACCGCTTATAGCAAAACAAGGGGAAATGGTGGCAGAGTGTATCCAGAACATATCTTGTCTCTTTTTCCTAATACTATGTCTATGTTGATTCATCCAGACCTTTAATTCACACGTAGTTTCACCTACGTAATATAGATTGCATGGGCATCTTAGAAGATAGATGACAAACTCAGATGAGCAAGTTAGAAAACGATTAATTTTAAACAACCTTTGGTTATGTGGATGCTGAAAGGAACTTCCTTTGTCCATATATGTACAATTTACACAATTCAAACAAGGAAATGAACCAACCCTCAATTTACCTGTCAATGTAGTCTGAATGTCTTTCTTTCTAGGGCCTATATCAGAGTGGACTAAGAAATCTTTAAAATTTCTGGCACGATTGTATGAAATCAATGGAGGGGATTCAAATTCTCTAATTTCCGGATGGCACTTACCCAGCATCTGCCAATGCTTTTTAACAATGGCCACAATGTGTCTACTTTCTTCACAAAATGTAGTAATAAAAGGGATTCTATATTTTTGTTCACTAATTCTCTTCTCACGATTTTTCTGGTCAAGGAAATCACCACGTGTCAACCTCTTTACCCTTAATTTACAACTCTCCAGCAAATTAGCAGGATATTTCCTATCTCTGAACTTGGTAATCATATTATCCAAAGCCTTATCCATAACATCAGGTTCACTTACAATGCGCCTGACTCGTAACAATTGACTAAATGGGAGAGATTCTATCATTTTTCTAGGATGATGACTGTCAAAGCAGAGAAAAATATTCTTATCAGTTGGCTTAACAAAGATTTCAGTCTCCAATCTAACATCTTTTAACCTAATTAATATATACAAAAATTGGATCTCTATTTCCGAATATAGAAGTGTAATCTTAATATCATCATTGATAGTATTAAGAAAACTATGAAAGGCTTCTAATTCAGCAATGGTGCCAGTCCAAAGGAGGAGGACATCATCAATGTATCTCCACCACCCAAGTACATGTTCAAAGTGGTGGGACACATAGATGAGGTCCTCTTCCAATGTTGCCATAACCACGTTCGCATAAGCTGGTGCCATATTGGCACACATGGCAGTCCCTCTCATTTGAATAAAAAAATTGTCACCAAAAAGAAAATAATCGCGCAGCACCAACTCCAATAATTTTACCAAAAAATTCTTTTGCTCTAAAGTGAACTCAGTGTTGGATAAATATCTATCAACACACTTAAGGCCAAGACCATGATGACTAATCGACGTGTATAATGATATCACATCAAAGCATGCAAGAATCACCTTATCCTTTAAATGTATATCCTGCAATGTACATAAAATGTCAGTTGTGTCTAAAATAAATGATTTTGTCTTTTGATATAATGGACTCTATTTTATCTATAAAGATCCCAATGTGATTGAAAATGGATCCTCTACCCGACACAATTGGACGGCCAGGTGGACTAATCAGGGACTTGTGTATTTTTGGCAAAATATACGTATATGATAGGTGTAATCGGGTTGGCCACCAACAAAAAATTGTAGAGAGCCTCATCAATTACTTTATCCAAAAGTGCTTCATTCAAGATATTTTTCAACATCTCTGTATGATTTTAAACTTAGGATCACTCTCCACCTTTTTATACACTTCAACATCAGCCAATTGTCTCCTAATCTCAGCCAAATAATCTTTAGTGTCCATAACAATGACAGCACCACCCTTGTCTGCTGACTTAAAGGTGATGCTGTCGTCACCAGCCAATCCAATCAAAGCCTTATGTTTGTCACCCTTAATATTGGGATTTAAACCTATCCATGACATGATTCTTTTTAAAGGTATCCACATCCTTATTAACCGCCATAATAAAAGATTCAATAGCAGGCACATTGTCAATTGGTATGAATTCACTTTTGTTTGACAAGTTACAACCCTGAAATTTAAATGTACCCACATTTCTCTCTAATGTTGTAATATCTTGTGTGCAAACAGCATTAGCAACCTCATCTTTCTTGTGATCAGAAAACTAATGTTTTAATTTAATTTGTCTAACGAACCTATATAGTTCCTTTTTTAACTTAAACCAATCAACATGGCTACTCAGGCTATATGAAAGCCCTTTTGACAAAACACCCACTTCATCATCAAATAAGACAAAACAGACAATAATCTAGATGAAAGATGAAAGACATTCAGACTACATTGACAGGTAAATTGAGGGTTGGTTCATTTCCTTGTTTAATTGTGTAAATTGTACATATATGGACAAATGGAGTTCCTTTCAGCATCCACATAACCAAAGGTTGTTTAAAATTAATCATTTTCTAACTTGCTCATCTGAGTTTGTCATCTATATTCTAAGATGCCCATGTAATCTGCAGTGCTGTGCAAAAGAATTGTGACAAAGATTCTTTTAAGCATTCTTTTAAGTAAAATCGTAAGTTGGTTACCAGTCAGTGATTCAAACCAGTTTTAACTGCTTTGAACAGGTGTGATTGACTGTTCAAAGCATTTCTGCTGACTTAATGGTGCTGCTGTATATTACTGTATATGTATATTATGCAGGTGAAACTACGTGTGAATTAACCCCTTTACCCCCAAGGGTGGTTTGCACGTTCATGACCCGGCCAATTTTTACAATTCTGACCACTGTCTCTTTATGAGGTAATAACTCTGAAACGCTTCCATGGATCCCAGTGATTCTGACACTGTTTTCTCGTGACATATGTTAGTGATAAAATTTCATTGATATAACTTGCGTTTAAGTGTGAAAAAATGGAAATTTGGCGAAAATTTTGAAAATTTTGCAATTTTCCACATTTGAATTTTTATGCAATGTGATAAAACACTCCGGGATCGCCTTTGCTGGGGTCAAAGGTCACGTGCGTTCAGCATGAAACTCAGGCGCAGAGCTGGGACTCGGGTATAACTGACACTGGGTCAGATTTATTAATGGTGAAAGCAATGCATAAAGAAATAAAACATAAAACAAATCCTTGCCTGTCCGGCACTAACTAAACAAGGTACAACCTAACTACCAACTGGCGGGCTTCTCCCGTCCAGCCAAACCACAGTTGCAGTGGGCACTGCTTTCACTCACGTGTGTCTCTCACACAGACAGACTCTCTGTGTTCCCAGGCTGAGACACTCACACAACCACCTGGCATCCTTTTATATCCACCTCCCATTATTCATTAGCAAGCAGGTGCGATACTGACCAGACTAGGCCACATACGAAAGGAATCTGGGCGAGATATACCTGCCCTCATCCACTATTCCCACATGATTCTCACATATCCCCCCCTCTGCTCAGACCACTCCGGTTGAGCAATGACACCTGCCAAACAGTGCACTCGGGACAGGGCATCTGCATTTCCCATCTGTACCCCTGGGCGGTGCTCCACCATAAAAGTGTAGGCCTGCAGGGCAAGGAACCACCGGGTCACCCAGCTATTCCGTTCCTTGTTCAAGTGCATCCACTTGAGAGGGGCATGGTCAGTGATCAGCCTGAACTTTCGGCCCACCAGGGAATATTTGAGGGCCTCTAGAGCCCACTTAATGGCAAGGCACTCTTTTTTACGACTGCATACCTTTGCTCGTGTTTATTCAGCTTCCTGCTGAGATAGAGGACTGGGTGTTCCACTCCGTCCCTCATTTGTGAGAGTACGGCCCCGATACCGGTATCAGAGACATCTGTTTGTACCACAAACTCGCTGCGGAAGTCCGGAGTCACCAGTACGGGCTGAGAGCAAAGTGCCCGTTTTAGGCTATGGAAGACTTCTTCAGCTGCTAAACTCCATTTAATCATGATGGAGTCTTTCCCTTTTGTAAGATCCGTCAGGGGGGTAGCGATGGCTGCAAAATTGGGTATGAACCGGCGATAATAGCCGGCGATCCCCAGGAAGGCTTGCACCTGCTTCTTGTTGACAGGTTGTGGCCAGTCCTGAACCGCCTGAATCTTATCAACCTGGGGTTTAACAACACCCCTCCCAATTACATACCCCAAATACCGGGCTTCTTCTAGCCCGATGTGACATTTCTTGGGGTTCGTGGTTAGACCTGCCTCCCACAGGTCATCAATCACAGCTTGTACTTTCTGGAGATGAGTCTCCCAGTCCAAGCTGTAAATGACAATGTCGTCCAAATAGGCCGAAGTGTACTGCCTATGTGGCCTCGGGACTCGATCCATTAGTCTCTGGAAGGTCGCCGGTGCTCCATGCAGTCCAAACGGCATATACACATACAGAAATAGACCATCTGGGGTAGCAAATGCCGTCTTTTCTCTGGCAGCCTTCGCCAGAGGGATCTGCCAATACCCCTTTGTTAGATCTAGGGTCGTAATATACCGGACTTTTCCTAACCGATCTATTAACTCGTCGACCCGGGGCATAGGGTAGGCATCAAATTTTGAGACCACATTCAGTTTCCTGAAGTCATTGCAGAACCGGATGTTGCCGTCCGGTTTAGGAATTAGCACAATCGGGCTGGACCAAGCACTGTGCGATTCCTCAATGACACCTAACTCTAACATTGCCTTCACTTCTCGGGAAACGGCTTCACAGTGCGCTTCCGGAATTATGTAGGGTTTCACGTGAACAGTGACACCAGGTTCCGTTACGATGTCATGTTTCATTAGCGTAGTCTGCCCGGGTTTTTCTGAGAAAAACTTTTGGTTGTGAAGTGGAAACTGCCTGACCTCAGTCTTTTGCCGCTCCGAGAGAGTCTCTGCAACCCGTACCTCCGGTACGGTATGCGAGCAGATGGGACGGGCCAGCTCCGCTGACAAGGCAGACCGATCTTTCCAGGGTTTTATCAGATTTACATGATAAATCTGTTCAGGTTTCCGTTTACCTGCCTGGTATACTATGTAGTTTACTTCACCAACTCTTTCCTTAATCTCAAAGGGGCCCTGCCACTTTGCCAGGAACTTACTGTCCACCGTGGGGACCAGGATCAACACCCTATCTCCGGGTGAAAATGTACGGATCTTGGCGCCCCTATCATAGATTCTTTTTTGGGCTCCTTGAGCCTGTATCATGTGTTCTTTGATGATAGGCATAACAGCCGCAATACGGTCCTGCATTTGTGTGACGTGATCTATCACTGTTTTAAACGGAGTGACCTGACCCTCCCAGGTTTCTTTTGCAATGTCTAACAGTCCGCGAGGACGTCGGGCGTACAATAACTCGAAAGGCGAGAATCCCGTGGAAGACTGGGGTACTTCCCTGATGGCAAAAAGCAAATACGGAAGTAAATAGTCCCAGTTCTTCCCATCCTTGTCTATCACCTTTCTCAGCATCTGCTTCAGAGTTTTATTGAACCGTTCGACCAACCCGTCTGTTTGAGGGTGATACACGGATGTGCGTAACGGTTCGATTTGTAACAATCGGCAGAGCTCCTTCATTACCCTGGACATAAAGGGGGTCCCCTGGTCGGTGAGTATCTGTTTTGGTATACCGACCCGGCTAAACACATGCACCAGTTCCTTGGCAATCGTCTTGGTGGCCGTGTTACGCAAAGGGATGGCCTCCGGGTAACGAGTGGCATAATCCAAGATGACCAGGATATGTTGGTGTCCACGTGCAGACCGTGGAAGGGGCCCAACTAAATCCATCCCAATCCTCTCAATCGGGACTTCAATAATAGGTAGGGGTACCAAAGGGCTACAGAACCGGGGCTTAGGTGCAGAGGCTTGTCAGTCAGGACAAGACTCACAATATACACGAATATCGTGATGCATGCCTGGCCAAACAAAACAGTGTAATATCCTTTCGGTGGTTTTCTGGACTCCCAGGTGACCTCCCATCACATGTCCGTGGGCCAGGTCCAGCACCTGCCGCCGGTAGGGTTTTGGCACGACTAATAGTTGCACCGTATCTTCCCCCTTTTTCTCTATCTGATAGAGTAAATCATTCTCCAGAACCATGTAAGGATATGCCAGCCTAGAGCCAGGTTCTACGGGTACCCCATTTATCACTTTTACATTTGTCCTAGCCTGAGAAAGGGTAGGATCCTTTATTTGCTCGCTTTGGAAGTCATCTTTCTGAACTTCTAAATCCGGCAAACGGGGAGGTGGACGGCTGTCGGCCTCCTCCTCTTCCCCGGTCTCCTCCGTATCACCCGCCATGACTGAAAACGGGAACTGCAGGTCATTTCCCGCAGACTCTTCCAGGGGTTCGGGACCCACACACGCCCTGGGAGAAGAATCATGTACACTATTACCCGAGGGCATCAACTGATTCTCCCACAATTGCCAGAAGTGGGGAAAATCCCGGCCCAGGATAACATCATGCAATAACGCCGGGACGAGTCCCACTTTATGTTGCACAGACCCATAGGAAGTAGTAATGCATATGACCGTGGTGAGGTACGAACAGGTGTCTCCATGCACACACGTTACAGAAAATTTGTCTGATGGTCCAGTCGGGGCTGACACCAGACTGGCCTTCACCAGAGTCACCACACTTCCCGAGTCTAACAATGCCACCACATTTTTGCCATCAACAGTTAAATCACACAAGTGTTTTTCCACATCCTTTTGACCGGCATTCACACTCACTACCCGTGCAACCATAGACATGCGGTTTTTAGAGTCTGTGACGTCGCATTGCAGGGGTTCAGTAGTGACCGGACAGTTCACAGCAATATGTCCCATCTCTTGGCAGCGGAAACACCTAACGGGCCCCTTGCTTAGACCATAGTTTGTTACTCTCGGCCTCGCAGTGCAGGCAGTCCCGTTTTCCTCCCCCACTGTCTTAGGGATTTTTCCATCTCCCCTACTCCCTGGAACAGTCTTACCGGTTCCACGTGGAGATGATGAAGAACGAGGTGGGGTAGCGTCGTCTCGGAGTCCTTCCGCCACGGAGTAACGTTCAACCAGATCCACCAGTTGATCTGCCGTCGTAGGATTTCCATGGCTTACCCACTTCCTCAGGGCTGGCGGTAGAGCTCTCAGGTACTTGTCCATGACGACTCTCTGGATTATCACTGGCGCTGTCAACACCTCGGGTTGTAGCCACTTCTTCGTCACGTGGATCAGGTCAAACATCTGTGACCGCGGTGGTTTATCCGGCTGATAAGTCCATTGATGCACTCTCTGTGCACGGACAGCGGTCGTCACTCCCAGCCGGGCCAAGATCTCGGCTTTCAATTTGTCAAAGTCCTGCGCAGCTTCAGGTTCCAAGTCATAATACGCGTTTTGGGCCTCACTGGAAAGAAACGGGGCAATCAGGCCGGCCCATCGTGCCTTCGGCCATTGTTCTCGCACCGCTGTCCGTTTAAACGTGGTCAGGTATGCCTCGACATCATCTTCGGTCATCATCTTCTGCCAGTACCGACTCACGTGAATCACTCTCGACTCTGCTTCAAGGTTAACCTCAGGTAAGCTTGCCAGGCGCTGCGCCACCTGCTGGAGAAGCGAACGATCGGTAGCTGTCATGTCCACCAACTCCTTCAGCTGGGCCATCATCACCCGATTAGCTTCTTGCTGGACGGCGGTGGACTGTACCAGCACTTTCACCACGTCCTCCATGCTCATGCTTGCAACGTGATGCCCGCGTTCTCCACCACAATGTGATAAAACACTCCGGGATCGCCTTTGCTGGGGTCAAAGGTCAAGTGCATTCAGCATCAAACTCAGGCGCAGAGCTGGGACTCGGGTATAGCTGACACTGGGTCAGGTTTATTAATGGTGAAAGCAATGCATAAAGAAATAAAATATAAAACAAATCCTTGCCTGTCCGGCACTAACTAAACAAGGTACAACCTAACTACCAACTGGCGGGCTTCTCCCGTCCAGCCAAACCACAGTTGCAGTTGGCACTGCTTTCACTCACGTGTGTCTCTCACACAGACAGACTCTCTGTGTTCCCAGGCTGAGACACTCACACAACCACCTGGCATCCTTTTATATCCACCTCCCATTATTCATTAGCAAGCAGGTGCGATACTGACCAGACTAGGCCACATACGAAAGGAATCTGGGCGAGATATACCTGCCCTCATCCACTATTCCCACATGATTCTCACAGCCCTTAAATCACAGAGATATGGCACACAAAAAACTTAATAAATAACATTTCACATGTTTACTTTACATCAGCACAATTTGGGAACCAAAATTTTTTTTTGTTAGGAAGTTATAAGGGTTAAAATTTGACCAGCGATTTCTCATTTGTACAACACCATTTTATTTTTACGGACTACATCACATTTGAAGTCACTTTGAGGAGTCTATATGATAGAAAATACCCAAAAGTGACACCATTCTAAAAACTGCACCCCTCAAGGTGCTCAAACCCTAATTCAAGAAGTTTATTAACCCTTCAGGTGCTTCACAGGAATTTTTTGAATGTTTAAAAAAAATGAACATTTAACTTTTTTTCACAAAAAAATTATTTCAGGTCCAATTGTTTTTTATTTTACTACTGGTAACAGGAGAAATTGGACTGCAAAAGTTATTGTGCAATTTATCTTGTGTACGCTGATACCTGATATGTGGGGGGAACCACTGTTTCGGCGCATGGCAGAGCTCAGAAGGGAAGGAGCGCCGTTTGACTTTTTCAATGCAAAATTAGCTGGAATTCAGACCGGATGCCATGTCAAGTTTTGAGAGCCCCTGATGTGCCTAAACAGTGGAATCCCCCAGAAGTGACCCCATTTTGGAAACTAGACCCCCCAAGGAACTTATCTAGATGTGTGGTGAGAACTTTGAACCCCCAAGAGCTTCACAGAAGTTTATAACGTACAGACGTACAATTAAAAAATCATATTTTTTCCACAAAAATGATCTTTTCACCCTCAATATTTATTTTTCCAAGGGTAACAGGACCCCAAAAGTTATTGTGCAATTTATTCTGAGTACGCTGATACCCCTATATGTGGGGGTAAACCATTATTTGGGGGCATGGCAGAGCTCAGAAGGGAAGCAGCGCCATTTGACTTTTTTGGCTGGAATTGAGATCGGACACCATGTCGCGTTTGGAAAGCCCCTGATGTGCCAAAACAGTGGAAACCCCCACAAATGACACTATTTTGGAAACTAGACCCCCCAAGGAACTTATCTAGATGTGTAGTGAGCACTTTGAACCCCCAAGGGCTTCACAGAAGTTTATAACGCCCGGGCGTGAAAATAAAAAAATCATATTTGTTCCACAAACATGATCTTTTAGTCCCCAATTTTTTTATTTTCCCAAAGGTAACAGGAGAAATTGGACCCCAAAAGTTGTTTTCCAATTTGTCCTGAGTACACTGATACCCCTTATGTGGGAGAAAACTACTGTATGGGCACTAGTCAGGGCTTGAAAGGGAAGTTGTGACGTTTTGTAATGCAGATTTTGATGGAATGGTCTGCGGGTGTCATGTCACGTTTGAAGCGCCTCTGATGTGCCTAAACTGTTGAAACCCTCCACAAGTGACCCCATTTTTGAAACTAGACCCCCCAAGAAACTTATCTAGATGTGTGGTGAGCATGTTGAACCCCCCAGTGCTTCACAGAAGTTTATAACACCCGGGCGTGAAAATAAAAAAATCATTCTTTTTCACAAACATGATCTTTTAGTCCCCAATTTTATTATTTTCCCAAGGGTAACAGGAGAAATTGGACCCCAAAAGTTGTTGTCCAATTTTTCCTGAGTACGCTGATACCCCATATGTGGGAGAAAACTACTGTATGGGCACACGTCGGGGCTCGGAAGGGAAGTAGTGACGTTTTGGAATGCAGACTTTGATGGAATGGTCTGCGGGTGTCATGTCGCGTTTGGAAAGCCTCTGATGTGCCTAAACTGTTGAAACCCCCAAGTGACCCCATTTTGGAAACTAGACCCCCCAAGTTCTAGGAACTTACCTAGATGCGTGGTGAGCATTTTGAACCCCCCAGTGCGTTCAACGCCCGGGCGTGAAAATAAAAAAATCATTTTTTTTCTACAAAAATGATATTTTTGCCCCCAATTTTTTATTTTCCTAAGGGTAACAGGAGAAATTGGACCCCAAAAGTTGTTTTGCAATTTGTCTTGAGTAGGCTTATACCCCATATGTGGGGATAAAACACTGTTTGGGCACATGGCAGAGCTTGGAAGGGAAGGAGCACCATTTGATTTTTTCAACGCAGAATTGGCTGGAATTGAGATCAGACGCCATGTTACGTTTGGAGAGCACCTGATGTGCCCAAACAGTGGAAATCCCCCAATTCTAACTCCATCCCTAACCCCAACACACCCCTAACCCTAATCTCAGCCCTAACCCTAGCCCTAACCCTAGCCCTAACCCTAGCCCTAATGGGTAAATGGAAATAAATACATTTTTTTTAGTTTTATTATTTTTCCCTAACTAAGGGGGTGATAAAGGGGGTTTGATTTACTATTTTTAGCTGTTTTTTATGTTTGGCAGCTGTCGCACGCTAAAAGACGCTTTTTATTGTAAAAATAGTTTTTGCATCACCACATTTTGAGAGCTATAATTTTTCCATATTTTGACCCACCGTGTTGTGTGAGATCTTATTTTTTGCGGGACGAGTTGACGTTTTTATTGGTACCATTTAAGGGTACGTTACATTTTTTGATCGCTTTGTATTCCGATTTTTGGGACGCAGAATGAACAAAAAACAGCATTTCATGAATTTCTTTTGGGGGGTGCGTTTACACCATGTCGCATGCAGAAAAAATGATAAAGCGGTTTTATTCTTTGGGTCAGTACGATTACAGCGATACCTCATTTATGTCATATTTTTATGTTTTGGCGCTTTTATGCAATGAAAACCATTTTATATAAAAAATAATTATTTTTGCATTGCTTTATTAAATTGCGGCCATCATACTGTATATATAAAGGAAAAAAAGTTTTTTATAGTTCCAGCACACAATGTGAAAAAATTAAGAAAAGCCTTTATTTAATCCATAATTAAAAAATGCAATTCCAGTGATGATAAAAGCATGTGTAGGCTTACGCGTTTCAGATCATATTTGACCCTTAATCATAGCATAAAATACTGAATAAATGTTGCACTTATCAAGAAAAAGCAACCAGAGAAGGCTGCCTTGGGTAACACCCACCAAAATCAGCTGTGAAACTGACATCACTAATTCAAAGTTAACAATAGTACCTCACTGGTTTAACCCTATGATGCATTCATCTTATACAAACATATTACAATGTGAATTCTCACTTAATAATAATCTGATGATTAAACCAAAAACAAAAACAAACAATCTTCAGCCTCCCTAGTAGCTGGGATTAACCCCTTAGCGACAGAGCCAGTTTGCAGCTTAATGACCAGGCCAATTTTTACAATTCTGACCACTGTCCCTTTATGAGGTTATAACTCTGGAACGCTTTAATGGATCCTGCTGATTCTGAGATTGTTTTTTCGTGACATATTGTACTTCATGTTAGTGGTAAAATTTCTTCGATAAGTCTTGTGTTTATTTATGAAAAAAACAGAAATATGGCAAAAAATGTTAAAATTTTGCAATTTTAAAACTTTAAATTTTTATGCCCTTAAATCAGAGAGATGTGTCACATAAATTTCTTAATAAATAACATTTCCCACATGTCTACTTTACATCAGCACAATTTTGGATGCAAAATTTTTTTTTGTTAGGAAGTTATAAGGGTTAAAAGTTGACCAGCGATTTCTCATTTTTACAACAAAATTTACAAAGCCATTTTCTTTAGGGACCACATCATATTTAAAGTCATTTTGAGGGGTGTACATGACAGAAAATACCCAAAAGTGGCACCATTCTAAAAACTAGACCCCTCAAGGTGCTCAAAACCACATTCAAGAAGTTTATTAACCCTTTAAGTGCTTCACAGGAACGAAAGCAATGTGGATGGAAAAAATTAACATTCAACTTTTTTTTGGAAAAAAATTACTTCAGAACCAATTTTTTTTATTTTCACAAGTGTTAAAAGAGAAAATCAACCACAAAATTTGTTGTACAATTTCTCCTGAATACGCCGATACCCCATATGTGGGGGTAAACCCCTTTTTCAGCACATGGCAGAGCTCGCAAGGGATGGAGCACCGTTTGACTTTTTCAACGCAGAATTGGCTGGAATTAAGATCGGATGCCATGTTGCGTTCGGAGAGCCCTTAATGTGCCTAAACAGTGGAAAACTCCAACAAGTGACCCCATTTTGGAAACTAGACCCATTAAGGAACTTATCTAGATGTGTGGTGAGCACTTTGAACCTTCAAGTGCTTCACAGAAGTTTATAACGTAGAGCCGTGAAAATAAGAAATCCATTTTTTTTCCACAAAAATGATCTTTTCACCCCCAAATTTTTATTTTTACAAGGGTAACAGGAGAAATCATACCCCCACAGTTATTATGCGATTTGTCCTGAGTACGCTGATACCCCATATGTGGGGAGGAACCACTGTTTGGGTGCATGGGAGAGCTTGGAAGGGAAGGAGTGCCATTTTGGAATGCAGACTTTGATGGAATGGTCTGCGGGCATCATGTTGCGTTTGCAGAGCCCCTGATGGGCCTAAACAGTGGAAACC
The DNA here is from genome assembly GCF_039654945.1 of Dendrobates tinctorius. Lineage (NCBI taxonomy): Eukaryota > Metazoa > Chordata > Amphibia > Anura > Dendrobatidae > Dendrobates > Dendrobates tinctorius. The sequence goes on along the minus strand of NW_027361848.1, from coordinate 11,142,578 downwards.
CCCAACAAGTGACTCCATTTTGGAAACTAGACCCATGAAGGAGCTTATCTAGATGTGTGGTGAGCACTTTGAACCTTCAAGTGCTTCACAGAAGTTTATAACGTAGAGCCGTGAAAATAAGAAATCCATTTTTTTTCCACAAAAATGATCTTTTCACCCCCAAATTTTTATTTTTACAAGGGTAACAGGAGAAATCATACCCCCACAGTTATTATGCGATTTGTCCTGAGTACACTGATACCCCATATGTGGGGGGGAACCACTGTTTGGGCGCATGGGAGAGCTCGGAAGGGAAGGAGTGCCATTTTGGAATGCAGACATTGATGGAATGGTCTGCGGGCATCATGTTGCGTTTGCAGAGCCCCTGATGGGCCTAAACAGTGGAAACCCCCCACAAGTGACCCCATTTGGGAAATTAGACCCCCTAAGGAACTTATCTAGATGTGTGGTGAGCACTTTGAACCCCCAAGCGCGTCACAGAAGTTTATAAACGCAGAGCCGTGAAAATAAAAAGTCTTTTTTATTTCCACAAAAGTGATTTTTTAGACCCCAATTTTTAGACCCCCAAAGTTGGTAAATAGTGGAAACCCCTCAATTCTTGCTCCAACCCTAACCCCAACACACCCCTAACCCTAATCCCAACCCTAATCCCTAATCCTAACCCTAATCCTAGTTCACCCTAACCCTAGCCCAACCCTAGCCCAACCCTAACCCTTAACCCTAGCCCAACCCTAACCCTTAACCCTAGCCCAACCCTAACCCTTAACCCTAGCCCAACCCTAACCCAAGCCCAACCCTAACCCTTAACCCTAGCCCAACCCTAACCCTAGCCCTAACCCTAGCCTAGCCCTAACCCTAGCCTAACCCTAGCCTAACCCTAGCCTAACCCTAACCCTAGCCTAACCCTAGCCTAACCCTAACCCTAGCCTAACCCTAACCCTAGCCTAACCCTAGCCTAACCCTAACCCTAGCCTAACCCTAACCCTAGCCTAACCCTAACCCTAGCCTAACCCTAGCCTAACCTTAGCCTAACCCTAACCCTAGCCTAACCCTAACCCTAACCCTAGCCTAACCCTAACCCTAGCCTAACCCTAACCCTAACCCTAGCCTAACCCTAACCCTAACCCTAGCCTAACCCTAGCCTACCCCTAACCCTAGCCTAACCCTAACCCTAGCCTAACCCTAACCCTTATAGAAAACTGAAAAAAAAAATATTTTTTTATTTCATTATGTGTGCCTATATAAGGGGGTGATAAACGGGGGGGTTATGTACTATTTTTATTATTTTGATCACTATGATCGTTTATCATAGTGATCAAAATAATGAATGGAATCTGCTAGCCGGAGCCAGCAGATTCCCGGCGGGTGCACTGAGCATGCGCCCGCCATTTTCAAGATGGCAGCGCCCATCGGATGACGCCGGCGGGTGCGGGACCACCGGGAGGGGACGGAGGACAAGGGAGAGGTACCGGGAGGGGACCGGGGGGATCGGGGACCCTATTTCTCTATCCTCTGATGTGCGATCACATCAGAGGAAAGAGAAATTAAATGTAAAATCGCGGCTTTTTTTTTTGCGGTCGCCGTTATAGGGTTAATAACGGCGATCGCAAAAGCGGGGGTCGGTAAAAACCGACCGATTCATGTTCTCTGGGGTCTCGGCTACCCCTGGCAGCCGAGACCCCGGAGAAAATCCGACACTGGGGGGCGCTATTCACTTAAATCACAGTGCCGTGAATTAACGGCGCTGTGGTTTATGTACCCTTAATTACCGCCGTTAAAAGGCATATCGGCGGTCGTTAAGGGGTTAAAGGCACATACCACCGCACCCGGCAAAAGAAAAAAAAAAAAACCATATTAATATAGATACATCAATTCATGCTTCAAATTTAATCCTGCTGGATATCTAGTATTAAGTTTTAGTATCCATCGAGCTTCAATCATCTGGAGTAATTTAATTCTATCGCCACCACGCCGAGGAGCAGGAACAAATTCCAAAGCACTTACTCGCAGGCTATTCAATTCTCCCTTATGTTCATGCAAAAAATGTTTAGAAGCCCCCGAAAGACTACGGGTAGTAATATTATTGATGTCATAAATGTGTTCCGACAATCTTTTTCTTATGCTACGACTTGTGGATCCTACATACTGTTTTCTGCATGTCGTGCAAAAGATGATATAAACACAGTAATCAGTGGCACAATTCATAAAAGTTTTGAGCTTAAATACTTGACCCTCATTACTTATAACAGACTTATTATTATTTATCATGAATTTACATAAACCACATAACTTCTGCCCGCATCTAAATGAACCTTTAGTAGATAACCATGTACAACCTATTTTATCTGTGTTCTCACTGAGTTCACTATTAGAGATTATATTTCCTATCGTCAAAGATTTTTTGGGGACAAATTTGCAACCATTTTTCAAAATTTCCCTAAGTGTACTATCAGTAGTTAATAATGGTAGATGTTTACGAACAACATTAATTACTTTGTAATAATTACTATGATATGTAGTAGAAAAAATCATTTCATTAGAAAAATCTTTCTTATCTGATTTTTTCGACTGGAATAAATACTGATCTCTGCTTTTTTCATTGGCTTTAGTTTCAGCTTTTTTAACCATTTTAAGATTATAACCCCTGTGTTGTAACCTTTTTTTAATATTATCACATTCTTCCTTATACTTGCTGTCATCGGTACAACACCTACGGGCTCTGATAAATTCCCCTGTGGGGATATTCCTAATCACATGTTGTGGATGTTGACTAAAAGCATGCAAAATGGAATTTCCTGAAATTTTTTTACGAAAAAGCTGACAATCTACTTTTTTCTTCAGACTATCACCACCCAATTGTATGTCAAGAAAGGAAATCATATCCCTATTGGTATCTACTACGAAAGACAGATTTAGATTATTATCATTAATATAATCTTTAAAGCTGGACACTAGGTCATCTGATCCTTTCCACACTATCAAAATATCATCTATGAATCGTAAATATTGTTCTATATAATCTGAATAAGGATTAAATTCAGAATAAATAAATTTCGACTCCCAATCTGTTCATGTACAGATTAGCCAGGGATGGGGAGAATTTAGCTCCCATGGAACAACCCTGACACTGCACATAGAACTGGCGGGAGAATCTAAAGTAGTTGTTTTGAAGCAAAAATAGAGTAACATCTAAAATATATTCTTTCATTACATCAGAATAATTGGAATATATATTTAGTTGATCTGTCAATGCTGGCATAGCTAAATCATGTGGAATGCAAGAATACAGTGTTTTAACATCACAAGTCATCCACATGAAATTCTCATCCCAATTCTGATTTGACATTACTGATAGCACATGTTTGCTGTCTTTCAAATAACTAGGTGACATAACTACCAATGGTTGCAATCTCTCATCTAACCAAGAACCTAGTCTTTCCAATAATGAATCCACACCTGACACTATAGGTCTGAAAGGAGGAGGAAAAAGCCCTTTATGGGTTTTAGGTAGGCCATGAAAAATGGGAATTTTGGGATTTACTGGTAATAAGAATTCTTTTTGTTTTAAATTAAGAATGCCTAGATCAAATCCTTCTTGTAAATTTTTTTCCAATTTAATTTTTATAGTTTCCGTTGGATCTCCTTCTATTTTCTTGTAAGCATGACTTTCATTTAAAATACTATTAACCTCTCTTACATATAGGGTCTTATCCAATATTACCACTGATCCCCCCTTATCAGCATTCTTCACTACAATGTTTGGATTATTTTGTATGTTTTTTAGAGCTTTTCTTTCTCCCTTAGATAAATTATCCCCCTTGTTATTATCAGAAAATACAGATTTTAATTCCCGTTCCACAGAGAGCTGAAATTCATCCATAATGGGGACTCTTGATTGTAAGGGATAAAAATCCACATATGGCACTCTAGAGGCCACACTATTGTCACTGACAAAATTGTCCCTTTGTGAAGAATCAGATAAGGAATTAAGTTCAGTCAAGGCAAATTGTTCTCTGAAGGTAAGTCCTGCATATTCATTAACTGGTAAGAGAGGAGTGTTGATTTCAGCACCTGATTGATCCTGATCAAAAAAATGTTTCTTGATAGTTAATCTTCTCACAAATTTGTTGACATCCAAAATTGTAGAAAAAAAATCTCCATTATTCTTAGGCACAAAATTGAGCCCTTTGCGCAGTACTTTCAATTCATTATTAGTAAGGATACATGCAGATTGATTTAGGACCGTAAACTGATTTATTTGCGATACCTCGTTCTGTAATTGTATTTTCTGTGTTTTAACTCTGTGCTTACGCCCCGCTCTTCTATAGGATTTTGATTTGGATCTATATTTGGGGTTACACCGTTTTTTGCCCCACTAGATCCTTCCCCTGAACTATAGCGATCATTTTCATCTTCTTCCATTTCTCCATCAGTCGTTTCAAGTTCAGAGGAGCTGAAAGTAACTCGTGATGTTCCTCCACCTTCTGAAATCCTGTTAACTCTTTGACCTTTCAAAATAGATTTTGGTTTCTTAGAAAACCTAAAATTTCTATAAGGTCTTTGCGGGGGTCGCCAGTCATACACATGTCCAGTCTCAAAATCTTTGACATCTCTTTCATATTTTTTCTGTTTATTTTCAACAATAATGTCCTCTAATTTATCCAATCTATCCATAATGTCAGATCTCAGTTTCTTATATGTGGCATTATGAAAAGATTCTGTCAAAGAATTTTCAATTTCTTTAATTTTTAAATCAAGATCTTTCACTTTTTTTTGTTCATAATCTATAAGAAGCTCCATAAGCTTAAGGGAACATCCCGTCAAAATGTCATTCCATTCTTTTTGGAAAACTTCATCAAATCGAACAGTAGACTGTTTTTTTATTCTCAGTCCTCTGGGAATCATCAAATTTTCTACATACTTTTCAAGCATGATATGATCACACCAGGTTCTCAGGCGTATAGACAAGAATTTTTCCAATTGTTGCATGTTATGTCTTAAATCTGCCTGACCTTCCATATTGGGATTTCCCTTATTTTTGGAGACTATAGTTGCCACTTTTTCCAATTTGGATTTGTCATTTAAACTCAGGAATAAAGTGTCCTTGAAAGTGACTTCCATTTTATCAGAAAATATATAATTCAAATGAAAGGGGAATTAGGAGAGTGCAACAAACACTTATAACTCCTATGGGCAGCTATAACGCTGTTATTGATGAAGGATAAAAAATTCCTTCAGCGTTAATAAACCAGGGAGCACGAAAAAAGTTCAGACAGTAACAATATCAAACAATGTAGGATAGATCTTCAGCTCACCTGGTTCAGCCTGCCCAGTCCTCCTTTCCATAATCTCGGTGCATGGAGTGGATCCATCCCCATCTGGGAGAAATGCTCAATGAAAAAAAGTTTTTTATAGTTCCAGCACACGATGTGAAAAAATTAAGAAAAGCCTTTATTTAATCCATAATTAAAAAATGCAATTCCAGTGATGATAAAAGCATGTGTAGGCTTACGCGTTTCAGATCATATTTGACCCTTAATCATAGCATAAAATACTGAATAAATTTTGCACTTATCAAGAAAAAGCAACCAGAGAAGGCTGCCTTGGGTAACACCCACCAAAATCAGCTGTGAAACTGACATCACTAATTCAAAGTTAACAATAGTACCTCACTGGTTTAACCCTATGATGCATTCATCTTATACAAACATATTACAATGTGAATGCTCACTTAATAATAATCTGATGATTAAACCAAAAACAAAAACAAACAAACTTCAGCCTCCCTAGTAGCTGGGATTAAAGGCACATACCACCGCACCCGGCAAAAGAAAAAAAAAAAAACCATATTAATATACACTCACTGGCCACTTTATTAGGTACACCTGTCCAACTGTGTGTTAAGACTTAATTTCTAATCAGCCAATCACATGGCGGCAACTCAGTGCATTTAGGCATGTAGACATGGTCAAGACAATCTCCTGCAGTTCAAACCGAGCATCAGTATGGGGAAGAAAGGTGATTTGAGTGCCTTTGAACGTGGCATGATTGTTGGTGCCAGAAGGGCTGGTCTGAGTATTTCAGAAACTGCTGATCTACTGGGATTTTCACGCACAACCATCTCTAGGGTTTACAGAGAATGGTCCGAAAAAGAAAAAAAATCCAGTGAGCGGCAGTTCTGTGGCCGGAAATGCCTTGTTGATGCCAGAGGTCAGAGGAGAATGGGCAGACTGGTTCGAGCTGATAGAAAGGCAACAGTGACTCAAATTGCCACCCGTTACAACCAAGGTAGGCAGAAGAGCATCTCTGAACGCACAGTGCGTCGAACTTTGAGGCAGATGGGCTACAGCAGCAGAAGACCACACTGGGTACCACTCCTCTCAGCTAAGAACAGGAAACTGAGGCTACAATTTGCACAAGCTCATCGAAATTGGACAGTAGAAGATTGGAAAAACGTTGCCTGGTCTGATGAGTCTCGATTTCTGCTGCGACATTCGGATGGTAGGGTCAGAATTTGGCGTCAACAACATGAAAGCATGGATCCATCCTGCCTTGTATCAACGGTTCAGGCTGGTGGTGGTGGTGTCATGGTGTGGGGAATTTTTTCTTGGCACTCTTTGGGCCCCTTGGTACCAATTGAGCATCGTTGCAACGCCACAGCCTACCTGAGTATTGTTGCTGACCATGTCCATCCCTTTATGACCACAATGTACCCAACATCTGATGGCTACTTTCAGCAGGATAATGCGCCATGTCATAAAGCTCGAATCATCTCAGATTGGTTTCTTGAACATGACAATGAGTTCACTGTACTCAAATGGCCTCCTCAGTCACCAGATCTCAATCCAATAGAGCATCTTTGGGATGTGGTGGAACGGGAGATTCGCATCAGGGATGTGCAGCCGACAAATCTGCGCCAACTGTGTGATGCCATCATGTCAATATGGTCCAAAATCTCTGAGGAATGCTTCCAGCACCTTGTTGAATCTCTGCCACGAAGAATTGAGGCAGTTCTGAAGGCAAAAGGGGGTCCAACCCCTTACTAGCATGGTGTACCTAATAAAGTGGCCAGTGAGTGTAGATACATCAATTCACGCTTCAAATTTAATCTTGCTGGATATCTAGTATTAAGTTTTAGTATCCATCGAGCTTCAATCATCTGGAGTAATTTAATTCTATCGCCACCACGCCGAGGAGCAGGAACAAATTCCAAAGCACTTACTCGCAGGCTATTCAATTCTCCCTTATGTTCATGCAAAAAATGTTTAGAAGCCCCCGAAAGACTACGGGTAGTAATATTATTGATGTCATAAATGTGTTCCGACAATCTTTTTCTTATGCTACGACTTGTGGATCCTACATACTGTTTTCTGCATGTCGTGCAAAAGATGATATAAACACAGTAATCAGTGGCACAATTCATAAAAGTTTTGAGCTTAAATACTTGACCCTCATTACTTATAACAGACTTATTATTATTTATCATGAATTTACATAAACCACATAACTTCTGCCCGCATCTAAATGAACCTTTAGTAGATAACCATGTACAACCTATTTTATCTGTGTTCTCACTGAGTTCACTATTAGAGATTATATTTCCTATCGTCAAAGATTTTTTGGGGACAAATTTGCAACCATTTTTCAAAATTTCCCTAAGTGTACTATCAGTAGTTAATAATGGTAGATGTTTACGAACAACATTAATTACTTTGTAATAATTACTATGATATGTATTAGAAAAAATCATTTCATTAGAAAAATCTTTCTTATCTGATTTTTTCGACTGGAATAAATACTGATCTCTGCTTTTTTCATTGGCTTTAGTTTCAGCTTTTTTAACCATTTTAAGATTATAACCCCTGTGTTGTAACCTTTTTTTAATATTATCACATTCTTCCTTATACTTGCTGTCATCGGTACAACACCTACGGGCTCTGATAAATTCCCCTGTGGGGATATTCCTAATCACATGTAGTGGATGTTGACTAAAAGCATGCAAAATGGAATTTCCTGAAATTTTTTTACGAAAAAGCTGACAATCTACTTTTTTCTTCAGACTATCACCACCCAATTGTATGTTAATCATCAGATTATTATTAAGTGAGAATTCACATTGTAATATGTTTGTATAAGATGAATGCATCATAGGGTTAAACCAGTGAGGTACTATTGTTAACTTTGAATTAGTGATGTCAGTTTCACAGCTGATTTTGGTGGGTGTTACCCAAGGCAGCCTTCTCTGGTTGCTTTTTCTTGATAAGTGCAACATTTATTCAGTATTTTATGCTATGATTAAGGGTCAAATATGATCCGAAACGCGTAAGCCTACACATGCTTTTATCATCACTGGAATTGCATTTTTTCATTATGGATTAAATAAAGGCTTTTCTTAATTTTTTCACATCGTGTGCTGGAACTATAAAAAACTTTTTTCATTGAGCATTTCTCCCAGATGGGGATGGATCCACTCCGTGCACCGAGATTATGGAAAGGAGGACTGGGCAGGCTGAACCAGGTGAGCTGAAGATCTATCCTACATTGTTGTATATATAAAGGGTCTGAGGGGCCATCATACTGTATATATGGAGATAAACTGCGGCCATCGTACTGTATATATGAACGGGCTGTTGGGCCATCATACTGTAGATATGAACGGGCTGTGGGGCCATTATACTGTATATATGGGGGGAAACTGCGGCCATCATACTGTATATATGAACGGGCTGTGGGGCCATCATACTGTATATATGGGGGGAAAAGCTGGCCATCATACTGAATATATGAATATATGGGGGGAAACTGCGGCTATCATTCTGAATATATGAACGGGTTGTGGGGCCATCATACTGTATATATGGGGAGAAACTGCAGCCATCATACTGAATATATGAACGGGCTGTGGGGCCATCATTCTGTATATATAGGGGAAAACTGCGGCCATCATACTGTATATATGTTTGGGCTGTGGGGCCATCATACTGTATATATGGGGAGAAACTACGGCCATCATACTGTATATATGAACAGGCTGTGGGGCCATCATACTGTATATATGGGGAGAAACTGCGGCCATCATACTGTATATATGAACGGGCTGTGGGGCCATCATAATGTATATATGGGGAGAACTTGCGGCCATCATACTGTATATATAAACGGTCTGTGGGGCCATCATACTGTATATATGGAGGAAAACTGTGGCCATCATACTGTATATATGAACGGACTGTTGGGCCATCATACTGTAGATATGAACGGGCTGTGGGGCCATAATACTGTATATATGGGGGGAAACTGCGGCCATCATACTGTATATATGAACAGGCTGTGGGGCCATCATACTGTATATATGAATGGGCTGTTGGGCCATCATACTGTAGATATGAGCGGGCTGTGGGGCCATTATACTGTATATATGGGGGGAAACTGCAGCCATCATACTGTATATATGAATGGGCTATGGGGCCATCATGCTGTATATATGAACGGGCTGTGGGGCCATCATACTGCATATATGGGGGGAAAAGACGGTCATCATACTGAATATATGAACGGGCTGTGGGGCCATCATACTGTGTATATGGTGGGAAACTGCGGCCATCATACTGTATATATGAACGGGCTGTGGGGCCATCATACTGTATATATGAACGGGCTATGGGGCCATTATACTGTATATATGGGGAGAAACTGCGGCCATCATTCTGAATATATGAACGGGCTGTGGGGCCATCATACTGTATATATAGGGGAAAATTGCAGACATCATACTGTATATATGATCGGGCTGTGGGGCCATCATAATGTATATATGGGGAGAACTTGCGGCCATCATACTGTATATATAAACGGTCTGTGGGGCCATCATACTGTATATATGGAGGAAAACTGTGGCCATCATACTGTATATATGAACGGACTGTTGGGCCATCATACTGTAGATATGAACGGGCTGTGGGGCCATTATACTGTATATATGGGGGGAAACTGCGGCCATCATACTGTATATATGAACGGGCTGTGGGGCCATCATACTGTATATATGAATGGGCTGTTGGGCCATCATACTGTAGATATGAACGGGCTGTGGGGCCATTATACTGTATATATGGGGGGAAACTGCAGCCATCATACTGTATATATGAATGGGCTATGGGGCCATCATGCTGTATATATGAACGGGCTGTGGGGCCATCATACTGTATATATGGGGGGAAAAGACAGCCATCATACTGAATATATGAACGGGCTGTGGGGCCATCATACTGTATATATGGTGGGAAACTGCGGCCATCATACTGTATATATGAACGGGCTGTGGGGCCATTATACTGTATATATGGGGAGAAACTGCGGCCATCATTCTGAATATATGAACGGGCTGTGGGGCCATCATACTGTATATATGGGGGAAAATTGCAGACATCATACTGTATATATGAACGGGCTGTGGGGCCATCATACTGTATATATGGGGGCTGGGGCCATCATGCTATATATATGAGTGAACTGGGGCCATCACACTATATATATCGGGCTGTGGGACCATCATACTTTATATATGAGGGAACTGGGGCTATCCTTTATATATAAGGGAAGTGGGGTCATCCTACTATATATATATGAGGGAAATGGGGCCATCATACTATATACAGGGGGGAACTGGGGCCATCTCACTATATATGTTGGGGAACTGGGGTCGTCTCACTATATACAAGGGTGGAACTGGGGCCATCATACTATATATATATGAGGGAACTGGGGTCATCATATTTTATATATGGGAGAACTGGGGCCACCTTACTATATACATGTGGGAAGTGGAGCCACTCTATTATATATATATATATATATATATATATATATATATATGAGGGAACTGGAGTCATTATATATATGGGGTGAGCTGGGGATATCTTACTATATATATGGGGAGAATAGGTACCTTCATACTATATATATGGGGATGTGGGACCATCATACTTTATATATGAGGGAACTGGGGTCATCATACTATATATAAGGGAAATGGGACCATCCTACTATATACATGGGGGCAACTGGGGCCACCAAACTATTTATTTGGTGCAGTGGGGACCTTTATACTATATACAGGGCAGTGGAGCCATCATACTATACAGTTGAAACCAGAAGTTTACAGATGTAATGTATAATGATTAGTGTTGAGCGATACCACCCGATACTGAAAAATATCGGATCGGAATGGATCGGCCGATCTAAAAAAAGTATCGGGTATCGCCGATTCCGATCCCGGAAGTCCCATTCAAGTCAATGGAACAGAAATATCGGAATTAAAAAAAACCTTTCTTTCCCTGTCGGTTAATTCTACATGAAGAAAAACAGCTAATAATAATGTAGAATGTATTGTGGGAGGTGTAGGAGACATTAAAGCCATAGAGGTTTAGCCCAATCAAATGGAATAGCAGGAATTTTTTTTTTTTTTTAAAGATGTTCGTAGTTACAAAGATATTGACTATGTTAAAGTCTTTAATTTTTTGTCAGATATGTATGTTTCACTACTTCCATGCTCTTGTTATGCGGGGCTCAGGTCAAAGGAGGCTGAAATACCCGGGGCCCCTGCGGAGTCCCTCAAACTAGGGAAAACCCTGTCTGACCCTCAACCCAGGGTTTTTGCTAATGGTGCAAATGCCTGAGCCTCCAACCTTTCCTTATCTCCTGCTCAGCCCTAAGCTGAACCCTCCACCCTCCACCCAGTGAGTTGTCAAACCACCAAAGCCCACACAGTAATGACAGACAGGGAGAACTTAAACCACACCGCGCCGCAAACACACAGGACAATACTGTAATGTGAACAGGGCAAAACAAAGCACAAATATAGGAAGGTGTTGTGAGTTCATTTTCCCCTTCGTCACTGAGGTCTGGTGAACTCCCTATTCTGGTAAAGGAAGGTAATGAGCCTGATTATCAGGCACCTGAGCCTAATGATGATGACTGGCTGAGTGGAGTCACGGACTGGATATAAGGCTGCCGATGCCCTTCTGCCCTGCGGGTGATTTCTCTGTGGACTATGAGACCAGTCTGATTCCTGCTCCTCTAAAGCTAAGTTTTCTGCTTTGCCTTTTAGCATTTGTGTTTTGTTTTTGTTTGCCCTGCTTTTCTGGATTCTGCCATTCCCTGCTGGGGTCAGCTGAATCTCCTTTTGCCTGTTGCTCTGTCTTCAGAATATTCCAGAGTACTGACATAGTCTTTTTGAAGCCTAGCGTCTTCAGGGCCTTTTTCACTGTCAGTCTGTTGGCTCTTATTTTCATAGGGTTTTTCACGGATTGCAGACAGCAGCCTTCCTGTCCGTTCCTATCTAGTTAGCTTGGGCCCCGTCTTTGCTCAGTCTATCTTTCTGTCTGTGTTGTGTTCTTTCTTCTTGCTTCACCGTCATTATATGTGGGGGGCTGCCTTTTGCTTTGGGGTCTGCTCTGGGGCAGTTTAGATTTCCCTTTCTGTCTTTAGGCTATTTAGTCCTCCGGCTGTGATCGAGGGGTCTAGGGCATCATAGTAACCCCCCACGGCTACTGCTAGTTGTGTTGATAAGTCCAGGGGTCTGCAATCCGATAGCTGCCAACCTCTCTGGTTTTCTGGACTTAGCTAGCATTTCTGTTTTTGCCTCCTACGGTGACTCAATCATAACAGGAAGGCGAAAAGGTAACAACGGATCATACGCCACCAGATATGAATTTCTCTCTCCAACACCTCCTCTCCAGACCGGAACCACTTGGCATAAAACACAAGCTATAATCGGCGACGCCGTGTAGACCGTGGGCATGACCAAACATCCCACCTGATTTCCAGCTAGATTAACCCCAGATAACATGAGTAAAATCAACCCGGCGCCACTGAGGCTATAGTGGACATAGATGGAACTACCGCTGCTTGCCGGACGCTGTGGTGTGAATAGCATCCGACATGACAGTACCCCGTCTTCTATGAGGGACCCCAGGGCCCTCAAGACTCATAGGACCCGGCTTATCCGGATGACGGCGGTGAAAGGAACTGACCAGCCGATCCGCATGCATGTCCGAGGCTGGTACCCAAGACCTCTCCTCCGGACCATACCCCCGCCAGTGTACCAAATACTGAAGAGAACGGCGCAGTACTCGAGAGTCCACCACCTTGGAGACTTCAAACTCTAAATTGTCATCCACCATGACTGGAGGTGGCATCGGCGTCGTGTCCACAGAGCATTTTACAATAAAGCCCTGTGAAACACGTTGTGTATCTTGTATACCGCAGGAAGTTCCAACCGATAAGCAACCGGGTTAATGATGGCAGCAATCTTAAAAGGGCCAATAAACCTTGGACCCAATTTCAATGATGGAATTTTGAGTTTTATGTTTTTAGTAGCTAACCACACCCAATCACCCACACACAGGTCCGGACCTGGCACGCGTCTAGTATCAGCCACACGTTTGCACCTTGCACTCATGCTCAGCAATCGCTGTTTCACACTCCTCCAGACCGATGATAGTTGAACTCCTAACCGGTCCTCCTCTGGGATGCCCCCAGAGCCCCCCTGACGCAAGGTACAAAATTGATGATGGTGCCCATAAACACAAAAGAACGGAGACTATCCCGATGATTCTTGGCGGTGATTATTTAATGCGAACTCGGCCAAGGGAAGGAACGTCGACCACTCCTCTTGGTTGTCAGACACAAAACATCGCAAATACTGCTCCAGATTTTGGTTCATGCGCTCAGTTTGACCATTTGACTGCGGATGAAATGCCGATGAATGAGACAACTTGATCCCCAATCGTGAGCAAAAAGTTTTCCAAAACTTCGCCACAAACTGGGTACCCCTATCAGACACTATGTCCGACAGAACTCCGTGCAGTCTGACCACCTCATGCACAAAAACCTGAGCCAACGTCTTCGCGTTGGGCAAGGAAGGCAACGACACAAAATGCGCCATCTTCGAAAATCGATCAACCACCACCAGGATGACCGTGTTCCCCGCTGAGGCAGGCAAGTCCGTGATAAAGTCCATGGAGATTTCTGTCCATGGCCTACTAGGTATCCCCAGAGGCTGTAGAGTGCCAGCAGGACGGGTTCTGGGCGACTTGGCCCTGGCGCACGTGATGCAAGCTGTCACGTACAAGACCACGTCCTGCCGGATTTTTGGCCACCAGAAGCGGCGCGATACCAGTTCCAAGGTGCCCCTAACCCCTGGATGACCGGCCAGGACAGAGTCGTGGTGTTCCCCCAACACTTTAAGACGAAGATGAAGGAGTACGAACGACTTATTAGCGGGAAGTCCTGGCGGTACCTCCTCCTGGGCCTCGGCAATCTCCGCCTCTACCTCAGTCGTGAGAGCCGAAACCACTACACCTTCCTGGAGGATGGGTACCGGATCTTCCCGAGGTTCTCCCCCCGGAAAACACCTGGACAAGGCATCTGCCTTGGTGTTTTTAGCCCCAGGACGGTAAGTCACCAGAAAGTTAAAACGTGTAAAAAACAATGCCCAGCGAGCCTACCTGGGAGACAGACGCTTGGCCGACTCCAGATAGAGCAGGTTTTTATGGTCGGTGATGACTGTGACCTGGTGGGCCGCCCCCTCCAGGAAGTGTCGCCATTCCTCAAAAGCCAATTTGATGGCCAACAACTCCCTGTTGCCGATGTCGTAATTCCATTCGGCAGGCGACAGCTTCTTGGAGAAGTAGGCGCATGGACGCATATTGCTCAAGGACGAGCCCTGTGACAGTACTGCCCCCACTCCCACCTCAGACGCATCGACCTCCACCGTAAAAGGTTTAGATATGTCCGGTTGCACCAGAATGGGGGCTGAAGCAAAACGGTTCTTCAGAAGCTCAAATGCACGCACCACATCCTCAGACCAGATAGCGAGATTGGTACCTTTTTTCGTCATGTCCGTGAGCGGTTTGGCTATAGTAGAGAAATTTTTAATAAACTTCCTATAATAGTTGGCAAACCCAAGGAACCGCTGGAGCGCTTTTAGATTATCAGGCCGTTCCCATCGCAGCACTGCTTGCACCTTCACGGCGTCCATTTTAAACCCTGCGGCGGATACAATATATCCCAAAAAAGGCAACTCCTGAACAAAAAATACGCATTTTTCAAGCTTAGCATAGAGCTTATTCTCACGGAGCAACTGTAACACCTGCCTGACATGCTCTAAATGAGTGTCCTGGTCGCTCGAATAAATGAGGATATCATCCAGGTACACAATCACAAATTTCCCCAGCACATGAGCGAATACATCATTTATGAAATGTTGAAAAACAGCAGGCGCGGTTGTCAACCTAAATGGCATAACTAGGCTTTCAAAATGACCCTCAGGGGTATTAAATGCCGTCTTCCACTCATCCCCCCTGACGGACCCTTATGAGGTTATATGCCCCCCGAGGTCAAGTTTGGAAAACCACTTCGCACCAGCCACCTGGTTGAACAAATCAGGAATCAGAGGCATCGGGTAGGGATCACGGACTGTAATCTGGTTTAACTCCCGGAAATCCAGACACGGGCGTAACCCCCCCATCTTTTTTCTTAATGAAGAAAAACCCCGCTGCTACAGGTGAGGATGAAGGCCGGATGTGCCCTTTACTTAAACTCTCCGCGATGTAGTCTTTAAGAGCTTGTCTCTCCGGACCAGAAATACTAAACATCCTTGCCTTTGGCAATTTAGCCCCGGGTTTTAACCTAATCTCACAGTCATAGGCTCGATGTGGAGGTAGTTCTGAGCAACCCCTCTCAGAGAATACGTCCGCAAAATCCAGCAATGCCTCCGGAAGGCTGGACTTCACGGTGGACACACATGTGGCCAAGCAATTTTCCTGGCAGAAACCACTCCACTGGACTATGTCCTGGGTTCTCCAGTCAATCACCGGGTTGTGCTTGGACAACCATGGGAAACCCAGGACCATTTGTGCTGGGAGATTATTGAGTACCCTACATGTAACCCACTCAGAATGTAGGACCCCAATGTGGAGTTTAATCTCAGCTACAAACTCCGTAATCTCCCCCTGTGGGAGGGGAGCGGCATTAATGGTAACCACGCGAATAGGATGAGGGAGTTTTTCGATCTTAAAACCTGCCATGCGTGCAAACTCCTCATCCATGAGATTGGTGGTGGAACCGCTATCCACAAACACTGATATGGGTAGCTCTCTGCCCGCAATAATAACCCTGGCAGGGAGCATACATTGAGATACCATCATGGAGGATATGCATACGCTCAGTTGGGCCTCCTCCATACCCTCTGAGCTTACCAGTTTTCCGCCGGTGCGACTTTCTTTGGTAGCACAGGACAAGCATTTACATAATGATCTCTTTTACCACAGTAAAAACATGCTCCATGCTTCCTGAACCCAGGAACGCGACGCTGCACATGTGATACCCCAGCGATTTGCATAGGTTCCGTGGGTTCACCTGCAGCAACCACACTTGCACCCCTGCTTTCCCCCAGGGGCAGCGTCTCCTGCGCCCCTTGACGCAAACTGCGATCAATACGAATAACCAAACTCATGGCAGACTCTAGCGATGCAGGAGTCTCATACATCAGGAGGGCCTGTTTAACTCTTTCTGAAACCCCATGAATAAACTGACTCCGCAGCGCTGGGTCGCTCGTTCCACTGTGTGTCTACTGCCCAACGGCGAAATTCTGAACAATAGTCTTCCGCCATACGTTCCCCCTGACGGAGGGCGTGGATTTTAGATTCCGCCAAAGCCAATCTGTCGGGATCATCATAAATGAGCCCGAGTGCTGAAAAAACATTCTCAACTGAATGAAACGTAGCAAAGTCGGCTGGTAAGGAAAACGCCCATGCTTGAGGGTCCCCACTCAGTAATGATAACACCAGACCCACCCGCTGAGCCTCATTACCTGAGGAGACCGGGCGCATGCGAAAGTATAACTTGCAGGCCTCCCGAAAGATGACAAATTTGCTGCGTTCCCCAGAAAATCGTTCAGGCAGCGGAATCTTAGGCTCTGCACCTGCACCAGCAGAAGCCGCTTGCACATTAGCTACGACCAGGCCCTGCTGCTGAACTGCCCCCTTCAACTCGGTGACCTGTAAGGACAGCGCCGCCAACTGGCGGTTTATGGAAGTCATGGAATCCATGGAAAAATGTTGGGCCGATTATAATGTTATGCGGGGCTTAGGTCAAAGGAGGCTGAAATACCCGGGGCCCCTGCGGAGTCCCTCAAACTAGGGAAAACCCTGTCTGACCCTCAACCCAGGGTTTTTGCTAATGGTGCAAATGCCTGAGCCTCCAACCTTTCCTTATCTCCTGCTCAGCCCTAAGCTGAACCCTCCACCCTCCACCCAGTGAGTTGTCAAACCACCAAAGCCCACACAGTAATGACAGACAGGGAGAACTTAAACCACACCGCGCCGCAAACACACAGGACAATACTGTAATGTGAGCAGGGCAAAACAAAGCACAAATATAGGAAGGCGAAAAGGTAACAACGGATCATACGCCACCAGATATGAATTTCTCTCTCCAACACCTCCTCTCCAGACCGGAACCACTTGGCATAAAACACAAGTTATAATCGGCGATGCCCACAGGCCAGCACAACTATTTAAAGACCGTGGACGTGATCAAACATGCCACCTGATTTCCAGCTAGATTAACCCCAGATAACCTGAGTAAAATCAAGTCGGCGCCACTGAGGCTATAGTGGACGGAGATGGAACTACCGCTGCCTGCCGGACGCTGTGGTGTGAATAGCGTCCGACATGACAGCTCTTCACCTTCTTTTTTACTTCTCCCACACTTTCTCCATCATCTTCAGCAGCAGCAGTATCTTCTTCTTCTTCTTCTTCTTCTTCCTATTCTTCTTCTTCTTCCTATTCTTCTTCTTCCCATTCTTCTTCCTCCTATTCTTCTTCTTCTTCCTATTCTTCTTCTTCCTATTCTTCTTCTTCTTCCTATTCTTCTTCTTCCTATTCTTCTTCTTCTTCTTCCTATTCTACTTCTTCCTATTCTTCTTCTTCTTCCTATTCTTCTTCTTCCTATTCTTCTTCTTCCTATTCTTCTTCTTCTTCCTATTCTTCTTCTTCCTCCTATTCTTCTTCTTCTTCTTCTTCTTCTTCTTCCTATTCTTCTTCTTCCTATTCTTCTTCTTCCTCCTATTCTTCTTCTTCTTCTTCCTATTCTTCTTCTTCCTATTCTTCTTCTTCCTATTCTTCTTCTTCCTATTCTTCTTCTTCTTCCTATTCTTCTTCTTCTTCCTATTCTTCTTCTTCTTCCTATTCTTCTTCTTCTTCTTCTTCCTATTCTTCTTCTTCTTCCTATTCTTCTTCTTCTTCCTATTCTTCTTCTTCTTCCTATTTTTCTTCTTCTTCATCATATTCTTATTTGTGTCAGGCATTCCTGTAGTTGTTATCTATAAAAGTTTGAAGATTACACCTTCCGTTCAGCCTGTCACAAAAGATTTACAACAGGATTTGTCCGCGTTCAGTTTGGCCTGCAGCAGCAGGCCTTTTCCAGGGGCACCACGAGGAGGAACGGACTCACCCCCATACACTGCTTAGTCTTCTTCTGCTTATAAATTTGATAATCTCATTTGCTCAGATTTTTAGTCTTATGCTTAATGTTCTTCTGCTTTTGGTTTTTATGCTTCTTGGTCTTCTGTCTCTTGTTGTTCTGCATCTTGGTGGTTGTCTTCCTGTTCTTTGTCCTCTTGGTCATCTTTTTCAGGGTCATCTTTTAGGTATTCTTCTGTGTGGTCTTCAGGGTCGCCGTCTTCAGGGTCATTGTCAGGGAGATCCAGAGTGAGAATCAAAAACCATTTCCACAAGCTTGAACATTGAAAAGTAGCAGAAGTTACAAGAAGGCTGAGGAACTTGTGAGAACCAGCTGATGGTACTGGAACCCGGAGTGGCAGCAGAATGAACAAGAGCCAATGGCACAACCGTGGACCAGCTGACGGTGCTGGAACACGGTTACTAAGCAGGAGGTACCTGTGCTCCAAAGCACTACCAAGGACCAGCAGACGTTGGTGGAACTCGGATACCGACAAGGAGGCACCTAGGCCAAAGGCACAGCGTAGAACCAGCTGGTGGTGCAGGAACCAGGATGGGTAGCAGAAGCTGCAAGAGCAAATGAAACTAGCGAGGACCAGCTGACGGTGCTGGAACCCGGAGGGGCAGCAGAAGGAACAAGAGCAAATGGGACAACCGTGGAACAGCTGACGGTGCTGGAACACGGTTACTAAGCAGGAGGTACCTGTGCTCCAAAGCACTACCAAGGACCAGCAGACATTGGTGGAACTCGGATACCGACAAGGAGGCACCTAGGCCAAAAGATCTGCCAGGAACCAGCTGACGTTGCTGGAACCCGGATGGGTAGCAGAGGGTACCAATGATTAACAAAGTGTCGCGTCCGCGAGCAGGCCGCAGTTACCGAAACCCACAGTCCTACAGGGGGTGCTTTTCCTATTGGCACTATGGAACCAGCCTTTGTTACCAGAACCCGCAGTCCACATAGGAAACACTGAAACTGCAGGCACCATAGACTCGGCTTACCCGACCGCAACACGACAGGACAACGTATCAGTGGCAAAGTGACGTTGACACTACCCGGAAACAGCAGGCGTGCTGTAACCAGGCTGGGCAGGAGGGAGTACCCGTGCCAAAGACACTGCCGAGAACCAGCTGACGGTGCTGGAACCCAGAGGGGCAGCAGAATGAACAAGAGCCAATGGCACAACCGTGGACCAGCTGACGGTGCTGGAACACGGTTACTAAGCAGGAGGTACCTGTGCTCCAAAGCACTACCAAGGACCAGCAGATGTTGGTGGAACTCGGATACTGACAAGGAGGCACCTAGGCCAAAGGCTCTGCCGGGAACCAGCTGACGTTGCTGGA
Source organism: Dendrobates tinctorius (assembly GCF_039654945.1). Lineage (NCBI taxonomy): Eukaryota > Metazoa > Chordata > Amphibia > Anura > Dendrobatidae > Dendrobates > Dendrobates tinctorius. The sequence continues at coordinate 11,122,707 of NW_027361848.1, read as the reverse complement.
ACCCGGATGGGTAGCAGAAGGTACCCATGATTAACAAAGTGTCGCGTCCGCGAGCAGGACCCAGTTACCGAAACCCACAGTCCTACAGGGGGTGCTTTTCCTATTGGCACTATGGTACCAGCCTTTGTTACCAGAACCCGCAGTCCACATAGGAAGCACTGAAACTGCAGGCACCATAGACTCGGCTAACCCGACCGCAACACGACAGGACAACGTATCAGTGGCAAAGTGACGTTGACACTACCCGGAAACAGCAGGCATGCTGTAACCAGGCTGGGCAGGAGGGAGTACCCATGCCAAATACACTGCCGAGAACCAGCTGACGGTGCTGGAACCCGGAGGGGCAGCAGAATGAACAAGAGCCAATGGCACAACCGTGGACCAGCTGACGGTGCTGGAACACGGTTACTAAGCAGGAGGTATCTGTGCTCCAAAACACTACCAAGGACCAGCAGATGTTGGTGGAACTCGGATACTGACAAGGAGGCACCTAGGCCAAAGGCTCTGCCGGGAACCAGCTGACTTGCTGGAACCCGGATGGGTAGCAGAAGGTACCCATGATTAACAAAGTGTCGCGTCGGCGAGCAGGCCGCAGTTACCGAAACCCACAGTCCTACAGGGGGTGCTTTTCCTATTGGCACTATGGAACCAGCCTTTGTTACCAGAACCCGCAGTCCACATAGGAAGCACTGAAACTGCAGGCACCATAGACTCGGCTAACCCGACCGCAACACGACAGGACAACGTATCAGTGGCAAATTGACGTTGACACTACCCGGAAACAGCAGGCGTGCTGTAACCAGGCTGGGCAGGAGGGAGTACCCGTGCCAAAGACACTGCCGAGAACCAGCTGACGGTGCTGGAACCCAGAGGGGCAGCAGAATGAACAAGAGCCAATGGCACAACCGTGGACCAGCTGACGGTGCTGGAACACGGTTACTAAGCAGGAGGTACCTGTGCTCCAAAGCACTACCAAGGACCAGCAGACGTTGGTGGAACTCGGATACCGACAAGGAGGCACCTAGGCCAAAGGCTTTGCCGGGAACCAACTGACATTGCTGGAACCCGGATGGGTAGCAGAAGGTAGCCATGATTAACAAAGTGTCACGTCCGCGAGCAGGCCGCAGTTACCGAAACCCACAGTCCTACAGGGGGTGCTTTTCCTATTGGCACTATGGAACCAGCCTTTGTTACCAGAACCCGCAGTCCACATAGGAAGCACTGAAACTGCAGGCACCATAGACTCGGCTAACCCGACCGCAACACGACAGGACAACGTATCAGTGGCAAAGTGACGTTGACACTACCCGGAAACAGCAGGCGTGCTGTAACCAGGCTGGGCAGGAGGGAGTACCCATGCCAAATAAACTGCCGAGAACCAGCTGACGGTGCTGGAACCCGGAGGGGCAGCAGAATGAACAAGAGCCAATGGCACAACCGTGGACCAGCTGACGGTGCTGGAACACGGTTACTAAGCAGGAGGTACCTGTGCTCCAAAACACTACCAAGGACCAGCAGATGTTGGTGGAACTTGGATACAGGACAAGGAGGCACCTAGGCCAAAGGCTCTGCCGGGAACCAGCTGACTTGCTGGAACCCGGATGGGTAGCAGAAGGTACCCATGATTAACAAAGTGTCGCGTCGGCGAGCAGGCCGCAGTTACCGAAACCCACAGTCCTACAGGGGGTGCTTTTCCTATTGGCACTATGGAACCAGCCTTTGTTACCAGAACCCGCAGTCCACATAGGAAGCACTGAAACTGCAGGCACCATAGACTCGGCTAACCCGAACGCAACACGACAGGACAACGTATCAGTGGCAAAGTGACGTTGACACTACCCAGAAACAGCAGGCGTGCTGTAAGCAGGCTGGGCAGGAGGGAGTACCCGTGCCAAAGACACTGCCGAGAACCAGCTGACGGTGCTGGAACCCGGAGGGGCAGCAAAAGGAACAAGAGCCAATGGCACAACCGTGGACCAGCTGACGGTGCTGGAACACGGTTTCTAAGCAGGAGTTACCTGTGCTCCAAAGCACTACCAAGGACCAGCAGACGTTGCTGGAACTCGTATACCAAGAAGGAGGCACCTAGGCCAAAGGCTCTGCCGAGAAACAGCTTACGGTCCTGGAACCCGGCTGGGCAGGAGGGAGTACCCGTGGCAAACACACTTCTGAGCAGCAACATGTGATGTTGAAGCCCAGGGGTCAATCATGCAGCAGGCTGAGGCCAACTTGGAGAGAGTTTTATATTGGTTGTACACAACTACTGATTGTAACCGTGCTCCACTTTGGCCTCCGGCTCTGTCTCTAGTATTTCCCCTGGCCTCCAACCACGCCAGTTGCTGCTCTGCAGTGTTGTCTGCACAATCCACACTTGTTCCTGAGTTACTGGGGCTCAGTCACGTCAGTTGATCCCCTGATGTGTGTCTGGCAAGGTGTCCTGCTCTGTCCCCATTCCCACAACTATTAATGGGAATGGGGACAGAGCAGGAGACATTGCCGGACACACATCAGGGGATCAACTGACGTGACTGAGCCCCAGTAACACAGGAACAAGTGTGGATTGTGCAGACGGCACATCAGAGCAGCGACTGGCGGGCTTGGAGGCCAGGGGAAATACTAGAGACAGTACAGCCAGAGGCCTAAGTGGACCACGGTTAAAAGTCAGTAGTAGTGTGATGTTGGAGGCAGCAGTAGACTTTGCCATCCGTACAGCAGGGAAACAGCTGGCGTTACTGAACCCCACAGACACAGGAGCGAGTGATTCTATCTGTGCGGACGGCACTTCCAAGCTACAACTGGCTGTGTTGAAGCCCAGGATCAATGCTCCGAGCAGGCTGAGGCCTACTTGGAGCAAGTGGAAAATAACATGTAGTGTGATGTTGGAGGCAGCAGGAGATTTTGCCATCCGCACAGCAGGGGAACAGCTGGCATTACTGAACCCACTAACACAGGAGCTAGTGTGTGTTTCTCTGTGAAGACGGCACTTCTGAACACCAACTGGCATTGTTGGAGACCAGGATGAGGCATGGAGCAGGCTGAGGCCTGATAGGGTTGGCATGTGGAGGCAGCAGGAGACTTTGCCATCTACACAGCAGGGGAACAGCTGGCATTACTGAACCCCACTAACACAGGAGTTAGTGTGTGTTTCTCTGTTAAGATGGCACTTCTGAACACCAACTGGCGTTGTTGGAGCCCAGGATGAGGCATGGAGCAGGCTGAGGCCTGACAAGGTTGGCATGTGGAGGCAGCAGGAGACTTTGCCATCTACACAGCAGGGGAACAGCTGGCATTACTGAACCCCACTAACACAGGAGCTAGTGTGTGCTTCTCTGTGAAGACGGCACTTCTGAACACCAACTGGCATTGTTGGAGCCCAGGATGAGGCATGGAGCAGGCTGAGGCCTGATAGGGTTGGCATGTGGAGGCAGCAGGAGACTTTGCCATCTACACAGCAGGGGAACAGCTGGCATTACTGAACCCCACTAACACAGGAGCTAGTGTGTGTTTCTCTGTGAAGATGGCACTTCTGAACACCAACTGGCATTGTTGGAGCCCAGGATGAGGCATGGAGTTGGCTGAGGCCAACTTGCAGCACGTTTTATAGAGGTTGTAGAATACTACTGATTGTAACCGTGCTCCACTTAGGCCTCTGGCTCCACTGTCTCTAGTATTTCCCCTGGCCTCCAACCCCGCCAGTGACGGCTCTGAAGTGGCGTCAGCACAATCCACACTTGTTCCTGTGTTACTTGGCCTCAGTCCCGTCAGTTGATCCCCTGATGTGTGTCCGGCAAGGTCTCCTGCTCTGTCCTCATTCACACTACTAGTAATGGGCCATCCACACAGCAGAGGAACAGCTGGCGTTACTGAATCTCACTAACACAGGAGCGAATGTTTATATCTGTGCGGACGGCACTTCCAGGCTACAACTGGCTGTGTTGTAGCCCAGGATCAATGCTCCGAGCAGGCTGAGGCCTTCTTGGAGCGAGGAGAAAAAGCGTTGTAGTGTGAGTTTGGAGGCAGCAGGAGACTTTGCCATCCACACAGCAGGGGAACAGCTGGCCTTACTGAACCCCACTAACACAGGAGCGGGTGTTTATATCTGTGCGGACGGCACTTCCAGGCTACAACTGGCTGTGTTGTAGCCCAGGATGAAGCATGCAGCAGGTGGAGGACAACTTGCAGCTGGTTTTATAGAGGTTGTAGACTACTACTGATTTTCACCGTGCTCCACTATGGCCTCCGGCTCCACTGTCTCTAGTATTTCCCCTTGCCAACAACCCCGCCAGTTACAGCTCTGAAGTGGCATCTGCACAATCCACACTTGTTCCTGTGTAACTGTGGCTCAGTCCCGTCTGTTGATCCCCTGATGTGTGTCTGGCAAGCTCTCCTGCACAGTCTTCATTCACACTACTAGTAATGTGAATGTGGACAGAGCAGGAGACCTTGCCGGACACACATCAGGGGATCAACTGACGGGACTGAGCCACAGTAACTCAGGAACAAGTGTGGATTGTGCAGATGCCACTTCAGAGCTGTAACTGGCGGGGTTGTTGGCCAGGGGAAATACTAGAGACAGTGGAGCCAGAGGCCTAAGTTGAGCACAGTTACAAATCTGTAGTAGTTTGCATGTGGATGGAGCAGGAGACATTGCCATCTACACTGCAGGGGAACAGCTGGCATTACTGAACCCACTAACACAGGAGCTAGTGTGTGTTTCTCTGCGAAGACGGCACTTCTGAACACCAGCTGGCATTGTTGGAGCCCAGGATGAGGCATGGAGCAGGCTGAGGCCTGATGGTGTTGGCATGTGGAGGCAGCACTAGACTTTGCCGTCTACACAGCAGGGAAACAGCTGGCATTACTGAACCCCACTGACACAGTAGCGAGTGTGTTTTTCTCTGTGAAGACGGCACTTCTGAACACCAACTGGCGTTGTTGGAGCCCAGGATGAGGCATGGAGCAGGCTGAGGCCTGATGGTGTTGGCATGTGGAGGCAGCACCAGACTTTGCCGTCTACACAGCAGGGGAACAGCTGGCATTACTGAACCTCACTAACACAGGAGCTAGTGTGTTTTTCTCTGCGAAGACGGCACTTCTGAACACCAACTGACGTTGTTGGAGCCCAGGATGAGGCATGGAGCAGGCTGAGGCCTGATGGTGTTGGCATGTGGAGGCAGCAGGAGACTTTGCCATCTACACAGCAGGGGAACAGCTGGTGTTGTGAGTTCATTTTCCCCTCCACCACTGAGGCCCAATGAACTCCCTCTTCTGGTAAAGAAAGGTAGTGAGCCTGATTATCAAGCACCTGAGACTAATGATGATGACTGGCTGAGTGGAGTTACTGACTGGATATAAGGCCGCCGACGCCCTTCTGCCCTGCGGGTGATTTCTCTGAGGGATTCTTGGAGACAAGTCTGAATTCCTGCTCTTCTAAAGCTAAGTTTTCTGCTCAGCTCTTTGCATTTGTGCTTTGACTTTGTTTTGCTTTGTTTTTCTGGATTTCTGCCATTCCCTGCTGGGGTGAGCTGAATTCCTTTAGCTCTGTCTTCAGAAAATACCTGAGTGCTGATATAGTTTTTGAAGCCTAGCTGCTTCAGGGTCTTTTTCCATATCAGCCTGTTGGCTTATGTCTTTGATAGGGTTTTGGCAGATTGCAGACAGCAACCTTCCTTTCCTGTCCTGTTTAGTTAGCTTGGGCCCCATCGTTTGCTCAGCCTATCTTTCTACCTGTGTGAGTGTTTTTTCATCTTGCTTCACCGTCATTATATGTTGGGGGCTGCCTTTTACTTTGGGGTCTGCTCTGGGGCAGTTTAGATTTCCTTTTCTGTCTTTAGGCTAATTAGGTCTCCGGCTGTGATCGAGGGGTCTAGGGCTCTGTAGGAACCCACCACGGCTACTGCTAGTTGTGTTGATAGGTTCAGGGGTCTGCAATCTGATAGTTGCCAACTTCTCTGGTTTTCTGGACGTAGCTTCTATTTTTGTGTCTGCCTCCTACGGTGACTCTATCATAACAGAATCACCCGCCATACCGCAGATCCTAGGGTACTCAATAGCAGGAAAGAATTTAAAAAAAAAAAAAAGTGTATATATTTTTTCCTCTATATCTCTGAGGCCGTAGGGGGAATTTTTTTTTTCTCTCAATGGAGATAAAGCAATTGTCTGATCGTGTGGAGCAGCTCGCTGCGGAAGTGCGGGGAATTTCCGCCTACCTTGCTCATTCACATGCTGCTGAACCAAAGATTCCTACACCTGATGTATTTTTTGGGGATTGGTCTAAATTTTTGAATTTCAAAAATAATTGTAAATTATTTTTTGCCTTGAAGCCTAACTCATCAGGGAGCTCCGCGCAGCAGGTTAAAATTGTCATCTCTTTGCTGCGTGGCGATGCCCAGGATTGGGCGTTTTCTTTGAAACCAGATGATCCTATTCTGACTAATGTGAACGCATTTTTTCAAGCCTTGGGGTTGTTGTATGACGAACCTAATGCTATTGATCAGGCTGAAAAGACCCTGCTGGCATTGAACCAGGGTCGAGATTCTGCAGAATTGTACTGTCAAAAATTCCGAAAGTGGGCGGTACTTACTACCTGGAATGATAATGCCTTGGCTGCTCTCTTTCGGAAGGGTTTGTCAGAAGCCGTAAAAGATACTATGGTGGGATTTCCTGTTCCCTCTGGTCTGGAAGATTCTATGTCATTAGCCATTCAGGTTGATCGGCGTTTGCGTGAACGCAGGATTGCACGAGAGGTGTTGCCACCAGTTGAACAGGTGTCTGAACCTATGCAATGTGATAGAGTTTTGTCCAGAGAGCAGCGTCTGGAGTTCAGAAGGTGTAATAAGTTGTGTTTTTTCTGTGGAGATGCCTCGCATATTATTTCTGTCTGTCCTAAACGAGAGAAACGCTTTGCACACACGTTTTATGTTGGTGGTGTTCAACCTAAGTTTCTTCTGGCTATTACTCTGATCTGCTCCCTGTCCACATTTTCCGCCAAGGCTTTTGTGGATTCGGGAGCAGCCCTAAACCTAATGGACTTGGATTTTGCTAAACGTTGTGGATTTCCGATGACACCTCTGCAGACGCCTATCCCTTTGAGGGGGATTGATGCTACTCCTTTGGCGAAAAATAAACCTCAGTTTTGGACCCAGGTGGTAATGCGGGTCGCCCCAGACCATCAAGAAAATTGCAGATTTTTGGTGTTGCATAATCTGCATGATACCATTGTTCTGGGGTTTCCCTGGTTACAAATTCATAATCCAGTTTTGGATTGGAAATCTGTGTCTGTGGTGAGTTGGGGTTGTTGGTGTGCCTTTAGTGAGGCTCCGGTGTTTTCCACCTCTCCTCAGTCGCATGATGTTCCTGACTATTTGGCGGACTTTTATGATGTATTTAGTGAGAATGAGTCTGCGTCTCTGCCTCCTCATAGGAGTTATGACTGTGCAATTGAACTGAGCCCGGGGTGTAAATTTCCCAAGGGTCGGCTCTTCAATTTATCTGTACCCGAGCACGAGGCTATGCGATCCTATATTAAGGAGGCGTTGGAGAAGGGTCATATTAGACCATCCTCGTCACCCTTAGGTGCCGGGGGGTTTTTTGTAGCCAAAAAGGATGGATCATTAAGACCTTGCATTGATTATCGTTCCCTCAACAAAATTACTGTTAAATATCAGTATCCGTTACCCCTGATTTCGGATCTATTCTCTAGAGTTAAAGGTGCTTGCTGGTTTACCAAGCTTGACCTCAGGGGGGCGTATAATCTTATTCGCATTAAGCATGGGGATGAATGGAAGACGGCGTTTAATACTCCGGAGGGACATTTTGAGTACCTGGTGATGCCTTTTGGGCTCACTAATGCCCCTTCTGTCTTCCAGTGCTTCATGAACGATATTTTCCGAGATTTTGTCGATAAATTTTTGATTATCTATCTGGATGATATTTTGATCTTCTCCAAGGATTGGGATTCTCATGTGGAACATATTCGGACTGTGTTCCGGATCTTGAGGGAGAATTCCCTGTATGTCAAAGGATCTAAATGCCTTTTTGGAGTACAGAGGATTTCTTTTTTGGGATTTATTTTGTCTCCGTCAACTATTGAAATGGACCCAGCCAAGGTACAGGCCATTTACGATTGGGTTCAGCCCACTTCTTTGAAGGCCCTCCAGAAGTTTTTGGGTTTTGCTAATTTTTATCGGAAATTTATAGCAAAATTTTCTAGTATTGCCAAGCCATTGACTGATTTGACTAAGAAGGGTGCTGATGTGTTAAATTGGTCTCCAGAGGCTGTTTCTTCCTTTCAGGAGCTGAAGCGAAGATTCACCTCCGCCCCGGTTTTGCGGCAACCTGATGTCTCACTTCCGTTCCAGGTAGAGGTGGATGCTTCTGAGATTGGTGCAGGAGCTGTTTTGTCCCAAAGGGATCCTGTAACATCTAAAATGAATCCCTGTGCTTTCTTTTCCCGAAAGTTCTCTCCATCTGAACGTAACTATGATGTGGGGAATCGGGAACTGTTGGCCATGAAATGGGCATTTGAGGAGTGGAGACATTGGTTGGAGGGAGCTAAACATCAAGTCGTGGTCCTCACTGACCACAAGAATTTGATTTACCTAGAGTCGGCTAAGCGCTTGAACCCTAGACAGGCTAGGTGGGCCTTGTTTTTTAAACGTTTTGATTTTGTGGTTTCTTTTCTTCCTGGAACTAAGAATGTCAAGGCAGACGCCCTCTCTAGGAGCTTCTTTGCTGATTCTCCTGTGGTGACCAAGCCTGCTACCATCTTAGGCGAAGGGGTAGTTCTTTCTGCCATCTTGCCCGATTTGAGACTTGTTCTGCAAGAGTTCCAGGAGGACAAACCTGAGCGTTGTCCCAGTGGAAAGTTGTATGTTCCTGACCAGTGGAAGAAGAGAGTGATGTCTGAAGTTCATTGCTCTGTTTTGGCTGGTCATCCAGGTATTTTTGGTAATAGAGATCTGGTGAGTCGGTCTTTTTGGTGGCCCTCCTTGTCTCGTGATGTCAGGAATTTTGTGCAGTCCTGTGGGACTTGCTCCCGTTCTAAATCGTGTTCTCGCTCTAGTGGGTTGTTGATGCCTTTGCCTGTCCCCAAGAGGCCATGGACCCATATTTCAATGGATTTCATCTCTGATATGCCTGTCTCTCAAAGGATGACTGTTATTTGGGTGATTTGTGATAGGTTCTCTAAGATGGTTCATCTTGTACCACTCCCTAAGTTGCCGTCTTCCTCTGAGTTGGTGCCCCTGTTTTTGCAACAGGTGGTTCGCTTGCACGGGATTCCTGAGAACATTGTATCTGACAGAGGAGTTCAGTTTGTGTCTAGATTTTGGAGAACTTTCTGTTCCAAGCTGGGAATTCAGTTGTCCTTCTCCTCTGCTTTTCACCCTCAGACCAATGGGCAGACAGAGAGAACAAACCAGACCTTGGAGTCGTATTTGAGATGTTTTATTTCCGCTGATCAGGATGATTGGGTTTCATTTTTGCCCTTGGCCGAATTTGCTTTAAATAATAGAGCTAGTTCTGCCACTTTGATGTCACCTTTTTTTTGTAACTTTGGGTTTCATCCTCGATTTTCTTCAGGGCAGGTGGAGCCTTCTGCCTGCCCAGGTGTTGACACTGTGGTGGAGAGAATGCACCAGATCTGGGACCAAGTGGTGGATAAGTTATCTCTCTCCCAGGAAAAGGCCCAGCGGTTTTCCAACCGACATAGGACCATTGGTCCCTAGTTTAAGGTTGGTGATATGGTGTGGTTATCATCAAAAAATATTGCTATGAAGGTGGCTTCTCCTAAGTTTAAGCCTAGATTTATTGGACCTTACAAGATTTTGGAGATTATTAATCCGGTCTCTTTTAGTTTGGCTCTTCCTGTCACATTTAAAATCCATAATGTGTTCCATAAGTCTTTGTTGAAGAGGTTTGTTGAACCTGTTGTTCCGGGGGTGGCACCTCCAGACCCTGTATTGGTTGAAGGTAACATGGAATATGAGGTAGAGAAAATACTGGATTCCCGTCTGGCTAGACGGAGACTCCAGTATTGGTTAAGTGGAAGGGTTATGGTCAGGAGGATAATTCCTGGGTCTCTGCCTCTGATATTCATGCCAAAAGATTGGTGCGTGCCTTTCATCGGGCTCACCCTGATCGCCCTAGTGGCGTGGTTGAGGGTTCGGTGACCCCTCCTCAAGGGGGAGGTACTGTTGTGAGTTCATTTTCCCCTCCACCACTGAGGCCCCATGAAGTCCCTCTTCTGGTAAAGAAAGGTAGTGAGCCTGATTATCAAGCACCTGAGACTAATGATGATGACTGGCTGAGTGGAGTTACTGACTGGATATAAGGCCGCCGATGCCCTTCTGCCCTGCGGGTGATTTCTCTGAGGGATTCTTGGAGACAAGTCTGAATTCCTGCTCTTCTAAAGCTAAGTTTTCTGCTCAGCTCTTTGCATTTGTGCTTTGACTTTGTTTTGCTTTGTTTTTCTGGATTTCTGCCATTCCCTGCTGGGGTGAGCTGAATTCCTTTAGCTCTGTCTTCAGAAAATACCTGAGTGCTGATATAGTTTTTGAAGCCTAGCTGCTTCAGGGTCTTTTTCCATATCAGCCTGTTGGCTTATGTCTTTGATAGGGTTTTGGCAGATTGCAGACAGCAACCTTCCTTTCCTGTCCTGTTTAGTTAGCTTGGGCCCCATCGTTTGCTCAGCCTATCTTTCTACCTGTGTGAGTGTTTTTTCATCTTGCTTCACCGTCATTATATGTTGGGGGCTGCCTTTTACTTTGGGGTCTGCTCTGGGGCAGTTTAGATTTCCTTTTCTGTCTTTAGGCTAATTAGGTCTCCGGCTGTGATCGAGGAGTCTAGGGCTCCGTAGGAACCCCCCACGGCTACTGCTAGTTGTGTTGATAGGTTCAGGGGTCTGCAATCTGATAGTTGCCAACTTCCCTGGTTTTCTGGACGTAGCTTCTATTTTTGTGTCTGCTCCTACGGTGACTCTATCATAACAAGCTGGCATTACTGAACCCCACAGACACAGTAGCGAGTGTGTTTTTCTCGGCACTTCTGAATACCAACTGGCGTTGTTGGAGCCCAGGATGAGGCATGGAGCAGGCTGAGGCCTGATGGTGTTGGCATGTGGAGGCAGCAGGAGACTTTGCCATCTACACAGCAGGGGAACAGCTGGCAATACTGAACCCCACTAACACAGGAGCTAGTGTGTGTTTCTCTGCGAAGACGGCACTTCTGAACACCAACTGACGTTGTTGGAGCCCAGGATGAGGCATGGAGCAGGCTGAGGCCTGATGGTGTTGGCATGTGGAGGCAGCACAAGACTTTGCCGTCTACACAGCAGGGGAACAGCTGGCATTACTGAACCCCACAGACACAGTAGCGAGTGTGTTTTTCTCTGTGAAGACGGCACTTCTGAACACCAACTGGCGTTGTTGGAGCCCAGGATGAGGCATGGAGCAGGCTGAGGCCTGATGGTGTTGGCATGTGGAGGCAGCAGGAGACTTTGCCGTCTACACAGCAGGGGAACAGCTGGCAATACTGAACCCCACTAACACAGGAGCTAGTGTGTGTTTCTCTGCGAAGACGGCACTTCTGAACACCAAATGACATTGTTGGAGCCCAGGATGAGGCATGGAGCTGGCTGAGGCCAACTTGCAGCACGTTTTATAGAGGTAGTAGACTACTACTGATTGTAACCGTGCTCCACTATGGCCTCCGGCTTCGCTGTCTCTAGTATTTCCCCTGTCCTCCAACCCTGCCAGTGAAAGCTCTGAAGTGGCATCAGCACAATCCACACTTGTTCCTGTGTTACTTGGGCTCAGTCCCGTCAGTTGATCCCCTGATGTGTGTCCGGCAAGGTCTCCTGCTCTGTCCTCGTTCTCACTACTAGTAATGGGAATGTGGACAGAGCAGGAGACCTTGCCGGACACACATCAGGGGATCAACTGATGTGACTGAGGCCAAGTAACACTGGAATAAGTGTGGATTATGCAGACGCCACTTAAGAGCTGTCACTGGTGGGGTTGGAGGTCAGGGGAAATACTAGAGACAGTGGAGCCAGAGGCCTAAGTGGAGCAGGGTTAAAAATCAGTAGTAGTTTGAATGTGGATGGAGCAGGAGACTTTGCCGTCCACACAGCAGGAGAGCAGCTGGCGTTACTGAACCCCACTAACACAGGAGCTAGTGTTTTTCTCTGTGCAGACAACACATCTGAGCGGCAACTGGCTGTGTTGGAGCCCAGGGATTATAGTTCAGGTGGTAGAAACATGAACACAAAAGGAGACCTGGATACAGTTGCCAACCAATTATTTAGTCGGGAAGAGGACTGGAAAATTCTGGGGAGATCCAGGCCTTGTTCATTTTCAGAAAAGTAAGCCGGTCGACGTTATCGGAAGAAAGTCGCGTGCGACGGTCTGTTAGTACACCACCTGCGGCACTAAAGACGCGATAATACACTGGCAGCAGGGCAAGCCAGCACCTCCAATGCATACTGGCTAAGCTCTGGCCATGTATCCAGCTTAGAGACCCAAAACTTGAAGGGGGAAGAGCCATCTGGGAGTACACTCACAGGGCAAGACATGTAGTCTGTCACCATCTGACGGAAACGTTGCCTCCTGCTGACTGGAGCCGTCAGTGATGGTGTAGACAATTGTGGCGGACACACAAAACTTTGCCACATTTGGGCCATAGTGGTCTTGCCTTGTGCTGAGGCGCTGCCTCTGCTCCCTCTTTGTGCCGAATTTCCTCCACTGGCTCGACGCACAGAGGTGCTTTGTAAAGCACTAGCACCACTGCTGTCGGGTGGAATGGAAAACATGATGGACTGCACCAGTGTGTCTTGGTACTCCCGCAGTTTACGCTCCCGGTTCAAAGTTGGTATGAGGGTTTGCAAGTTGTCCCGGTAGCGAGGATCTAGGAGGGTGTACACCCAATAATCAGCCGTGTAGAGAATGTGGCCGATGCGGCGGTCGTTTCTCAGGCACTGCAGCATGAAGTCAACCATGTGCTGCAGACTCCCAACTGCTAAAGAACCGCTGTCCCCTGCTTGAGACGTGATCTCTGCCTGCTCTGCATCACCCCACCATCGCTGTACATACTGACTAGAGCTTTGTGTACCTCCCTCCTGTGGAGAGATGTCTTCCTCCTCCATCGACTCCTCCTCATCCTCCTCACAAAGTGTCCCCTGCCTAGGCCTTTGTGAGGAAGCACGTAGCACAGACTGTCCAGAAGCAGATGGAATTTGGGACTCCTCATCCTCCACCTCTTCCAAAACCTCATCTCTTAGTGCTTGCAGTGTTTTTTGAAGCATGCAGATAAGGAGGACAGTCATGCTGACTAGTGCATCATCTGCACTCGCCATCCGCGTGGGATCATCGAAGGCACGCAAAACAAGGCAGATGTCCTTCATAGAGGCCCACTCAGTGGTGCTGAAGTGTGACCGGCGCACATTGTGACTTGTTTGCGCCTGATGCAGCTAGTACTCCATGACTGCTGCCTGCTGCTCACACAACCGCTCCAACATATGTAACGTTGAATTCCACCTGGTGGGTAGGTCACATATGATGCGATGTTCCGGAAGGCATAATCGTCACTGCAGAGCAGCAAGGCGCGATCTTGCCGTGCTGGAACGACGCAAGTGAGCGCACTCTATGCGGACCTTGTGCAGCAGTGCATCAAGATCCAGATAGTCCCTCAGAAAGCTCTGCATGACCAAGTTGAGCACATGTGCCAGACATGGGATGTGAGTGAGGTTGCCAAGGCCAAGAGCTGCCACCAGATTTTGGCCATTGTCACACACTACCAAGCCCGGCTGGAGATTCGCTGGCACAAACCACACGTCGCTCTCCTGCTTGATGGCATTCCAGAGCTCCTGCGCTGTGTAGCTTCGATTCCCCAAAGAAATTAATTTCAGTACGGCCTGTTGACGTTTGGCCATGGCTGTGCTCATATCGGTCATAACAGGCTCCTGCTGCGCTGTTTCAGAGGAACTTGAGTAGGAGGAGGAGTTAATATGTACAGACTGGATTCCTGCAATCCGTGGAGTTGGCAGAACACGTAGAGGGCCACTCTCCAGATCTGTACCCGGCTTCACAACATTGACCCAATGGGCAGTGAGGGAAAGGTATCGTCCCTGTCCATGGTTACTGGTCCACGCATCAGTGGTCTGGTGGATCTTGCTACTGACGGCGTTTAGTAGCGCATGTTTTATATTTGCCTCCACATGTTTCTGCAGGGCAGGGATGGCTTGCCTGCTGAAATAAAAGCGGCTGGGCACGGTGTATTGTGGGACTGCCAATGCCATGAAGTCCCAGAAGGTGTCAGTCTCCACCAGCCTGAATGACAGCATTTCAAGGGCCAGTAGTTTGGCAATGCCAGCATTCAGAGCCTGTGCTCGGGGATGGTTTGCCGAGTATGGCCGCCTTTTCTCCCATGCCTGTGCTACCGATGGCTGCCGAGTGGCCTGGGAGTGTGAGGATGACTTGGAACGTGGTGCTGTGGGTGGAATGTCACAGGGTCTCCGGTCAACAGTGCCAGAGGTTCTTCCTTGGCAATCCTGTGAGGAAGCCGAACCAGCTGTGTGTGAGCTGGAGGAAGAGGCCCCAACACGAGCTGAAGAGGTGGTAGGTGGTGCTGTACGTTGGCCTACGTCTTCAGTGTGTCTGTGTAACTCCACCTCGTGCTTGGTCCGCACATATTTCCACATATTAGTGGTATTGAGGTTGCTGACATTTTTCCCTCTTTTGACTCTCTGATGACACAACTTGCATTTGACAAAGCAAATGTCATCTGCAACTGTGTCAAAAAAGGACCACGCCTTGGGAGCGCCCGTTTTGCCTTTTGAAAGTGGAATGCTCCTAATGGGTGCCGAAGTGGAGGCTACAGGCAACCAAGTCTGCCCCCTCCCTCTCCCTCTGGTTTTGGCCGTTCGGGGAATCTCTTTCTCAGAGCTGCTCCCACCACCTTCCTGTTCCTCACGCCATGATGGGTCAAGGACCTCATCATCTACACTCCCCTCTTCAAACACCTGCTTCTCCTGGATGGTCTCGCCAGCACCGTACGCAACAGAAAGTGGTAACTGAGTCTCGTCATCATCTGATGCATACTGAGGTGTGCTGACCATAGGCACTGGCCCACCCGCCTCTTCAGATTCAGAGGGACAAAGAAGTTGCGCATCACTGCATACTCCCTCTTCTTCACATTCTGGAATGCTGCTTGGCTGGCCCCCTCTTTCCAAACCAACAGAAGTAGAGACTGTGATGGCTCCTGTCCAGGGCTCTCTGACTGCCTGGGCACTTTGGCAGGTGGTGAAGAGACAGATGGTTGCTCTTCGGTGCTCTGGCCCTGAGAGGATGTGGAAGTAATTGAAGTCGATGCGTTAGCTGCCATCCATCCGACAACAGCTTCAATATGTTCCTCCCGCAGCAGTGGGGTACGGTGAGGTCCTACAAAGCTGCGCATAAAGGACTGTTGCCTGCTAAAACTGAGGGATGCTGACTCACTGGTGCCAACAGCAGGCACAGAATCCCCACGTCCTCTCCCTGCAGAATCCCCACGTCCTCTCCCTGCTGAAACTCCACGCACACGGCCACGTGCCTTACTCCCTGCCTTCTTCATCTTGCTAGACTGAGAAAGATAGGCAGAAAAGTACAAAGGGGGGACTTAGTGTGCTTATTCCTGAACACCTGGTTACAGGTATAAGAAACACTAATTTTATGAAGTGTGTGTGTCGACTACACTTTAATGGGAGCTAATGTGGCCTACACAACTTTCAAATGTAGTGTTTGGTGAACTTTGTTGTTTTTTTGGGGGGGAAAAAAAACTAAAAGGATGTGACCAAAGATTTGAAAGTCAGAGTATCACCAACTTTCTGGAGCTATTACAATGCAGGCAGGTAACCTACAATGCAAAAGATGAGGCTCCAAAAAAATTGGGTAATACTAATCTGGCTGCAGCTGAAGGGCACAAGCCAGAAAAAAGGCTCCTCTATCTACTCCTATATAGTGTTTGCAACCAACCAATGTAGATGGATATGGATGGATGCACACTAATAGGAGAAGAAAAAATGAGCTGCAATAAAAGAAAAATATATGAGGCAGTGACGCACGCTGAGCGGCCTACAACCAGACGTAGCTGCAGGACACACAGTCAGAGACCTCTCAGACAGCCGTGAACAGTGCAGCTAAGTGGGCACTAGCACTGAAAGGCTGCAGAAAAGCTCCGCTGTCTACTACTAGTGTTTGCAACCAACGTCTATGGATATGGATGGAAGCACACTAGATAGAATTTTTTAAAAATAAGCAGCTCAAAAAGAAAAATATGTATGAGGCAGCAGTGAGGCACGCTGGGCGGCCTACAACCAGACGTGGCTGAAGGACCCACTCCACAGCGTGAGCTGCACTCACACAGCCCTTGCAGACAGCTGTGAACACTGCTGCTAGGGAAAAGAAAGCTACAGTGGTGGTTTATGTAGCCTGGGTAAAGCACAATATTGTTTTGAGAATCGCTATTTCTAACTGTCCCTCACAGTCTTCAACAGCAGCCTGTCCCTAACTGAATTCACAGCAGAGTGACCAGAAATGGCGGCGGCGGTGGCTTTTATAGTGCATCATGACATCATTTCAGCAGCCAATCACAGCCATGCCAATAGTTAAAATGCCTACATGTCTAACAGGATGTGCCCACACTTCTGAGGATTCCCATTGGCTGAATCAAAGCGAGCGGGCTGATAGCATTATGGGAACTTCCGATTACGGTATCCGATATGAAAAAAGTATCGGAAGTCAGTATCGGAATTCCGATACAGCTAATATCGGCCGATACCCGATACTTGCGGTATCGGAAAGCTCAACACTAATAATTATTTGACCTGTCTCTTTAAGAAAGGAAATCTTGTGACTGGAAGGTTATAGACAGGAAGTGGGTTGGAGGAGTTTCAGTTTCAGTTTAGCCTCATGAGGGAAATGTGATGCTGTGTGCTGGAGGAAGAACGAGAAGAATAAAGTACAGTTAAAGCGTTCTGTCTTGAATTCCTGATACCGTGTGGACATTACAACTGGCGATGAGGATGGGATACAATCACCTGCTGCTGTGAGTACTAAACCCTGCTTTTCCCCGACACAAGCCAGCGCCACTGAGAGACTCCATCATGGTTGACTACTTGCACACGTTCCCCCAGTTTGATATGACTGATGTCATTAATCTCTCTCATAACTGGAGGAGATGGCTAAACCGGTTTGAGAATTTCCTGGAAACTATGGACATAAAAGAGGAGAAAAGAAAGAAAGCCGTGCTCCTGCACTGTGCGGGCACAGGAGTATATGACATATGCAGCACATTACCTGCAGAAGAGACAGACACGTACAGCAACTGGACCAAAGCTCTCACTGACTACTTCAACCCCAAACAGAACATCAGATATGAGAGATACAAGTTCAGGATTGCTTAGCAGCTTCCAGAAGAATCCTTAGACACCTATGTCACAAGGCTAAAAAAGCTAGCACGGATGGATGGATGTGCATTTACGGATGTAGATGATGAAATTCTAACTCAAGTAATTGTCACCTGCTCGTCTAATAACATAAGGAGTAAACCTCTGCAGCAGGATCTCTCTCTGCATGATTTACTCAAGATGGCCCGTGCTATAGAAATAGCAGATCATCAGGCCACCGCAATGGAGAATGGGGATAATTTACATGTGCATAATCTCAAACATAAAAGTGCACAAGACAAGCAAGCCCTGAAACAGAAGAAATGCTATAGCTGTGGACAAGATTTCCCTCACCACCTGAAAAAATGTCCAGCTATAGGACAAACATTGAATGCAAAAACCACGAATTGAAAATACCAATGCCACAATAATGGCAAAATAAATAGCAGGTAAACTCCTAAAACAATAATTGAAATCACCAAAGAAAAAAGGAGTACTAAAACCTCAGTTCAATAAAAATATAGTATTTTTATTAAATTAATCATTAAAAATTTCTATATGAAAATTACATCATGTAAACAAATTGTAGAAGGACATAGACAGACATAATTCTGAGGCTACAGCATAATATGTAGCGTATATGGACTTGGTAGAAGGACCTCTCCATTTTTCTATACAAACCATCACTTACAGTCATATGTTAAAGTTTGAGCACCCCTAATAATGTTAACCTTTTTTCTTTATAACAATTTTGGTTTTTGCAACAGCTATTTCAGTTTCATATATCTAATAACTGATGGACTCAGCTATAGTTCTGGATTCAAATGAGGTTTATTGTACTAACAGAAAATGTGCAATCTGCATTTAAACAAAATTTGACAAGTGCAAAAGTATGGGCACCCTTATCATTTTCTTGATTTGAACACTCCTAACTACTTTTTACTGACTTCCTGAAGCACTAAATTGGTTTTGTAACCTCATTGAGCTTTGAACTTCATAGCCAGGTGTATCAAATCGTGAGAAAAGGTATTTAAGGTGGCCACTTGCAAGTAGTTCTCCTATTTGATTCTCCTATGAAGAGTGGCATCATGGGCTCCTCAAAACATCTCTCAAATGATCTGAAAACAATGATTATTCAACATAGCTTTTCAGGGGAAGGATACAAAAAGTTGTCTCAGAGATTTAACCTGTCAGTTTCCACTGTGAGGAACATAGTAAGGAAATGGAAGACCACAGGTACAGTTCTTGTTAAGCCCAGAAGTGGCAGGCCAAGAAAAATATCAGAAAGGCAGAGAAGAAAAATGGTGAGAACAGTCAAGGACAATCCACAGACCACCTCCAAAGACCTCCAGCATCATCTTGCTGCAGATGGTGTCACTGTGCATCGGTCAGCAATACAGCGCACTTTGCACAAGGAGAAGCTGTATGGGAGAGTGATGCGAAAGAAGCCGTTTCTGCAAGCACGCCACAAACAGAGTCGCCTGAGGTATGCAAAAGCACATTTGGACAAGCCAGTTACATTTTGGAAGAAGGTCCTGTGGACTGATGAAACAAAGATTGAGTTGTTTGGTCATACAAAAAGGCGTTATGCATGGAGGCTAAAAAACACAGCATTCCAAGAAAAACATTTGCTACCCACAGTAAAATTTGGTGGAGGTTCCATCATGCTTTGGGGCTGTGTGGCCAATGCCAGCACCGGGAATCTTGTTAAAGTTGATGGTCGCATGGATTCAACTCAGTATCAGCAGATTCTTGACAATAATGTGCAAGAATCAGTGACGAAGTTGAAGTTACGCAGGGGATGGATATTTCAGCAAGACAATGATCCAAAACACCGCTCCAAATCTACTCAGGCATTCATGCAGAGGAACAATTACAATGTTCTAGAATGGCCATCCCAGTCCCCAGACCTGAATATCATTGAACATCTGTGGGATGATTTGAAGCGGGCTGTTCATGCTCGGCGACCATCAAACTTAACTGAACTGGAATTGTTTTGTAAACAGGAATGGTCACAAATACCTTCATCCAGGATCCAGGAACTCATTAATAGCTACACGAAGCGACTAGAGGCTGTTATTTTTGCAAAAGGAAATATTAATGTCACTTCTTAATTAATGTCATGTCTACGAAATATTAATGTCACTTTTATGTTGAGGTGCCCATACTTTTGCACCGGTCAAATTTTGTTTAAATGCAGAGTGCACATTTTCTGTTAGTTCAATAATCCTCATTTGAATCCAGAGATATAACTGAGTCCATCAGTTATTAGATATATGAAACTGAAATAGCTGTTGCAAAAAACAAAATTGTTATAAAGAAAAAAGGTTAACATTAATAGGGGTGCCCAAACTTTAACATATGACTGTATATTTATTAATTTAATTCTTATTTCCTATGATATATATATATATATATATCTATGACTATAACACCAGGTGTACTCTCAAATATATTTTATCTTGCACAACTAGTGTAGCAAACCAGAGTGTACATCTTAAAAAACTGTCCATATATTAAAGCCAGGAAATAAATAAAAAAAGAATAAAAAAGTAAAAGGGGTCATACCACAATGAGTCCGCTGTGCCGTCAGAAAAACCGCAGCCATATACATATTATGCTGTAGCCTCAGAATTATGTCTGTCTATGTCCTTCTACAATTTGTTTACATGATGTAATTTTCATATAGAAATTTTTAATGATTAATTTAATAAAAATACTATATTTCTATAGGACAAACATGCAGTAAATGTGGAAAAGGGAACCACTTTGCAGCTGTCTGCAAGTCAGTGCACAACAAGTCTCCTCTATCTATGGCAAAGCCCACGAATATAAAAATGGTAAATCAGGATACAGAAGAAATATCTGTGGCTGAGAACTATGTGTTCACTACCTCTGTCACTGGCTCAGTGCAGTCTCCCTGTATCACGCTCACCATCTGCGACACGGATATCACCTTTACAATAGATACGGGAGCTTCAGTGGATATCATAGACAGCAATGCATATGAACAATTGAAAACAAAGCTAGTCTTACAGCAAGTGCATACTAAAATCTTTCCATATGGATCTAAAACACCTCTAATTACACTGGGACAATTTGATGCTGAACTTAGCTATAAAGAAAATAGGCAGAAAACCACTTTTCACACATTACAAGAATTGGGAGGCTGTTTTCTCAACTATCACACTGCCCTGAAGCTAGGACTCATCCAGATTATTCATACTATAACTGACCCAGCGGATCTGGATGTAAAAGCCATGGTGAACAGCTTTCCCTCCTTATTTAGAGGATTGGGAAAACTAAAGAACTCTCATGTGCATCTTCATGGAGATGACAGTGTTCGTCCAGTAGCCCAGGCTCACAGGTGTATTCCATTTCACCTGAGAAAGAAGGTAGAAAAGGAACTCCAATTGCTCATGAATGAGGACGTTATTGAAACTGTTACTGGTCCCACTCCGTGGGTCTCTCCACTTGTGGTAGTTCCAAAACCAAAGACTCCAGAGCAGGTGAGACTGTGTGTTGACATGCGCCTGCCCAACACCGCTATTCAGAGAGAAAGACATATCTCACCTACAATTGATGACCTCATTCACTTATTAAATGGAGCAACCGTTTTTTCAAAACTTGACCTCAATAAGGGCTATCATCAATTAGAATTGAGTCCTGAATCCAGATACTTAACAACATTTTCCACCCATGTGGGTCTCCAAAGATATAAAAGATTTACTTTTGGGTCTGCCCAGCAGCGGAAATTTTTCAAGACACGATAAGGAGCATCATTCAACACATTCCGAATGCCTTTAATTATAGTGAAGGCATACTGGTTTTTGGGAAAACTCAAGCTGAACACAATCGTGCTCTGTATGCTATCTTCGAATGCCTGCTCTCTGCTGGACTTACTTTGAACAAAGAGAAGTGTTAATTTGATAAAAGTTCATTGGAGTTCTGTGGTCACATCTACTCGGCGGAAGGAGTACGACCTGATCCCAAGAAAGTGGAATCCATCAGAGCAGCCGCAATTCCACAGAATGCCAGTGAAGTGCACTCTTTTCTTGGGATGGCCAGCTACTGTGCTAGATACATTCCAAATTTTTCAACAATCAGCACTCCATTAAGAGAACTTACAAAACAAAGTTGTGTCTTTCAATGCCTCTTTTGACACAATTAAAAATGAACTCTGATCAACAACCACCATGGCCTATTTTGATCCAGCTCTTCGAACTGAACTGATTGTGGATGCCAGTCCTGTGGGACTGGGTGCTATTTTAGCGCAATACAAGGATGACAATCAAAGTCCCCACATCATTTCTTATGTAAGCAAAAGCCTAAAAAACACTGAAAGAAAATATTCACAACCTGAAAAAGAAAGCTTGGCAGTTGTTTGGGGATGTGAACACTTTCACTTATTTCTCTATGGAGCTCCCTTCACCATTGGCATAGATCATCAAGCTCTCCTTACAATTTTTTGAAATCCCCGAGTTAAAATGCCTGCACGGATCGAACGATGGGGTCTACGTGTACAGGACTACAATTATAACATTGTTCACAAACCTGGAAAGTATAGCAATCCAGCTGATTATCTCTCAAGACATCCTGTGAATGATGATAAACCTGGGCATTCCTCCATGGAAAAATACATACGATTTGTTGCAGCTCATGCAGTGCCAAAAGCACTTTCTGTTGATCAGTTTGTGAATACAATAACAAGTGACAAGGCACTCTGTGCCTTAATACAAATCATCCAAAATCGAAGGTGGCATGAAATTCAAAAGGAAAAATTTCCTGATTCTGAGATTGATCTGAAGGAATTAAAACTATTTTCAAATGTTCGTGAGGAATTGTCAGTCACTGAAGAGCACCTCATCCTTCGAGGTACCAAACTGGTTGTACCTAAGGCCTTGCGCAACTTAGTCATAAAGATAGCACACGAAGGTCTTCTAGGAATTGTTGGTACAAACAAGTTACTCAGAGAAAAAGTGTGGTTCCCAAATATGGATCAATTGGTGGAAGAGAGGATTAGACACTGCTCAACTTGTCAATTAATTACGCCATCATCAAGGTAAGAGCCACTACAAATGTCTCCGTTACCCACTGCTGTCTGGGAGGAAGTGGCCGTCGACATATTTGGACCAATACCAAATGGCCAATACATTCTAGTAACAATTGATGAATATTCTAGATACCCTGTTAGTTCGTTCATCTCTTCAACGTCTGCTAATAGTCTCATACCAGAACTGGACAACATATTCTCTGCATATGGCATTCCAAGAGTGGTTAAAACAGACAATGGGCCTCCATTCAATGGACATATATTTACACAGTTTTCTGAATACTTAGGGTTCAGCCACAGGAAAATCACACCTTGTTGGCCGCAAGCCAATGGAATTGTAGAACGTTTCATGCGCACTATGGAGAAATGAATCAAGGCAGCTAGTCTGGAGCACACCCCCACTGAAACAGTCACTATGCAAATTCTTGCGCAATTACCACAGTACACCACATTCCACCACTAACGCTGCTCCATCTCATCTAATGTTCAGCAGAACTCTTCGTATATGGATCACTGATGTGACCAGCCATCCCCTACCCAGTGACTCTTCAGTGCGATCAACAGACTTCTCTAACAAGCAAGCCATGAAACATTATGCAGACAGAAGGCGAAAGGCACAGCCAAGTGCCATCAAAAGATGTGATGTCGCTGTGCGTCAAAGATCAACCAACAAAATCTCAGCTGTATATGGTCTGGCAAAATATAATGTTACTGAGGGAAGAGGTAACATGGTCACGGCTGAGCGAGATGGACACTCTATAACCCGAAATTCCTCACATTTTAAAATTAACTGGGATACCAAGATGTTTGGAGATGGCCTTACAGTTGTGGCGAAAAGTATTGACACCCCTGCAATTTTGTCAGATAATACTCAGCTTCTTCCTGAAAATGATTGCAATCACAAATTCTTTGGTATTATTATCTTCATTTAATTTGTCTTAAAAGAAAAAACACAAAAGAGAATGAAGCAAAAAGCAAAACATTGATCATTTCACACAAAACTCCAAAAATGTGCCAGACAAAAATATTGGTACCCTCAGCCTAATACTTGGTTGCACAACCTTTAGCCAAAATAACTGCGACCAACCGCTTCCGGTAACCATCAATGAGTTTCTTACAATGCTCTGCTGGAATTTTAGACCATTCTTCTTTGGCAAACTGCTCCAGGTCCCTGATATTAGAAGAGTGCCTTCTCCAAACTGCCATTTTTAGATCTCTCCACAGGTGTTCTATGGGATTCAGGTCTGAACTCATTGCTGGCCACCTTAGAAGTCTCCAGTGCTTTCTCTCAAACCATTTTCTAGTGCTTTTTGAAGTGTGTTTTGGGTCATTGTCCTGCTGGAAGACCCATGACCTCTGAGGGAGACCCAGCTTTCTCACACTTGGCCATACATTATGCTGCAAAATTTGTTGGTAGTCTTCAGACTTCATAATGCCATGCACACGGTCAAGCAGTCCAGTGCAAGAGGCAGCAAAGCAACCCCAAAACATCAGGGAACCTCCGCCATGTTTGACTGTAGGGACCGTGTTTTTTTCTTTGAATGCCTCTTTTTTTCTCCTGTAAACTCTATGTTGATGCCTTTGCCCAAAAAGCTCTACTTTTGTCTCATCTGACCAGAGAACATTCTTCCAAAACGTTTTAGGCTTTTTCAGGTAAGTTTTGGCAAACTCCAGCCTGGCTTTTTTATGTCTCGGGGTAAGAAGTGGGGTCTTCCTGGGTCTCCTACCATAGAGTCCCTTTTCATTTAGACGCCAACGGATAGTACGGGTTGACACTGTTGTACCCTCAGACTGCAGGGCAGCTTGAACTTGTTTGGATGTTAGTCGAGGTTCTTTATCCAACATCCGCGCAATCTTGCGTTGAAATCTATTGTCAATTTTTCTTTTCCGTCCACATCTAGGGAGGTTAGCCACAGTGCCATGGGCTTTAAACTTCTTGATGACACTGCGCACGGTAGACACAGGAACATTCAGGTCTTTGGAGATGGACTTGTAGCCTTGAGATTGCTCATGTTTCCTCACAATTTGGTTTCTCAAGTCCTCAGACAGTTCTTTGGTCTTCTTTCTTTTCTCCATGCTCGATGTGGTACACACAAGGACACAAGACAGAGGTTGAGTCAACTTTAATCCATATCAACTGGCTGCAAGTATGATTTAGTTATTGCCAACACCTGTTAGGTGCCACAGGTAAGTTACAGGTGCTGTTAATTACACAAATTAGAGAAGCATCACATGATTTTTCAAACAGTACCAATACTTTTGTCCACCCTCTTTTTTTATGTTTGGTGTGGAATTATATCCAATTTGGCTTTAGGACACTTCTTTTTGTGTTTTTTCATTTAAGACAAATTAAATGAAAGAATTGTGTTTGCAATCATTTTCAGGAAGAAACTGAGTATTATCTGACAAAACTGCAGGGGTGTCAATACTTTTCTGGCCACAACTGTACTTTTTATCTAATTAGGAGCTCTGTTTTTAACACATATACGCTTAGTATGATTGACCTGTCCGTCCGGACTTTGACATAAATACAGAGGATTGTCTTTCAAGTCTGCTGGGGTATGGTTTAAAGGAGAATTACTTATAAGTACATGGATATTCACATACCAGAGTGCCCACCGAGTATTCCTTCGTTTAACAAATCTTATTTTAGGCCATGTGGTCTTTCTAAATACTTTGGTTAGTAACCATCTACCATAAAGGACACGATTCTCGTCTGTTCTTTTTCTGAAACATACGCAACCCCACACAAAATCTGCAAAGTACAGTTACTCAACTTGCAGCTTCATTCTTACAAGTGTGACCATGTGCTTCACTTCTTTTAGTGTACCTTTGTTTTATCTTTGGTGCCAATTGACCAGGATCACACCTAATTGGACTCCCTTATACATTCAGAATTTTTATATTTAAAGGGAATCTGTCATCAATTTTTTTGACTATCAGTTGCGGCCACTGACATCAGGGGCTTATCTACTACATTCTGTAATGCTGTAGATAAGCCCCCGATATACCCAGAAAGATAAGAAAAAAGAGTTAGATTATACTCACTCAGGGGAGTTCTGGGTCCGGAGGGAGTCGCGGTCCGGTCCGGCATCTCCCATCTTCCAGCGATGACGTCCTCTTCATTCCTGTCCGTCGCGGCTCCAGCGCAGGTGCACTGCTCTGCTCTCTTGAGGGCAGAGCAGTTTACTGCCGTGCACAGGTGTCGGGCAGGAATGAAGAGGACATCATCGCTGCAAGATGGGAGGCGCCGGACCTGACCGCGACTCCCTCCAGACCAGAACCGGACCCAGAATCCCCTTTAAATCCTTATTACTCATATACGGTCATTCAGTTAAGCCAAGGAGTCTCATATATCAGTCACCTTCTTTCACACACGATTATTCAATAAAAAAATTTCAGCAAATATATGCCCTGCCTTAACCGTCTAGACAAAGTATCTTCAAACTATGTCATATGTACTGCAATCTCCCCCTCCTGGTGCTCCTTATTGGTCTATATTCCTCATTTCTGCCTATCCTCTCTCTCTTTGTCTCTTTTGTTGATGTCCTAATGTGCTTCTTATCGTGCAGCGCTGCTTTTGCACACTCCTCCGGGGCCCTCAAAATTGGCTGTCTATAGCGCCCAAATTGTCCACAACTTGCGAAACCTAAACTGTTTTCACAGTTATTAGATGTGCAGACCCCCAAAAAACAATGGTTCCTCTTATTGTCCACAACATGCGTAACCTAAACTCTTTTCACAGTTTATAGGTGTGCGGGCCTAAGGAACAATGATTAGTGATTAGGCCAACGTGACTACTCCAGGGTCACTTTCATTTAATTCTCATGGCCTCTCAGTGAGAAGTGGCACATGGCACATCCCTCAAATTAGGAATTTCATACCTCAACCAGAGAACAAAGTAAACCAAAAATAGACTAGTGTGATCCAGACTATCTCAGGATCTCTAGCACCATATGAGAGCAGCTTGTGCGTATCAGACAAGACAGAAGACAGACGTACACCATGAAAGACAGACTTATTACACATATAGCAAACATATAACAGATATAGCAGCAAAGAGATTTTCCAGTCCAATATACTGTTCACATATCACTAGGATATTCTACAGTTCTTTGCTAAACAATATGGGCTGGTCGTGGAGAGAGACTTGACTATATCATATCTGGAGCCTGGACTGCAGATTGTGAGACAGGTGGAGACACAGAGAGAGTTTGTAATAAACAATGGTTCTTATCTTCCTGGAATTTTGTCTGTTTGTCCTCTGGTCAGTCTGCGATTGCCGGGTTACAGATATTGGGAGTCTTCCGTTTTGACCAAGCCACCCAGGGATGCCAAATGTTAGGGTGATTAGGGTGGTCTTCAAGTCAGACCATCAAGTATCTTGGATGGTTGCCAAATGTTGTAGATGCTCGAGCAAGGTGATGGACAATAGACACAGACAAGAGTATCTGAATCAAAATGCCATAAAGTTTATTCCAGAGTCGGCTGTTATATACAATTCAGAATAGGCGTACATATTATTTCATCTCTATGCTATGCGCATGTCAAGACTTGTTATTCAAAGTAAGCGGAATTGTTTATTACAGTGAAATATCCTAAAATACATATGTCAGCTGTCTATTACAAATAAGATCATTTATTATCCATCAGATGATTTTCCATTAAAGGTAACAGGTGTTTAATTATGTAAGGTCCAAATATCCATATAATTAGTCCTATCTCAATAAGGTTTACAACCCGTTATCTGTATAAGCCTGGAATCCCCACACATACATTACTTATATTAAGTCAACACTGCCCTGGGCGCAGTCTTGTAATGTCAGCAACAAGAATTACAAAGGTTAGAATGACACAAGCTAATATGAAATGTTAGAATTTTGTTATACATCAATGAGAAGCCCTGAGGGTCCCTGAATTCCCCTATCACCTCCTTTGTACTTGCTCTAGTTCCATTATATCCTTCCTGATCACCAGTGCCAAAAACTGTACACAGGAATGCATGTGCATTCTAACCAGGGATTTGTACAGAGGCAGTATAATGCTCTCATCATGTGTACCAAACCTATTTTAATGCACCCTATGATCCTGTTTGCCTTGGCAGCCGTTGCCTGGCATTGGCTACTCCAGGTAAGTTTATCATTAACTAGGATCCCCACTGTGCACTGTGCAATGTGCACAAAAACAGTGTGGTCTCCTGACGGTTCAGATCAGTAGCAATGAGCTAAAAACAGTGTGCTCTGTCAGTGGTGTTTCCAACATCGTCCCCACAAGTAACATCACTTGCGGGGATGGCACGGGTCTTTGCATGCCAGGTATTCGTCTTACAACGTGCACTGACAGAGCGCTTGACCCCCATTATCGCAATGTGCGGTCATTCAGTGACGGAGCCTTGGACGTGGGCTGCAGCGTCTGAGGCTCCGTCACCGCTAGCACAGATGAATCATCTGCGCTAGCGGGTATAGCATAAAGCCATCGTGTTATGCTATACCATTAACGCAGCTCATCAACGCTATGCGTTGAACGGGCTGCTTAAATGCAATGTGAACCTAGCCTAAATCAGGGCCTAAATTTTTCACTTCCTTGAAAGCGAATATATATCATATAAATTGATTCATCCATTCATTAATTTATGATGCTTTCAATGTAGTTTTAACCTCACCTTTATATGTCATAATGATTTGTTTTCCTGTCATTTTTAGGAAGTTTACGTGGGAAAAGAAACTTTATGCACTATTGATGGTCTCCATTTCAACAGCACCTACAACGCAAGAGTCAAAGCATTTAATTCAACAGGCCTTGGGCCTTATAGCAAAACTGTAGTTCTCCAGACATCTGATGGTTTGTACAGAATATGATTTTCACATTTGAATTTTTACTCTTGAAGTTATATGTGAATATCTATATAAGATGGATTTAAAGGAAGTCTGTCTGCCCAAACTAACAGTATAAACTGAGAACAACAACTGAGCATTGTAGGGTCAATGCCCTCATAAAAAATCACATCTATAAGATCCAATTCATCAACGTGTTTTTGCCAGGTTGCCCAAAAATATTACAAGTTTTGGTGTTTTCAAGCTAGTTTTACATAACTCTGCCAAAATGTGCAGAGCTGAGGTGGGACGGGTGGGTGGAATTGGCCATGCATCTACAGCTTGTCTAATTCATGACCAGCTGTGCCATATCTTATGCCAGAAATCTTACTCCAGTCCTGATTCTGTTCTGCAGAAGTTTAATTAGATATGCTAATTAGGCTGCCTGGTGCCTTTTTTGTGTTTCCAAAAGACTCAGTACACTGTTGCGCCCACTGGTTTTACAAGACTCTTTCACTGGTGATTGACAGCACAAGCTTGCCTAAGCTTTCAATACAGACAGCGTTCTCTCCAGGCAAGTCAGAATTGTCAATGACCAGTGAAGGAAGAGGGGACAAGCAAATGGATGAAATGGTGCACTGAACCACTTGACTGCAGCAAGGGTGCACTAAACCACTTGGCCACAGCAAGGGTGTAGTGAACCACATGGCCAACAGCAAGGGTGCACTAAACCACTTGGCCGCAGCAACGGTGCACTGAACCACTTGGCCGCAGCAAGGGTGCACTAAACCACTTAGCCACAGCAAGGGTGCACTGAATCATTTGGCCACAGCAAGGGTGCACTCAACCACTTGGCCGCAGCAAGGGTGCATTGAACCACTTGGCTGCAGCAAGAGTGCACTAAACCACTTAACCACAGCAAGGGTGAACTGAATCACTTGGCCACAATAATGGTGCGCTAAACCACTTGGCTGCAGCGAGGGTGCACTGATCCACTTGTCCGCAGTAAGGGTGCACTGAACCACTTGGCCATAATAAGGGTGCACTAAACCACTTAGCCACAGCAATGGTGCACTGAATCACTTAGCCGCAGCAAGGGTGCACTGAACCACTTGGCCGTAATAAGGGTGCACTAAACCACTTAGCCACAGCAAGGGTGCACTGAATCACTTGGCCGCAGCAAGGGTGCACTGAACGACTTGGCCACAGCAAGAGTGCACTAAACCACTTGGCCACAGCAAGGGTGCACTGAACCACTTGGCCACAGCAAGGGTGCACTAAACCACTTGGCCGCAGCAAGGGTGCACTAAACCACTTGGCCGCAGCAAGGGTGTGGGTCGCCCTCCCAGGGCTGTGGGGTACTCGGTACCGGGCCGGTATCAGCGGGATGTGTCACAGCAGCGGTGACCCGGACCGTGGCCTTGGGCGCTCAAGTAATGGGGGAGATTGAATGGTGGAATGTAGTTAGATGAATAGTTCATGACGCCACCTGTGGTGTTCGGCAAGGGAGGTGTTAAGCCGATGCTGCATGCAGATCAGCTGGGATTGATGGTATGGTGCAGCAAAGATGTAAAAGCTCCCCACAGGTGAAGCTATAGTACCAGGGCAGTGTAGATGTGGTTGGCAAAGGGATGTAGCAGTGCCGGAAAGGTAGGAAGCAGACAAGACACAGCGGGGTGCAATTTCTGTACCTTTACTTGATAACTGCAGTCCAGGGTCCTGATTACAGATGGTATTGGAGCAGGCTAGCCTGGAAGCAATTCAGGGATTATCTCTCAGCAGATGGGCTGTGCAGTCTCCTTACTAGCGCTTATTCGAATGAAGTACTCCCAGTACTGAGTTACACTGGAGTTCCTCCTGTCAGATGTTCTCAAGAACCTCACTTGCACGGCAGACAGCTAAAACCTATCTCGGGGACTCCTCTCCTGAGTCCCGGCTCACTATCCAAGCTGCTGTTGTGCCCTCAAGTCTTAGGTGGGACTACGGCATTTACAGCCTCCTACTCCTCTGTTGTCTGTTGCAGGACCGTTAGTATCCGTACAACCATGGAGACCAGGCTCCAGTTCATGCGCTCTCACGGGAGATGAGCTCTTCCTCTCAGCTCTATCTCAGCGCTCCTTCCACATGTCTGCACACTTCACCCTCCGCAGACTCACTACTACTCCTTCCTCTTGGCCCTCAGAGAGCACTCCTCCCCTTAATTCCGGTTCAGAGTCCCCCCTGCTGGCCTGGAGTGGAACTGTGTTGCATGCATAGATTGACTGCGAGAGAGACCCATCATTGCCTCCAAGCCTGGCATTACCCTCCCCTGGAGGAAGGCAAAGCCACTGTGGCGACCATACTCCTGGGGGCACCACATTCCCCCTAGTGCAAGTCAGCACTCCTGGGCTGAACAAAAACATGACACATATAAACAGTTAGACAATAATAATTGTACAAGAGTTAAAAATGAAAAAGTTACAAAAACCAAGAGCTTCAAAAATGGTCCTATGATGATAAGTCCAAGCATCAATGTCCATGGTCCATTCCTGGGCAAATGGTGAACTATATACAGGAAAGTTTTTGACCACACAAGTCCTGTGGTATAATGTCCATAAAAACAAAACTGGCAGATCTAAAGGAAACTCTTACAGGTTACCTGTAGGCACAAAACTTGGAAAACAGTTACATATATACATATACAATTTCAACATTTACATTTACCTATATACGATATCTGATGGGTGGTATCCCTTGTGTAATGCAGGTAGACCTGCGTAATACTGGTGTAGTGGGTAATATATTGGCTACACTACTGGGGGTTCTGCATGGCACAGGGATCCTAGATTGTCTGCAAACTCTTAGACTCACCAGGGGCATAACAGGTTCACCACTGGCAAGGCGAGGGTTCTCTGGCTCCACTGCTGGTGTGGCATCTGCTACCTGATTTTCCTGATCCTCAGGATTTCCTTGAGTCACGTCTTCCTGTGCTACCAATTGGGGAAATGTCAACACCGGCACCACTAGAGCATCATTTACTTTAGTCCAATTCGCAGGGAATTCCCCAAGTATTGTGCTGACCTTCTCTTCTTCCTCTATGGGTTGGATGTTATCTGGTTCTTCCACTCTTTCCTTCAGCAGGTCAGGACATAATTTCAGGTGATCTCTCGATATTGCTGCTGAGGTCTTTGCTAATAAGGCATACCTTGGTATTATCAAAGCTTGAGGGCAGGATGGTATAAGGTTCAGCTTCCCATTGATCATCCAATTTGTGCAATCTTCTCTTCCTTTTTAAGGCTTGTTCTCCCGGCGACAAAGGAACGGCAGGTGCATTCTGATTATAAAGCTTTTCCTGCTTTTGTCTTGCCTGGGCTAGACTCTTTTCCACGCATTCTTGAACTCTTCTGTACTGTTGTTGTCTTTCTGAATCCCAGTCAGCATCTGGTGACGTTACTTCGGGCGTAAGGACTCCCATGTCCAAATCAATAGGCAGTTTACCAGGTCTTGCTCTCATTAAGTAGGCTGGGGTACAGTTGGTGGAGTTCACTGGAATATGGTTGTAGAGGTCCACCAGATCTGGCAACTTCTCTGGCCACAGATTCCTCTCCTCCAAGGGCAAAGTCTTCAGTAGATCAATCACTACCTGGTTCATCTTCTCACACATGCCATTGGTCTGTGGGTGGTACGGTGTTGTCCGGATCTTCTTACAACCATACAAGTTACAGAATTCCTGGAACACTTCTGCCTCGAAAGCTGGACCTTGATCTGTAAGCACTCTTTCAGGATATCCATGTGGTCTACAGAAGTGCTTTTGGAATGCTCTGGCTGCTGTCCTGGCTGTCTGATCTTTGACAGGCACAACTACCAGGAATCTTGAGTAGTGGTCCACAATGGTAAGAGCATAGATGTAGCCGGACCGGCTTGGAATCAGCTTCACATGGTCCAGTGCTACCAACTCAAGGGGCTGTTTGGTGATGATTGGCTGTAGAGGAGCTCTCTGGCTGTTTCGATCCTCCCTGCGCAGGTTACATTGTCCACACTCCCGGCACCACCTCTCAATGGCTTTCCTCATACCAGCCCAGTAGAACCTCTCCCGGAGCAATGCTTGCAACTTCTTCCATCCAAAGTGTTCCGCTCCATTGTGATATGCCTCTAGGACCATTGATGCCTCGCTCTTTGGGACTACCACCTGCCAGACCAGCTCATGAGTACGGGCATTGATACTCCTCCGACACAGTTTTCCTTCATAGATGAACAGCCGGCCTCTCTCCTTCCACAACTGCTGGGTTTCTTCAGGAGCATCCGACTCTTGGCGTGAGTCAGCTTGTGACAGTAGCTCCTTCACCAGGCGGACTGCAGGGTCACTATCTTGTGTTTCTGCACAGTCATGATGGGGCATTGGATTCAGGGTGACCTCCTTCAAGCCAGACCGTCTGTTTCTCACTCCTTGAGCACGCTGGGCCGCAAGTGGCCGATGGAAGGGAGGTAACTCTATTTCTTCAAGAGCCTCAGGGTCTCCTCCTGCATCTGGTAGGTTAGGCATTCTGGACAGCGCATGAGCATTGGCATTCTTGTGCCCTGCCCGGTACTTGATGGTAAACTCATAGTTAGATAGCCGAGCCATCCATCGCTGTTCCAGTGCACCTAGTTTTGCAGTGTCCAAGTGCGTCAACGGATTTGTTGTCCGTGAAGATAGTGAACTTGGCGGAGGCTAGGTAATGTTTGAACCTTTCGGTGACAGCCCAGACTATGGCAAGGAACTCCAGCTTGAAAGAACTGTAGTTGTCAGGGTTCCTTTCAGTGGGGCGCAGCTTCCTGCTGGCATAGGAGATCACTCTTTCTTTCCCATTCTGTACCTGCAACAGTACTGCTCCTAGTCCCACGTTGCTGGCATTAGTGTACAGCACAAAGGGTTTGTCATAATCTTGGTAGGCCAGAACTTCATCTCCTGTGAGAGCCATCTTCAATGAAGGACCTTTCCAACTCTTCAGTCCATTCAAAGGTGGAATTTTTCTGTTTGGTCTTCTTGTACTGCCCCACCAGAAGATTTTGCACAGGGGTGGCTATTTCAGTAAAGCCTTTGATGAATCTTCGGTACTAGCCTACCAGTCCAAGGAATTGGCGTACTTCATGAAGGTTGCTGGGCTTCGGCCAGTCCCGGATGACTGTGACCTTATCAGGATCTGGTGCCACACCTTCTGCACTGACCACATGACCGAGGTACTGCACCTTGGGCTTCAGGAGGTGGCACTTGGAGGGCTTCACCTTCAGGCCAAAATTGGACAAAGCTTCAAACACTTCAGCCAGGTGTTCCAGATGATCTTCATAGGTTTTGGAGAAAACAATGACATCATCCAGGTACAACAGGACCATCTCAAAGTTCATGTGTCCCAGGCAGCAATCCATCAGCCATTGAAATGTTCCTGGGGCTATGCAGAGCCCGAATGGCATATAATTGAACTCACAGAGACCCATTGGAGTGGTAAATTCTGTTTTCTCCTTGTCTGCCTCTGCCACAGGAACCTGCCAATACCCACTAGTGAGATCTAAGGTGGAAAAGTAGTTAGCAGTTTTAAGTGCAGCTAATGATTCCTCAATTCTAGATAGTGGGTAGGCGTCTTTATGTGTAATGCTGTTAATTTTCCTGTAATCAACACACATTCTCATGGTACCATCCTTTTTCTTTACAAAAACTATGGGAGCTGCCCATGGGCTACAACTCTCTGATAACGCCTGCTTCCTTCATCTCCCTCAACATACTCTTAGCACATTGGTATTGTGTTGGGGGTATAGGTCGGTACCTCTCCTTTATGGGTGGATGGTCTCCAGTGGGGATATGATGTTGAACCCCTTTTGCCTGCCCAAAATCTAGTGGCTGTTTGCTGAATACCCGCTCATACTCTTGTGTCACTCTGTAAACCCCATTTTTCTGGTAGGAGGGCGTAGAGTCAGTTCCCACCTGCAGTTGCTGGCACCACTCCTCCATCTGCTTCACAGAGCCATTGTCCCCCACCTGATCAGATGAGACAAAGGGCTCTGCTGCCTACAAAGAGTTGTTATTGACAGTGAGCAGCTTAGCAACTGTGGTGTACCGACGTATCGTGGCCTCCTCCTCCCCACAATTCAAAAGGCGTACAGGTACTCTCCCCTTTCGTATGTCAACCACCCCTCTGGCTGTCAGGACAGTGGGCCTGCTATCGGAGTATACTGGTTCTACCAATGCCTGGCAATCTCTCCCTCTAAGACCTATAGCTGCCCGACACCAAACCAACATTTCACATCTGGGGGGTATTGCAATGGGGAAGGGAACACTCACTCTGACACTGCCAATTTCTCCACCAGAGAGTTCTACCTGTTGTATTTGCATCAGGGCTCTGATCTCCTTCTGCAGGACTTGTTGTTCACTGGAACCAGCAGTCTCAGCCACCTGTTGCAACAAGACAATAACGTCGGACAGACAGTTTTCAATTACATTTGTACCAAGAGTCATCATGGGATTACATTCACGTCAATCAATATCAACAACTATCAGACCTTGAGATTTTAGCTCTACCCGACCCACTTTAACAGTAATTTTTTTACATCCTATCTGCGGCAAAGACTGACCATTACTGGCAACTACTGTCAGTTCATCTGTTGGGCCACGGGTAAGTTCTGAATCAGCCCAATACCTCTTGAAAAGAATGTATGGCATAGTGGTCACCTGGGAGCCAGTGTCCAGCAAAGTGTTCATGGGGATGCCGTCAATCACCACAGGAAGGATAGGTCTCCCTCCCACATACTTGGCTCGCCAGTTCCTTGGGCCTTGTGGTCCTACTCCTGGGGGTTGGCCCTCTGCCCCAGGGGTTGCTCGTTTAAAGGACAAAACTTTGCAAGATGACCGGCCTTGTAGCAGCGACGACAGATGGGACGTCCGTCCTGGTCATAGCAATCGTTGTTCCTCCCTCGAAGTGGCGGGGCTCTCCTCCTCCGGAGCCACGGGACATCCTCTGGACTGGAGGCAAGCTGGATCTTTTCCTTGGAGGACACCTGCAGGGACTGCACGGTTTTGGTAAGTGCAGCCATCCCTTTGGTCAACTCCTGGACCTGATGATGCAGTCCATCAGTTGGATCTTTATCCAGAGTCTGTGCATCAGCCTCTACAGGGATGGAAGGAAAAGATGTTGCTTCCTGATGGTAGGTGACCGCTGGGCGCCTAGGGGGCGCTCGGCGGCTGTCCATTGATTCCTGCAGTACCCGAATAGCCCTGTCCTTAAAATCAGCAAAGTCCAGATCAGGGTTTTGCAGGGTTATGATACGCAACTGTCCTCTGTGGGTACTGAGTAGGAGTCCTTCAATGAACTGCTCTTTTAACAGCTTATCCTCCTCCTTCACACTGTCAGGATCAACTTGCTTAACTGCTCGCAGGGCCTCCTGCAGGTTGAGAGCATAGTCCCTTATACTGTCCTGCGCCTTCTGTTTACAGCCAAAGAACCTCATCTTGATTTCAGCTGCAGTGCCGGTGTCAAAGGTGCTTCTCAGCTTGGCCAGGATCTTTGCAACAGTCTCTTTATCAGTGTCCTGCCAGGCTTTCACTTCTCTCTGCGCTGCACCCGTTAGCTGTCCAATCAGAATATTCACTTTCTGGCTCTCAGTCAGAGGATATACTTTGAACAAACTGCACAGTCTCTCTTTAAATTCACTTAGGGTATGTGACTCACCCGAGTACTGCGGTAGCCAGGCCGCTCCCGGTATGTAGGGCATAGACAGCGGCATTATGGGGACCACTGCGGTGGCCGCTCCTCCTTGCGGCGCTGTGGGGTTGGCAACGGCGTCCGCCGCTGCATCGCCGTGTGGCGCGGACATTCTCTTCCCCCCCTAGTTAACGTTAGCCATGGCCGGGGGTTGTGTGAGCTCACCGGTGACCGCTTCGCAGGCCCGATGCTCCGGGCTGTAGGCCTCAGCTCCTCCTCTTCTTGTGCGCTGTCCTCTCTTCCCGCATGGCACTTCACTTCTTCGCACTCTGTGGCAGGCTCCGCCCATGAAGGCCTGCCCCTTCTTCTTCCCGCGCGCGCCAAACAGCGCGGCAATGGCGGCAATTGGCGCCAATTTTTACACAGTCTTTTACACAAACACAGTCTATGGCACACAGTACCTGGGGGGTACCGGGCTCTGATATCCTGTTCGTGACGCCAAGTTGGGTCGCTCTCCCAGGGCTGTGGGGTACTTGGTACCGGGACGGTATCAGCGGGATGTGTCACAGCAGCGGTGACCCGGACCGTGGCCCTGGGCACCCAAGTAATGGGGGAGATGTGAATGGTGGAATGTAGTTAGATGAATAGTTTGTGACTCCACCTGTGGTGTTCTGCAAGGGAGGTGTTAAGCGGACGCTGCATGCAGATCCGCTGGGATTGATGGTATGGTGCAGCAAAGATGTTAAAGCTCCCCACAGGTGAAGCTATAGTCCCAGGGCAGTGTACATGTGGTTGGCAAAGGGATGTAGCAGTGCTGGAAAGGTAGGAAGCAGACAAGACACAGCGGGGTGCAATTTCTGTACCTTTACTTGATAACTGCAGTCCAGGGTCCTGATTACAGATGGTAATGGAGCAGGCTAGCCTGGAAGCAATTCAGGGATTCTCTCTCAGCAGATGGGCTGTGCAGTCTCCTTACTAGCGCTTATTCGAATGAAGTACACCCAGTACTGAGTTACACTGGAGTTCCTCCTGTCAGATGTTCTCAAGAACCTCACTTGCACGGCAGACAGCTGTAGCCTATCTCGGGGACTCCTCTCTCCTGAGTCCTGGCTCACTATCCAAGCTGCTGTTGTGCCTTCAAGTCTTAGATGGGAGTAGGGCATTTACAGCCTCCTACTCCTCTGTTGTCTGTTGCAGGACCGTTAGTATCCGTACAACCATGGAGACCAGGCTCCAGTTCATGCGCTCTCACGGGAGATGAGCTCTTCCTCTCAGCTCTATCTCAGCGCTCCTTCCACATGTCTGCACACTTCACCCTCCGCAGACTCACTACTACTCCTTCCTCTTGGCCCTCAGAGAGCACTCCTCCCCTTAATTCCGGTTCAGAGTCCCCCCTGCTGGCCTGGAGTGGAACTGTGTTGCATGCATAGATTCACTGCGAGAGAGACCCATCATTGCCTCAAAGCCTGGCATTACCCTTGCCTGGAGGAAGGCAAAGCCACTGTGGAGACCATACTCCTGGGGGCGCCACAGGTGCACTAAACCACTTGGCAGCAGCAAGGGTGCACTGAACCACTTGGCCGCAGCAAGGGTGCATTGAACCACTTCACCACAGCAAGGGTGCACTAAACCACTTGGCCACAGCAAGGGTGCACTGAACCACTTGGCCACAGCAAGAATGCACTAAACCACTTGTCCACAACAAGGATGCACTAAACCACTTGGCCGCAGCAAGGGTGCACTAAACCACTAGGCCGCAGCAAGGGTGCACTGAACCACTTGGCTGCAGAAAGGATGCACTAAGCCACTTGGCCGCAGCAAGAGTGCACTGAACCACTTGGCCGCAGCAAGGGTGCACTGAACCACTTGGCCGCAGCAAGGGTGCACTGAACCACTTGGCCGCAACAAGGGTGCACTAAACCACTTGGCTGCAGCAAGGGTGCACTAAACCCCTTGGCCGCAGCAAGTGTGCACTGAACCACTTGGCTGCAGCAAGGGTGCACTGAACCACTTGGCTGCAGTAAGTGTGCACGGAACCACTTGGCCGCAGCAAGGGTGCACTAAACCACTTGGCCGCAGCAAGGGTGCACTGAACCACGTGGCCGCAGCAAGGGTGCATTGAACCATTTCACCAGAGCAAGGGTGCACTAAACCACTTGGCCACAGCAAGGGTGCACTGAACCACTTGGCCACAGCAAGGGTACACTGAACCACTTGGCCACAGCAAGAATGCACTAAACCACTTGGCCACACCAAGGATGCACTAAACCACTTGGCTGCAGCAAGGGTGCACTAAACCACTAGGCCGCAGCAAGGGTGCACTGAACCACTTGGCTGCAGAAATGATG
Organism: Dendrobates tinctorius; assembly: GCF_039654945.1. Taxonomy (NCBI): domain Eukaryota; kingdom Metazoa; phylum Chordata; class Amphibia; order Anura; family Dendrobatidae; genus Dendrobates; species Dendrobates tinctorius. The sequence goes on along the minus strand of NW_027361848.1, from coordinate 11,084,419 downwards.
CACTAAGCCACTTGGCCACAGCAAGGGTGCACTGAACCACTTGGCCGCAGCAAGGGTGCACTGAACCACTTGGCCGCAGCAAGGGTGCACTGAACCACTTGGCCGCAACAAGGGTGCACTAAACCACTTGGCTGCAGCAAGGGTGCACTAAACCACTTGGCCGCAGCAAGTGTGCACTGAACCACTTGGCTGCAGCAAGGATGCACTGAACCACTTGGCTGCAGCAAGTGTGCACGGAACCACTTGGCCGCAGCAAGGGTGCACTGATCCACTTGGCCGCAGCAAGGGTGCACTGAACCACTTGGCTGCAGCAAGGGTGCACTAAACCACTTGGCCGCAACAAGAGTGCACTGAACCACTTGGCTGCAGCAAGGGTGCAATGAACCACTTGGCTGCAGCAAGGGTGCACTAAACCACTTAGCCGCAGCAAGGGTGCACTAAACCACTTAGCCGCAGCAAGGGTGCACTAAACCACTTAGCCTCAGCAAGGGTGCACTAAGCAGTGTAATTACCATGTATGATTAAACTTCAGTTGATGCAAAATGGAGTTGGCTGTTTCGAATAGTAAGGGTATTTTTTGTTGTTTTTTTTTGTAGGTGTTAAATTCCCTACAATGCTATGTCCTTAATTTACATTGTCAGTTTGGGTTTGCAGGCTACTTTTAACCCTTTCCCTGCCAAGAACATATCTCGTCCTTCCTGGCAGGGTGGTTACTCAGTAAAGAGGTGTGAAATTCGTTCTGGCTATTAATCTTTATATCTTCTCCATATCTCAGCATGGATTGCAGCTACAGAACGAATCAAAGATCATTCTTAAAGAGAGTCTCAACTTTAAAGTGTAATTATCATTTCATTTAGTTTCCATAAATCAATAATACACATGAAAAAAGAAAATTTGTAATGCATCTTATTAGAGAAATCTGCTTCTTTCTCCTTTTGGACTAATCATTCATTCTCATAATTCTAAATTAAAAGGTTAATCTGTATTCATTGAAGACAGATTTCTCATTACTGTGATAGGAGATGATAATTGGTACTCATAAAGTTCTTCTGGAGACCTGTAACTGTTGTTTCGGGAGAACTTGCAGCGCTCCATCCATAGATTTTTAAAGGCACCATCTGCATTTTTTATCTAAATAAAACGAAAATATGTTTTCCCAGAATACAGATTTTACTTTTTATCCATGAATTGAGAAATAAATATCAATCCAGGATTTGAAAGAAGCACATTTCTTTGACAAGATATACAGTGCCTTGAAAAAGTACTTTTCTACAATTTTTAATGTTACACTCGTAAACGTAAATGTTTTTTATTGGTATTTTATTTGATAAACCAACACAAAGTAGCAAGTATTCATGAAGTGAAAATGAAATGATACTGTATGTAGTTTGCTAATTATTTTAAAAATATAAGTCTGAAAATTGTGACATGCATTTGAATTCAGCCCCCTTGTTTCAATATCACCTTTTGCTGCAAATACTGCTGCCAGTATTTTGGGGTCTCTACCAGTTTTACAAATCTAGAGGGTCAAATTTTTCCCTATTTTTCTTTGTAAACTAGCTATAGGTCAGAGAGATTAGATGGAGAGCATCTATGATCAACAATTTTCAAGTATTTTCTCAATGAGACTTTGACTGAACTGGACTTTGTCTGGGCCATGCAAACACATGAATATACTTCAATGTAAACAATTCCATTGTAGCTCTGGCAGTATGTCTTTTGCATCCTCTAACAGGTATTCCCCTAGTATTGCCCTGTATTTAGCTCCATCCATCTTTCCATCAACTCTGACCAGCTTCCCTGTCCCTGCTGAAGAAAAGCAACCCCATAGCATGATGCTGCCAGCACCGTTTTTGACGGTGGGAATGGAATTTTCCGAGTGATGTTCAGAGTTAGTTTACCACCACACATAGCGTTTTGCATTTAGCCCCAAAAGCTCTACTTTGGTCCCATTTGCCCAGAGCACCTTCTTCCACATGGTAGCTGTGTCCCCTACATGACTTTTTGCAAACTGCAAAATGGACTTCTTATGAATTGCTTTCAAAAATGGCTTTCTTCTTGCCACTCTTCATTAAAGGCCAGATATGTGGAGCATACGACTGATAGTCTAATTAGTGTTCTTCCTGCTTGGGGTGTGAGTTTAGATGGACAGCCATGTCTTGGTAGGTTTTCAATTTTGCCTCACTGTTTCCATTTTAGATTGATGAATTGAACAGTGCTCCGTGAGATGTTCAGAGCTTGGACTATTTTTTTTATAAGTTATCCCAGATATACTCTTCTCCACAACTTTATCTCTGACCTTTCTGGTGGGTTCCTTGGTTTTGATGATGTTGTTTGATTTTTTTTATAACCTAACTGTACGACTCTCGCATGTCAATACCTGGCACTGCCGCCAGCACTCGGATCGGAGCGTTCAGCTTCATGTATTTCTATACAGCTGAGTGCTCTGATCCGAATGTTGGCTGCAGTTCCGGGTATTGACATAAAAAAATATTCAGGATTGAGAGTCCTCAGTAGTTGATACCTTTTAATGGCTAACTGAAAAGATGGTAACACATTGCAAGCTTTCGAGACTACTCAGGTCTCTTCATCAGGCTAGACTAATACAAAATCTGAAGTCACATATTTATGCACAATACAGCCTAGAAAAAATGCAATAGATAAGACAAGAGACGTGAAGCAGAACTATCAATATGGGAGAGGGAGAAACATAAATATAAACATTGGACCAGTTCATAGATAAGGAGTCTGGATGTTTTATGGTCCTCTGATTGGGGTCTAGTTCTGTGTTGTGATGCCCCCACACGGTTTTAAAAGGAAATTCCTTAATTGATGTAAAAAGACATAAATCCATGCGACACATTCATTCCAGCACTGAGAGTGTCAAAGTTCGTCATAAATTTGTACTCCCAAACTCGTCTTTCTCTCTGAGAATTGAAGTTACCTTTCAATACCAGTAATTTCATATCCACGCTGCTGTGATCAGGGATACAGAAATGTTTTGCCACAGGTAGATCCATTCTTTTTCTCTTATTGTGTGACGATGAGCATTCATCCTTGTTCTAAGCTTTTGCCCTGTCTCCCCCACATACAGACCCCCAGTTGGACATTTAGTACAAATAATTAAGTACACCACATTAGATGTAATGCAGGTGAAAGTACCTGGGATCTTGTAGTCCTGATGTGAGTTGGGGATCTTTATCTTGTCCGTGGTCATTATAAATGGACATGGGTATTGACATGTGAGTTTCGTCCGAGTTTCTCGCAAGCCTGACCCTGGCCGTACTCTTAAGACCCCGTCACACACAGCAAGATCGCTAGCGAGATTGCTGATTTTGTGATGCATCAGTGATCTCACTGTGTGTGACATGCATCAGCAACCGGCCCCCCCGCGGGTATCGCTGATCGTGCAGGAATGTCCTGGGCCATTTTTTGATCGCTGGTCTCCCGCTCGCCAGCGTGGATAGCTGCGTGTGGCAGCGGGAGACCATCGATCAGCAAGCTCCCATCGCTGCAAGCAGACGCTGGGAGCTGGTATCCAAGGTAAATATTGGGTAACTTGGGTAACGTAAAGTACATTTAAGTTTGTAGGTGTAACGTGGACAAATTTGATTAAATTCACAATATATTGATACTTTTTCAAGGCACTGTATTACAAAGTTGGTTATGTCCATTGTGTTCTATTGTTGTATTAATATAAAAATTAAAATGACGGTTACTTTTTAAAACAGGGGTGGGGAGCCTCCGGCCCGCGGGCTGCAGTGACTTTTCATGCAGCCCGCTGGCAGGTCCCCAGAGTCCCCAATTCTCGGGTGGCAGCCGTATCCTGTCAGCTGCCGGCCCTTTAACCCTCAAGTGCACAGCATGCAGCGTTCATTACAGAACGATGCCTGAGCTGCACATTAATGATGACGTCGTCTGAGTGGGCGGGTTTAGTGTTGGCGTGGTCGGGGTTAGCACACAATGCTCTCCCGCCCTCCTGTCCCAGAAGAGAAGCTGCTGCCAGAGAGTCCAGAGCAATCGCTGTGCCTGACGGCAGCTCTGCAGCTCTTTGCCTCCCCAGGGAATTTCTGTGCCTCCTCAGGGATCTCTGTGCCGGCAGCTCTGTGCTTTTCTACTGGTGATATGTGTCCCTCAGCTATGTGCCCCCTGTGAGCTTTGTTCCCCCCCAGCTTTGCAGCTATATGCCACCGATGATCTCTTTGCCCCCCAGCTATGTTTCCCCATGTGATCTGTGCCCCCCAGCTATATGCCCCGTGATCTGTGCCCTCCAGCTATGTGCCCCCTGTGATCTGTGCCACCCCAGCTATATGCCCCCTGTGATCTCTGTGCCCTCCAGCTCTGTGCCCCCCTGTGATCTATGTGCCCCCCAGCTGTTTCACCATGTGATAGTCTATGCCCCTGTGATCTATGCCCCCCTGTGATCTCTGTGCCCCACCCCTGTGATCTTCGTGTCACCCCTCTGTGATCTTTGTCCCCCTGGTGATCTATGTGCCTCCTCGGCGATCCCTGTCCCGCCAATACTGTATATACCCCTTCCCCCAGTGCTGTATTTCCCCCCCACAGCTGTATGTGCTCCCAAGTGATGTGTAATTCCCCAGTGCTGCATTTACCCCAAAAGTGCTGTATATCCCCCCGAGTACTGTATATCACCCAGTGCTGTATATCCTACCACCTGTGATACATATATAGCCCCGAGTGTTGTATATAGTTCCCAGTGATGTATGTGACCCTAGTGCTGTCTGTGCTTCCTAGTGATTTATATAGCCCCTCAGTGATGTCTATTTCCCCCAGCCTCCCCAGTGATGAATACACTACCGTTCAAAAGATTCGAGTCACCCAGACAATTTTGTGTTTTCCATGAAAACTCATACTTTTATTAATCAAATGAGTTGCCAAATGAATTTAAAATCTAGTCCAGACATTGACAAGGTTCGAAAAAAGATTTTTATTTGAAATAATAATTTTCTCCTTCAAACTTTGCTTTCGTCAAAGAATGCTCCCTTTGCAGCAATTACAGCTTTGCAGACCTTTGGCATTCTAGCAGTTAATTTGCTGAGGTAATCTGGAGAAATTTCACCCCATGCTTCCAGAAGCCCAGAAGCCCCTGATGGCTTGATGGATCCTTTTTTGCGTACCATACGGTCAAGCTGCTCCCACAACCACTCAACAGCTCAATGGGGTTGAGATCTGGTGACTGCGCTGGCCACTCCATTACAGATAGAATACCAGCTGTCTGCTTCTTCCCTAAATAGTTCTTGCATAATTTGAGGTGTGCTTTTGGGTCATTGTCCCGTTATAGGATGAAATTGGCTCCAATCAAGCGCTGTCCACAGGGTATGGCATGGCATTGCAAAATAGAGTGATAGCCTTCCTTATTCAAAATCCCTTTTACCTTGTACAAATCTCCCACTTTACCAGCACCAAAGCAACCCCAGACCAACACATTACCTCCACCATACTTGACAGATGGCGTCAGGCACTCTTCCAGCCTCTTTTCAGTTGTTTGCGTCTCACAAATGTTCTTCTGTGTGATCCAAACACCTCAAACTTGGATTCGTCTGTCCATAACACTTTTTTCCAATCTTCCTCTGTCCAATGTCTGTGTTCTTTTGCCCATATTAATCTTTTCCTTTTATTAGCCAGTCTCAGATATGGCTTTTTGTTTGCCACTGTGCCCTGAAGGCCAGAATCCCAGAGTCACCTCTTCTCTGTAGACATTGCCACTGGCGTTTTGCGTGTACTATTTAATGAAGCTGCCGGTTGAGGACCTGTGAGGGTTCGATTTCTCAAACTACAGACTCTAATGTACTTGTCTTGTTGCTCAGTTGTGCAGCAGGGCCTCCCACTTCTCTTTCTACTCTGGTTAGAGCCTGTTGTGCTCTCCTCTGAAGGGAGTATGTTGTGAGTTCATTCTCCCCTTCACCTTTGATGTCTGATGAACTCCCTCTGCTGGTGAAGAGAGGTAGTGAAATTGATTGGGATGGGAAGAGCCTGTCATCTGAACAGGCGGAGTGTGATTGGACATCTGGAATTTCTGAGTGGCTATAAGGCAGCCGACGCCCTGCAGGGCTGCTGGTGATCCTTTCTGCTCTGAGCTCTTGCATCCAGCTTAGTTCCTGTCTACTAAAAGCTAAGTTTTTGCCCTGCTACTATTCCATGAGATTTTGTCTGGTTTCCTTAGTGTTTGTATTCAGCCAGTCTTGGTTGGGACTGGCTGAATTCCATTTTTGTCTCTGATCAGTTGATCTCTTTGCTCTGTTTTCAGAATATACCTGAGTGCTGATATAGTGATTTTGAAGTCTAGCGACTTCAGGGCCTTTTTTCCTATCAGACGGTTGGGACATTTGTGGTAGGGTTTTTGCGAATTGCAGCCAGCATCTTTTCTGTCCTGTCCTATCTAGTTAGTTGGGCCCCATCGTTTGCTCAGCCTGTCTTTCTGTCTTTGTTTGTGCTTTCATCTGTTTTTCACCGACAATACATGTTGGGGGCTGTCTATTGCTTTGGGGTCTGCTCTGGGGCAGTTTAGATTTCCCCTTTCCTTCTTTAGGCTTATGTAGTTCTCCGGCTGTGACGAGGGGTCTAGGGCACCGTAGGAACCCCCCATGGCTACTGTTAGTTGTGGTGTATAGGATCAGGGGTCTGCAATTCGATAGCTAACAACCTCTCCGGTTTTCTGGACTTAGCTTGTATTTTTGTTTTCTCCTCCTCCGGTGACTCATTCATAGCAGGAGTAGTACCCACCATTGTAGGAAATCTTCAGTTTCTTGGCAATTTCTCGCATGGAATAGCGTTCATTTCTAAGAATAAGAATAGACTGTCGAGTTTCACATGAAAGTTCCTTTTTTGTGGCCATTTTGAGAGTTTAATGGAACTAGCAAATGTAATGCCCCAGATTCTCAACTAGCTCAAAGGAAGGTCAGGTTTATAGCTTCTCTAATCAGCCAAACTGTTTTCAGCTGTGCTAACATACTTGCACAACAGTTTTCAAGGATATTCTAACCATCCATTAGCCTTCTTACACAGTTAGCAAACACAGAGTACCATAAGAACACTGGAGTGATGGTTGTTGGAAATGGGCCTTTATACACCTATGAAGATATTGCATTACAAACCAGACAGTTGCAGCTAGAATAGTCATTTACCACAAAAGCAATGTATAGAGTGTATTTCACAATCATTTAATGTTAGCTTCATTAGAAAAACTGTGCTTTTCTTTCAAAAATGAGGACATTTCTAAGTGACCCTAAACTTTTGAATGATAGTGTGTGTGTGTGTGTATATATATATATATATATATATATATATATATATACTACTTAAAAAAATAAAGGGAACACTTAAACATAGGATGTGGTATTTTAGTGTTCCCTTTATTTTTTGAGCAGTATATTATATATCTTTATATTGCATAGAGATATAGATAGAAGATTAACCGTTAATTCATTTTTCGGCTTATGTAAAATCATTACAGAAGCCTATCGGCTTCGATTAGGAGACATGGTTTACATGAAGTAAACCATTGCAGAACAGTTAGATTTATATATGTCAGTGACTAATACTGTTAGTAGTGTATGTGTGTAAAATTTGGGACTGTATGTATTTAATAAAAGAATGTATTCACGGAAATAAAATGCGTGGGCTCCCGTGAAATTTTCTGCGCCAGAGAGGGAAAGCCAGTGACTGAGGGCAAATATTAATAGCCTAGAGAGGGACCATGGTTATTGCCTCCCCCAGCTAAAAACATCTGCCCCCAGTCACCCTAGAAAAGGCAATTCTGGCACTTAGCCTCTCTCATCCCACTGCCCTCTAGCGGTGACATATGGGGTAATAACGGGTTAATGTCACCTTGCTATTGTAAGGTGACATTAAGCCCGGTTAATAATGGAGAGGTGTCAATAAGACACCTATTCATTAATAATCCAATAGTATGAAAGGGTTAAAAAAACAGACAGACATTAAGAATAAAGTATTTTAATGAAATAATTAAACACACTGGTTTTCCATCTTTATTAAACTCCCAATCCAAGCGAAGCCATCGTTCTCCTGTAAAAAAAAAAATATATAAAAAAGAATGTATGTGTGTGTATCCACCACGCCCACTCCACATATCCCCACCCAATCACTAAGCAACTTTCATTTCACCATAGCTGTTTAAAAGAAGCTGAGCTGTGATTGGTTGCTATGAGCAACAGTTTTCCCACTCCACGACAACACTTCAGCAGACACTGAGCGGGTGGGAGAAATTTAGCATCCCCGGGAACATAAGCTCCCAGCCTTTGTCTGCCCCCAGAAAGGAGCAGAGAGTACATGACAGAAATGAATCACCCCCCTCCAGTGCCCATATATCCATCACACATCCTTTATCCCATAATCCCATTGTCACATCTTCCCTCTTAAAGGGATCATTGGTATGGAAGTTAGGGCAAATCCTTCAGCTCTCTGATTCTGACCCCAGACTTCTATTAAAGGGATCATTGGTATGGAAGTCAGGGCAAATCCACTGTGCACTCTGGTTCTGACCCCAGGCCCCTCTTAAAGGGATCCCTGGTATGGAAGTGAGGGCGAATCCATTCACCGCTCTGGTTCTGACGCCAGACCTCTCTTAAAGGGATCCCGGTATCGAAGCGAGGGCAAATCCACTCTGCACTTTGGTGCTGACCCCAGGCCTGTCTTAAAGGGATCTCCAGTATGAAAGTTAGGGCAAATCCCTCAGCACTCTGTTTCTGACTTCAGGCTTCTAGTAAAGGGATCATTGGTATGGTAGTCAGGGTAAATCCACTCAGCGCTGTGGTTCTGACCCCAGGCATCTCTTAAAGGGATCCCCGGTATTGAATTTAGGAACTTTTGACTCAGCGCTCTGGTTCTGACCCCAGGCTGACGGGATGATGTGGCATATTAGGTGTAGTAGTCCTGTGGCTCTGACAGGATGATATGGGATATTAGTGGTAGTAGTCCGGTAGCTCTTGCTGATGGGATGATGAAGAATATAAGCGGTAGTAGTCCGGTGGCTTTGACAAGATGATGTGGGGTATTAGGGGTAGTAGTCCGGTGGCTCTGGCTGACGGGATGATGTGGGATATTAGTGGTAGTAGTCCAGTGGCTCTGACGGGATGATGTGGGATATTAGGGGTTGTAATCCAGTGGCTCTAGCTGATGGGATGATGTGGGATATTAGGGGTTGTGGTCCGGTGGCTTTGACGGGATGATGTGGGATATTAGGGGTAGTAATCCGGTGGCTCTGACTGGGTGATGTGGGATATTAGTGGTAGTTGTCTGGTGGCTCTGGCTGACGGGATGATGTGGAATATTAGGGGTAGTAGTCCAGTGGCTCTGGCTGACGGGATGATGTGGTATATGAGGTATAGTAGTTCGGTGGCTCTGGCTGACTGGATGATGTGGGATATTAGTGGTAGTAGTCCGGAGGCTCTGGCTGACGGGATGATGTGGGAAATTAGGGGTAGTATTTCCATGGCTCTGGCTGACGGGATGATGTGGGATATTAGTGGTAGTAGTCCTGTGGCTCTGGCTGATGGGATGATGTGGGAAATTAGGGGTAGTATTCCCATGGCTCTGGCTGATGGGATGATGTGGGATATTAGTGGTAGTAGTCCGGTGGCTCTGGCTGACGGGATGATGTAGTATATGAGGTATAGTAGTCCGGTGGCTCTGGCTGACGGGATGATGTGGGATATTAGTGGTAGTAGTCCGGAGGCTCTGGCTGACGGGATGATGTGGGAAATTAGGGGTAGTGTTCCCATGGCTCTGGCTGACGGGATGATGTGGGAAATTAGGGGTAGTGTTCCCATGGCTCTGGCTGACGGGATGATGTGGGAAATTAGGGGTAGTGTTCCCATGGCTATGGCTGACGGGATGATGTGGGAGATTAGGGGTAGTGTTCCCATGGCTCTGGCAGACGGGATGATGTGGGATATTAGTGGTAGTAGTCCGGTGGCTCTGACTGACAGAATGATGTGGCAAATTAGGGGTAGTATTCCCGTGGCTCTGGATGACGGAATGATGTGGGATATTAGGGGTAGTAGTCCAGTGGCTCTGTCGGGATGATGTGGGATATTAGGGGTAGTATTCCGGTGACTCTGATGGGATGATGTGGGATATTAGTGGTAGTAGTCCAGTGGCTCTGGCTGATGGCATGATGTGGGATATTAGGGGTAGTAGTCTGTTGGCTCTGACGGGATGATGTGGGATATTAGGGGTAGTAGTCCAGTGGCTCTGGCTGATGGGATGATGTGGGATATTAGGGGTAGTAGTCCAGTGGCTCTGGCTGATGGGATGATGTGGGATATTAGGGGTAGTAGTCCAGTGGCTCTGGCTGATGGGATGATGTGGGATATTAGGGGTAGTAGTTCATTGTCTCTGGTGACGGGATGATGTGGGATATTAGGGGTAGTAGTGTGGTGGCTCTGACGGGATGATGTGGGATATTAGGGGTAGTTGTCCGGTGGCACTGGCTGATAGGATGATGTGGGATATTAGGGGTAGTAGTCCGGTGGCTCTGATGGAATGATTTGGGATATTAGTGGTAGTAGTCCGGTGGCTCTGGCTGACGGGATGATGTGGGATATTAGGGATAGTAGTCTGGTGGCTCTGACGGGATGATGTGGGATATTAGAGGTAGTAGTCCAGTGGCTCTGGCTGATGGGATGATGTGGGATATTAGGGGTAGTAGTCCAGTGGCTCTGGCTGGTGGGATGATGTGGGATATTAGGGATAGTAGTCCATTGTCTCTGGTGATGGGATGATGTGGGATATTAGGGGTAGTAGTCTGGTGGCTCAGACGGGATGATGTGGGATATTAGTGGTAGTAGTCCGGTGGCTCTGGCTTATGGGATGATGTGGGATATTAGGGGTAGTAGTCTGGTGGCTCTGACGGGATGATGTGGGATATTAGGGGTAGTTGTCCAGTGGCTCTGGCTGACGGGATGATGTGGGATATTAGGGGTAGTAGTCTGGTGGCTCTGACGGGATGATGTGGGATATTAGTGGTAGTAGTCCAGTGGCTCTGGCTGATGGGATGATGTGGGATATTAGGGGTAGTAGTCTGGTGGCTCTGACGGGATGATGTGGGATATTAGGGATAGTTGTCCAGTGGCTCTGGCTGACGGGATGATGTGGGATATTAGGGGTAGTAGTCTGGTGGCTCTGATGGGATGATGTGGGATATTAGGGGTAGTAGTCCAGTGGCTCTGGCTGATAGGAAGATGTGGGATATTAGGGTTGTAGTCTGGTGGTTCTGACAGGATGATGTGGGATATTAGAGGTAGCAGTCCATTGGCTCTGGCTGACAGGTTGATGTGGGATATTAGGGGTAGTAATCCGGTGGCTCTGGCTGATGAAATGATGTGGGATATTAGCGGTAGTAGTCCAATGGCTCTGACGGGATGATATGGGATATTAGGGGTAGTAGCCCGGTGGCTCTGACTGACGGGATGATGTGGGATATTAGGGGTAGTAGTCCGGTGGCTCTGGCTGATGGGACGATGTGGGATATTAGGGGTACTAGTCCAGTGGCTCTGGCTGACGGGATGATGTGGGATATTAGGGGTAGTAGTCCGGTGGCTCTGGCTGACGGGATGATGTGGGATATTAGGGGTAGTAGTCCGGTGGCTTTGACGGGATGATGTGAGATATTAGGGATAGTAATCCGGTGGCTCTTACTTAATTATGTGGGATATTAGGGGTAGTAGTCCGTTGACTCTGTTGGGATGATGTTTGTTATTATTGGTAGTAGTGCGGTGGCTCTGGCTGAGGGGATGATGTGGGATATTAGGGTTAGTGGTCCAGTTGCTCTGGCTGACGGGATGATGTAGGATATTGGGGTAGTAGTCCGGTGGCTCTGACTGACAGGATTATGTGGGATATTATAGTGAATGTGGCTATGGGGAGTGGGCGGGGCTATACACTCAGCTTTATATATATATATATATATATATATATATATATATATATCTAATATATAAAGCTAAATGTGGGTGTGTGTGTGTGTATGTCCGGGATTGGCATCTGCACCGTCGTAGCTACAGCCATAAAATTTTGCACAGTCACACGTCTGGACCCCGAGAGCGTCATAGGCTATGTTGTGTGGCAAAATTTTAACCCCGCGCGTTCCAATTCACCAAACAATTTTGCCCCTATCTACATAATGGAGAAAAAGTGAAAGGAGAAGTGTTAGAGGCAAATTGACAGCTGCCAGATGTGAACAAGGGGGACTTAAAGAATGAGAGCGATGGCGCCAAAGAGTATATACCGTACAGTTGCTAAGGTTGGGCCCTGACATGGGATACTCACCACACACGGGGATATGAACACACACAAAAAATGCGCCACACACTACCAAGTTCTTCAACACATATACCACCCTCAGCACACATTTCACCACACATACACCAACCTTGCCACATTAAAGTCGAAACACAAAAGTTGCCATTCAAACTCGCCACGCTGTCCCAGAGCTGTTTAAAGGATGAAAAATGAGCTGTGAGGTTGCTATCATCAACAGTTTTCTTTGTAGACAGTTGTGGTAACTGAGGCTTATTATTCTTATCATTTCTATGATGTTATCGTCCTTCTGTAAAGCTGGAAATAACACAATTTATTACCATGCCAACACAGACCACCCTCTGACACAGACTGCAGGGGGAGCCCAGTATCACACAGGATAGGATTAGATACACGGCTCAGCAGTCAGTATCACACAGGATAGGATTAGATACACAGCTCAGCCGTCAGTATCACATAGGAGAGGATTAGACACATGGCTCAGCAGTCAGTATCACATAGGATAGGATTAGATACACAGCTAAGCACACAGTATCACACAGAATAGTATCAGATACACGGCTCAGCAGACAGTATCACACAGGATAGGATTAGATGTACAAAAACGTACATCTGAGGCTGGTTTCACATTAGCGCATTTTATGCGCGCGCACGGCCGGGGGTAGCTCCGCCCCCGATCCGGCTCTCTGCCCGGCGTGCCCGCCCCTTCCTTGTAGCGCCGCCTCCTAGCGGACAGCGGCGCCTGCGATCGGCGCACCCTATCTTTAGCATAGGGTGCGCCGATCGTGCGCAGGCCGTGCGCTAGTTGCGCTTTGACCTGCGCTGCGCACTTTTGACGGTGCGCCGTGTGCGCCAAAATCAAACTTTTCGGATTTTGGCGCGCACGGCGCACCGTCAAAAGTGCGCAGCGCAGGTCAAAGCGCAACTAGCGCACGGCCTGCGCACGATCGGCGCACCCTATGTTAAAGATAGGGTGCGCCGATCGCAGGCGCCGCTGTCCGCTAGGAGGCAGCGCTACAAGGAAGGGGCGGGCACGCCGGGCAGAGAGCCGGCTCGGGGGCGGAGCTACCCCCGGCCGTGCGCGCGCTGAAAATGCGCTAATGTGAAACCGGCCTAATCCTATCCTGTGTGATACTGTGCAATATAATCATTACAATTTGTTATAACTAACCACAGTTGGTTACTATCCCCAGGCCACACCGGGCTCTTCAGCTAGTTAAAAAATAAAAAAGCAACAATATCCCATACCTATCCGCCGTACAGTCAAGTCCCAAGTCGCAATCCATCTCAAGGGGTTAAAAAGTTTAAAAGTGGGAGCGGTGCTAATTCGACCACCCTGACTGTAAACCATGGAGGAATGAATAAGAAGCTGCCTTCCAGCCTCTCCTGCAGTGAACTCTGCAGTGTGGGAAAGTGACAGTTCATTATCCCACGCTGCCGAGTTTATCACAGGTGAGGCTGGGAGGTTGCGATGATGTCACTGATGCTGTGCAGCCCCCCAGCCTGACCTGCAATGAACCCATTATTACTCCATATGCCACTGCTGCAGGGCAGTGCGATGAGAGAGGCTAAGTGCCAGAATTGGCGCATCTTACAGATGCACCTTTTCTGGGGTGTCTGGGTGCAGATGTTTTTAGCCAGGGGGGACAATAACCATTGTCCCTCTCTAAGCTATTAATATCTGCCCTCAGTCACTGGCTTTACCTCTCTGGCGCAGAAAATTGTGCGGGAGCCCACGTGAGTTTTTTCAGTGATTTAATTCTTTAACTTATCACCTACAGCTACAAATTTTTATACACATACACTAATAACAAAAGTAAACAGGGACAAATATAAATCAAAATGATATGCAATGGTTTACTGTATGTAAACCATGTCTCATATCGTGTCGGCTTCTACAATTATTTTACAGAAGCCGACAATTGAATTATTGGCTATTCTAATACCTATATCTATGAGAATAGTCCAATGAACATAGTGGATAAAGAAGAGTAAAACTATTATAATGGACACAGCCACACTCTCACATATCCACCACAATAGGGACAGAAAAAAGACCAACTGCAATGTGAACTCACAGACAAATAGCAAATACAGTCATAAGGTCAAACGCCAAGTAAAAACAATTTTATTGATATGTATAAAAAGTATATACAGACAAACATGCATAGAAAAGGGCTGGAAGATGAAAAAAGGCTATATCAACCACATACAAAAAAGCCCCAGGTAGGCATGTCACAGGGGAGTAGCAGTAAACAACAGAATATTGTGAATACATCAATCACTCATGATATTATGCCAACAAGTCATGGATACAAGGTACCCATGCAGGCGAACTTGCCATATCCAAAGCAGAGTCACATCCATGCAAGAGGTGAATACCATCAATATTAATCAAAGCATAAAAATATACAGGTACCTTGTGGGCAAAAGAGCAACCCTCCCGGACCGACCTACCAACCCCAACGCGCGTTTCGGCGTGCCTTCATCAGGGGGAATAAGCTTTAGGTTCTGGGTCTGAACTTTAAATATAATCCATACCGGAAGGTCGACTCTGCTTTGGATATGGCAAGTTCGCCTGCATGGGTACCTTGTATCCATGACTTGTTGGCATAATATCAAGAGTGATTGATGTATTCACAATAATCTGTTGTTTACTGCTACTCCTCTGTGACATGCCTACCTGGGGCTTTTTTGAATGTGGTTGATATAGCCTTTTTTCATCTTCCAGCCCTTTTCTATGCATGTTTGTCTGTATATACTTTTTATACATATCAATAAAATTGTTTTTACTTGGCGTTTGACCTTATGACTGTATTTCCTATTTGTCTGTAATATCTATATCTGAATCAATTATAAAGATACAGTATTTACATATGTGTCACTGACATATATATACCCGCTCCTTAATCCAGAATACTCACTCAACCACTGAACCCTCATGCATTGTTCACCCTCTGTTTTTAATTGGTATGTCTGCTGAACCTGCGTCTTAATCCAGAATACTCACCGAACCCATGAAACCTCATGCATTGATCACCCTCTGTTTTTAATTGGTATGTCTGCTGAACCCGCGTCTTAATCCAGAACACTCAATGAACCCCTGGACCCTCATGCATTGTTCACCCTCTGTTTTTAATTGGAAAGTCTGCTGAACCCGCGTCTTAATCCAGAATACTCACTGAACCCCTGAAACTTAATGCATTGCTCACCCTCTGTTTTTAATTGGTATATCTGCTGAACCCGTGTCTTAATCCAGAATACTCACTGAACCCCTGAACCCTCATGCATTGTTCACCCTCTGTTTTTAATTGGTATGTCTGCTGAACTCGCTTCTTAATCCAGAATACTCACTGAACCCTCATGCATTGTTCACCCACTGTTTTTAATTGGTATGTCTGCTGAAACCTCTTCTTAATACAGACTACTCACTGAACCCCTGAACTCTCATGCATTGTTCACCCTCTGTTTTTAATTGGAATGTCTGCTGAACCCGCTTCTTAATTATTCCAGAATACTCACTGAACCCTCATGCATTATTCACCGTCTATTTTTAATTGGTATGTCTACTGAACCCACTTCTTAATCCAGAATACTCACTGAACCCTCAAGCATTGTTCACCCTCTGTATTTAATTGGTATGTTTGCTGAGCCTGCTTCTTAATCCAGAATCCTAACTGAACCCCTGAACCCTCAAGTATTGTTCACCCTCTGTTTTTAATTGGTATGTCTGCTGAACCCTCTTCTTAATACAGAAGACTCACTGAACCCCTGAATCCTCATGCATTGTTCACCCTCTGTTTTTAATTGGAATGTCTGCTGAACCCGCTTCTTAATTATTCCAGAATACTCACTGAACCCTCATGCATTATTCACCGTCTGTTTTTAATTGGTATGTCTACTGAACCCACTTCTTAATCCACAATACTCCCTGAATCCCTGAACCCTCATGCAATGTTCACCCCCTGTTTTTAATTGGTATGTCTGTTGAACCCTCTTCTTAATACAAAATACTCGCTGAACCCCTGAACCCTCATGCATTGTTCACCCTCTGTTTTTAATAGGTATGTCTGCTGAACCCGCTTCTTAATTATTCCAGAATACTCACTGAACCCTCATGCATTGTTCACCCTCTGTTTTTAATTGGTATGTCTACTGAACCCACTTCTTAATCCAGAATACTCACTGAACCCTGATGCGTAGTTCACCATATGTTTTTAATTGATATGTCTGCTGAACCTGCTTCTTAATCCACAATATTGTGTATTATTCTTAATACAGAATACTCGCTGAACCCCTGAACCTTCATGCATTGTTCACCCTCTGTTTTTAATAGGTATGTCTGCTGAACCCGCTTCTTAATTATTCCAGAATACTCACTGAACCCTCATGCATTGTTCACCCTCTGTTTTTAATTGGTATGTCTACTGAACCCACTTCTTAATCCAGAATACTCACTGAACCCTGATGCGTAGTTCACCCTCTGTTTTTAATTGGTATGTCTGCTGAACCCGTGTCTTAATCAAGAATACTCACTGAACCCCTGAACCCTCATGCATTGTTCACCCTCTGTTTTTAATTGATATGTCTGCTGAACTCGCTTCTTAATCCAGAATACTCACTGAACACTCATGCATTGTTCACCCACTGTATTTAATTGGTATGTCTGCTGAACCCTCTTCTTAATACAGAATACTTACTGAACCCCTGAACCCTCATGCATTGTTCACCCTCTGTATTTAATAGGTATGTCTGCTGAACCCGCTTCTTAATTATTCCAGAATACTCACTGAACCCTCATGCATTGTTCACCCTCTGTTTTTAATTGGTATGTCTACTGAACCCACTTCTTAATCCAGAATACTCACTGAACCCCTGAACCCTCATGCATTGTTCACCCTCTGATTTTAATTGGTATGTCTGCTGAACCCGCTTCTTAATACAGAATAATCACTGAACCCCTGAACCCTCATGCATTGTTCACCCTCTGTTTTTAATTGGTATGTCTACTGAACCTGCTTCTTAATCCAGAATACTCACTGAACCCTCAAGCATTGTTCACCCTCTGTTTTTAATTGGTATGTCTGCTGAACCCCCTTCTTAATACAGAATCCTAACTGAACCCCTGAAGCATCATGCATTTTTCATCCTATGTTTTTAATTGGTATGTCTGCTGATCGCGCTTCTTAATACAGAATACTTACTGAACCCCAGAACGCTCATGCATTGTTCAACCTCTGTTTTTAATTGGTATGTATTCTGAACCCGCTTCTTAATCCAGAATACTCAAAGAACACTCATGCATTGCTCACCCTCTGTATTTAATTGGTATGTCTGCTGAACCCGGTTCTTAATCTAGAATACACACTGAACCCCTGAACCCTCATGCATTGTTCACCCTCTGTTGTTAATTGGTATGTCTGCTGAATCCGATTCTTAATCCAGAATACTCACTGAACCCTCATGCATTGTTCACCCTCTGTTTTTAATTGGTATGTCTGCTGAACCCGATTCTTAATACAGAATACTCACTGAGCCCCTGAACCCTCATACATTGTTTACCCTCTGTTTTTAATTGGTATGTCTGCTGAACCCGCTTGTTAATACTCATTGAACCCCCTGAACCCTCATGCATTGTTCACTCTCTGTTTTTAATTGGTTTGTCTGCTGAACCCGCTTCTTAATACAGAATACTCACTGAGCCCCTGAAACCCTCATGCATTGTTCACCCTCTGTTTTTAATTGGTATGTCTGCTGAATCCGCTTCTTAATCCAGAATACTCACTGAACCCCTGAACCCTCATGCATTGTTCATCCTCTGATTTTAATTGGTATGTCTGCTGAACCCGCTTCATAATCCAGAATACTCACTGAACCCCTGAACCCTCATGCATTGTTCACCCTCTGTTTTTAATTGGTATATCTGCTGAATCCGCTTCTTAGTCCAGAATACTCACTGAACCCCTGAACCCTCATGCATTGTTAACGCTTTGCTTTTAAATGGTATGTCTGCTGAACCAGCTTCTTAATCCAGAATACTCACTGAATCCTCATGCATTGTTCACCCTCTGTTTTAAAATGGTATGTCTGCTGAACACGCTTCTTAATCAAGAATACTCACTGAACCCTCAAGCATTGTTGACCCTCTGTTTTTAATTGATATGTCTACTGAACCCAATTCTTAATCCAGGATACTCACTGAACCCTCATGCATTGTTCACCCTCTCTTTTTATTTGGTATGTCTGCTGAACCCGCTTCTTAATCTAGAATACTCACTCAACCCCTGAAACCTCATGCATTGTTCACCCTCTGTTTTTAATTAGTATGTCTGCTAAACCCGCTTCTTAATCTAGAATACTCACTGAACCCCTGATCCCTCATGCATTGTTCACCCTCTGTTTTTAATTAGTATGTCTTCTGAACCCGCTCCTTAATCCAGAATACTCACTGAACCCCTGAACCCTCATGCATTGTTCACCCTCTGTTTTTAATTGGCATGTCTGCTGAACCTGCTTCTTAATCCAGAATACTCACTGAACCCTCATGCATTGTTCACCCTCTGTATTTAATTGGTATATTTGCTGAGCCTGCTTCTTAATCCAGAATCCTAACTGAACCCCTGAACCCTAAAGTATTGTTCACCCTCTGCTTTTAACTGGTATGTGTGCTGAACTCGCTTCTTAATCCAGAATACTCACTGAACCCTCATGCATTGTTCACCCTCTGTTTTTAATTGGTATGTCTGCTGAACCCTCTTTTTAATACAGAAGACTCACTGAACCCCTGAATCCTCATGCAATGTTCACCCTCTGTTTTTAATTGGAATGTCTGCTGAACACGCTTCTTAATTATTCCAGAATACTCACTGAGCCCTCATGCATTGTTCACCGTCTGTTTTTAATTGGTATGTCTACTGAACCCACCTCTTAATCCACAATACTCCCTGAATCCCTGAACCCTCATGCATTGTTCACCCCCTGTTTTTAATTGGTATGTCTGCTGAACCCGTTTCTTAATCCAGAATACTCACTGAACCCTCATGCATTGTTCACCCTCTGTTTTTAATTGGTATGTCTGCTGAACCCCCTTTTTAATACAGAATACTCACTGAACCCCTGAAGCATCATGCATTGTTCACCCTCTGTTTTTAATTGGTATGTCTGCTGAACCCGCTTCTTAATCCAGAATACTCACGGAACCCCTGAACCTTCATGTATTGTTCACTCTCTGCTTTTAATTGGTATGTCTGCTAAACCCGCTTCTTAATCCAGAATACTCACTAAACCCTCATGCATTGTTCACTCTCTGTTTTTAATTGGTATGTCTGCTGAACCCTCTTCTTAACGCAGAATACTCGCTGAACCCCTGAACCTTCATGCATTGTTCACCCTCTGTTTTTAATTGGTATGTCTGCTGAACCCTTGTCTTAATCAAGAATACTCACTGAACACCTGAACCCTCATGCATTGTTCACCCTCTGTTTTTAATTGATATGTCTGCCGAACTCGCTTCTTAATCCAGAATACTCACTGAACACTCATGCATTGTTCACCCACTGTTTTTAATTGGTATGTCTGCTGAACCCTCTTCTTAATACAGAATACTTACTGAACCCCTGAACCCTCATGCATTGTTCACCCTCTGTTTTTAATAGGTATGTCTGCTGAACCGGCTTCTTAATTATTCCAGAATACTCACTGAACCCTCATGCATTGTTCACCCTCTGTTTTTAATTGGTATGTCTACTGAACCCACTTCTTAATCCAGAATACTCACTGAACCCCTCAACCCTCATGCATTGTTCACCCTCTGATTTTAATTGGTATGTCTGCTGAACCCGCTTCTTAATACAGAATAATCACTGAACCCCTGAACCCTCATGCATTGTTCACCCTCTGTTTTTGGTATGTCTGCTGAACCTGCTTCTTAATCCAGAATACTCACTGAACCCTCAAGCATTGTTCACCCTCTGTATTTAATTGGTATGTTTGCTGAGCCTGCTTCTTAATCCAGAATCCTAACTGAACCCCTGAACCCTCAAGTATTGTTCACCCTCTGCTTTTAATTGGTATGTCTGCTGAACTCGCATCTTAATTCAGAATACTCACTGAACCCTCATTCATTGTTCACCCTCTGTTTTTAATTGGTATGTCTGCTGAACCCTCGTCTTAATACAGAAGACTCACTGAACCCCTGAATCCTCATGCATTGTTCACCCTCTGTTTTTAATTGGAATGTCTGCTGAACCCGCTTCTTAATAATTCCAGAATACTCACTGAACCCTCATGCATTATTCACCGTCTGTTTTTAATTGGTATGTCTACTGAACCCACTTCTTAATCCACAATACTCCCTGAATCCCTGAACCCTCAAGCATTGTTCACCCCCTGTTTTTAATTGGTATGTCTGCTGAACCCGATTCTTAATCCAGAATACTCACTGAACCCTCATGCATTGTTCACCCTCTGTATTAAATTGGTATGTCTGTTGAACCCTCTTCTTAATACAAAATACTCGCTGAACCCCTGAACCCTCATGCATTGTTCACCCTCTGTTTTTAATAGGTATGTCTGCTGAACCCGCTTCTTAATTATTCCAGAATACTCACTGAACCCTCATGCATTGTTCACCCTCTGTTTTTAATTGTTATGTCTACTGAACCCACTTCTTAATCCAGAATACTCACTGAACCCTGATGCGTAGTTCACCATATGTTTTTAATTGATATGTCTGCTGAACCTGCTTCTTAATCCACAATATTGTGTATTATTCTTAATACAGAATACTCGCTGAACCCCTGAACCTTCATGCATTGTTCACCCTCTGTTTTTAATTGGCATGTCTGCTGAACCCGTGTCTTAATCAAGAATACTCACTGAACCCCTGAACCCTCATGCATTGTTCACCCTCTGTTTTTAATTGGAATGTCTGCTGAACCCGCTTCTTAATTATTCCAGAATACTCACTGAACCCTCATGCATTATTCACCGTCTGTTTTTAATTGGTATGTCTACTGAACCCACTTCTTAATCCACAATACTCCCTGAATCCCTGAACCCTCAAGCATTGTTCACCCCCTGTTTTTAATTGGTATGTCTGCTGAACCCAATTCTTAATCCAGAATACTCACTGAACCCTCATGCATTGTTCACCCTCTGTATTAAATTGGTATGTCTGTTGAACCCTCTTCTTAATACAAAATACTCGCTGAACCCCTGAACCCTCATGCATTGTTCACCCTCTGTTTTTAATAGGTATGTCTGCTGAACCCGCTTCTTAATTATTCCAGAATACTCACTGAACCCTCATGCATTGTTCACCCTCTGTTTTTAATTGGTATGTCTACTGAACCCACTTCTTAATCCAGAATACTCACTGAACCCTGATGCGTAGTTCACCATAAGTTTTTAATTGATATGTCTGCTGAACCTGCTTCTTAATCCACAATATGCGTAGTTCACCATATGTTTTTAATTGATATGTCTGCTCAACCTGCTTCTTAATCCACAATATTGTGTATTATTCTTAATACAGAATACTCGCTGAACCCCTGAACCTTCATGCATTGTTCACCCTCTGTTTTTAATTGGTATGTCTGCTGAACCCGTGTCTTAATCAAGAATACTCACTGAACACTCATGCATTGTTCACCAACTGTTTTTAATTGGTATGTCTGCTGAACCCTCTTCTTAATACAGAATACTTACTGAACCCCTGAACCCTCATGCATTGTTCACCCTCTGTTTTTAATAGATATGTCTGCTGAACCCGCTTCTTAATTATTTCAGAATACTCACTGAACCCTCATGCATTGTTCACCCTCTGTTTTTAATTGGTATGTCTACTGAACCCACTTCTTAATCCAGAATACTCACTGAACCCCTGAACCCTCATGCATTGTTCACCCTCTGATTTTAATTGGTATGTTTGCTGAACCCGCTTCTTAATACAGAATAATCACTGAACCCCTGAACCCTCAAGCATTGTTCACCCTCTGTTTTTAATTGGTATGTCTGCTGAACCTGCTTCTTAATCCAGAATACTCACTGAACCCTCAAGCATTGTTCACCCTCTGTATTTAATTGGTATGTTTGCTGAGCCTGCTTCTTAATCCAGAATCCTAACTGAACCCCTGAACCCTCAAGTATTGTTCACCCTCTGCTTTTAATTGGTATGTCTGCTGAACTCGCATCTTAATTCAGAATACTCACTGAACCCTCATTCATTGTTCACCCTCTGTTTTTAATTGGTATGTCTGCTGAACCCTCTTCTTAATACAGAAGACTCACTGAACCCCTGAATCCTCATGCATTGTTCACCCTCTGTTTTTAATTGGAATGTCTGCTGAACCCGCTTCTTAATTATTCCAGAATACTCACTGAACCCTCATGCATTATTCACCGTCTGCTTTTAATTGGTATGTCTACTGAACCCACTTCTTAATCCACAATACTCCCTGAATCCCTGAACCCTCATGCATTGTTCACCCCCTGTTT
Source organism: Dendrobates tinctorius (assembly GCF_039654945.1). NCBI lineage: Eukaryota > Metazoa > Chordata > Amphibia > Anura > Dendrobatidae > Dendrobates > Dendrobates tinctorius. Next base: position 11,061,622 of record NW_027361848.1, on the reverse strand, counting down.
TTAATTGGTATGTCTGCTGAACCCGATTCTTAATCCAGAATACTCACTGAACCCTCATGCATTGTTCACCCTCTGTTTTTAATTGGTATGTCTGTTGAACCCTCTTCTTAATACAAAATACTCGCTGAACCCCTGAACCCTCATGCATTGTTCACCCTCTGTTTTTAATAGGTATGTCTGCTGAACCCGCTTCTTAATTATTCCAGAATACTCACTGAACCCTCATGCATTGTTCACCCTCTGTTTTTAATTGTTATGTCTACTGAACCCACTTCTTAATCCAGAATACTCACTGAACCCTGATGCGTAGTTCACCATATGTTTTTAATTGATATGTCTGCTGAACCTGCTTCTTAATCCACAATATTGTGTATTATTCTTAAAACAGAATACTCGCTGAACCCCTGAACCTTCATGCATTGTTCACCCTCTGTTTTTAATTGGTATGTCTGCTGAACCCGTGTCTTAATCAAGAATACTCACTGAACCCCTGAACCCTCATGCATTGTTCACCCTCTGTTTTTAATTGATATGTCTGCTGAACTCGCTTCTTAATCCAGAATTCTCACTGAACACTCATGCATTGTTCACCAACTGTTTTTAATTGGTATGTCTGCTGAACCCTCTTCTTAATACAGAATACTTACTGAACCCCTGAACCCTCATGCATTGTTCACCCTCTGTTTTTAATAGGTATGTCTGCTGAACCCGCTTCTTAATTATTTCAGAATACTCACTGAACCCTCATGCATTGTTCACCCTCTGTTTTTAATTGGTATGTCTACTGAACCCACTTCTTAATCCAGAATACTCACTGAACCCCTGAACCCTCATGCATTGTTCACCCTCTGATTTTAATTGGTATGTCTGCTGAACCCGCTTCTTAATACAGAATAATCACTGAACCCCTGAACCCTCAAGCATTGTTCACCCTCTGTTTTTAATTGGTATGTCTGCTGAACCTGCTTCTTAATCCAGAATACTCACTGAACCCTCAAGCATTGTTTACCCTCTGTATTTCATTGGTATGTTTGCTGAGCCTGCTTCTTAATCCAGAATCTTAACTGAACCCCTGAACCCTCAAGTATTGTTCACCCTCTGCTTTTAATTGGTATGTCTGCTGAACTCGCATCTTAATTCAGAATACTCACTGAACCCTCATTCATTGTTCACCCTCTGTTTTTAATTGGTATGTCTGCTGAACCCTCTTCTTAATACAGAAGACTCACTGAACCCCTGAATCCTCATGCATTGTTCACCCTCTGTTTTTAATTGGAATGTCTGCTGAACCCGCTTCTTAATTATTCCAGAATACTCACTGAACCCTCATGCATTATTCACCGTCTGCTTTTAATTGGTATGTCTACTGAACCCACTTCTTAATCCACAATACTCCCTGAATCCCTGAACCCTCATGCATTGTTCACCCCCTGTTTTTAATTGGTATGTCTGCTGAACCCGATTCTTAATCCAGAATACTCACTGAACCATCATGCATTGTTCACCCTCTGTTTTTAATTGGTATGTCTGTTGAACCCTCTTCTTAATACAAAATACTCGCTGAACCCCTGAACCCTCATGCATTGTTCACCCTCTGTTTTTAATAGGTATGTCTGCTGAACCCGCTTCTTAATTATTCCAGAATACTCACTGAACCCTCATGCATTGTTCACCCTCTGTTTTTAATTGGTATGTCTACTGAACCCACTTCTTAATCCAGAATACTCACTGAACCCTGATGCGTAGTTCACCATATGTTTTTAATTGATATATCTGCTGAACCTGCTTCTTAATCCACAATACTCCCTGAACCCCTGAACCCTCATGCATTGTTCACCCCGTTTTTAATTGGTATGTCTGCTGAACCCGTTTCTTAAACCAGAATACTCACTGAACCCTCATGCATTGTTCACCTCTGTATTTAATTGGTATGTTTGCTGAGCCTGCTTCTTAATCCAGAATCCTAACTGAACCCCTGAACCCTCATGTATTGTTCACCCTCTGTTTTTAATAGGTATGTCTGCTGAACCCGCTTCTTAATTATTCCAGAATACTCACTGAACCCTCATGCATTGATCACCCTCTGTTTTTAATTGGTATGTCTGCTGAACCCGCTTCTTAATACAGAATACTCACTGAACCCTCATGCATTGTTCACCCTCTGTTTTTAATTGGAATGTCTGCTGAACCCGCTTCTTAATTATTCTAGAATACTCACTGAACCCTCATGCATTATTCACCGTCTGTTTTTAATTGGTATGTCTACTGAACCCACTTCTTAATCCACAATACTCCCTGAATCCCTGAACCCTCATGCATTGTTCACCCCCTGTTTTTAATTGGTATCTCTGCTGAACCCGTTTCTTAATCCAGAATACTCACTGAACCCTCATGCATTGTTCGCCCTCTGTTTTTAATTGGTATGTCTGCTGAACCCCCTTCTTAATACAGAATACTCACTGAACCCCTGAATCCTCATGCATTGTTCACCCTCTGTTTTTAATAGGTATGTCTGCTGAACCCTCTTCTTAATCCACAATACTCACTGAACCCTCATGCATTATTCACCCTCTGTTTTTAATTGGTATGTCTACTGAACCCAATTCTTAATCCAGGATACTCACTGAACCCTCATGCATTGTTCACCCTTTATTTTTATTTGGTATGTCTGCTGAACCCGCTTCTTAATCTAGAATGCTCACTGAACCCTCATGCATTGTTCACCCTCTGTTTTTATTTGGTATGTCTCGTGAACCCGCTTCTTAATCTAGATTGCTCACTGAACCCTCATGCATTGTTCACCCTCTGTTTTAAAATGGTATGTCTGCTGAGCCCGCTTCTTAATCCAAAATACTCACTGAACCCTCATACATTGTTCACCGTCTGTTTTTAATTGGTATGTCTACTGAACCCACTTCTTAATCCAGGATACTCACTAAACCCTCATGCATTGTTCACCCTCTCTTTTTATTTGGTATGTCTGCTGAACCTGCTTCTTAATCTAGAATGCTCACTGAACCCCTGATCCCTCATGCATTGTTCACCCTCTGTTTTTAATTATTATGTCTGCTAAACCCGCTTCTTAATCCAGAATACTCAATGAACCCCTGAACCCTCATGCATTGTTCACCCTCTGCTTTTAATTGGTATGTCTGCTGTACCTGATTCTTAATCCAGAATACTCACTGAACCCCTGAACCCTCATGCATTGTTCACCCTCTGATTTTAATTGGTATGTCTTCTGGACCCGCTTCTTCATACAGAATAATCTCTGAACCCCTGAACCCTCATGCATTGTTGACCCTCTGTTTTTAATTGGTAGGTCTGCTGAACCTGCTTCTTAATCCAGAATACTCAATGAACCCTCATGCATTGTTCACCTCTGTATTTAATTGGCATGTTTGCTGAGCCTGCTTCTTAATCCAGAATCCTAACTGAACCCCTGAACCCTCATGTATTGTTCACCCTCTGCTTTTAATTGGTATGTCTACTGAACTCGCTTCTTAATCCAGAATACTCACTGAACCCTCATGCATTGTTCACCCTCTGTGTTTAATTGGTATGTCTGCTGAACCCGCTTCTTCATCCAGAACTGAACCCCTGAACCTTCATGTATTGTTTACTCTCTGCTTTTAATTGGTATGTCTGCTGAACCCGCTTCTTAATCCAGAATACTCACTGAACCCTCATGCATTGTTCACCCTCTGTTTTTAATTGGTATGTCTGCTCAACCCTCTTCTTAATATAGAATACTCACTGAACCCCTGAACCCTCATGCATTGTTCACCCTCTGTTTTTAATTGGTATGTCTGCTGAACTCGCTTCTTATTCCAGAATACTCACTGAATACTCATGCATTGTTCACCCACTGTTTTTAATTGGTATGTCTGCTGAACCCTCTTCTTAATACAGAATACTCACTGAACCCCTGAACCCTCATGCATTGTTCGTCCTCTGTTTTTAATAGGTATGTCTGCTGAACCCGCTTCTTAATTATTCCAGAATACTAACTGAACCCTCATGCATTGTTCACACTCTGTTTTTAATTGGTATGTCTACTGAACCCACTTCTTAATCCAGAATACTCACTCAACCCTCATGCGTTGTTCACCATCTGTTTTTAATTGATATGTCTACTGAACCTGCTTCTTAATCCACAATACTCCCTGAACTCCTGAACCCTCATGCATTGTTCACCTCTGTTTTTAATTGGTATGTCTGCTGAACCCCCTTCTTAATACAGAATACTCACTGAACCCCTGAACCCTCATGCATTGTTCACGCTCTGCTTTTAATTGGTATGTATGCTGAACTCGCTTCTTAATCCAGAATTCTCAAAGAGCCTTCATGCATTGTTCACCCTCTGTATTTAATTGGTATGTTTGCTGAGCCCGCTTCTTTTTCCAGAATACTCACTGAACCCCTGAACCCTCATGCATTGTTCACCCTCTGCTATTAATTGGTATGTCTGCTGGACCTGCTTCTTAATCCAGAATACTCACTGAACACTCATGCATTGTTCACCCTCTGTTTTTAATTGGTATGTCTGCTGAACCCGCTTCTAAATCCAGAATACTCACTGAACCCTCATGCATATTTCACCCTCTGTTTTAAAATGGTATGTCTGCTGAACCCACTTCTTAATCCAGAATACACACTGAACCCTCATACATTGTTCACCCTCTGTTTTTAATTGGTATGTCTACTGAACCCACTTTTTAATCCAGGAAACTCACTGAACCCTCATGCATTGTTCACCCTCTCTTTTTATTTGGTATGTCTGCTGAACCCGCTTCTTTATCTAGAATGTTCACTGAACCCCTGATCCCTCATGCATTGTTCACCCTCTGTTTTTAATTAGTATGTCTGCTAAACCCGTTTCTTAATCCAGAATACTCACTGAACCCCTGAACCCTCATGCAATGTTCACCCTCTGTTTTTAATTACTATGTCTGCTGAACCCGCTTCTTAATCCAGAATACTCACGGAAACCCTGAACCCTCATGCATTGTTCACCCTCTGCTTTTAATTGGTATGTCTGCTGTACCCGCTTCTTAATCCAGAATACTCACTGAACCCCTTAACCCTCATGCATGGTTCACCCTCTGATTTTAATTGGTATGTCTGCTGGACCCACTTCTTCATACAGAATAATCACTGATTCCCTGAACCCTCATGCATTGTTCACCCTCTGTCACCCTCTGTTTTTAATTGGTATGTCTGCTGAACCTGCTTCTTAATCCAGAATACTCACTGAACCCTCATCCATTGTTCCACCGCTGTATTTAATTGGTATGTTTGCTGAGCCTGCTTCTTAATCCAGAATCCTAACTGAACCCCTGAACCCTCATGCATTGTTCACCCTCTGCTTTCAATTGGTATATCTGCTGAACTCGCTACTTAATCCAGAATACTCACTGAACCCTCATGCATTGTTCACCCTCTGTTTTTAATTGGTATGTCTGCTGAACCCACTTCTTAAATATTCCAGAATACTCACTGAACCCTCATCCATTGTTCACACTCTGTTTTTAATTGGTATGTCTACTGAACCCACTTCTTAATCCAGAATACTCACTCAACCCTCATGCGTTGTTCACCATCTGTTTTTAATTGATATGTCTACTGAACCTGCTTCTTAATCCACAATACTCCCTGAACTCCTGAACCCTCATGCATTGTTCACCTCTGTTTTTAATTGGTATGTCTGCTGAACCCCCTTCTTAATACAGAATACTCACTGAACCCCTGAACCCTCATGCATTGTTCACGCTCTGCTTTTAATTGGTATGTATGCTGAACTCGCTTCTTAATCCAGAATTCTCAAAGAGCCTTCATGCATTGTTCACCCTCTGTATTTAATTGGTATGTTTGCTGAGCCCGCTTCTTTTTCCAGAATACTCACTGAACCCCTGAACCCTCATGCATTGTTCACCCTCTGCTATTAATTGGTATGTCTGCTGGACCTGCTTCTTAATCCAGAATACTCACTGAACACTCATGCATTGTTCACCCTCTGTTTTTAATTGGTATGTCTGCTGAACCCGCTTCTAAATTATTCCAGAATACTCACTGAACCCTCATGCATTGTTCACCCTCTGTTTTTAATTGGTATGTCTACTGAACCCACTTCTTAATCCAGAATACTCACTGAACCCTGATGCGTAGTTCACCATATGTTTTTAATTGATATATCTGCTGAACCTGCTTCTTAATCCACAATACTCCCTGAACCCCTGAACCCTCATGCATTGTTCACCCCGTTTTTAATTGGTATGTCTGCTGAACCCGTTTCTTAATCCAGAATACTCACTGAACCCTCATGCATTGTTCACCTCTGTATTTAATTGGTATGTTTGCTGAGCCTGCTTCTTAATCCAGAATCCTAACTGAACCCCTGAACCCTCATGTATTGTTCACCCTCTGTTTTTAATAGGTATGTCTGCTGAACCCGCTTCTTAATTATTCCAGAATACTCACTGAACCCTCATGCATTGATCACCCTCTGTTTTTAATTGGTATGTCTGCTGAACCCGCTTCTTAATACAGAATACTCACTGAACCCTCATGCATTGTTCACCCTCTGTTTTTAATTGGAATGTCTGCTGAACCCGCTTCTTAATTATTCTAGAATACTCACTGAACCCTCATGCATTATTCACCGTCTGTTTTTAATTGGTATGTCTACTGAACCCACTTCTTAATCCACAATACTCCCTGAATCCCTGAACCCTCATGCATTGTTCACCCCCTGTTTTTAATTGGTATCTCTGCTGAACCCGTTTCTTAATCCAGAATACTCACTGAACCCTCATGCATTGTTCGCCCTCTGTTTTTAATTGGTATGTCTGCTGAACCCCCTTCTTAATACAGAATACTCACTGAACCCCTGAATCCTCATGCATTGTTCACCCTCTGTTTTTAATAGGTATGTCTGCTGAACCCTCTTCTTAATCCACAATACTCACTGAACCCTCATGCATTATTCACCCTCTGTTTTTAATTGGTATGTCTACTGAACCCAATTCTTAATCCAGGATACTCACTGAACCCTCATGCATTGTTCACCCTTTATTTTTATTTGGTATGTCTGCTGAACCCGCTTCTTAATCTAGAATGCTCACTGAACCCTCATGCATTGTTCACCCTCTGTTTTTATTTGGTATGTCTCGTGAACCCGCTTCTTAATCTAGATTGCTCACTGAACCCTCATGCATTGTTCACCCTCTGTTTTAAAATGGTATGTCTGCTGAGCCCGCTTCTTAATCCAAAATACTCACTGAACCCTCATACATTGTTCACCGTCTGTTTTTAATTGGTATGTCTACTGAACCCACTTCTTAATCCAGGATACTCACTAAACCCTCATGCATTGTTCACCCTCTCTTTTTATTTGGTATGTCTGCTGAACCTGCTTCTTAATCTAGAATGCTCACTGAACCCCTGATCCCTCATGCATTGTTCACCCTCTGTTTTTAATTATTATGTCTGCTAAACCCGCTTCTTAATCCAGAATACTCAATGAACCCCTGAACCCTCATGCATTGTTCACCCTCTGCTTTTAATTGGTATGTCTGCTGTACCTGATTCTTAATCCAGAATACTCACTGAACCCCTGAACCCTCATGCATTGTTCACCCTCTGATTTTAATTGGTATGTCTTCTGGACCCGCTTCTTCATACAGAATAATCTCTGAACCCCTGAACCCTCATGCATTGTTGACCCTCTGTTTTTAATTGGTAGGTCTGCTGAACCTGCTTCTTAATCCAGAATACTCAATGAACCCTCATGCATTGTTCACCTCTGTATTTAATTGGCATGTTTGCTGAGCCTGCTTCTTAATCCAGAATCCTAACTGAACCCCTGAACCCTCATGTATTGTTCACCCTCTGCTTTTAATTGGTATGTCTACTGAACTCGCTTCTTAATCCAGAATACTCACTGAACCCTCATGCATTGTTCACCCTCTGTTTTTAATTGGTATGTCTGCTGAACCGGCTTCTTACTTATTCTAGAATACTCACTGAACCCTCATGCATTGTTCACCGTCTGTTTTTAATTGGTATGTCTTCTGAACCCCCTTCTTAATACAGACTACTCACTGAACCCCTGAACCCTCATGCATTGTTCACCCTCTGTGTTTAATTGGTATGTCTGCTGAACCCGCTTCTTCATCCAGAACTGAACCCCTGAACCTTCATGTATTGTTTACTCTCTGCTTTTAATTGGTATGTCTGCTGAACCCGCTTCTTAATCCAGAATACTCACTGAACCCTCATGCATTGTTCACCCTCTGTTTTTAATTGGTATGTCTGCTCAACCCTCTTCTTAATATAGAATACTCACTGAACCCCTGAACCCTCATGCATTGTTCACCCTCTGTTTTTAATTGGTATGTCTGCTGAACTCGCTTCTTATTCCAGAATACTCACTGAATACTCATGCATTGTTCACCCACTGTTTTTAATTGGTATGTCTGCTGAACCCTCTTCTTAATACAGAATACTCACTGAACCCCTGAACCCTCATGCATTGTTCGTCCTCTGTTTTTAATAGGTATGTCTGCTGAACCCGCTTCTTAATTATTCCAGAATACTAACTGAACCCTCATGCATTGTTCACACTCTGTTTTTAATTGGTATGTCTACTGAACCCACTTCTTAATCCAGAATACTCACTCAACCCTCATGCGTTGTTCACCATCTGTTTTTAATTGATATGTCTACTGAACCTGCTTCTTAATCCACAATACTCCCTGAACTCCTGAACCCTCATGCATTGTTCACCTCTGTTTTTAATTGGTATGTCTGCTGAACCCCCTTCTTAATACAGAATACTCACTGAACCCCTGAACCCTCATGCATTGTTCACGCTCTGCTTTTAATTGGTATGTATGCTGAACTCGCTTCTTAATCCAGAATTCTCAAAGAGCCTTCATGCATTGTTCACCCTCTGTATTTAATTGGTATGTTTGCTGAGCCCGCTTCTTTTTCCAGAATACTCACTGAACCCCTGAACCCTCATGCATTGTTCACCCTCTGCTATTAATTGGTATGTCTGCTGGACCTGCTTCTTAATCCAGAATACTCACTGAACACTCATGCATTGTTCACCCTCTGTTTTTAATTGGTATGTCTGCTGAACCCGCTTCTAAATCCAGAATACTCACTGAACCCTCATGCATATTTCACCCTCTGTTTTAAAATGGTATGTCTGCTGAACCCACTTCTTAATCCAGAATACACACTGAACCCTCATACATTGTTCACCCTCTGTTTTTAATTGGTATGTCTACTGAACCCACTTTTTAATCCAGGAAACTCACTGAACCCTCATGCATTGTTCACCCTCTCTTTTTATTTGGTATGTCTGCTGAACCCGCTTCTTTATCTAGAATGTTCACTGAACCCCTGATCCCTCATGCATTGTTCACCCTCTGTTTTTAATTAGTATGTCTGCTAAACCCGTTTCTTAATCCAGAATACTCACTGAACCCCTGAACCCTCATGCAATGTTCACCCTCTGTTTTTAATTACTATGTCTGCTGAACCCGCTTCTTAATCCAGAATACTCACGGAAACCCTGAACCCTCATGCATTGTTCACCCTCTGCTTTTAATTGGTATGTCTGCTGTACCCGCTTCTTAATCCAGAATACTCACTGAACCCCTTAACCCTCATGCATGGTTCACCCTCTGATTTTAATTGGTATGTCTGCTGGACCCACTTCTTCATACAGAATAATCACTGATTCCCTGAACCCTCATGCATTGTTCACCCTCTGTCACCCTCTGTTTTTAATTGGTATGTCTGCTGAACCTGCTTCTTAATCCAGAATACTCACTGAACCCTCATCCATTGTTCCACCGCTGTATTTAATTGGTATGTTTGCTGAGCCTGCTTCTTAATCCAGAATCCTAACTGAACCCCTGAACCCTCATGCATTGTTCACCCTCTGCTTTCAATTGGTATATCTGCTGAACTCGCTACTTAATCCAGAATACTCACTGAACCCTCATGCATTGTTCACCCTCTGTTTTTAATTGGTATGTCTGCTGAACCCACTTCTTAAATATTCCAGAATACTCACTGAACCCTCATCCATTGTTCACACTCTGTTTTTAATTGGTATGTCTACTGAACCCACTTCTTAATCCAGAATACTCACTCAACCCTCATGCGTTGTTCACCATCTGTTTTTAATTGATATGTCTACTGAACCTGCTTCTTAATCCACAATACTCCCTGAACTCCTGAACCCTCATGCATTGTTCACCTCTGTTTTTAATTGGTATGTCTGCTGAACCCCCTTCTTAATACAGAATACTCACTGAACCCCTGAACCCTCATGCATTGTTCACGCTCTGCTTTTAATTGGTATGTATGCTGAACTCGCTTCTTAATCCAGAATTCTCAAAGAGCCTTCATGCATTGTTCACCCTCTGTATTTAATTGGTATGTTTGCTGAGCCCGCTTCTTTTTCCAGAATACTCACTGAACCCCTGAACCCTCATGCATTGTTCACCCTCTGCTATTAATTGGTATGTCTGCTGGACCTGCTTCTTAATCCAGAATACTCACTGAACACTCATGCATTGTTCACCCTCTGTTTTTAATTGGTATGTCTGCTGAACCCGCTTCTAAATCCAGAATACTCACTGAACCCTCATGCATATTTCACCCTCTGTTTTAAAATGGTATGTCTGCTGAACCCACTTCTTAATCCAGAATACACACTGAACCCTCATACATTGTTCACCCTCTGTTTTTAATTGGTATGTCTACTGAACCCACTTTTTAATCCAGGAAACTCACTGAACCCTCATGCATTGTTCACCCTCTCTTTTTATTTGGTATGTCTGCTGAACCCGCTTCTTTATCTAGAATGTTCACTGAACCCCTGATCCCTCATGCATTGTTCACCCTCTGTTTTTAATTAGTATGTCTGCTAAACCCGTTTCTTAATCCAGAATACTCACTGAACCCCTGAACCCTCATGCAATGTTCACCCTCTGTTTTTAATTACTATGTCTGCTGAACCCGCTTCTTAATCCAGAATACTCACGGAAACCCTGAACCCTCATGCATTGTTCACCCTCTGCTTTCAATTGGTATGTCTGCTGTACCCGCTTCTTAATCCAGAATACTCACTGAACCCCTTAACCCTCATGCATGGTTCACCCTCTGATTTTAATTGGTATGTCTGCTGGACCCACTTCTTCATACAGAATAATCACTGATTCCCTGAACCCTCATGCATTGTTCACCCTCTGTCACCCTCTGTTTTTAATTGGTATGTCTGCTGAACCTGCTTCTTAATCCAGAATACTCACTGAACCCTCATCCATTGTTCCACCGCTGTATTTAATTGGTATGTTTGCTGAGCCTGCTTCTTAATCCAGAATCCTAACTGAACCCCTGAACCCTCATGCATTGTTCACCCTCTGCTTTCAATTGGTATATCTGCTGAACTCGCTACTTAATCCAGAATACTCACTGAACCCTCATGCATTGTTCACCCTCTGTTTTTAATTGGTATGTCTGCTGAACCCACTTCTTAAATATTCCAGAATACTCACTGAACCCTCATCCATTGTTCACCGTCTGTTTTTAATTGGTATGTCTACTGAACCCACTTCTTAATCCACAATACTCCCTGAATTCCTGAACCCCCATGCATTGTTCACCCCCTGTTTTTAATTGGTATGTCTGCTGAACCCGTTTCTTAATCCAGAATACTCACTTAACCCTCATGCATTGTTCGCCCTCTGTTTTTAATTGGTATGTCTGCTGAACCCCCTTCTTAATACAGAATACTCACTGAACCCCTGAACCCTCATGCATTGTTCACCCTCTGTTTTTAATTGGTATGTCTGCTGAACCCGCTTCTTAATCCAGAATACTCACTGAACCCTCATGCATTGTTCACCCTCTGTTTTTAATTGGTATGTCAGCTTAACCGTCTTCTTAATACAGAATACTCACTGAACCCCTGAACCTTCATTCATTGTTCACCCTCTGTTTTTAATTGGTATTTCTGCTGTACCCGTGTCTTAATCAAGAATACTCACTGAACCCCTGAACCCTCATGCATTGTTCACCCTCTGTTTTTAATTGGTATGTGTGCTGAACTCGCTTCTTAATCCAGAATACTCACTGAACCCCTGAACCCTCATGCATTGTTCACCCTCTGTTTTTAATAGGTATGTCTGCTGAACCCGCTTCTTAATTATTCCAGAATACTCACTGAACCCTCATGCATTGTTCACCCTCTGTTTTTAATTGGTATGTCTACTGAACCCACTTCTTAATCCAGAATACTCACTGAACCCTCATGCATGGTTCACCCTCTGTTTTTAATTGGTATGTCTACTGAACCCACTTCTTAATCCAGAATACTCACTGAACCCTCATGCATTGTTCACCCTCTGTATTTAATTGGTATGTTTGCTGAGCCCGCTTCTTTTTCCAGAATACTCACTGAACCCCTGAACTCTCATGCATTTTTCACCCTCTGCTTTTAATTGTTATGTCTGCTGGACCAACTTCTTAATCCAGAATACTCACTGAACCCTCAAGCATTGTTCACCCTCTGTTTTTAATTGGTATGTCTGCTGAACCCAATTCTTAATACAGAATACTCACTGAGCCCCTGAACCCTCATGTATTGTTCACTCTCAGTTTTTAATTGGTATGTCTGCTGAACCCGCTTCTTAATACAGAATACTCATTGAACCCCTGAACCCTCATGTATTGTTCACTCTCTGTTTTTAATTGGTATGTCTGCTGAACCCTCTTCTTAATACAGAATACTCACTGAGCCTTTGAACCCACATACATTGTTCACCCTCTGTTTTTAATTGGTATGTATGCTGAACCCGCTTCTTAATCCAGAATACTCATTGAACCCCTGAACCCTCATGCATTGTTCACCATCTGTTTTTAATTAGTATGTCTGCTGAACCCGCTTCTTAATCCAGAATACTCACTGAACCCTAGAACCCTCAATCATTGTTCAACCTCCGTTTTTAATTTGTTTTTCTGCTGAACCGGCTTCTTAATCCAGAATACTCACTGAACCTCTGAATCCTCAGCGCATTGTTCACCTGCTGTTTTTAATTGGTATGTCTGCCGAACCCGCTTCTTAATCCAGAATACTCACTGAACCCTCATGCATTGTTCACCCTCTGTTTTTAATTGGTATGTCTGCTGAACCCACTTCTTAATACAGAATAATTATTGAACCCCTGAACCCTCATGCATTGTTCACTCTCTGTTTTTAATTGGTATGTCTGCTGAACCCGCTTCTTAATCCAGAATATTCACTGAACCCTAGAGCCCTCATGCATTGTTCAACCTCCGTTTTTAATTGGTATGTCTGCTGAACCCACTTCTTAATCCAGAATACTCACTGAATCACTGAACCCTCATGCATTGTTCACCCGCTGTTTTTAATTGGTATGTCTGCTGAACCCACTTCTTAATCCAGAATACTCACTGAACCCTCATGCATTGTTCACCCTCTGTTTTTAATTGGTATGTCTGCTGAACCCGCTTCTTAATCCAGAATACTCACTGAACCCCTGAACCCTCATGCATTGTTCACGCTCTGCTTTTAAGTTGGTATGTGTACAGAACCCACTTCTTAATCCAGAATACTCACTGAAACCTCATGCGCTATACACCATCTGTTTTTAATTGTTATGTCTGCTGAACCTGCTTCTTAATCCACAATAATGTACTCACTGAACCCCTGAAGGCTAATGCATTGTTCGCCCCCTGTTTTTAATTGGTATGTCAGCTGAACCCGCTTCTTAATTAATCCAGAATACTCACTGAACCCTAATGCATTGTTCACCCTCTGTTTTTAATTGGTATGTCTACTGAACCCACTTCTTAATCCAGAATACTCACTGAACCCTCATGCGCTGTGCACCAACTGTTTTTAATTGGTATGTCTGCTGAACCCGCTTCTAAATTAATCCAGAATACTCAATGAACCCTCATGCATTGTTCACCCCGTTTTTAATTGGTATGTCTGCTGAACCCGTTTCTTAATTCAGAATACTCACTGAACCCCTGAACCCTCATTCATTGTTCACCCTTTGTTTTTAATTGGTATGTCTGCTGAACCCGCTTCTTAATCCAGAATACTCACTGAACCCCTGAACGTTCATGCATTGTTCACGCTCTGCTTTTAATTGGTATGTCTGCTGAACCCGCTTCTTAATCCATATTACTCACTGAACCCATGAACCCACATGCATTGTTCATCCTCTGATTTTAATTGGTTTGTCTGCTGAACCCGCTTCTTAATCCACAATACTCACTGAACCCCTCAACCCTCATGCATTGTTCACCCTCTGTTTTTAATTGGTATGTCTGCTGAATCCGCTTCTTAAACCAGAATTCTCACTGTACCCTCATGCATTGTTCACACTCTGTTTTAAAATGGTATGTCTGCTGAACCCACTTCTTAATTCAGGATAATCACTGAAAACTCATGCATTTTTTTATTTGGTATGTCTGCTGAACCCGATTCTTAATCTAGAATAGTCACTGAACCCCTGATCCCTCATGCATGGTTCACCCTCTGTTTTTAATTAGTATGTCTGCTAAACCCGCTTCTTAAACCAGAATACTCACTGAAACCCTGAACCCTCATGCATTGTTCACCCTCTGTTTTTAATTATTATGTCTGCTGAACCCGCTTCTTAATCCAGAATACTCACTGAACCCCTGAACCCTCATGCATTGTTCACCCTCTGCTTTTAATTGGTATGTCTGCTGTACACGCTTCTTAATCCAGAAAACTCACTGAACCCCTGAACCCTTATGCATTGTTCACCTTCTGATTTTAATTGGTATGTCTGCTAAACCCACTTCTTAATACAGAATAATCACTGAACCCCTGGTCCCTCATGCATTTTTCACCCTCTGTTTTTAATTGGTATGTCTGCTGAACCTGCTTCTTAATCCAGAATACTCACTGAACCCTCATGCATTATTCACCCTCTGTATTTAATTGGTATGTTTGCTGAACCCTCTTCTTAATACAGAATACTCACTGAAACCATGAACCCTCATGCATTGTTCACCCTCTGTTTTTAATTGGAATGTCTGCTGAACCTGCTTCTTAATTATTCCAGAATTCTCACTGAACCCTCATGCATTGTTCACCGTTTGTTTTTAATTGGTATGTCTATTGAACCTACTTCTTAATCCACAATGCTCCCTGAATCCCTGAACCCTCATGCATTGTTCACCCCCTGTTTTTAATTGGTATGTCTGCTGAACCCGTTTCTTAATCCAGAATACTCACTGAACCCTCATGCATTGTTCACCCTCTGTTTTTAATTGGTATGTCTGCTGAACCCCATTTTTAATACAGAATACTCACTGAACCCCTGAAGCATCATGCATTGTTCACCCTCTGTTTTTAATTGGTATGTCTGCTGATCCCGCTTCTTAATACAGAATACTCACTGAACCCCTGAACCCTCATGCATTGTTCACCCTGTGTTTTTAATTGGTATGTCTGCTGAACCTGCTTCTTAATGCAGAATACTCAAAGAACCCTTATGAATTGTTCACCCTCTGTATTTAGTTGGTATGTTTGCTGAGCCCGCTTCTTTTTCCAGAATACTCACTGAACCCCTGAACCCTCATGCATTGTTCACCCTCTGCTTTTAATTGGTATGTCTGCTGGACCCGCTTCTTAATCCAGAATACTCACTGAACACTCATTCATTGTTCACCCTCTGTTATTAATTGGTATGTCTGCTGAACCCGCTTCTTAATCCAGAATACTCACTGAACCCCTGAACCCTCATGTATTGTTCACTCTCTGCTTTTAATTGGTACGTCTGCTGAACCCGCTTCTTAATCCAGAATAATCACTGAACCCTCATGCATTGTTCACCCTCTGTTTTTAATTGGTATGTCTGCTGAACCCTCTTCTTAATACAGAATACTCACTGAACCCCTGAACCCAGAAGCATTGTTCTCTCTCTGTTTTTATTTAGTATATCTGCTGAAGCTGCTTCTTAATCCACAATACTCACTGAACCCTCGTGCAGTGTTCACCCTCTGTTTTTAATTGGTATGTCTGCTGATCCGCTTCTTAATGCAGAATACTCACTGAGCCCCTGAACCCTCATGCATTGTTCACCCTCTGTTTTTAATTGGTATGTCTGCTGAACCCGCTTCTTAATCCAGAATACTCACTGAACCCCTGAACCTTCATGTATTGTTCACTCTCTGCTTTTAATTGGTATGTCTGCTGAACCCGCTTCTTAATCCAGAATAATCAATGAACCCTCATGCATTGTTCACCCTCTGTTTTTAATTGGTATGTCTGCTGAACCCTCTTCTTAATACAGAATACTCACTGAACCCTTGAACCCTGAAGCATTGTTCACCCTCTGTTTTTATTTGGTATATCTGGTGAAGCCGCTTCTTAATCCACAATACTCACTGAACCCTCGTGCACTGTTCACCCTCTGTTTTTAATTGGTATGTCTGCTGATCCCGCTTCTTAATGCAGAATACTCACTGAGCCCCTGAACCCTCATGCATTGTTCACCCTCTGTTTTTAATTGGTATGTCTGCTGAACCCGCTTCTTAATACAGAATACTGATTGAACCCCTGAACCCTCATGCATTGTTCACTCCCTGTTTTTAATTGGTATGTCTGCGGAACCCGTTCCTTAATCCAGAATACTCAGTGATCCCTCATGCATTGTTCACCCTCTGTTTTTAATTGGTATGTCTGCTGAACCCGCTTCTTAATTCAGAATACTAACTGAACCCCTGAACCCTCATGCTTTGTTCACCCTCTGTTTTTAATTGGTATGTCTGCTGAACCCGCTTCTTAATCCAGAATCCTCACTGAACCCCTGAACCGTCATGCATTGTTCACCCTCTGTTGTTAATTGGTATGTTTGCTGAATCCGTTTCTTAATCCAGAATACTCACTGAACCCTCTTGCATTGTTCACCCTCTGTTTTTAATTGGTATGTCTGCTGAACCCAATTCTTAATACAGAATACTCGCTGAGCCCCTGAACCCACATACATTGTTCACCCTCTGTTTTTATTTGGTATGTCTGCTGAACCCGCTTCTTAATACAGAATAATGTACTCACTGAACCCCTGAACGCTCATGCATTGTTCACCCCCTGTTTTTAATTGGTATGTCTGCTGAACCCGCTTCTTAAATAATCTAGAATACTCACTGAACCTTAATGCATTGTTCACCCTCTGTTTTTAATTGTTATGTCTGCTGAACCTGCTTCTTAATCCACAATAATGTACTCACTGAACCCCTGAACGCTCATGCATTGTTCACCCCCTGTTTTTAATTGGTATGTCTGCTGAACCCGCTTCTTAAATAATCCAGAATACTCACTGAACCTTAATGCATTGTTCAACCTCTGTTTTTAATTGGTATGTCTACTGAACCCACTTCTTAATCCAGAATACTCACTGAACCCTCATGCGCTGTGCACCATCTGTTTTTAATTGGTATGTCTGCTGAACCCGCTTCTTAATTAATCCAGAATACTCAATGAACCCTCATGCATTGTTCACCCCCTGTTTTTAATTGGTATGTCTGCTGAACCCGTTTCTTAATTCAGAATACTCACTGAACCCCTGAACCCTCATGCATTGTTCACCCTGTGTTTTTAATTGGTATATCTGCTGAACCCGCTTCTTAATCCAGAATACTCACTGAACCCCTGAACTGTCATGCATTGTTCACGCTCTGCTTTTAATTGGTATGTCTGCTGAACCCGCTTCTTAATCCAGTTTACTCACTGAACCCATGAACCCTCATGCATTGTTCATCCTCTGATTTTAATTGGTATGTCTGCTGAACCCGCTTCTTAATCCATATTACTCACTGAACCCATGAACCCACATGCATTGTTCATCCTCTGATTTTAATTGGTTTGTCTGCTGAACCCGCTTCTTAATCCACAATACTCACTGAACCCCTCAACCCTCATGCATTGTTCACCCTCTGTTTTTAATTGGTATGTCTGCTGAATCCGCTTCTTAAACCAGAATTCTCACTGTACCCTCATGCATTGTTCACACTCTGTTTTAAAATGGTATGTCTGTTGAACCCACTTCTTAATTCAGGATAATCACTGAAAACTCATGCATTTTTTTATTTGGTATGTCTGCTGAACCCGATTCTTAATCTAGAATAGTCACTGAACCCCTGATCCCTCATGCATGGTTCACCCTCTGTTTTTAATTAGTATGTCTGCTAAACCCGCTTCTTAAACCAGAATACTCACTGAAACCCTGAACCCTCATGCATTGTTCACCCTCTGTTTTTAATTATTATGTCTGCTGAACCCGCTTCTTAATCCAGAATACTCACTGAACCCCTGAACCCTCATGCATTGTTCACCCTCTGCTTTTAATTGGTATGTCTGCTGTACACGCTTCTTAATCCAGAAAACTCACTGAACCCCTGAACCCTTATGCATTGTTCACCTTCTGATTTTAATTGGTATGTCTGCTAAACCCACTTCTTAATACAGAATAATCACTGAACCCCTGGTCCCTCATGCATTTTTCACCCTCTGTTTTTAATTGGTATGTCTGCTGAACCTGCTTCTTAATCCAGAATACTCACTGAACCCTCATGCATTATTCACCCTCTGTATTTAATTGGTATGTTTGCTGAACCCTCTTCTTAATACAGAATACTCACTGAAACCATGAACCCTCATGCATTGTTCACCCTCTGTTTTTAATTGGAATGTCTGCTGAACCTGCTTCTTAATTATTCCAGAATTCTCACTGAACCCTCATGCATTGTTCACCGTTTGTTTTTAATTGGTATGTCTATTGAACCTACTTCTTAATCCACAATGCTCCCTGAATCCCTGAACCCTCATGCATTGTTCACCCCCTGTTTTTAATTGGTATGTCTGCTGAACCCGTTTCTTAATCCAGAATACTCACTGAACCCTCATGCATTGTTCACCCTCTGTTTTTAATTGGTATGTCTGCTGAACCCCATTTTTAATACAGAATACTCACTGAACCCCTGAAGCATCATGCATTGTTCACCCTCTGTTTTTAATTGGTATGTCTGCTGATCCCGCTTCTTAATACAGAATACTCACTGAACCCCTGAACCCTCATGCATTGTTCACCCTGTGTTTTTAATTGGTATGTCTGCTGAACCTGCTTCTTAATGCAGAATACTCAAAGAACCCTTATGAATTGTTCACCCTCTGTATTTAGTTGGTATGTTTGCTGAGCCCGCTTCTTTTTCCAGAATACTCACTGAACCCCTGAACCCTCATGCATTGTTCACCCTCTGCTTTTAATTGGTATGTCTGCTGGACCCGCTTCTTAATCCAGAATACTCACTTAACTCTCATTCATTGTTCACCCTCTGTTATTAATTGGTATGTCTGCTGAACCCGCTTCTTAATCCAGAATACTCACTGAACCCCTGAACCCTCATGTATTGTTCACTCTCTGCTTTTAATTGGTACGTCTGCTGAACCCGCTTCTTAATCCAGAATAATCACTGAACCCTCATGCATTGTTCACCCTCTGTTTTTAATTGGTATGTCTGCTGAACCCTCTTCTTAATACAGAATACTCACTGAACCCCTGAACCCAGAAGCATTGTTCTCTCTCTGTTTTTATTTAGTATATCTGCTGAAGCTGCTTCTTAATCCACAATACTCACTGAACCCTCGTGCAGTGTTCACCCTCTGTTTTTAATTGGTATGTCTGCTGATCCGCTTCTTAATGCAGAATACTCACTGAGCCCCTGAACCCTCATGCATTGTTCACCCTCTGTTTTTAATTGGTATGTCTGCTGAACCCGCTTCTTAATCCAGAATACTCACTGAACCCCTGAACCTTCATGTATTGTTCACTCTCTGCTTTTAATTGGTATGTCTGCTGAACCCGCTTCTTAATCCAGAATAATCAATGAACCCTCATGCATTGTTCACCCTCTGTTTTTAATTGGTATGTCTGCTGAACCCTCTTCTTAATACAGAATACTCACTGAACCCTTGAACCCTGAAGCATTGTTCACCCTCTGTTTTTATTTGGTATATCTGGTGAAGCCGCTTCTTAATCCACAATACTCACTGAACCCTCGTGCACTGTTCACCCTCTGTTTTTAATTGGTATGTCTGCTGATCCCGCTTCTTAATGCAGAATACTCACTGAGCCCCTGAACCCTCATGCATTGTTCACCCTCTGTTTTTAATTGGTATGTCTGCTGAACCCGCTTCTTAATACAGAATACTGATTGAACCCCTGAACCCTCATGCATTGTTCACTCCCTGTTTTTAATTGGTATGTCTGCTGAACCCGTTCCTTAATCCAGAATACTCAGTGATCCCTCATGCATTGTTCACCCTCTGTTTTTAATTGGTATGTCTGCTGAACCCGCTTCTTAATTCAGAATACTAACTGAACCCCTGAACCCTCATGCTTTGTTCACCCTCTGTTTTTAATTGGTATGTCTGCTGAACCCGCTTCTTAATCCAGAATCCTCACTGAACCCCTGAACCGTCATGCATTGTTCACCCTCTGTTGTTAATTGGTATGTTTGCTGAATCCGTTTCTTAATCCAGAATACTCACTGAACCCTCTTGCATTGTTCACCCTCTGTTTTTAATTGGTATGTCTGCTGAACCCAATTCTTAATACAGAATAATCATTGAACCCCTGAACCCTCATGCATTGTTCACTCTCTGTTTTTAATTAGTATGTCTGCTGAACCCGCTTCTTAATACAGAATACTCGCTGAGCCCCTGAACCCACATACATTGTTCACCCTCTGTTTTTATTTGGTATGTCTGCTGAACCCGCTTCTTAATACAGAATAATGTACTCACTGAACCCCTGAACGCTCATGCATTGTTCACCCCCTGTTTTTAATTGGTATGTCTGCTGAACCCGCTTCTTAAATAATCTAGAATACTCACTGAACCTTAATGCATTGTTCACCCTCTGTTTTTAATTGTTATGTCTGCTGAACCTGCTTCTTAATCCACAATAATGTACTCACTGAACCCCTGAACGCTCATGCATTGTTCACCCCCTGTTTTTAATTGGTATGTCTGCTGAACCCGCTTCTTAAATAATCCAGAATACTCACTGAACCTTAATGCATTGTTCACCCTCTGTTTTTAATTGGTATGTCTACTGAACCCACTTCTTAATCCAGAATACTCACTGAACCCTCATGCGCTGTGCACCATCTGTTTTTAATTGGTATGTCTGCTGAACCCGCTTCTTAATTAATCCAGAATACTCAATGAACCCTCATGCATTGTTCACCCCCTGTTTTTAATTGGTATGTCTGCTGAACCCGTTTCTTAATTCAGAATACTCACTGAACCCCTGAACCCTCATGCATTGTTCACCCTGTGTTTTTAATTGGTATATCTGCTGAACCCGCTTCTTAATCCAGAATACTCACTGAACCCCTGAACTGTCATGCATTGTTCATGCTCTGCTTTTAATTGGTATGTCTGCTGAACCCGCTTCTTAATCCAGTTTACTCACTGAACCCATGAACCCTCATGCATTGTTCATCCTCTGATTTTAATTGGTTTGTCTGCTGAACCCGCTTCTTAATCCACAATACTCACTGAACCGCTCAACCCTCATGCATTGTTCACCCTCTGTTTTTAATTGGTATGTCTGCTGAATCCGCTTCTTAAACCAGAATACTCACTGAACCCCTGAACCCTCATGCATTGTTCACCCTCTGTTTTAAAATGGTATATCTGCTGAACCCGCTTCTTAATCCAGACTACTAAATGAAACCTCATGCATTGTTCACCCTCTGTTTTTAATTGGTATGTCTACTGAGCCCACTTCTTAATTCAGGATACTCACTGAAAACTCATGAATTTTTTTATTTGGTATGTCTGCTGAACCAGCTTCTTAATCTAGAATAGTCACTGAACCCCTGATCCCTCATGCATGGTTCACCCTCTGTTTTTAATTAGTATGTCTGCTAAACCCGCTTCTTAATCCAGAATACTCACTGAAACCCTGAACCCTCATGCATTGTTCACCCTCTGTTTTTAATTAGTATGTCTGCTGAACCCGCTTCTTAATCCAGAATACTCACTGAACCCCTGAACCCTCATGCATTGCTCACCCTCTGCTTTTAATTGGTATGTCTGCTGTACACGCTTCTTAATCCAGAATACTCACTGAACGCCTGAACCATTATGCATTGTTCACCTTCTGATTTTAATTGGTATGTCTGCTGAACCCGCTTCTTAATACAGAATAATCACTGCACCCCTGGTCCCTCATGCATTTTTCACCCTCTGTTTTTAATTGGTATGTCTGCTGAACCTGCTTCTTAATCCAGAATACTCACTGAACCCTCATGCATTATTCACCCTCTGTATTTAATTGGTATGTTTGCTGAGCCTGCATCTTAATCCAAAATCCTAACTAAACCCCTGAACCCTCATGTATTGTTCACCCTCTGCTTTTAATTGGTATGTCTGCTGAACTCGCTTCTTAATCCATGATACTCACTGAACCCTCATGCATTGTTCACCCTCTGTTTTTAATTGGTATGTCTGCTGAACCCTCTTCTTAATACAGAATACTCTCTGAACCCATGAACCCTCATGCATTGTTCACCCTCTGTTTTTAATTGGAATGTCTGCTGAACCTGCTTCTTAATTATTCCAGAATTCTCACTGAACCCTTATGCATTGTTCACCGTCTGTTTTTAATTGGTATGTCTATTGAACCCACTTCTTAATCCACAATGCTCTCTGAATGCCTGAACCCTCATGCATTGTTCACCCCCTGTTTTTATTTGGTATGTCTGCTGAACCCGTTTCTTAATCCAGAATACTCACTGAACCCTCATGCATTGTTCACCCTCTGTTTTTAATTGGTATGTCTGCTGAACCCCATTTTTAATACAGAATACTCACTGAACCCCTGAAGCATCATGCATTGTTCACCCTCTGTTTTTAATTGGTATGTCTGCTGATCCCGCTTCTTTTTCCAGAATACTCACTGAACCCCTGAACCCTCATGCATTGTTCACCCTCTGCTTTTAATTGGTATGTCTGCTGGACCCGCTTCTTAATCCAGAATACTCACTGAACACTCATTCATTGTTCACCCTCTGTTTTTAATTGGTATGTCTGCTGAACCCGCTTCTTAATCCAGAATACTCACTGAACCCCTGAACCTTCATGTATTGTTCACTCTCTGCTTTTAATTGGTATGTCTGCTGAACCCGCTTCTTAATCCAGAATAATCACTGAACCCTCATGCATTGTTCACCCTCTGTTTTTAATTGGTATGTCTGCTGAACCCTCTTCTTAATACAGAATACTCACTGAACCCCTGAACCCTGAAGCATTGTTCACCCTCTGTTTTTATTTGGTATATCTGCTGAAGCCGCTTCTTAATCCACATTACTCACTGAACTCTTGTGCATTGTTCACCCTCTATTTTTAATTGGTATGTCTGCTGATCCCGCTTCTTAATGCAGAATACTCATTGAACCCCTGAACCCTCATGCATTGTTCACCCTCTGTTTTTAATTGGTATGTATGCTGAACCCGCTTCTTAATACAGAATACTCATTGAACCCCTGAACCCTCATGCATTGTTCACTCCCTGTTTTTAATTGGTATGTCTGCTGAACCCGTTTCTTAATCCAAAATACTCAGTGATCCCTCATGCATTGTTCACCCTCTGTTTTTAAATGGTATGTCTGCTGAACCTGCTTCTTAATTCAGAATACTAACTGAACCCCTGAACCCTCATGCATTGTTCACCCTCTGTTGTTAATTGGTATGTTTGCTGAATCCGCTTCTTAATCCAGAATACTCACTGAACCCTCATGCATTGTTCACCCTCTGTTTTTAATTGGTATGTCTGCTGAACCCGATTCTTAATACAGAATAATCATTGAACCCCTGAACCCTCATGCATTGTTCACTCTCTGTTTTTAATTAGTATGTCTGCTGAACCCACTTCTTAATACAGAATACTCGCTGAGCCCCTGAACCCACATACATTGTTCACCCTCTGTTTTTAATTGGTATGTCTGCTGAACCCGCTTCTTAATACAGAATACTTATTGAACCCCTGAACCCTCATGCATTGTTCACTCTCTGTTTTTAATTGGTATGTCTGCTGAACCCGCTTCTTAATCCAGAATACTCATTGAACCCCTGAACACTCATGCATTGTTCACCCTCTGATTTTAATTAGTATGTCTGCTGAACCCGCTTCTTAATCCAGAATACTCACTGAACCCTAGAGCCCTCATGCATTGTTCAACCTCCGTTTTTAATTGGTATATCTGCTGAACCCGCTTCTTAATCCAGAATATTCACTGAACCCTCATGCATTGTTCACTCTCTGTTTTTAATTGGTATGTCTGCTGAACCCGCTTCTTAATCCAGAATACTCACTGAACCCCTAAACCCTCATGTATTTTTCACGCTCTGCTTTTAGTTGGTATGTGTACTGAACCCACATCTTAATCCAGAATACTCACTGAACCCTCATGCGCTGTGCACCATCTGTTTTTAATTGTTATGTCTGCTGAACCTGCTTCTTAATCCACAATAATGTACTCACTGAACCCCTGAACGCTCATGCATTGTTCACCCCCTGTTTTTAATTGGTATGTCTGCTGAACCCGCTTCTTAATTAATCCAGAATACTCACTGAACCCTAATGCATTGTTCACCCTCTGTTTTTAATTGGTATGTCTACTGAACCCACTTCTTAATCCAGAATGCTCACTGAACCCTCATGCGCTGTGCACCATCTGTTTTTAATTGGTATGTCTGCTGAACCCGTTTCTTAATTCAGAATACTCACTGAACCCCTGAACCCTCATGCATTGTTCACCCTGTGTTTTTAATTGGTATGTCTGCTGAACCCGCTTCTTAATCCAGTTTACTCACTGAACCCATGAACCC
This sequence comes from Dendrobates tinctorius, assembly GCF_039654945.1. Taxonomy (NCBI): domain Eukaryota; kingdom Metazoa; phylum Chordata; class Amphibia; order Anura; family Dendrobatidae; genus Dendrobates; species Dendrobates tinctorius. The sequence continues at coordinate 11,036,634 of NW_027361848.1, read as the reverse complement.
TCATGCATTGTTCATCCTCTGATTTTAATTGGTTTGTCTGCTGAACCCGCTTCTTAATCCACAATACTCACTGAACCCCTCAACCCTCATGCATTGTTCACCCTCTGTTTTTAATTAGTATGTCTGCTAAACCCGCTTCTTAATCCAGAATACTCACTGAACCCCTGAACCCTCATGCATTGTTCACCCTCTGTTTTTAATTAGTATGTCTGCTGAACCCGCTTCTTAATCCAGAATACTCACTGAACCCCTGAACCCTCATGCATTGTTTACCCTCTGCTTTTAATTGGTATGTCTGCTGTACCCGCTTCTTAATCCAGAATACTCACTGAACCCCTGAACCCTTATGCATTGTTCACCCTCTGATTTTAATTGGTATGTCTGCTGAACCCGCTTCTTAATACAGAATAATCACTGCACCCCTGGACCCTCATGCATTGTTCACCCTCTGTTTTTAATTGGTATGTCTGCTGAACCCCCGTTTTAATACAGAATACTCACTGAACCCCTGATGCATCATGCATTGTTCACCCTCTGTTTTTAATTGGTATGTCTGCTGATCCCGCTTCTTAATACAGAATACTCACTGAACCCCTGAACCCTCATGCATTGTTCACCCTCTGCTTTTAATTGGTATGTCTGCTGGGCCCGCTTCTTAATCCAGAATACTCACTGAACTCTCATGCATTGTTCACCCTCTGTTTTTAATTGGTATGTCTGCTGAACCCGCTTCTTAATCCAGAATACTCACTGAACCCCTTAAACTTCTTGTATTGTTCACTCTCTGCTTTTAATTGGTATGTCTGCTGAACCCGCTTCTTAATCCAGAATAATCACTGAACCCTCATGCATTGTTTACCCTCTGTTTTTAATTGGTATGTCTGCTGAACCCTCTTCTTAATACAGAATACTCACTGAACCCCTGAACCCTCAAGCATTGTTCACCCTCTGTTTTTGATTGGTATATCTGCTGAAGCCGCTTCTTAATCCACAATAGTCACTGAACCCTCGTGCACTGTTCACCCTGTTTTTAATTGGTATATCTGCTGAACCCGCTTCTTAATACAGAATACTCATTGAACCCCTGAACCCTCATGCATTGTTCACTCTCTGTTTTTAATTGGTATGTCTGCTGAACCCGCTTCTTAATCCAGAATACTCATTGAACCCCTGAACCGTCATGCATTGTTCACCTGCTGTTTTTAATTGATATGTCTGTTGAACCCGCTTCTTAATCCAGAATACTCACTGAACCCTCATGCATTGTTCACCCTCTGTTTTTAATTGGTATGTCTACTGAACCCACTTCTTAATCCAGAATACTCACTGAACCCTCATGCGCTGTTCACCATCTGTTTTTAATTGTTATGTCTGCTAAACCTGCTTCTTAATCCACAATAATGTACTCACTGAACCCCTGAACCCTCATGCATTGTTCACCCCCTGTTTTTAATTGATATGTCTGCTGAACACATTTCTTAACCCAGAATACTCACTGAACCCTCATGCATTGTTCACCCGCTGTTTTTAATTGGTATCTCTGCTGAACCTGCTTCTTAAACCAGAATACTCACTGAACCCTCATGCATTGTTCACCCTCTGTTTTTAATTGGTATGTTGTTGTGAGTTCATTTTCCCCTTCGTCACTGAGGACTGGTGAACTCCCTATTCTGGTAAAGGAAGGTAATGAGCCTGATTATCAGGCACCTGAGCCTAATAATGATGACTGGCTGAGTGGAGTCACGGACTGGATATAAGGCTGCCGACGCCCTTCTGCCCTGCGGGTGATTTCTCTGTGGACTTCTAGGATACCAGTCTGATTCCTGCTCCTCTAAAGCTAAGTTTTCTGCTTTGCCTTTTAGCATTTTTGTTTTGTTTTTTGTTTGCCCTGCTTTTCTGGATTCTGCCATTCCCTGCTGGGGTCAGCGGAATCTCCTTTTGCTGGTTGCTCTGTCTTCAGAATATTCCTGAGTACTGACATAGTCTTTTTGAAGCCTAGCGTCTTCAGGGCCTTTTTCACTGTCAGTCGGTTGGCTCTTATTTTCATAGGGTTTTTCACGGATTGCAGACAGCAGCCTTCCTGTCCTTTCCTATCTAGTTAGCTTGGGCCCCGTCTTTGCTCAGTCTATCTTTCTGTCTGTGTTGTGTTCTTTCTTCTTGCTTCACCATCATTATATGTGGGGGGCTGCCTTTTGCTTTGGGGTCTGCTCTGGGGCAGTTTAGATTTCCCTTTCTGTCTTTAGGCTATTTAGTCCTCCGGCTGTGATCGAGGGGCCTAGGGCATCGTAGGAGCCTCCCACGGCTACTGCTAGTTGTGTTGATAGGTTCAGGGGTCTGCAATCCGATAGCTGCCAACCTCTCTGGTTTTCTGGACTTAGCTAGCATTTCTGTTTTTGCCTCCTACGGTTACTCAATCATAACAGAATCACCCGCCATACCGCAGATCCTAGGGTACTCAACAGCAGGAAAGAATTGTGCTTTACACTGTGTTCCAAATTATTATGCAAATGATATTTTTCTATGATTTTCCTAAATAGTCAGTACAAATGACAGTCAGTCTAATAAAAGTCATCACCCGTTAGAGTATACATCAAATTTCATTGAAGAAACCTCCCAATGATAACAGTATAATCTCCAAAATGAATAAAAACTCAAATTGCACTGTTCCAAATTATTAGGCACAGTAGAATTTCTAAACATTTGATCTGTTTTAAAGAACTGAAAATGTTCATTTGTGGAATTTGCAGCATTAGGAGGTCACATTCACTGAACAAAAAAGCTATTTAACTTCAAAACATCCTAACAGGCCAAGTTACATGCTATCATAGGAACCCTTCTGTGATATCACCTTCACAATTCTTGCATCCATTGAACTTGGGAGTTTTTGGAGAGTTTCTTCTTGGATTTCTTTGCATGAAGTCGGAATAGCCTCCCAGAGTTGCTGTTTTGATGTGAACTGCCTCCCTCATAGATCTTTTGCTTGATGATACTCCAAAGGTTCTCTACAGGGTTGAGGTCAGGGGAAGATGGTGGCCACACCATGAGTTTATCTCCTTTTATGCCTATAGCAGTCAATGACTCAGAGGTATTCTTTGCAGCATGAGATGGTGCATTGTCATGCATGAAGAGGATTTTGCTCCTGAAGGCACATTTCTGCTTTTTATACCATGGAAGACAGCTGTCAGTCAGAAACTCTATATATAGTACTTTGCAGAGGTCATTTTCACACCTTCAGGAACCTTAAAGAGCCCTACCAGCTGTTTCCCCATGATTCCGGCCCAAAACATGACTCCTCCTCCTCCTTGCTGGAGTCGCAGCCTTGTTGGGACATAGTGGCCATCCACCAACCATCCATCTGGACCATCCAGGGTTGCTCGACACTCATCAGTAAACAAGACTGTATGAAAAATAGTCTTCATGTATGTCTGGACCCACTGCTACAATTTCTGCTTGTGAACACTTTTTAGGGGTGGCCGAATAGTAGGATTATGCACCACAGCAAGCGTTTGAAGGATCCTACACCATGAGGCTTGAGGGACTCCAGAGGCACCAGCAGCTTTAAATATCTGTTTGCTGGTTTGTAATGGCTTTTTAGCAGCTGCTCTCTTAATCCGATGAACTTGCCTGGCAGAAACCTTCCTCATTCTGCCTTTATCAGCACAAACATGTCTGTGCTCAGAATCAACCACAAATCTCTTAACAGTACGATGGTCACGTTTAAATTTTTCGGAAATATCTAATGTTTTCATCTCTTGACCAAGGCATTGCACTATTTGATGCTTTTCAGCAGCAGAGAGGTCCTTTTTCTTTCCTAAATTCCTTGAAACCTGTGCCCTGCTTAATAATGTGGAACATCATTCTTAAGTAGTTTTCCTTTAATTGGGCTCACCTGGTAAACTAATTATCACAGGAATTTGAGATTGATTTCAGTGATCCAAAGAGCCCTGATACACAATACCATCTATGAGTTTATTTGAAAAACAAAAAATTACATCTATATGACACTTAAATCCAATTTGCATAATAATTTGGAACGCAGTGTAAAAAAAAAAAAAAAAAAAAAGTGTATATACTTTCCTCTATATCTCTGAGGCCGTAGGGGGAATTTTTTTTCTCTCAATGGAGATAAAGCAATTGTCTGATCGTGTGGAGCAGCTCGCTGCGAAAGTGCGGGGAATTTCCACCTACCTTGCTCGTTCGCATGCTGTTGAACCAAAGATCCCTACACCTGATGTGTTTTTTGGGGATCAATCTAAATTTTTGAGTTTCAAAAATAATTGGAAATTATTTTTTGCCTTGAAGCCTAACTTGTCAGGGAGCTCCACGCAGCTTGTTAAAATTGTCATCTCTTTGCTGCGTGGCGATCCCCAGGATTGGGCGTTTTCTTTGAAACCAGATGATCCTATTCTGACTAGTGTGAACACGTTCTTTCAGGCCTTGGGGTTGTTGTATGACGAGCCTAATGCTGTTGATCAGGCTGAAAAGACCCTGTTGGCATTGAACCAGGGTCGAGATTCTGCAGAGTTGTACTGTCAAAAGTTCCGAAAGTGGGCGGTCCTTACTACCTGGAATGATAATGCCTTGGCTGCTCTCTTTCGGAAGGGTTTGTCAGAAACCGTAAAAGATACTATGGTGGGATTTCCTGTTCCCTCTGGTCTGGACGATTCTATGTCATTAGCCATTAAGGTTGATCGGCGTTTACGTGAACGCAGGATCACACGAGAGGTGTTGCCACCGGTTGAACAGACGTCTGAACCTATGCAATGTGATAGAGTTTTGTCTAAGGCGCAACGTCAGGAGTTCAGAAGGCGTAATAAGCTGTGTTTTTTCTGTGGAGATGCCTCGCATATTATTTCTGTTTGTCCTAAACGAGAGAAACGCTTTGCACACACGTTTTCTGTTGGTGGTGTTCAACCTAAGTTTCTTCTGGCAATTACTCTGATCTGCTCCCTGTCCACATTTTCCGCCAAGGCTTTTGTGGATTCGGGAGCAGCGCTAAACCTAATGGACTTGGATTTTGCTAAACGTTGTGAATTTCCGATGACACCTCTGCAGACGCCTATCCCTTTGAGGGGGATTGATGCTACTCCTTTGGCGAAAAATAAACCTCAGTTTTGGACCCAGGTGGTCATGCGGGTCGCCCCAGACCATCAAGAAAATTGCAGATTTTTGGTGTTGCATGGTCTGCATGATGCCGTTGTTCTGGGGTTTCCCTGGTTGCAAATTCATAATCCAGTTTTGGATTGGAAATCTGTGTCTGTGGTGAGTTGGGGTTGTCGGTGTGCCTTTAGTGAGGCTCCGGTTTTTTCCACCTCTCCTCAGTCGCATGATGTTCCTGACTATTTGGCGGACTTTTATGATGTATTTAGTGAGAATAAGTCTGCGTCCTTGCCTCCTCATAGGAGTTATGACTGTGCAATTGAGCTGAGCCCGGGGTGTAAATTTCCCAAGGGTCGGCTCTTCAATTTATCTGTACCCGAGCACGAGGCTATGCGGTCCTATATTAAGGAGGCGTTGGAGAAGGGTCATATTAGACCATCCTCTTCACCCTTAGGTGCCGTTTTTTTTTTTGTGGCCAAAAAGGATGGTTCTTTAAGGCCTTGTATTGATTATCGTGCCCTCAACAAAATTACTATTAAATATCAGTATCCGCTACCTCTGATTTCGGATCTATTCTCTAGAGTTAGAGGTGCTTGCTTTACCAAGCTTGACCTCAGGGGGGCGTATAATCTTATCCGCATTAAGCAGGGGGATGAATGGAAGACGGCGTTTAATACTCCGGAGGGACATTTTGAGTACCTGGTGATGCTTTTTGGGCTCACTAATGCCCCTTCTGTCTTCCAGTGCTTCATGAACGATATTTTCCGAGACTTTGTCGATAAATTTTTGATTATCTATCTGGATGATATCTTGATCTTCTCCAAGGATTGGGATTCTCATGTGGAACATGTTCGAACTGTGTTCCGGATCTTGAGGGAGAATTCCCTGTATGTCAAAGGATCGAAATGCCTTTTTGGAGTACAGAGGATTTCATTTTTGGGATTTATTTTGTCTCCGTCAACTATTGAAATGGACCCGGCCAAGGTACAGGCCATTTATGATTGGGTTCAGCCCACTTCTTTGAAGGCCCTCCAGAAGTTTTTGGGTTTTGCTAATTTTTATCGGAAATTTATAGCAAAATTTTCTAGTATTGCCAAGCCATTGACTAATCTGACTAAGAAGGGTGCTGATGTGTTGAATTGGTCTCCGGAGGCTGTTGCTTCCTTTCAGGAGCTGAAGCGAAGATTTACCTCCTCCCCGGTTTTGCGGCAACCTGATGTCTCACTCCCGTTCCAGGTAGAGGTGGATGCTTCTGAGATTGGTGCAGGAGCTGTTTTGTCCCAAAAGGATCCTGTAACATCTAAAATGAATCTCTGTGCTTTCTTTTCCCGAAAGTTCTCTCCATCTGAACGTAACTATGATGTGGGGAATCGGGAACTGTTGGCCTTGAAATGGGCATTTGAGGAGTGGAGACATTGGTTGGAGGGAGATAAACATCAAGTTGTGGTCCTCACTGACCACAAGAATTTGATTTACCTAGAGTCGGCTAAACGCTTGAACCCTAGACAGGCTAGGTGGGCCTTGTTTTTTACACGTTTTGATTTTGTGGTCTCTTTTCTTCCTGGAACTAAGAATGTCAAGGCAGACGCCCTCTCTAGGAGCTTCTTTGCTGATTCTCCTGTGGTGGCCAAGCCTGCTACCATCTTAGGCGAAGGGGTAGTTCTTTCTGCCATCTCGCCCGATTTGAGACTTGCTCTGCAAGAGTTCCAGGAGGACAAACCTGAGCGTTGTCCCAGTGGAAAGTTGTATGTTCCTGACCAGTGGAAGAAGAGAGTGATGTCTGAAGTTCATTGCTCTGCATTGGCTGGTCATCCAGGTATTTTTGGTACTAGAGATCTGGTGAGTCGCTCTTTTTGGTGGCCCACCTTGTCTCATGATGTCAGGAATTTTGTGCAGTCCTGTGGGACTTGCTCCCGGTCTAAATCTTGTTCTCGCTTTAGTGGGCTGTTGATGCCTTTGCCGGTCCCCAGGAGGCCATGGACCCATATTTCAATGGATTTCATCTCTGATATGCCGGTCTCTCAAAGAATGACTGTTATTTGGGTGATTTGTGATAGGTTCAATAAGATGGTTCTTCTTGTACCACTCCCTAAGTTGCCGTCTTCCTCCGAGTTGGTGCCCCTGTTTTTGCAACAGGTGGTTCGCTTGCACGGGATTCCTGAGAACATTGTATCTGACAGAGGAGTTCAGTTTGTGTCTAGATTTTGGAGAACTTTCTGTTCCAAGCTGGGAATTCAGTTGTCCTTCTCCTCTGCTTTTCACCCTCAGACCAATGGGCAGACAGAGAGAACAAACCAGACCTTGGAGTCGTATTTGAGATGTTTTATTTCCGCTGATCAGGATGATTGGGTTTCATTTTTGCCCTTGGCCGAATTTGCTTTAAATAATAGAGCTAGTTCTGCCACTTTGATGTCACCTTTTTTTCGTAACTTTGGGTTTCATCCTCGATTTTCTTCAGGGCAGGTGGAGCCTTCTGCCTGCCCAGGTGTTGACACTGTGGTGGAGAGAATGCACCAGATCCGGGACCAAGTGGTGGATAAGTTATCTCTCTCCCAGGAAAAGGCCCAGCGGTTTTCCAATCGACATAGGACCATTGGTCCCCAGTTTAAGATTGGTGATATGGTGTGGTTATCATCAAAAAATATTGCTATGAAGGTGGCTTCTCCTAAGTTTAAGCCTAGATTTATTGGACCTTACAAGATTTTGGAGATTATTAATCCGGTCTCTTTTAGTTTGGCTCTTCCTGTCACATTTAAAATCCATAATGTGTTCCATAAGTCTTTGTTGAAGAGGTTTGTTGAACCTGTTGTTCCGGGGGTGGCACCTCCAGACCCTGTATTGGTTGAAGGTAACATGGAATATGAGGTAGAGAAAATACTGGATTCCCGTCTGGCTAGACGGAGACTCCAGTATTGGTTAAGTGGAAGGGTTATGGTCAGGAGGATAATTCCTGGGTCTCTGCCTCTGATATTCATGCCAAAAGATTGGTGCGTGCCTTTCATCGGGCTCACCCTGATCGCCCTAGTGGCGTGGTTGAGGGTTCGGTGACCCCTCCTCAAGGGGGAGGTACTGTTGTGAGTTCATTTTCCCCTTCGTCACTGAGGTCTGGTGAACTCCCTATTCTGGTAAAGGAAGGTAATGAGCCTGATTATCAGGCACCTGAGCCTAATAATGATGACTGGCTGAGTGGAGTCACGGACTGGATATAAGGCTGCCGACGCCCTTCTGCCCTGCGGGTGATTTCTCTGTGGACTTCTAGGATACCAGACTGATTCCTGCTCCTCTAAAGCTAAGTTTTCTGCTTTGCCTTTTAGCATTTTTGTTTTGTTTTTTGTTTGCCCTGCTTTTCTGGATTCTGCCATTCCCTGCTGGGGTCAGCTGAATCTCCTTTTGCCGGTTGCTCTGTCTTCAGAATATTCCTGAGTACTGACATAGTCTTTTTGAAGCCTAGCGTCTTCAGGGCCTTTTTCACTGTCAGTCGGTTGGCTCTTATTTTCATAGGGTTTTTCACGGATTGCAGACAGCAGCCTTCCTGTCCTTTCCTATCTAGTTAGCTTGGGCCCCGTCTTTGCTCAGTCTATCTTTCTGTCTGTGTTGTGTTCTTTCTTCTTGCTTCACCGTCATTATATGTGGGGGGCTGCCTTTTGCTTTGGGATCTGCTCTGGGGCAGTTTAGATTTCCCTTTCTGTCTTTAGGCTATTTAGTCCTCCGGCTGTGATCGAGGGGCCTAGGGCATCGTAGGAGCCTCCCACGGCTACTGCTAGTTGTGTTGATAGGTTCAGGGGTCTGCAATCCGATAGCTGCCAACCTCTCTGGTTTTCTGGACTTAGCTAGCATTTCTGTTTTTGCCTCCTACGGTTACTCAATCATAACAGTATGTCTGCTGAACCCGCTTCTTAATCCAGAATACTCACTGAACCCCTGAACCCTCATGCATTGTTCACGCTCTGCTTTTAGTTGGTATGTGTACTGAACCCACTTCTTAATCCAGAATACTCACTGAACCCTCATGCGCTGTGCACCATCTGTTTTCAATTGTTATGTCTGCTGAACCTGCTTCTTAATCCACAATAATGTACTGACTGAACCCCTGAACCCTCATGCATTGTTCACCCCCTGTTTTTAATTGGTATGTCTGCTGAACCCGCTCCTTAATTAATCCAGAATACTCACTGAACCCTCATGCATTGTTCACCCTCTGTTTTTAATTGGTATGTCTACTGAACCCACTTCTTAATCCAGAATACTCACTGAACCCTCATGCGCTGTGCACCATCTGTTTTTAATTGGTATGTCTGCTGAACCCGCTTCTTAATTAATCCAGAATACTCACTGAACTCTCATGCTTTGTTCACCCCCTGTTTTTAATTGGTATGTCTGCTGAACCCGTTTCTTAATTCAGAATACTCACTGAACCCTCATGCATTGTTCACGCTCTGTTTTTAATTGGTATGTCTGCTGAACCCGCTTCTTAATCCAGAATACTCACTGAACCCCTGAAATGTCATGCATTGTTCACGCTCTGCTTTTAATTGGTATGTCTGCTGAACCCGTTTCTTAATCTAGGTTACTCACTGAACCCATGAACCCTCATGCATTGTTCATCCTCTGATTTTAATTGGTTTGTCTGCTGAACCCTCTTCTTAATCCACAATACTCACTGAACCCCTCAAGCCTCATGCATTGTTCACCCTCTGTTTTTAATTGGTATGTCTGCTGAATCCGCTTCTTAAACCAGAATACTCACTGAACCCCTGAACCCTCATGCATTGGTCACCCTCTGCTTTTAAATGGTATGTCTGCTGAACCAGCTTAATCCAGAATACTCACTGAACCCTCGTGCATTGTTCACCCTCTGTTTTAAAATGGCATGTCTGCTGAACCCACTTCTTAATCCAGAATACTAAATGGACCCTCATGCATTGTTCACCCTCTGTTTTGGCAGGCACTGTACTGAATTAGGATAGTGTCTCTGACTGTAGAGCCCCCATGGATTTGATGATAAGTGCACTCCGTGCAGTGCCTCCCCTCCCACTACTCCCCCCCAGGTAATGCCATGATTTAGGACGCCCCACTGACCAACAGAAAGAGAGGAAGGGGTGTCCGGTCACACCCTCAGGGGCTAAATTCAGGTACTGGGGTGGGGGTCTTTCTCTTTCCTCTCCGCCTGATACCTAGAAGCTTTTGTCTCAGGCCCCTGGAAGTTTTTGTGCCCTGAAGCCATGTCTGAGGAAGTGATTGCGGCCCTGCGGCAGAGAGCAGCACAGGTGGGTGATCCATGTATTATAGCCCTTTTATCTAAACTGGATGCGCACCCACCTGTGCCCTCTCCTGATCCCCTATTGCCGCAGACCTCTCCTTTGTCTCCCGGGGCCCAATCCTCCCCTGGCCAACAGGCTTCTCTACCATCCTCCCATCCAGCTACAGCAATGCCTTTACAGGATACAGTCTCCATTTCCCTCCATGCCTCGGCCTCCCCTTTGTCTCCCGGGGCCCAATCCCCCCCCTGAGCCCCTGGCTTCTCCGTCACCCCCTCATCCAGCTCCAGCGCCGCCCTTACAGCACTCAGCCTCCGCATCCCTTCATGCCCCGTCCCCACCTGTCTCCTCCGCTGGCCCTCTCCTCCCTGCGTCGGGCTCTTCACAACAGTCACCCAGCTTTTCTGGGGCTGCTCCTGCCTCCACTGCCACTGCTCCAGCCTCCTCCTCTCCAGACCCGGCTAGACCTGGCAGGCGTTCTGAGCGCACATCGCGCCCACCAGTGCGACTTAATGTCGGTGGTAGCATCGCCACTGGTCTCTGTCGCCCCCGAAATGCTGCTGCGGATGCTCTGGCCTGTAGGCCTCAGGCTCGGATGCCATTGTTAGGCTCTGGACGCCTATACAGGCCTGAAGCCACGCCCACTACCTCCTCCATCGTACCGCCTATCTCACCACCCACCCCTTGTCTACTGCATAGCGGTGGGCGGAGTCGGTCCAAAGCCCCACCCACTTCCACCCAGCATCACAGCAGAAGCCCCACAAGTAGTACGCCCATCTCTAGCATTTTAATAGGTGCCAATCATCAGAGCCGGGCGCATGCTCCACCCCCCCTGCGTAACCAGTGCTCCAGCGTCCGACCCTGCACACCCCCTCCACTGCTATATGAAGAGCTCAGCAAAGTTTAACCCTTGCAAGTTCCAGCAGGGTCCGGCCCAGCACTGCCCCCTCCACTGCTATACCAAGGACTGGGCTGCTGCCACATCCACTTGAGGGCAGGCAGCGAAGCACTCAGCAAAGCTTAACCCTTTCAAGGTCCAGCAATATCCCTCTACCAAGCCCGGTCTCTCACGTCTCTCCTACGGGCGCATCACTGCCGCCCGTGCGGAACGTTAGGATTTCCGGTGACAACTGCCATACTGCTGCCGAGCGTGCTGTTCGGTCTAACCCGACCGTTCAGGACGCTCGGCAACAAAACCTACGTGTTACACAAACCACAAACGCAGCACACTACACGCCACCAACCCCACCACTGTCGCAAACACCTGCGTCGCACACTATTTCATTGGCGGTCAGAACGCCATCCCCATTAGACACCTACAGTGGAAGCGATGATAACGCCACACCACTTACTCGACAGCCTACAAAACAACATACACCCGGCCACCACGAACGTAGCCACATACGTCACAGATCCTCCACACCATCCTCTGCGGATTCCCCCCACCACCACCTTTCTCGCTGTCCCTCTGTCTGTCGTTGTTCCCGTTGCAGGCGAAGGTGTACCTACAACAGGAGTCGCCACAGGTCGCGCTCCTCCAGACGGAGGTCAACTTCCACATCAGGGCAGTCCGATGTGTCCGAGGGCCACCACAGCAGGCATTCTTGGTCATCTAGCCGTAGACGTCGCACGAAATCTCCAAACCAGACTACTAGCCGGAGGAGCTGCGGCGAACATCTTGCGTCCTCCAGTCAGACGCATAGCCAGCAGGGAGCGCCGTCACAAGCTCACGGCAGCCTTCGGCTGCGACGGGCTACATCGTCATCATTAATCCGAGAAGAACCTTCCCTTTCCACCATGGCTCATCAACATCGAAGTTCTGTCATCGATTCAGAATTCCAGCCACGTTCCAATGGCCAAGACATTTCTGGGCCAGATCGGGCCTCCAGCCGGGAGCAGGATATCGCAGGGGTACCTCCTTCACAAGGAGACACTCGACTTGGCGACAGACAGCGGTGAGTCTCGCATAACCAATCCACATATCAACATACACAACACAGAAGAGAGCAACCTGGCATCTGCCATTAGGGCTCTAGTCGACCACTTTAATCAACACAGTGGTCAAACCGTCACCAGGAACATACCTCAATCAGCTAGTCTACATAAAGATGCATTTTTCTGCGGAATTAGTCCGCTAGGTACACACATAGACTTAGAGAAAAAAGAGAGATCTGGAATAATGACTATGTAGACATATGGTCACTGTTATCAGCGGACCAACAGTCAGTGGATAAGGAGAGGAGGACAGGCGAGTGGTCATACGATAGAAATAGAGGTAAAGTAGCACATACAATGAACAACTGGCTGCAGGCCTTCGCTGTCCTAGGATGTATAATGGGCCAAAAACATCCTGAACGCTGCTCTGAGTTATTCATATACCAGGATTTGATATATAACTCCTATAAGTCTCATGGCGGTGTTGCTTGGAGGCGCTATGACGAGGAGTTCCGCAGGAGGCTAGCCCTGCAACCAGATCTAGGATGGGGAGTTAAAGCCACAGATGTCTGGCTATGACTAATGCTTACTCAAAAACACCCTCCCTTTTCATCATCGGCCACTAGTTTCTCAGCAGCCGCAGGCCAAAACTCTGTGGTCGTACGGAGACCAGGGGCCTGCATGTTATTCAATGGTGGAAACTGTCGCTTCCAGGCGGCATGCAGATATAGACACGATTGCTCAGCCTGCGGTGGCGGACACCCTGCATCAAGGTGTACACGCCTCGCAAGCGGAACTGCTACGAGGCAAAACCCCGGTGAGCGTAGCCGCCATGGGCCCATGGCTAAGCCTTTATCCCAATAAAGAAGCTGCTCAGCAATTATACGACGGTTTTAAGTACGGTTTCTTCATCCCCTTTAAATTTAACCGAACGCCAACATCGGCAAAAAACCTTAAATCAGCCCGAGAGTTCCCAGAGATTTTACAGCAAAAAATCATAAAAGAGGTAGAACTCGGCAGGATGGCGGGCCCATTTTAATCATTACTAGAGTTGAGCGAAACGGGTCGAAAAAATTCAAAAGTTGCCGACTTTTGGCAAAGTCGGGTTTCATGAAACGAAACCCGACCCTAGGATGAGGTCGGCCACGAGGTCGGCGACTTACGCGCCAAAGTCGCGTTTCAAAAGTTTGTTTTGCGCTCTTTTTCAGCCAATCAGGATCCACGGACACTGTGGGCAACGTGATGACATAGGCACGGGTCACCACCATCTTTCAGAAGGGCATGCAAGTGATTGGCTTGCTTTGGTGGGCGTCACAGGGGGTATAAAAGGGCGTACACGCCGACCGCCATCTTACTTCTGCCGATCTTAGTATAGGGAGAGGTTGCTGCTGATTCTGTAGGGAGAGCGTTAGGCAGGGAAGAAGACAAAAAAACTGCTTCTGCTGCTAGCGATTTGGCCTGCACAACACACCAGTCACTGTGTGTGCAGTGCAAGGGGAGGCTATATAGTGGTGTATCAGTGGTGTTGGTTGTTGGGCTGCCTTCTAAGGCTTCCTGACATTCCTGCATTGCTGTTTACCCACTGCTCCGCAAACTGCTTTTTTAAAAGCAATCCCAATTTTTTTTTTTTGTCCTGCTGAGAAGGAAAAAAAACTGCTTCTGCTGCTAGCAATTTGGCCTGCACAACACACCAGTCACTGTATGTGCAGTGCAAGGGGAGGCTATATAGTGGTGTATCAGTGGTGTTGGTTGTTGGTCTGCCTTCTAAGGCTTCCTGACATTCCTGCATTGCTGTTTACCCACTGCTCCGCAAACTGCTTTTTTAAAAGCAATCCAATCTCCCTTATCCTCTAGTCACTTTTGTCACAGCTGTGCCATCGAGCCTGTCACATAGCGCTCAGATATCAGTGGGCCTCACACAATCCAAAAGTGTCCAGTGTCCAAAAGTGTGTGCAGAGATTCAAAATCTCCCTTATCCTCTAGTCACTTTTGTCACAGCTGTGCCATCGAGCCTGTCACATAGCGCTCAGATATCAGTGGGCCTCACACAATCCAAAAGTGTCCACTGTCCACAAGTGTGTGCAGAAATTCAAAATCTCCCTTATCCTCTAGTCACTTTTGTCACAGCTGTGCCATCGAGCCTGTCACATAGCGCTCAGATATTCATTGGGCCTCACACAATCCAAAAGTGTCCAGTGTCCAAAAGTGTGTGCAGAGATTCAAAATCTCCCTTATCCTCTAGTCACTTTTGTCACAGCTGTGCCATCGAGCCTGTCACATAGCGCTCAGATATCAGTGGGCCTCACACAATCCAAAAGTGTCCACTGTCCACAAGTGTGTGCAGAAATTCAAAATCTCCCTTATCCTCTAGTCACTTTTGTCACAGCTGTGCCATCGAGCCTGTCACATAGCGCTCAGATATCAGTGGGCCTCACACAATCCAAAAGTGTCCAGTGACCAAAAGTGTGTGCAGAGATTCAAAATCTCCCTTATCCTCTAGTCACTTTTGTCACAGCTGTGCCATCGAGCCTGTCACATAGCGCTCAGATATCAGTGGGCCTCACACAATCCAAAAGTGTCCACTGTCCACAAGTGTGTGCAGAAATTCAAAATCTCCCTTATCCTCTAGTCACTTTTGTCACAGCTGTGCCATCGAGCCTGTCACATAGCGCTCAGATATTCATTGGGCCTCACACAATCCAAAAGTGTCCAGTGTCCAAAAGTGTGTGCAGAGATTCAAAATCTCCCTTATCCTCTAGTCACTTTTGTCACAGCTGTGCCATCGAGCCTGTCACATAGCGCTCAGATATCAGTGGGCCTCACACAATCCAAAAGTGTCCACTGTCCACAAGTGTGTGCAGAAATTCAAAATCTCCCTTATCCTCTAGTCACTGTTGTCACAGCTGTGCCATCGAGCCTGTCACATAGCGCTCAGATATCAGTGGGCCTCACACAATTCAAAAGTGTCCAGTGTCCAAAAGTGTGTGCAGAGATTCAAAATCTCCCTTATCCTCTAGTCACTTTTGTCACAGCTGTGCCATCGAGCCTTTCACATCGCGCTCAGATATCAGTGGGCCTCACACAATCCAAAAGTGTCCACTGTCCACAAGTGTGTGCAGAAATTCAAAATCTCCCTTATCCTCTAGTCACTTTTGTCACAGCTGTGCCATCGAGCCTGTCACATAGCGCTCAGATATTCATTGGGCCTCACACAATCCAAAAGTGTCCAGTGTCCAAAAGTGTGTGCAGAGATTCAAAATCTCCCTTATCCTCTAGTCACTTTTGTCACAGCTGTGCCATCGAGCCTGTCACATAGCGCTCAGATATCAGTGGGCCTCACACAATCCAAAAGTGTCCACTGTCCACAAGTGTGTGCAGAAATTCAAAATCTCCCTTATCCTCTAGTCACTTTTGTCACAGCTGTGCCATCGAGCCTGTCACATAGCGCTCAGATATTCATTGGGCCTCACACAATCCAAAAGTGTCCAGTGTCCAAAAGTGTGTGCAGAGATTCAAAATCTCCCTTATCCTCTAGTCACTTTTGTCACAGCTGTGCCATCGAGCCTGTCACATAGCGCTCAGATATCAGTGGGCCTCACACAATCCAAAAGTGTCCAGTGTCCAAAAGTGTGTGCAGAAATTCAAAATCTCCCCTGTCCTATAGACACCTTGTACCTTGTTTTACATTACTATATAGTTTGTTGGATTTTGTCTACATTTCTACCAAAAATGAGGAAGGCTGGTGGAAGAGGCCGTGGAATTGGGCGGGGGTTGGCAGCTGGTAATGATGGTGTTGGTGGTGGATCTGATGGTAGTGGCAAGAACAAAATAGGACCGAATGCAGGAGGTGCTGACCCTGCGTCATCGTCTGGCTACATAAGGCCTCGAACGCTTAGTTTTCTAGGAGTTGGCAAACCGCTTTTAAAGCCAGAGCATCAGGAAAAAGTTTTGTCTTACATTGCTGACTCAGCCTCCAGCTCTATCGCCTCCTCTTCTTCAGTTGTAAAAAGTAAAAGCACTGAGTCGTCATTGGAGGCTCATGTTCATGAACCACACCTTTCCTTGTGTCCTTCACCCCAACCAAGATTGAAGGATGACGCAGGCCATACTACTGATTACTCCATGGAGCTGTTTTCACATACCATGCCTGGATTATCAAGTGAAATGGTGAATTACCCAGGCCAAGATGAATCTGACATGGAGTGCACTGATGCACAGCCGCTGATGGATGATTCTGCTGGTACATTCACTCAGAGCACTACATTGTCCTCGCAGTGTACAGAGCCAGATTCTGACCCTGATGAGACTCAGGTGCCCCTTCCCGCACACTATACCACCATACACGGTGACACAGAGGAAGGTGCACATTACATAGAAGAGGAGGTGATGGATGACCCAGTTGTTGACCCAGATTGGCATCCATTGGGGGAAGAGGGTGCTGCTTCCAATAGCTCAGATGAGGAGCATCCACAGCAGACATCGACATCGCAACAGCTGTTATCTGGCAGGCCCGGAGCACTCCAAAGACAGGTTCCAAACATCAAAAGAGTTGCTGGACAGCTTGTCCAGAGGGTCAAAAGATCACAGCGTGCTAGGCCGCAAAATGTCTGCCAAAGTAGGAAGAGTGCAGTGTGGCACTTTTTTGAACAAAATCCTCATGATCAGGCCAAGGTTATCTGTAAGAAGTGCGCAAAGACCTTTAGCCGAGGGAAAAATCTGAAAAATTTGAATACCAGTTGCATGCTTAGACATTTAACCAGCATGCACTTGCAAGCGTGGACACAACACCAAACCAACCTCAAGTGCCACATGTGCAACTGATCACAACGAAGGTAGTCAGCAACGCTACATTGTTTCCCCGACTGTAAGCCCACCGGTTAGCACAGCAGCAAATGTTGAGGTGTCGTTGCAAGACCACAGCAGTCAGGGAATCCCACTGTTATATCAACGAAAGACTGATTCTAGGCCATCAGAAAGAACACCAACTCCATCACCATCATCAACCCTCTCTCAGTCCGCCCTGTCCACCGCTACTTCCACCATATGCAGCTCTCAAGTCCAGCTCACCCTCCCAGACACTATGAGTAGGTCAAGAAAGTACTCAGTCTCTCATCCGCGTACACTGGGCTTGAACGCCCACATTGCCAAACTAATCTCGTTTGAGATGATGCCCTTTCGGTTGGTGGAAAGCACAGCTTTCCGCGAACTCATGGCCTATGCAGTACCACGCTATGACCTACCCAGTCGCCACTTCTTCTCTCGCAAAGCCATCCCAGCCCTCCACCATCATGTGAAAGACCGCATTGTCCATGCACTCAAGCAGTCAGTGAGCGGAAAGGTGCACCTCACAACTGATGCATGGTCCAGTCGGCATGGCCAGGGCCGTTACGTGTCCATCACTGCGCACCGGGTTAATGTGGTGGATGCAGGATCCACAGGGGACAGCGGTGGTGGGACAGTGCTGCCTAGCCCACGGTATAGGAAACAGTTGGCTGTAGGCGTTCGACCCTCCTCCTCCTCCAGAAGCGAAAGCTCGTCCACAGAGCGCAGTCATACGAGCACTCCATCTGCAGCTGCCACTGTTGCACACGATGTGTCCCCCTATCGAGCAGCTAGTGGAAAGCGTCAGCAGGCAGTGTTGCAGATGATGTGTTTGGGCGACAGACACACCGCCGAGGTGCTGGCCGAGTACTTGAAGCGACAAACTGAGTCATGGCTGGGCAGTGTACATCTTGAGGCAGGCAAGGTAGTTAGTGATAACGGCCGTAATTTTGTGGCAGCCATAGCCCTTTCAAAACTCAGCCACATACCTTGCTTGGCTCACACCTTGAACCTGGTGGTGCAGTGCTTTCTCAAAAATTATCCGGAGTTAACAGCCCTGCTCCAGAAGGTGCGAAGACTGTGCGCGCACATCCGCCGGTCGCCTGTACACTCCGTTCGTATGCAGAAGCTGCAGCGATTGCTCCACCTTCCCAACCACTGCCTCATTATCAACATTGCAACAAGGTGGAACTCCACCCTGCACATGGTGGAGCGGCTGTGCGAGCAGAGGCAGGCCATAATGCATTTGTGGGAGGATACACGGCCAGGCACTTTGAGAGCAGATATGGAGTTGACAGGTGTGCAGTGGTCGAAGCTGAAAGACCTTTGTAAAGTCCTTCAGTGTTTTGAGGAATGCACACGGCTGGTAAGCGCAGATGACGCCATCCTAAGCATGAGCATCCCACTTATGCGTCTGCTCATGCAAACTTTGACGCACCTTAAGGAGCAGGCGTCTGCAGCCAATGTTGATGAGGAGGAAGAGGAGGAGGGAATCCTTGATGACATTCAGCCATTGTCTGCTCAGGGACCTCTCCTGGACGAGGTGGAGGAAGAAGAGGAGGAGGAGGAGGATGATGGGGATGATTACTTAGGGGAGGAGGATGCATCTCGTGGGGCAAGTGAAAATGTTGGCGTGGCAAGGTCTGGTACAGGGTTTGTGCGTGACTGGAGGGATGTGGATTTGCCAGAAAGTGCTCCTCCAACCAGCACTCGCAGTGCATCATTGACACCGGGAACATTGGCCCACATGTCAGATTATGCCTTGCGGATCCTAAAAAGGGAACCCCGCATTGCCAAAATGATGAACGATGACGACTACTGGTTGGCCAGCATCCTGGATCCACGCTATAAAGGCAAATTACAAAACATCATGCCACAGGAGAACCTTGACCTAATATTGGCTAATAAACAAGCAACTCTGGTAAATCGGTTGCTTGAGGCATTCCCAGCACACAGCAGCGGTGATGGTTCTCACACGAGCCGTATGGGCCGGGGGCAGCTTGGCAGAGGTGTTCGTGGTGCACACAGCAGAAGTGGCGTTGGAGACAGGGGTTTCATGACAATGTTGTGGACTGATTTTTCAAATACCGCTCACACAACTGGTAATACTGCATCGATGGAAAGTGACAGGAGACAGCAGTTGTCAACTATGGTTACAAACTACTTTTCCTCCCATATCGATGCTCTCCCACACAGGTCATTCCCCTTTGACTATTGGGCCGCTAAACTGGACACCTGGCCTGAATTGGCCCAATATGCCTTACAGGAGCTCGCTTGCCCAGCTGCAAGTGTGCTATCGGAAAGAGTCTTCAGTGCAGCTGGATCAATCCTGACAGAAAAAAGGACCCGTCTGTCAACCCAAAATGTGGATGATCTAACCTTCATTAAAATGAACCACGCATGGGTTTCCAAGGATTTTGTCCCACCTTCCCCTGATGACACATAGGGTGACAGAAAAATGGCTTGCTTTGGTCCACCTCTTCCTGGTACTTCACCTATTTCGCCTTTTGCATCAGCTGAATGTCCAACATCAACATATGCCACTTTCTAAAACTCCCTAACTGTGCTGCCTCCCCCCCCATGGCCGGGGTCACCACCAACCGCACGACACCGTGCGAGTGCCGTTGCCCTGGACAGGTGGGTAGGCCGACTCTTGGGCGCGGGCACTGGCACAGGGTCCCTCATAGTGCAATCAAGTGTCTCTGACGGTGGTGGTGCACACCCGCCGTCAGACACACCGCTGTACTATGAGGGGCCCAGTGCCAGTACCGACGCCCACGAGTGGGCCCCCCTTGCTTGGGCAGGGCCCCAGCATTTGCAATCTTTACCTCTCCCTGCTCCTCCGCTGTGTAATCTGGGCCGTCAAATCCATACTGTGCCTGACACCGTCTGAGCCTGCCTCCTGAGACATATATTTTGAATGTGTACGCTATCCATACATGTTATCCAGGGATACGGTACCCTTTCTAACCTTTGTGCAATCACGTGCAATCCATACTGGGCCTAACACCGTCTGAGCCTGCCTCCTGAGACATATATTTTGAATGTGTACGCTATCCATACATGTTATCCAGGGATACGGTACCCTTTCTAACCTTTGTGCAATCACGTGCAATCCATACTGGGCCTAACACCGTCTGAGCCTGCCTCATGCTGTATAGACATATATTTTGAATGTGTACGCTATCCATACATGTTATCCAGGGATACGGTACCCTTTCTAACCTTTGTGCAATCACGTGCAATCCATACTGGGCCTAACACCGTCTGAGCCTGCCTCCTGAGACATATATTTTGAATGTGTACGCTATCCATACATGTTATCCGGGGATACGGTACCCTTTCTAACCTTTGTGCAATCAC
The DNA here is from genome assembly GCF_039654945.1 of Dendrobates tinctorius. Lineage (NCBI taxonomy): Eukaryota > Metazoa > Chordata > Amphibia > Anura > Dendrobatidae > Dendrobates > Dendrobates tinctorius. Next base: position 11,016,157 of record NW_027361848.1, on the reverse strand, counting down.
GTGCAATCCATACTGGGCCTAACACCGTCTGAGCCTGCCTCATGCTGTATAGACATATATTTTGAATGTGTACGCTATCCATACATGTTATCCAGGGATACGGTACCCTTTCTAACCTCTGTGCAATCACGTGCAATCCATACTGGGCCTAACACCGTCTGAGCCTGCCTCATGCTGTATAGACATATATTTTGAATGTGTACGCTATCCATACATGTTATCCAGGGATACGGTACCCTTTCTAACCTTTGTGCAATCACGTGCAATCCATACTGGGCCTAACACCGTCTGAGCCTGCCTCATGCTGTATAGACATATATTTTGAATGTGTACGCTATCCATACATGTTATCCAGGGATACGGTACCCTTTCTAACCTTTGTGCAATCACGTGCAATCCATACTGGGCCTAACACCGTCTGAGCCTGCCTCATGCTGTATAGACATATATTTTGAATGTGTACGCTATCCATACATGTTATCCAGGGATACGGTACCCTTTCTAACCTTTGTGCAATCACGTGCAATCCATACTGGGCCTAACACCGTCTGAGCCTGCCTCCTGAGACATATATTTTGAATGTGTACGCTATCCATACATGTTATCCAGGGATACGGTACCCTTTCTAACCTTTGTGCAATCACGTGCAATCCATACTGGGCCTAACACCGTCTGAGCCTGCCTCATGCTGTATAGACATATATTTTGAATGTGTACGCTATTGTCTTGCTAAATTTTCTCCCAAATTAGGTTATTTACCTTAACTTACGTAGCGCTCACTGACATCCCAGCCAGGCAAAGATTATTGACAATCTTTTATTTTAGCAAGCAATCATTTTGTTTTACATAGCACATGAATAGTCTCAAGATTTAAGAAAAATGACAGTTATGACATGAAAGATTTCAGCATCAATAATAATTACCGAGTTATTGTAGCATCACCCTTCGCATCGGGGGACCTCGATCAGCGGGAAGGGGTTTTCCTCGGTCAGCATCACAGACTAAGTGCGTCCACTTGAATCGTCTGGAAAGTCCCTACCCGCTGAGGAGGTCAGTACTTTTTATAATATTAATTGGAATGATCACGCACTGACATGCGCAGTGAATCAGGTTTCACCTTGATCACGCGCTGTCATGCGCAGTAACTTGTTTTTTTTCACATTCCTCCTTTATCTCAGTTGGTTTGGTTCTCACATTCCTCCCTTCCAACTCCCACAACAATGCCTGAGCAGGTGGTTGCTTTTCACATACCTGAGTGTGTGCTCTCCTCATGGTAGGAAAAGTTCAGATTCCGGTCACAATCCATAGTATCCAAATGGATGTTTCAATGTACTGCAATCACTACCTTATTGACTGGATGCCTATCTATACCAGTCTCTCACTCATGCATATCCCATTTGTATCACAATCGGTCCTTGATTGCAGTCTTTTAAACACCATCTTTATAGGACACCATGAGCACTTGTGGTTTCTTGCAACACATTTTGTAAGCTATATAGCAATTCCATATGGATAATAGAATCACTACAATAGCCATCACCAACACGGGATGAATCAGCCAATTCAATAATTTGGTAGCTGAGGGCGAATACCCTAGAAAAATATCATACCAATGATGAGAGGTGGCATCAGCAATTGCCGAACCCATTTTAACAATTTTCCCTGCCACTATGGTGGTACTAACAACATGATATTGTATTGTTTTATTTAACATTTGAATTATTCTATTCCCTTCTTCAGATGTCTCCATAATATTCCTGAGCCGGGTCATATTCAATTCCCACTTGTTTACCTGCAACTTGGTCGGTTGCCACCGCATTGTTTTCTGCACCTCCCGGTCATGAGTGAGAAGGAAGGTTTGGCCCTCCCACTGTAAAGCGGAAACAGTCTGTAAACACCCCACATAAGGAACTTTCATCCCAGGAATAATAGGGACATCAGTTATTATTACACAAATTTCTTGTGAACCTATCTCCACCAACATCTTGTAGGATACTGGTAGAATGGTGAACTCACAAATATTCACAGTCTCTTGTAGCAAACATGGTTCATATACAGCAGAATGCAACCTACAAATTTTACCTTCTAATGTGTCTTCACATAAGCTTAAATCATGCGTGCGATTATTGTCATCAATATATAAGCCATTCATTTTAGGCATCCACAACCATTGATCCCCTGGGGGTCCCAATAATAGTGGTAAAACTACATATCTACACATTACTTGCTGGTTGGTTACATTATATATATTCAATATCCCTTGACATACTGTGTCATTGCAAACCATTTTGGGAGCTTCAATTTTAAGCCATGAAACTCCAGGAATTGTGTTATTAAACATAGTCCTCCATACCCATTCATTTCCTGTCATAAGACGAGTCTGCATTGTTGCCTTCTGCTGCATCTGATAAATAGCCTGCATTGTACACATAGTCCAATTAAGAATCGCACTAATATTTGATCCTTCCTTGAATACAAAAGAATTTGAAATATTCTGCATATCTAGTAAAAATTTATCTGCTTGCCAAGCTTGTGTCAGTGGGTGCCATATTGTAGGCATCCATTTACCTTGTAAAGTTAAAACATCTTGTATTCCTGCACCTGCTTTACTCATGCGATTTGCTAGAGTTTCAATATCAAAAGAATTCAAAGTCCCAGTAACAGTTCCCACTCCCCCCAGCAACGTATCATACCATGCCCTTTTTTGTCTTATAGGGCAGAGAACGTTAGACGGAAATATCACTATAGCTGTTACTACAGTCTTTTGTGATTGAGTTCCAGTCTTTACACAGGACGAGGGGATCCTCTTCATATGTCCCGGATCCGTTTTTGACGAATTCATATTAACAAACGTTATACTTTGTGCCCAAGTACTTCTATTCGTTATACTAGTAGCATTATGACAAAGTAAAGTCTGTAGGACATTAATACTGAATACTAATTCTGTTCCACTTCCAATGGTGGGGGTGCAATTCTTATAGATCCGTATTTGTTGAGTTGGAGACAAAGACTCAAAACCCCCACCGGCGTTACAACATGTTAAGTTCACCTTAGCGGTAATATTCACAGTTCCGTGCATATTGTGTAACATATATGCTACTTGAAATGAGGTGGTCCCACGGGGGCCTATCCATACATATCCTTCCACTGTTACATTAGCTATGTTACAGTTCTGTCCTTCTGGGCAAATAAAATCCTCTTGTTTTCGTTCTTTTGTGCTTTTCTTCCACAACCACCTTATCCGACTGGTGTTTTGACTTTGGATTTGAGTACCCGGTGTTCATCCTTCAACTTTAACTAGGAGGATAGCGTGCACTCAAGTCCAATGGCGAGGTGCAGGTGTAACGGACCAGTAGGTCCTATTACTAATAATAGTCAATTCACCGCACACTCAGAGGGATTTATGCAAATAGATGCTTATTTTATTATACACAAAACATGTGGGAGCCAAACAAGAATATATAGCACGAAGTAGAAGCGATATAATAATACGACGTTTCGGCTCAGTCCGAGCCTTTATCACTTTTATCGCTGAAAATAAAAAGAAATCCATCAGAAAATGCAAACATAGAGAAAAGAGATAACAATATCATATAAAATACACACAAAAATCCAAAATAATCCCAATATCTTACAGTGGTAAAAATATATACAAGATATATACAAACATAAATTGCGATAGTACATGGAAAACATGAATGTATAAGGCTCAGTAAACTAGCACCATCTAAGGTAGAGTAGAAAAAAAAAAAGGGGGGGTTACCTGAATTGAAAGTTGGATCTTTGAATAAAGAGGAATAGAACTCCCAAGAGAATAGCCCAAGAAAGATGGCTGAAAGGAATAGTCAAAATCATGATTAATCGACTCAAATGTGTAGATGTCCTACTGTCTCTAAAAGGGTCATGCAAGGTATCAGCACAAGGGGAGTATAGTGTTTTGCTATAATAAAATGCGCTATAGAGGGGATGTGATAAGTTGATCCCTGTAATAAATAATATGTAGTCCATGATGTCCATACAATCCTAAGTACATAATATAAAGTGCAGTATGAGACAGCACCTATAAAAATAAGAGTTGCTACTTACATGTTTAAATGATAGTATTGTTCCCATGGAAAGACATGTGCTGTAAATAGCTTGTATCTGGCTGCTGTATGCTAAAGTGTCCCTACAAAGCGCTATCAGAAAGGGGGGAAAAGGGACCTGTGTACAATACCTGTTGATAGGGTGCTATACAGCGGCGCTCCCACGCCTAGCTGCAGTGGCGTCATGCTGAATCCAACAGGGTAAGGTGGTTTTTATATGTGAGCCCTGTGGCAGCGCGCGACCGGAAGTGGAACCTCTGAACCGGAAGTGACGTTGCGCTGTCTAAATGCAAGCACTGCGCATGTCTAGGGACTGCACCTAAGGGCTGTATGTACATAGCGGTTGCCCTGGTGATATGCAAAGAGGGGTAGTGCTAACATTATGTGCAGGATCTAGACTAACAGGGTATAACATTAATAGGTTGCGGTAATAAATAGAGATTGCATGGGTGCAATAAACAAGGTATCAAGACACATTAAAAAGGAAAAATAGTGATAATGTAAAAATAAAAAATGAAAAATAATAAATACAGGATAAAAAATAGAAAAATAGCTAAAGATAAAAGTAAAAATAAAAATAAAAATAAAAATAATAATAATAAAAATAAAAATAAAAGATGTGAAATAAAAATAAAATTTAGAAAACAAAAATAAAGAATAAAAAATAGAAAATAGAAGGAAAATGGTATACGGAAAGCAAGCAAAAACACTATAGCCGTATAAGATACCTTATGTATGCATTTGCATGGACATATACATCCATATATATATATACATACATATACATATATACATACATATACATATATATATACATATACCTACATGGCGGGTCGAGCTCCAAAAAGGGGAAAATAACTCAATTTAAGACAGAGTCCAGTGGGCGGAGCAAACTCACCTAGGGTTATAGTGTACTAACGAGTCTGCAAAATAACAGAAAAAGATTATTAGTCATTATATAAGCCAGTCAATTTCTCTATTAAGCCCTCTGGGGGCTAAAGTGTCCAGTTTATGTATCCAGTATGTTTCCCTCTCTCTTAGTAGTTTAATATGATCACCACCCCTCCTTGGACGAGGTACATGTTCAATCACCTGATATTTTAACTGTGCAACTGAATGTCGGTATTTAGTGAAGTGCTCAGGCAAGGGTAACCAGTTTTTCTGACACCTTATCGTTGACTTGTGGCTGGCAATACGGTCCTTAACATGCTGAGTTGTTTCCCCCACATATAGGAGGCCACATGGGCATTTCACCAAGTAAACCACAAAGTTCGAATCACACGTGTAGTAGCCCCGTATCGGGAAAGACTTGCCTGTCCTTGGATGTGTGATATTGTCTGACCTGATCACATTCGAGCAGGCTGCACAGTTAAGGCAGGGAAATGTGCCACAGCGACGAGGGGCGAGTAACCTCTGGGTAGTAGTAGAAACTTTACTGCCTATGTCGGCCCTTACCACCTTATCACGAACATTAGTGGGACGTTTTGTACAAACTAATACTGGGGCCTCAAAGGAACTGATACCCGGGTAAGCTTTACAAAGAAGGGGCCAGTGTTTCTTGATAATAGAGTATACTTTAGGCATAAGCGGATGGAAGGTATGGACAAAAGGAATCCTTTCTCTAGGGAATGTGGTGGGTGGAGGGGATGGAGGAGTTAGTACCCGTTGTTTTTCAACCTCAAGCAACCTCAATGGATACCGTCTGTCCCTAAATTTATCCAGAGCTACAATTCACGCTACACTTCAGTATGGAATCAGTTCCTTTTTTAGATACAAGAGTTTTACAAGATAGCGAGGGTACCCTTTCAACTGACCTTTACTGTAAACCTACTGATAGCAACAGTCTATTGCATTACTCGAGCTGTCACCCTAAGGCCACTAAGAACAGTCTACCACGTTCACAGTTTAACAGAGTAGCACGTATTGTCTCGGATCGGGATGTCCGCAATGAGAGACTAGACACAATGGCCAAGAAATTTAGGGACAGACGGTATCCATTGAGGTTGCTTGAGGTTGAAAAACAACGGGTACTAACTCCTCCATCCCCTCCACCCACCACATTCCCTAGAGAAAGGATTCCTTTTGTCCATACCTTCCATCCGCTTATGCCTAAAGTATACTCTATTATCAAGAAACACTGGCCCCTTCTTTGTAAAGCTTACCCGGGTATCAGTTCCTTTGAGGCCCCAGTATTAGTTTGTACAAAACGTCCCACTAATGTTCGTGATAAGGTGGTAAGGGCCGACATAGGCAGTAAAGTTTCTACTACTACCCAGAGGTTACTCGCCCCTCGTCGCTGTGGCACATTTCCCTGCCTTAACTGTGCAGCCTGCTCGAATGTGATCAGGTCAGACAATATCACACATCCAAGGACAGGCAAGTCTTTCCCGATACGGGGCTACTACACGTGTGATTCGAACTTTGTGGTTTACTTGGTGAAATGCCCATGTGGCCTCCTATATGTGGGGGAAACAACTCAGCATGTTAAGGACCGTATTGCCAGCCACAAGTCAACGATAAGGTGTCAGAAAAACTGGTTACCCTTGCCTGAGCACTTCACTAAATACCGACATTCAGTTGCACAGTTAAAATATCAGGTGATTGAACATGTACCTCGTCCAAGGAGGGGTGGTGATCATATTAAACTACTAAGAGAGAGGGAAACATACTGGATACATAAACTGGACACTTTAGCCCCCAGAGGGCTTAATAGAGAAATTGACTGGCTTATATAATGACTAATAATCTTTTTCTGTTATTTTGCAGACTCGTTAGTACACTATAACCCTAGGTGAGTTTGCTCCGCCCACTGGACTCTGTCTTAAATTGAGTTATTTTCCCCTTTTTGGAGCTCGACCCGCCATGTAGGTATATGTATATATATATGTATATGTATGTATATATGTATATGTATGTATATATATATATATGGATGTATATGTCCATGCAAATGCATACATAAGGTATCTTATACGGCTATAGTGTTTTTGCTTGCTTTCCGTATACCATTTTCCTTCTATTTTCTATTTTTTATTCTTTGTTTTCTAAATTTTATTTTTATTTCACATCTTTTATTTTTATTTTTATTATTATTATTTTTATTTTTATTTTTATTTTTACTTTTATCTTTAGCTATTTTTCTATTTTTTATCCTGTATTTATTATTTTTCATTTTTTATTTTTACATTATCACTATTTTTCCTTTTTAATGTGTCTTGATACCTTGTTTATTGCACCCATGCAATCTCTATTTATTACCGCAACCTATTAATGTTATACCCTGTTAGTCTAGATCCTGCACATAATGTTAGCACTACCCCTCTTTGCATATCACCAGGGCAACCGCTATGTACATACAGCCCTTAGGTGCAGTCCCTAGACATGCGCAGTGCTTGCATTTAGACAGCGCAACGTCACTTCCGGTTCAGAGGTTCCACTTCCGGTCGCGCGCTGCCACAGGGCTCACATATAAAAACCACCTTACCCTGTTGGATTCAGCATGACGCCACTGCAGCTAGGCGTGGGAGCGCCGCTGTATAGCACCCTATCAACAGGTATTGTACACAGGTCCCTTTTCCCCCCTTTCTGATAGCGCTTTGTAGGGACACTTTAGCATACAGCAGCCAGATACAAGCTATTTACAGCACATGTCTTTCCATGGGAACAATACTATCATTTAAACATGTAAGTAGCAACTCTTATTTTTATAGGTGCTGTCTCATACTGCACTTTATATTATGTACTTAGGATTGTATGGACATCATGGACTACATATTATTTATTACAGGGATCAACTTATCACATCCCCTCTATAGCGCATTTTATTATAGCAAAACACTATACTCCCCTTGTGCTGATACCTTGCATGACCCTTTTAGAGACAGTAGGACATCTACACATTTGAGTCGATTAATCATGATTTTGACTATTCCTTTCAGCCATCTTTCTTGGGCTATTCTCTTGGGAGTTCTATTCCTCTTTATTCAAAGATCCGACTTTCAATTCAGGTAACCCCCCCTTTTTTTTTTTTCTACTCTACCTTAGATGGTGCTAGTTTACTGAGCCTTATACATTCATGTTTTCCATGTACTATCGCAATTTATGTTTGTATATATCTTGTATATATTTTTACCACTGTAAGATATTGGGATTATTTTGGATTTTTGTGTGTATTTTATATGATATTGTTATCTCTTTTCTCTATGTTTGCATTTTCTGATGGATTTCTTTTTATTTTCAGCGATAAAAGTGATAAAGGCTCGGACTGAGCCGAAACGTCGTATTATTATATCGCTTCTACTTCGTGCTATACATCCTTCAACTTTCACCAAACACTCGCTTCCAAGGATTCGAATAATTTCACATATTCCCAGAAATATCTGTTAGGGAAAAAAAAAACAAAGCATGATTTTATTCACGCAAATAACATTTTTTTTTTTTTTTCCTGGGGAACATATTCCCATTTCTCCACTCCTGGTCTCATGATTAGCAAAGTACGATCCTTGCCCACAGCAATGACTTCAGCCGCCGATGACGGTCCTTGAGGACTCTGTACCCAAATTCTAGCTCCTACATTGGTCACATCTGATGACCCAAATGCTTTATCCCCCCCGTAAGGAGAGTTCTAGTGGAGCTTGTCCTTCGATGGCTTGATCTAAACTAATAGGTATTACCAACATTTGAGCCATCTTTTGTCCTTTGGACATAACTAGCGGCTCTTGTCCTAAATTGGACATAATAACTTTGATTTCTCCTTGATAATCAGCATCAATTACTCCTCCCACCACTATGGCCCCTTTTAAAGCAAAACTAGACCGAGTTGCCAACTGACCATAATGTCCTTTAGGCATTTGACATCCTAATCCTGTTAGTATAGGAACCATCTTACCTGGAGGTACAATAGTCACTTCTATTGCACTGAGATCCAATCCCGCAGATAGGGGAGTTGCTCTTTCAGGAATTTTAGCCTCTTGATTCATCTTCCACCAAGTAATTGTATGTACAATATGAGTTTCGTGTATGGTAAGATTGGGTGTCAGCATTCTCATCAATGGTGTCATGGAATCAGTAATTGGCCTATTGTTAATAATTTGTAAAGCCTCACTTAGATTGTCTCTCCACTGGCCATATTCTCCTTCCATATTGTGTATCTTTTTCAGAGTAGACTTCAAGAGTCCATTCATCCTTTCCACTAACCCTGCAGCTTGGGGATAGTAAGGCATATGATATACCCATTGGACATTATGCTCATTAGCATAATCCTTTATCTGTTGACCAGTGAAGTGTGACCCATTGTCAGTCTGTATCTGCAGTGGAACACCATAGTATTGTGTAATAATCTCTAATGTACGTAATGTGCTCCATTGTGTGGCTGCTTTGCAAGGGAATCCTATCATAAGTCCTGAGTAGTTATCTACTGCTGTGCAGACATATTTACATCCCCTACTCTCAGTGAGTGGACCAATGAAATCCATCTGCCAGATTTGAGCTGGTAATTGTCCTCGAGCTATGTGTCCCATTACTGTGTGTGGAACTTCCCTTTTTTGTGAATGCTGGCATACTGGACACTGTGCAATGACTTGTTTTATAATGTCCATGGTTAGTGGAACACCTCTTTCTTGGGCCCACCTGTAAGTGGCTTTTTCTCCAAGGTGTCCACTCTTGTTGTGCGCCCAAACAGCTGTACCTTGCAGCCATTTTTCTTTTTCTTGATCAACCTCAGAAGTCTGTCTAATAGCGGTGGCTTTATCTGCTTCAGAATTAAACAAACGATCAAGTGAGTCAGCAGGCATATGTGCATCAACATGAAAAACAGTAGTAAGTGTGATTTGAACCATTTCTTCTATAAATTCCCATACCTCTTTTCCCCACACTTCCTTACCATGTATTAACCAACCATATTTCTTCCATCCCATCATCCAAGTTGCAAGACCATTAGCCACAGACCACGAGTCTGTGAAAAGGTGACACTCTTTCCCTTGTTCAAAACTCAATGCCAGAAAGATAGCATATAATTCTGCATATTGGCTACTTTTACCGTGACCTTCCATAACCAAATGTTTTTCTAGTTTCGGGTTATAAGCCACACTCTTCCAGTGTCGCTTTCCATTAACATATCGAGCTGACCCATCAGTGAACCAAGCATGTTGCTGTTGTTGTTCTGTTAAATCTTCATAAGATTTTCCCTATTTTACAGGGGACTCTTCCCGGACAGTTGGTTTCACAGGGGATTTGATTTCTTCCCCTATTTCAGCTATTTTCTCATGGAGGGAGGCCATCCCGCCTTCTCCTTTCTTTGCTCTTTCAGAAATGTACCATTTCCATTTTATGATACTTTGTTCCTATGCATATCCTACCCTATTGGTTTTAGGGTTAGACAATACCCATTGCATTATAGGTATTGTTGGTCTTAATAAGACTTCATGTCCTAAAGTTAGCTGTTCTGTTTCTACCAATGCCCAATAACAAGCTAGCAATTGTTGTTCTAATGGAGTATACTTTTCTCCAGCATCAGGGAGTTTTCGATTCCAAAATCCTAAGGGAACTCTTTTTTCCCCCTTGTTTTTGCCATAATGACCAATTTGCATACATATTTTGTACTGATACATGCAATTCTACACTCCCCGCTGCCATTGGCCATAAATCTACAGCTTGTTGTATGGCCTCTTTCACCATCTCAAAAGCAGTTTGTTGTTCTTCCCCCCCAATGGAATTCATATTTCTTCCTCGTCACTTTATACAAAGGAGACAGCATTTGTCCTAAATGAGGTATATGCTGTCTCCAAAATCCAAATAGCCCAATATAAGATTGAGTCTTTTGCTTAGACTTGGGAGTAGGGAAATTAATAATCTTCTGTTTAGCTTGTGGCAAGATTTCCCTATGTCCTTTATTCCATTGGATTCCAAGAAATTTTACAACTTGAGCCGGTCCTTGGACCTTTGCCTCATTTATTTCCCATCCTTTGCTCCTCATATGCACCAAAAGTTTTTCCAATTGTGATTTCACTGCCTGCTCCTCATTTCCTTGTATCATTATATCATCAATATAATGAGAAATTTGCATATCTGAGGGCAAGGAGAACTGATCTAGATGTTCTGCCACCGTCCGGTGACAAATAGTAGGGCTATGAAGCCATCCTTGAGGCAATCTGGTCATGGTATACTGTCGACCTAACCAGGTAAAAGCAAATTGATCCTGCGCCTTTTCCTCTATTGGAATTGTAAAGAAGGCATTAGCCAAATCAATCACTGCATACCAAGTTCCATTATGACTCTGTATATTTTCTATTATAGTGATAGTATCTGGCACTGCAGCTGTTAATGGGGGGGGGGTACATTTGTTCAATTCCCTGTAATCCACTGTCATACGCCAGGAGCCATCACTCTTTTTAACTGGCCAGACTGGATTATTCCATGCAGTAGTAGTGGTACGCATGACTCCTGCGTCCACCAGATTTTTAATTGTTTCAGTAATCTCTTTGTGTCCCCCTGGTATTCGATACTGTTTCATTGCCACCATTTTAGTAGCAGGAGGGATATGTACAGGGGGCATTTTTACTTTTCCTATCGTTACAGGTCTCATTTGTATTTCTGCCATTTTTACTCCAAAGGAGAATTTTCCAGCCGATAAATTTAAAGTCATTCCTTTTAAAACATCAATTCCCAATATATATTCTGGAATGGGTACTACTAAAACACGGTAATTTCTTATCGGTAAGTTTCCTTTTTTCAAAGCAACTTGTGTTTGTACTCCGGTGATTACCTGTCCTCCTAGTCCAGCAATTTTAATTTTTGGACCTCTGAATTTTGTGGGAATACCTTTTTTCCTTATTAATTTTTCCTCTTCTCTTGCAATATTTATTTTGAGCAACTATGATAGCAGCTTTCTCTGCTACACTCTGGTAATGTTCCAACTTATCTTTGAGCAGACGGGTATTGCAATCCAGCACCACTTTCTGCCCTTCTAGCTCTGCAACTTTTTGTTCCAATTGAGAGCACTTCCTCTGCATTTGTTGATTCCGCTCATGCATCGCGCGATATGCACTGAGCAGAATCCAAGTTCGTCGCCCAAGCGACACAACATCACCCGCCTTGGCGGGGACACCCATGAGTACATTAACAACATCATGGGTTAACTGCATCACCTGCCTTTGCAGGGAAAACCTCGAGTAACTAAACAACATCGAGGGGTTATCTGCATCACCTGCCTTTGCAGGGATCCCCATGAGTAAACCAACAACATCATGGGTTAACTGCATCACCTGCCTTTGCAGGGAAAACAAATCCACATACGCCGTCCTAAAAACTCTACATCACCCCTGAGTACTTTAACAACATCAGTGGGTTCACTACCTTTAAGCTTACTAGACCACTGTTCTGCCAGTCCAGAACTGCTCAACTCATGTGCCAATACATTATACGGTGCCTCAGTCCAACCGGGCACATCCACTACATCCTCCTGCTTTTCCTTTCGTTTCTTAAACATATTGAAAAAGATCCTGCCGACTACGCCAATTTATGTCTTGCTAAATTTTCTTCCAAATTAGGTTATTTACCTTAACTTACGTAGCGCTCACTGACATCCCAGCCAGGCAAAGATTATTGACAATCTTTTATTTTAGCAAGCAATCATTTTGTTTTACATAGCACATGAATAGTCTCAAGATTTAAGAAAAATGACAGTTATGACATGAAAGATTTCAGCATCAATAATAATTACCGAGTTATTGTAGCATCACCCTTCGCATCGGGGGACCTCGATCAGCGGGAAGGGGTTTTCCTCGGTCAGCATCACAGACTAAGTGCGTCCACTTGAATCGTCTGGAAAGTCCCTACCCGCTGAGGAGGTCAGTACTTTTTATAATATTAATTGGAATGATCACGCACTGACATGCGCAGTGAATCAGGTTTCACCTTGATCACGCGCTGTCATGCGCAGTAACTTGTTTTTTTTCACATTCCTCCTTTATCTCAGTTGGTTTGGTTCTCACATTCCTCCCTTCCAACTCCCACAACAATGCCTGAACAGGTGGTTGCTTTTCACATTCCTGAGTGTGTGCTCTCCTCATGGTAGGAAAAGTTCAGATTCCGGTCACAATCCATAGTATCCAAATGGATGTTTCAATGTACTGCAATCACTACCTTATTGACTGGATGCCTATCTATACCAGTCTCTCACTCATGCATATCCCATTTGTATCACAGCTATCCATACATGTTATCCAGGGATACGGTACCCTTTCTAACCTTTGTGCAATCACGTGCAATCCATACTGGGCCTAACACCGTCTGAGCCAGCCTCCTGAGGCATATATTTTGAATGTGTATGCTATCCATACATGTTATCTGGGGATACGGTACCCTTTCTCACCTTTGTGCAATCACGTGTAATCCATACTGGACGTGAGAATGGCTGGCGAGCTGTTAAGCAAGCTACAGCACCTGTCCAGACAAGTACAGGGATTCCCTAGCGAGGAGACTTATTTGATTGTTTTCAATGTTGGGACAGCAATTTTTGGGGAGCACTATACTCTGGAGAATGATAGATGGGGCCCACCATACACTGGAACATTCCAAAGGTGGACATCAGACACTGGAGCAGCATTTACAGGGCCCATTATACACTAGAGCATTAGAAATGGGGCCCATTATGTTTGGAGCATTATTTGGGCCCATAAGACAGTGGAGCTTCATCCATGGGGACCAACATATACTGTAGCATTATGTGGAGCTCATCATATACTGTTTCAAACATTATATGGGACCAATGATTCTGTATGGAGAAATAGATGGGCCTCGTCATGAGATGTAAAAAGTGAGGTATTTTTCATTGTACTATACCGCTATTTCTCTGCCGTATCGGAGCATGATGAGTTGTGGTATGTGTTAAAGGGGCGCTCTTTCGCCCAGGGCACATGAAAACCTGCAGCCAGCCCTCCCCCCCCACAACTTTAGCCAAATAACCCCCATTTTTCAGTGCGTAACTTGTATTATGAAGTTAATTAAGGTTGACAAGCTTAAGAAAGAAGAATTGATGCTTTTGGCATTCAAATGGGCACTGTAGGTGTGTTTCCTGTCCTCCTCTCACTGCCGACTTTTATTCCCCATTGACTTACATTGGGTTTCGTGTTTCGGGACGACCCCGACTTTTCCCTATAATCGGACGATCTTGCTCAACCCGACTTTTGGAAAAGTCGGGTTTCACGAAACGAAACGAAACGCGACCCTAAAAAACCAAAAGTCGCTCAACTCTAATCATTACCATTCAAAAATTTCAGAATCTCGCCTCTAGGTATTGTGCCCAAAAAAGAACCCGGTAAATATCGGCTAATTCATCACCTTTCCTACCCAAAAGGCGATTCGGTCAATGACGCAATACCCCCAGAAGACTCGTCGGTAACCTACGCTTCGTTTGACAGAGCAGTGGAGCTCGTGCGCGCGGCGGAGAATGACGCCCTACTGGCAAAAACCGACATCGAGTCAGCTTTCCGTCTTTTACCCGTGCACCCTGAATGCTACCATTTGTTGGGTTGTAAGGTGGACCAGCTTTTTTATTTCGACATGTGCCTGCCAATGGGCTGCTCCATTTCCTGTCATTATTTCGCGCTTTTCAGCACCTTCTTAGACTGGGTAGTACGTCACGAAACAGGCAGCAATTCAACAGTGCACTACCTCGATGACTTTTTGTTCGTCGGACCTAGGGACTCTAAACTCTGTTCTTTTCTTCTTCAGAAGTTTAAATTTATTTCAAGGCGTTTCAGTGTCCCACTATCGCCGGAAAAAACGATCGGTCCATGTAACGTTCTCCCTTTCCTCGGTATCGAAATAGATACTAATGAGATGATTTTTCGTTTACCGGCGGATAAATTGGAAAAAACACTTCAGATAGTAAAAAGTTTCATTGTTGAAAAGAATGTCACCCTCCAGCAGTTGCAGTCCTTGCTTGTTGCGTTATGCCGGTCGGCAGGGCTTTCTCACGCAGGTTATCATTAGCGACAAAGGGCATCGCCCAGCCGGCCACCGTATCAGAATTAATCGCTCAATGAAAGCTGACTTGGCCGTCTGGAAAACATTCTTGGAAACCTACAATGGCCATACATGTGTCATGTCTCAGGAGATGCTAAACAGCTCACTTGGTCTGCTGGTGGGCGCAGATCTCACAAATGGTTTTGTTGCAATCTACTGCAACCAGTGGTGTAAAAGCAGATGGCCGGTCCCATGGACCTCTACCACCTGGGGCAGCAACCCCGTTTTGTTGGAAATATTTGCCATAGTGACATCTGTCGAACTATGGGGTGAAAAACTAAAAAACGCAAATATCAGATTTCTTATAAAAAACCCGGGAAGCGCTAAATGCTTAAACAGTATGTCTTCATCATCGCCACCGATCCTCGCGCTATTGCGCCGCCTTGCACTATTATGCCTTAGACACAACATCTGGTGCCGAGCCAGAGTGACGTCTACTGTGGATGATAAGATGGTTAACTCTCTGTTGTCTTCCGATTGGCAGGCCTTCAAAGTCTTCCTTCCCAAGGCAGAACCAACGGGCCTACTGTGTCCTCCCTCCCTCTGGGACACAGTGGCCAATCACTGATGCCCTTGATTCGAGCCTCAGTCACACCGGCTACCTGGCAGGTTTATTGTAAGGCATGGGAAGAGTGGTGCTCGCTAATTAGAGGAAGGCCAGTCGATACTTGTGATCGGGCGAGATGCGACGTGGTGGTAGAACTCCTGAATCAGCTCAGGAGTAGAGGCGCGTCGGGCACATTAGCGCAGCGTCATTTATCAGGAGTAGCCTTTTTCTTTCAGCTAGTGGGATGGGCCGATGTTACTAAATATTTTTTCATAAAGCAAGCCGTTAAAGGCTGGAAAAGGCTCCAACCCAGTCAGGAATGTCGCCGCCCCGTTTCTTTAAAGCTGTTGCACAACATTATAACAATAACTAAAACGGTGTGCAAGTCTCAATATGAGTCAGCCCTAATATCTGCAGCGTTTGCAATCGCATTCTTCGGGGCGCTGCGAATTAGTGAACTAGTGCCGCATTCTAAAACTGCTTTGGTAGGTGGGTTAATTAATGAGGATCTCGTAATATGCAGCGACGCTCTGCGCATTAGAGTGCGAAAATCCAAATGTGACCCCACTGGTCGAGGGTCGTGGGTCCTGGTTAAGGCCGTAGACGGCCCCGTATGCCCTGTCAAGATAGTCAGACACTACGCGGCCATAAGGCACGAAAGTAGATTTTTTTCTCTCTCACACCGACGGGTCCCCGCTTACTAAATATCAATTTCACACAATTTTTAAGCTATGTCTACAAGCTGTTGGTGTAGACTCTAAACAATATGGGACGCATTCTTTTAGAATAGGAGCAGCCACTGAAGCGGCTAGGGCCGGTGTAGCAGAAGTTGAAGTACAGAGATTGGGACGTTGGAAATCCGCATGCTTTGCGAGATACATAAGACCAGACCTGCTCTAACACATCTTGTTTCTTACAGGAGGTCATAGGCCCACAGTTTGGGTATTGGGACATTCTTTTATTTATTGGGCGGGCAAAAGAGCAGAGATACGCCCCGGTGGAAAGAATTTTAAACTCCCACGTATACAGGTCAACTGGAGAGACATCAGAGGGCTCCTGTGGGATCAAATCTTCCCGGAGTTGGTAAAAATTTCTAAAATGGCAAAAGGGCCGCTGATATTGGTGTTACATGCTGGTGGTAATGATTTGTGCAAGACAACAGGAGCGGAGCTCTTCACGACAATGAAAACTGACATCAAGCGGGCTGTTTGCTTGATACCAGATATGGTGGTGGTGTGGTCTGATATAATATCACGAACAGTCTGGCATGGAGCTAAAGACCTTAAGGCCGTCGACAAATCAAGGAGAAGGATAAACGTAAAGATGGCAACGTTTGTCAAAGAGAACTACGGCATCACGGTTCACCACCACAACCTGGAAGAGGACATCTCACTATTCCTGAGACCGGACGGCGTTCATCTCACAGATATCGGGCTTGATATGTTTTTAACTAATTTGCAGGATGGTGTTGAACAGGCCTTAATGATGTTGTGTGGGGGTCGGAGTCCTGTGTAGGTTATACACATGATCCTCCGTGGCGGTAGTGTAGAGGGCGGCAAGGTTCGTAACCTCTCATCAGCCGACGTGCCCAGCGGTCGTGGGCCCACAGCTTTGAGAACGTTGTGAATTGTACTTGCCTCTCTCTGCTTATTATTAATAAACTGTGACCGACCTGTTCAACCCATCCATGCTTGTCGGTGTTTTATTATTACGGGATTGGTGGGAGGCGGGAAGGCACTGCTTACGACACACAGGTCTCTGCAGTTTGGCAGGCACTGTACTGAATAAGGATAGTGTCTCTGACTGTAGAGCCCCCATGGATTTGATGATAAGTGAACTCGGTGCAGTGCCTCCCCTCCCACTACTCCCCCCCAGGTAATGCCATGATTTAGGACGCCCCATTGACCAACAGAAAGAGAGGAAGGGGTGTCCGGTCACACCCTCAGGGGCTAAATTCAGGTACTTGGGTGGGGGTCTTTCTCAGAGCATTGTTTAACTGGTATGTCTGATGAATCCGCTTCTTAATCCACAATACTCACTGAACCCTCGTGCATTGTTCACCCTCTGTTTTTAATTGGTATGTCTGCTGAACCCGCTTCTTAATGCTGAATACTCACTGAGCACCTGAACCCTCATGCATTGTTCACCCTCTGTTTTTAATTGGTATGTCTGCTGAACCCGCTTCTTAATACAGAATACTCATTGAACCCCTGAACCCTCATGCATTGTTCATTCTCTGTTTTTAATTGGTATGTCCGCTGACCCCGCTTCATAATCCAGAATACTTATTGAACCCCTGAACCCTCATGCAATGTTCACCATCTGTTTTTAATTAGTATGTCTGCTGAACCCGCTTCTTATTCCAGAATAATAACTGAACCCTAGAACCCTCAAGCATTGTTCAACCTCCGTTTTTAACTGGTATTTCTGATGAACCCGCTTCTTAATCCAGAATACTCACTGAATCTCTGAACCCTCATGCATTGTTCACCTGCTGTTTTTAATTGGCATGTCTACTGAATCCATTTCTTAATCCAGAATACTCACTGAACCCTCATGCATTGTTCACCCTCTGTTTTTAATTGGTATGTTTACTGAATCCACTTCTTAATCCAGAATACTCACTGAACCCTCATGCGCTGTTCACCATCTGTTTTTAATTGTTATGTCTGCTGAACCTGCTTCTTAATCCACAATAATGTACTCACTGAACCCCTGAACCCTCATGCATTGTTCACCCCCTGTTTTTAATTGATATGTCTGCTGAACCCATTTCTTAATCCAGAATACTCACTGAACCCTCATGCATTGTTGACCCTCTGTTTTTAATTGGTATGTCTGCTGAACCCGCTTCTTAATTCACAATACGCACTGAACCCCAGAATCCTCGAGTATTGTTCACCCTCTGTTTTTAATTGGTATGTCTACTGAACCCACTTCTTAATCCAGGATACTCACTGAACCCTCATGCATTGTTCACCCTCTCTTTTTATTTGGTATGTCTGCTGAACCCGCTTCTTAATCTAGAATTCTCACTGAACCCCTGATCCCTCATGCATTGTTCACCCTCTGTTTTTAATTAGTATGTCTGCTAAACCCGCTTCTTAATCCAGAATAGTCACTGAACCCCTGAACCCTCATGCATTGTTCACCCTCTCATTTTAATTGGTATGTCTGCTGTACCCGATTCTTAATCCAGAATACTCACTGAACCCCTGAACCCTCATGTATTGTTCACCCTCTACTTTTAATTGGAATGTCTGCTGAACCCGCTTCTTAATTATTCCAGAATACTCACTGAACCCTCATGCATTGTTCACGGTCTGTTTTTAATTGGTATGTCTACAGAACCCAATTCTTAATCCACAATACTCCCTGAATTCCTGAACCATCATGCATTGTTCACCCCCTGTTTTTAATTGGTATGTCTGCTGAACCTGCTTCTTCATCCAGAATACTCACTGAACCCCTGAACACTCATGCATTTTTCACCCTCCGTTTTTAATTGGTATGTCTGCTGACTCCGCGTCTTAATCCAGAAAACTCACTGAACCTCTGAATCCTCATGCATTGTTCACCCTCTTTTTTTGACTGGTATGCCTGCTGAACCCGATTCTTAGTCCAGAAAACTCACTGAATCCCTGAACCCTCATGCATTGTTCACCCTCCGTTTTTAATTGGTATGTCTGCTGAATCCACGTCTTAATCCAGAAAACTCACTGAACCTCTTAAACCTCATGCATTGTTCACCCTCTGATTTTACTTGGTATGTCTGCTGAACCCGCTTCTTAATCCAGAATACTCACTGAACCCTCATGCACTGTTCACCCTCTGATTTTACTTGGTATGTCTGCTGAACCCGCCTCTTAATCCAGAATACTCACTGAACCCTCATGCATTGTTCACCCTCTGTTTTTAATTGGCCTGTCTGCTGAACCCGATACTTAATCCAGGATACTCACCGAACCCTCATGCATTGTTCACCCTCTCTTTTTATTTGGTATGTCTGCTGAACCCGCTTCTTAATCTAGAATACTCACTGAACCCCTGATCCCTCATGCATTGTTCACCCTCTGTTTTTAATTGGTATGTCTGCTGAACCTGCTTCTTAATCCAAAATACTCATTGAACCCTCATGCATTGTTCACCAACTGTTTTTAATTGGTATGTCTGCTGAACCCGCTTCTTAATCCAGAATACTCACTGAACCCTGATCCTTCATGCATTGTTCACCCTCTATTTTTAATTATGTCTGCTGAACCCACTTCATAATCCAGAATACTCACTGAACCCCTGAACCCTCATGCATTGTACACCCTCTGTTTTTAATTGGTATGTCTGCTGAACTCGTTTCTTAATCCAGAATACTCACTGAACCCTCATGTATTGTTCACCCTCTGTTTTTAATTGGTATGTCTGCTGAACCCGCTTCTTAATCCAGAATACTCACTGAACCCCTGAACTCTCATGCATTGTTCACCCTCTGTTTTTAATTGGTATGTCTTTTGAACCCGGGCCTGAATCCAGAATATTCACTGAACCCCTGAACCCTCATTCATTGTTCACTCTCTGTTTTTAATTGGTATGTCTGCTGAACCCGCTTCTTATTCCAGAATACTCACTGAACCCTAGAACTCTCATGCATTGTTCACCCTCTGTTATTAATTGGTATGTTTGTTGAACCCGCTTCTTAATCCAGAATACTCACTGAACCCTCTTGCATTGTTCACCCTCTGTTTTTAATTGGCATGTCTGCTGAACCCGATTCTTAATCCAGGATACTCACGGAACCCTCATGCATTGTTCACCCTCTGTTTTTAATTGGTATGTCTGGTGAACCCGCTTCTTAATCCAAAATACTCACTGAACCCTCATGCATTGTTCACCATCTGTTTTTAATTGGTATGTCTGCTGAACCTGCTTCTTAATCCACAATACTCACTGAACTCCTGAACCCTCATGCATTATTCACCCTCTATTTTTAATTGATATGTCTGCTGAACCCGCTTCTTAATCCAGAATACTCACTGAACCCCTGAACACTCATGCATTGTTCACCCTGTTTTTAATTGGTATGTCTGCTGAACCCGTTTCTTAATCCAGAATACTCACTGAACCCTCATGTATTGTTCACCCTTTGTTTTTAATTGGTATGTCTGCTGAACCCGCTTCTTAATCCAGAATACTCACTGAACCCTCATGCATTGTTCACCCTCTGTTTTTAATTGGCATGTCTGTTGAACCCGATTCTTAATCCAGGATACTCACCGAACCCTCATGCATTGTTCACCCTCTATTTTTAATTGGTATGTCTGATGAACCCGCTTCTTAATCCAAAATACTCACTGAACCCTCATGCATTGTACACCCTCTGATTTTACTTGGTATGTCTGCTGAACCCGCTTCTTAATCCAGAATACTCACTGAACCCTCATGCATTGTTCACCATCTTTTTTTAATTGGTATGTCTGCTGAACCTGCTTCTTAATCAAGAATACTCCGTGAACCCCCTGAATCCTCATGCATTGTTCACCCTCTCTTTTTAGTTGGTATGTCTGCTGAAACCGCTTCTTAATCCAGAATACTCATTGAACCCCTGAACCCTCATGCATTGTTCACTCTCTGTTTTTAATTGGTATGTCTGCTGAACCCGCTTCTTAATCCAGAATACTCACTGAACCCTAGAACCCTCATGCATTGATCAACCTCCGTTTTTAATTGGTATGTCTGCTGAACCCGCTTCTTAATCCAGAATACTCACTGAACCCTAGAACCCTCATGCATTGATCAACCTCCGTTTTTAATTGGTATGTCTGCTGAACCCGCTTCTTAATCCAGAATACACACTGAACCCTCATGCATTGTTCACACTCTCTTTTTAATTGGTATGTCTGCTGAACCTGCTTCTTAATCCAGAATACTCACTGACCCCATGAATCCTCATGCATTGTTCACCCTCTGATTTTACTTGGTATGTTTGCTGAAACCGCTCTTAATCCAGAATACTCAATGAACCTTCATGCATTGTTCACCATCTTTTTTTAATTGGTATGTCTGCTGAACCTGCTTCTTAATCAACAATACTCAGTGAACCCCTGAATCCTCATGCATTGTTCACCCTCTGTTTTTAATTGGTATGTCTGCTGAACCCGCTTTTTTATCCAGAATAATCACTGAACACCTGAACCCTCATGCATTGTTCACCCTCTGATTTTACTTGGTATGTCTGCTGAACCTGCTTCTTAATCCAGAATACTCACTGAACCCTCAAGCATTGTTCACCCTCTGTTTTTAATTGGTATGTCTTCTGAACCCGATTCTTAATCCAGAATACTCACTGAACCCCTGAGCACTCATGCATTGTTCATGCTCTGCTTTTAATTGGTATGTCTGCTGAACCCCCTTCTTAATCCAGAATACTCACTGAACCCTCATGCATTGTTCACCCTCTGTTTTTAATTGGCCTGTCTGCTGAACGTGCTTTTTTATCCAGAATAATCACTGAACACCTGAACCCTCATGCATTGTTCACCCTCTGATTTTATTTGGTATATCTGCTGAACCCGCTTCTTAATCCAGAATACTCACTGAACCCTCATGCATTGTTCACCCTCTGTTTTTAATTGGTATGTCTGCTGAACCCGCTTCTTATTCCAGAATACTCACTGAACCCCTGAACCCTCATGCATTGTTCACCCGCTGTTTTTAATTGGTATGTCTGCTGAACCCGCTTCTTAATCCAGAATACTTACTGAACCCTCATGCATTGTTCACCCTCTGTTTTTAATTGGCATGTCTGCTGAACCCGGGTCTGAATCCAGAATATTCACTGAACCCCTGAACACTCATGCATTGCTCACCCTCTGTTTTTAATATGGTATGTCTGCTGAACCTGATTCTTAATCCAGAATACTCACTGAACCCTCATGCATTGTTCACTCTCTGTTTTTAATTGGTATGTCTGCTGAACCCGCTTCTTATTCCAGAATACTCACTGAACCCCTGATCCGTCATACATTGTTAACCCTCTGTTTTTAATTGGTATGTCTGCTGAACCCGCTTCTTAATCCAGAATACTCACTGAACCCCTGAACACTCATGCATTGTTCACCCTCTGTTTTTAATTGGTATGTCTGCTGAACCCGCTTTTTTATCCAGAATATTCACTGAACCCCTGAACACTCATGCATTGCTCACCCTCTGTTTTTAATATGGTATGTTTGCTGAACCCGATTCTTAATCCAGAATACTCACTGAACCCTCATGAATTGTTCACTCTCTGTTTTTAATTGGTATGTCTGCTGAACCCGCTTCTTATTCCAGAATACTCACTGAACCCCTGATCCATCATACATTGTTAACCCTCTGTTTTTAATGGTATGTCAGCTGAACCCGCTTCTTAATCCAGAATACTCATTGAACCCCTGGACCCTCATGCATTGTTCACCCTCTGTTTTTAATTGGTATATCTGCTGAACCCGCTTCTTAATCCAGAATACTCTCTGAACCCTAGAACCCTCATGCATTGATCAACCTCCGTTTTTAATTGGTATGTCTGCTGAACCCGCTTCTTAATCCAGAATACTCACTGAAACCATGAACCCTCATGCATTGTTCACCCTCTGATTTTAATAGATATGCCTGCTGAACCCGCTTCTTTATCCAGAATACTCACTGAACCCCTGAACCCTCATGCATTGTTCACCCTCTGTTTTAATTGGTATATCTGCCGAACCCGTGTATTAATCCAGAATACTCACTAAACCCTAGAACACTCATGCATTGTTCACCCTCTGTTTTTAATTTGTATGTCTGCTGAACCCAATTCTTAATCCAGAATACTCACTGAACCCTCATGGGTTGTTTACACTGTTTTTAATTGGTATGTCTGCTGAACCCGCTTCTTAATCCAGAATACTCACTGAAGCCTCATGCATTGATCACCCTCTGTTTTTAATTGGCATGTCTTTTGAACCCGATTCTTAATCCAGGATACTCACCGAACCCTCATGCATTGTTCACCCTTTCTTTTTATTTGGTTTGTCTGCTGAACCCGCTTCTTAATCTAGAATGCTCACTGAACCCCTGATCCCTCATGCATTGTTCACCCTCTTTTTTTAATTGGTATGTCTGCTGAACCTGCTTCTTAATC
Source organism: Dendrobates tinctorius (assembly GCF_039654945.1). Lineage (NCBI taxonomy): Eukaryota > Metazoa > Chordata > Amphibia > Anura > Dendrobatidae > Dendrobates > Dendrobates tinctorius. The sequence continues at coordinate 10,992,348 of NW_027361848.1, read as the reverse complement.
CACAATACTCACTGAACCCCTGAACCCTCATGCATTGTTCACCCGCTGTTTTTAATTGGTATGTCTGCTGAACCCGCTTCTTAATCCAGAATACTTACTGAACCCTCATGCATTGTTCACCCTCTGTTTTTAATTGGCATGTCTGCTGAACCCGGGTCTGAATCCAGAATATTCACTGAACCCCTGAACACTCATGCATTGCTCACCCTCTGTTTTTAATATGGTATGTCTGCTGAACCCGATTCTTAATCCAGAATACTCACTGAATCCTCATGCATTGTTCACTCTCTGTTTTTAATTGGTATGTCTGCTGAACCCGCTTCTTATTCCAGAATACTCACTGAACCCCTGATCCGTCATACATTGTTAACCCTCTGTTTTTAATGGTATGTCAGCTGAACCTGCTTCTTAATCCACAATACTCACTGAACCCCTGAACCCTCATGCATTGTTCACCCTCTCCTTTTAATTGTTATGTCTGCTGAACTCGCTTCTTAATCCTAAATACTCACTGAAACCCTGAACCCTCATGCATTGTTCACCCTCTGTTTTTAATTGGTATTTCTACTGAACCCGCGTCTTAATCTAGAATACTCACTGAAACCCTGAACCCTCATGCACTGTTCACCCTCTGTTTTTAATTGGTATGTCTGCTGAACCCGCTTCTTAATCCAGAATACTCACTGAACCCCTGAACCCTCATGCATTGTTCACACTCCGCTTTTAATTGGTATGTCTGCTGAATCCGCTTCTTAATCCAGAATACTCACTGAATCCCTGAACCCTCATGCATTGTTCACCCTCTGTTTTCAATTGGTATGTCTGCTGAACCCGCATCTTAATCCAGAATACTCACTAAACCCATGAACCCTCATGCATTGTTCACCCTCTGATTTTAATTGGTATGTCTGCTGAACACGCTTCTTAATCCAGAATACTCACTGAAACCCTAAACCCTCATGCATTGTTTCCCCTCTGTTTTAATTGGTATATCTGCTGAACCCGTGTCTTAATCCAGAATACTCACTGAACCCTAGAACCCTCATGCATTGTTCACCCTCTGTTTTTAATTGGTATGTCTGCTGAATCCGCGTCTTAATCCAGAAAACTCACTGAACCTCTGAACCCTCATGCATTGTTCACCCTATATTTTTAATTGGTATGTCTGCTGAACCCGCTTCTTAATCCAGAATACTCACTGAACCCTCATGCATTGTTCACCCTGTGTTTTTAATTGGTATGTCTGCTGAACCCGGGCCTGAATCCAGAATATTCACTGAACCCCTGAACCCTCATGCATTGTTCACCCTCTGTTTTTAATTGGTATGTCTGCTGAACCCGCTTCTTAATACAGAATACTCACTGAGCCCCTGAACCCTCATGCATTGTTCACCCTCTGTTTTTAATTGTTATGTCTGCTGAACCCGCTTCTTAATCCAGAATGCTCACTGAACCCCTGAACCCTCATGCATTGTTCACCCTCTGTTATTAATTAGTATGTCTGCTGAACCCGCTTCTTAATCCAAAATACCCACTGAACACTAGAACCCTCATGCTTTGTTCAACCTCCGTTTTTGATTGGTATGTCAGTTGAATCTGCTTCTTAATCCAGAATACTCACTGAACCCCTAAACCCTCATGCGTTGTTCACCCATTGTTTTTAATTGGTATGTCTGCTGAACCCGCTTCTTAATCCAGAATACTCACTGAACCCTCATGCATTGTTCACCTTCTCTTTTTATTTGGTATGTCTGCTGAACCCGCTTCTTAATTAATCCAGAATACTCAATGAACCCTCATGCATTGTTCTCCTTCTGTTTTTAATTGGTATATCTACTGAACCCACTTCTTAATCCAGAATACTCACTGAACCCTCATGCGCTGTTTACCCTCTGTTTTTAATTGTTATGTCTGCTGAACCTGCTTCTTAATCCACAATAATGTACTCACTGAACCCCTGAACCCTCATGCCTTGTTCACCCCCTGTTTTTAATTGGTATGTCTGCTGCACCCGTTTCTTAATCCAGAATACTCACTGAACCCTCATGCATTGTTCACCCTCTGTTTTTAATTGATATGTCTGCTGAACCCGCTTCTTAATCCAGATTGCTCACTGAACCCCTGAACCCTAAAAGTATGTCTGCTGAACCCGCTTCTTAATCCAGAATACTCACTGAACCTTTGAACCCTCATGCATTGTTCACCCTCTGTTTTAAATTGGTATGTCTGCTGAACCCGCTTCTTAATCCGGAATACTCACTGAACCCTCATGCTTTGTTCACCCTCTGTTTTAAATTGGTATGTCTGCTGAACCCGCTTCTTAATCCGGAATACTCACTGAACCCTCATGCTTTGTTCACCCTCTGATTTTAATTGGTATGTCTGCTGAACACGCTTCTTAATCCAGAATACTCACTGAAACCCTAAACCCTCATGCATTGTTTCCCCTCTGTTTTAATTGGTATATCTGCTGAACCCGTGTCTTAATCCAGAATACTCACTGAACCCTAGAACCCTCATGCATTGTTCACCCTCTGTTTTTAATTGGTATGTCTGCTGAATCCGCGTCTTAATCCAGAAAACTCACTGAACCTCTGAACCCTCATGCATTGTTCACCCTATATTTTTAATTGGTATGTCTGCTGAACCCGCTTCTTAATCCAGAATACTCACTGAACCCTCATGCATTGTTCACCCTGTGTTTTTAATTGGTATGTCTGCTGAACCCGGGCCTGAATCCAGAATATTCACTGAACCCCTGAACCCTCATGCATTGTTCACCCTCTGTTTTTAATTGGTATGTCTGCTGAACCCGCTTCTTAATACAGAATACTCACTGAGCCCCTGAACCCTCATGCATTGTTCACCCTCTGTTTTTAATTGTTATGTCTGCTGAACCCGCTTCTTAATCCAGAATGCTCACTGAACCCCTGAACCCTCATGCATTGTTCACCCTCTGTTATTAATTAGTATGTCTGCTGAACCCGCTTCTTAATCCAAAATACCCACTGAACACTAGAACCCTCATGCTTTGTTCAACCTCCGTTTTTGATTGGTATGTCAGTTGAATCTGCTTCTTAATCCAGAATACTCACTGAACCCCTAAACCCTCATGCGTTGTTCACCCATTGTTTTTAATTGGTATGTCTGCTGAACCCGCTTCTTAATCCAGAATACTCACTGAACCCTCATGCATTGTTCACCTTCTCTTTTTATTTGGTATGTCTGCTGAACCCGCTTCTTAATTAATCCAGAATACTCAATGAACCCTCATGCATTGTTCTCCTTCTGTTTTTAATTGGTATATCTACTGAACCCACTTCTTAATCCAGAATACTCACTGAACCCTCATGCGCTGTTTACCCTCTGTTTTTAATTGTTATGTCTGCTGAACCTGCTTCTTAATCCACAATAATGTACTCACTGAACCCCTGAACCCTCATGCCTTGTTCACCCCCTGTTTTTAATTGGTATGTCTGCTGCACCCGTTTCTTAATCCAGAATACTCACTGAACCCTCATGCATTGTTCACCCTCTGTTTTTAATTGATATGTCTGCTGAACCCGCTTCTTAATCCAGATTGCTCACTGAACCCCTGAACCCTAAAAGTATGTCTGCTGAACCCGCTTCTTAATCCAGAATACTCACTGAACCTTTGAACCCTCATGCATTGTTCACCCTCTGTTTTAAATTGGTATGTCTGCTGAACCCGCTTCTTAATCCGGAATACTCACTGAACCCTCATGCTTTGTTCACCCTCTGTTTTTAATTGGTATGTCTGCTGAACCCGCTTCTTAATCCAGAATGCTCACTGAACCCCTAAACCCTCATGCATTGTTCACCCTCTGTTTTTATTTGGTATGTCTATTGAACCCGCTTCTTAATCCACAATACTCACTGAACCCCTGAACCCTCATATGTTGTTCACCCTCTGTTTTTAATTGTTATGTCAGAATACTCTCTGAACCCCTGAACCCTCATGCATTGCTCACCCTCTGTTTTTAATTGGTATGTCTGCTGAACCCGCTTCTTAATCCAGAATACTCACTGAACCCCTGAGCCTTCATGCATTGTTGACCCTCCGTTTTTAATTGGTATGTCTGCTGAATCCGCTTCTTAATCCAGAATACTCATTGAACCCCTGAACCCTCATGCATTGTTCATTCTCTGTTTTTAATTAGTATGTCTGCTGAACCCGCTTCTTAATCCAGAATACTCACTGTACCCTAGAACCCTCATGCTTTGCTCAACCTCCATTTTTAATTGGTATGTCTGCTGAATCCGCTTCTTAATCCAGAATACTCACTGAACCCCTGAACCCTCATGCATTGTTCACCCGCTTTTTTTAATTGGTATGTCTGTTGAACCCGCTTCTTAATCCAGAATACTCACTGAACCCTCATGCATTGTTCACCCTCTGTTTTTAATTGGTATGTCTGCTGAACCCGCTTCTTAATTAATCCAGAATACTCACTGAACCCTCATGCATTGTTCACCCTCTGTTTTTAATTGGTATGTCTACTGAACCCCCTTCTTAATCCAGAGTACTCTCTGAACCCCCATGCACTGTTTACCATCTGTTTTTAATTGTTATGTCTGCTGAACCTGCTTCTTAATCCACAATAATGTACTCACTGAAACCCTGAACCCTCATGCATTGGTATGTCAGCTGAACCCGTTTCTTAATCCAGAATACTCACTGAACTCTCATGCATTGTTCACCCTCTGTTTTTAATTGGTATGTCTGCTGAACCCACTTCTTAATCCAGAATACTCACTGAACCTCTGAACCCTCATGCATTATTCACCCTCTGTTTTAAATTGGTATGTCTGCTGAACCCGCTTCTTAATCCAGAATACTTACTGAACCCTCATGCATTGTTCACCCTCTGTTTTTAATTGGCATGTCTGATGAACCCGGGTCTGAATCAAGAATATTCACTGAACCCCTGAACACTCATGCATTGCTCACCCTCTGTTTTTAATATGGTATGTCTGCTGAACCCGATTCTTAATCCAGAATACTCACTGAACCCTCATGCATTGTTCACCCTCTGTTTTTAATTGGTATGTCTACTGAACCCCCTTCTTAATCCAGAGTACTCTCTGAACCCCCATGCACTGTTTACCATCTGTTTTTAATTGTTATGTCTGCTGAACCTGCTTCTTAATCCACAATAATGTACTCACTGAAACCCTGAACCCTCATGCATTGGTATGTCAGCTGAACCCGTTTCTTAATCCAGAATACTCACTGAACTCTCATGCATTGTTCACCCTCTGTTTTTAATTGGTATGTCTGCTGAACCCACTTCTTAATCCAGAATACTCACTGAACCTCTGAACCCTCATGCATTATTCACCCTCTGTTTTAAATTGGTATGTCTGCTGAACCCGCTTCTTAATCCAGAATACTTACTGAACCCTCATGCATTGTTCACCCTCTGTTTTTAATTGGCATGTCTGATGAACCCGGGTCTGAATCAAGAATATTCACTGAACCCCTGAACACTCATGCATTGCTCACCCTCTGTTTTTAATATGGTATGTCTGCTGAACCCGATTCTTAATCCAGAATACTCACTGAACCCTCATGCATTGTTCACTCTGTGTTTTTAATTGGTATGTCTGCTGAACCCGCTTCTTATTCCAGAATACTCACTGAACCCCTGATCCGTCATACATTGTTAACCCTCTGTTTTTAATGGTATGTCAGCTGAACCCACTTCTTAATCCAGAATACTCATTGAACCCCTGAATCCTCATGCATTGTTCACTCTCTGTTTTTAATTGGTATGTCTGCTGAACCCGATTCTTAATCCAGAATACTCACTGAACCCTCATGCATTGTTCACTCTCTGTTTTTAATTGGTATGTCTGCTGAACCCGCTTCTTATTCCAGAATACTCACTGAACCCCTGATCTGTCATACATTGTTAACCCTCTGTTTTTAATGGTATGTCAGCTGAACCCACTTCTTAATCCAGAATACTCATTGAACCCCTGAACCCTCATGCATTGTTCACTCTCTGTTTTTAATTGGTATATCTGCCGAACTCGTGTATTAATCCAGAATACTCACTAAACTCTAGAACCCTCATGCATTGTTCACCCTCCGTTTTTAATTGGTATGTCTGCTGAACCCACTTCTTAATCCAGAATACTCACTGAACCCTCATGGGTTGTTTACACTCTGTTTTTAATTGGTATGTCTGCTGAACCCGCTTCTTAATCCAGAATACTCACTGAACCCTCATGCATTGTTCACCCTCTGTTTTTAATTGGCATGTCTGTTGAACCCGATTCTTAATCCAGGATACTCACCGAACCCTCATGCATTGTTCACCCTCTATTTTTAATTGGTATGTCTGCTGAACCCGCTTCTTAATCCAAAATACTCACTGAACCCTCATGCATTGTTCACCATCTTTTTTTAATTGGTATGTCTGCTGAACCTGCTTCTTAATCAACAATACTCAGTGAACCCCTGAATCCTCATGCATTGTTCACCCTCTCTTTTTAATTGGTATGTCTGCTGAACCCGCTTCTTAATCCAGAATACTCACTGAACCCCTGAACACTCATGCATTGTTCACCCTCTGATTTTACTTGGTATGTCTGCTGAACCTGCTTCTTAACCCAGAATACTCACTGAACCCTCATGCATTGTTCACCCTCTGTTTTTAATTGGTATGTCTTCTGAACCCGATTCTTAATCCAGAATACTCACTGAACCCCTGAACACTCATGCATTGTTCATGCTCTGCTTTTAATTGGTATGTCTGCTGAACCCCCTTCTTAATCCAGAATACAGTACTCACTGAACCCTCATGCGTTGTTTACATTCTGTTTTTAATTGGTATGTCTGCTGAAAACGCTTCTTAATCCAGAATACTCACTGAACCCTCATGCATTGTTCACCCTCTGTTTTTAATTGGCCTGTCTGCTGAACGTGCTTTTTTATCCAGAATAATCACTGAACACCTGAACCCTCATGCATTGTTCACCCTCTGATTTTACTTGGTATGTCTGCTGAACCCGCTTCTTAATCCAGAATACTCACTGAACCCTCATGCATTGTTCACCCTCTGTTTTTAATTGGTATGTCTGCTGAACCCGCTTCTTAATCCAGAATACTTACTGAACCCTCATGCATTGTTCACCCTCTGTTTTTAATTGGTATGTCTGCTGAACCCGCTTCTTAATCCAGAATACTCACTGAACCCCTGAGCCTTCATGCATTGTTCACCCTCTGTTTTTAATTGGTATGTCTGCTGAATCCGCTTCTTAATCCAGAATACTCATTGAACCCCTGAACCCTCATGCATTGTTCATTCTCTGTTTTTAATTAGTATGTCTGCTGAACCCGCTTCTTAATCCAGAATACTCACTGTACCCTAGAACCCTCATGCTTTGTTCAACCTCCATTTTTAATTGGTATGTCTGCTGAATCCGCTTCTTAATCCAGAATACTCACTGAACCCCTGAACCCTCATGCATTGTTCACCTGCTTTTTTTAATTGGTATGTCTGTTGAACCCGCTTCTTAATCCAGAATACTCACTGAACCCTCATGCATTGTTCACCCTCTGTTTTTAATTGGTATGTCTGCTGAACCCGCTTCTTAATTAATCCAGAATACTCACTGAACCCTCATGCATTGTTCACCCTCTGTTTTTAATTGGTATGTCTACTGAACCCCCTTCTTAATCCAGAATACTCACTGAACCCCCATGCACTGTTTACCATCTGTTTTTAATTGTTATGTCTGCTGAACCTGCATCTTAATCCACAATAATGTATTCACTGAACCCCTGAACCCTCATGCATTGTTCACCCCCTGTTTTTAATTGGTATGTCAGCTGAACCCATTTCTTAATCCAGAATACTCACTGAACTCTCATGCATTGTTCACCCTCTGTTTTTAATTGGTATGTCTGCTGAACCCGCTTCTTAATCCAGAATACTCACTGAACCTCTGAACCCTCATGCATTGTTCACCCTCTGTTTTAAATTGGTATGTCTGCTGAACCCGCTTCTTAATCCAGAATACTTACTGAACCCTCATGCATTGTTCACCCTCTGTTTTTAATTGGCATGTCTGCTGAACCCGGGTCTGAATCCAGAATATTCACTGAACCCCTGAACACTCATGCATTGCTCACCCTCTGTTTTTAATATGGTATGTCTGCTGAACCCGATTCTTAATCCAGAATACTCACTGAACCCTCATGCATTGTTCACTCTCTGTTTTTAATTGGTATGTCTGCTGAACCCGCTTCTTATTCCAGAATACTCACTGAACCCCTGATCCGTCATACATTGTTAACCCTCTGTTTTTAATGGTATGTCAGCTGAACCCACTTCTTAATCCAGAATACTCATTGAACCCCTGAACCCTCATGCATTGTTCACTCTCTGTTTTTAATTGGTATATCTGCCGAACCCGTGTATTAATCCAGAATACTCACTAAACTCTAGAACCCTCATGCATTGTTCACCCTCTGTTTTTAATTGGTATGTCTGCTGAACCCGATTCTTAATCCAGGATACTCACCGAACCCTCATGCATTGTTCACCCTCTATTTTTAATTGGTATGTCTGCTGAACCCGCTTCTTAATCCAAAATACTCACTGAACCCTCATGCATTGTTCACCATCTTTTTTTAATTGGTATGTCTGCTGTACCTGCTTCTTAATCAACAATACTCAGTGAACCACTGAATCCTCATGCATTGTTCACCCTCTCTTTTTAATTGGTATGTCTGCTGAACCCGCTTTTTTATCCAGAATAATCACTGAACACCTGAACACTCATGCATTGTTCACCCTCTATTTTTAATTGGTATGTCTGCTGAACCCGCTTTTTTATCCAGAATACTTACTGAACCCTCATGCATTGTTCACCCTCTGTTTTTAATTGGTATGTCTGCTGAACCCGGGCCTGAATCCAGAATATTCACTGAACCCCTGAACACTCATGCATTGCTCACCCTCTGTTTTTAATATGGTATGTCTGCTGAACCCGATTCTTAATCCAGAATACTCACTGAATCCTCATGCATTGTTCACTCTCTGTTTTTAATTGGTATGTCTGCTGAACCCGCTTCTTATTCCAGAATACTCACTGAACCCCTGATCCGTCATACATTGTTAACCCTCTGTTTTTAATGGTATGTCAGCTGAACCTGCTTCTTAATCCACAATACTCACTGAACCCCTGAACCCTCATGCATTGTTCACCCTCTCCTTTTAATTGTTATGTCTGCTGAACTCGCTTCTTAATCCTAAATACTCACTGAAACCCTGAACCCTCATGCATTGTTCACCCTCTGTTTTTAATTGGTATTTCTACTGAACCCGCGTCTTAATCTAGAATACTCACTGAAACCCTGAACCCTCATGCACTGTTCACCCTCTGTTTTTAATTGGTATGTCTGCTGAACCCGCTTCTTAATCCAGAATACTCACTGAACCCCTGAACCCTCATGCATTGTTCACACTCCGCTTTTAATTGGTATGTCTGCTGAATCCGCTTCTTAATCCAGAATACTCACTGAATCCCTGAACCCTCATGCATTGTTCACCCTCTGTTTTCAATTGGTATGTCTGCTGAACCCGCATCTTAATCCAGAATACTCACTAAACCCATGAACCCTCATGCATTGTTCACCCTCTGATTTTAATTGGTATGTCTGCTGAACACGCTTCTTAATCCAGAATACTCACTGAAACCCTAAACCCTCATGCATTGTTTCCCCTCTGTTTTAATTGGTATATCTGCTGAACCCGTGTCTTAATCCAGAATACTCACTGAACCCTAGAACCCTCATGCATTGTTCACCCTCTGTTTTTAATTGGTATGTCTGCTGAATCCGCGTCTTAATCCAGAAAACTCACTGAACCTCTGAACCCTCATGCATTGTTCACCCTATATTTTTAATTGGTATGTCTGCTGAACCCGCTTCTTAATCCAGAATACTCACTGAACCCTCATGCATTGTTCACCCTGTGTTTTTAATTGGTATGTCTGCTGAACCCGGGCCTGAATCCAGAATATTCACTGAACCCCTGAACCCTCATGCATTGTTCACCCTCTGTTTTTAATTGGTATGTCTGCTGAACCCGCTTCTTAATACAGAATACTCACTGAGCCCCTGAACCCTCATGCATTGTTCACCCTCTGTTTTTAATTGTTATGTCTGCTGAACCCGCTTCTTAATCCAGAATGCTCACTGAACCCCTGAACCCTCATGCATTGTTCACCCTCTGTTATTAATTAGTATGTCTGCTGAACCCGCTTCTTAATCCAAAATACCCACTGAACACTAGAACCCTCATGCTTTGTTCAACCTCCGTTTTTGATTGGTATGTCAGTTGAATCTGCTTCTTAATCCAGAATACTCACTGAACCCCTAAACCCTCATGCGTTGTTCACCCATTGTTTTTAATTGGTATGTCTGCTGAACCCGCTTCTTAATCCAGAATACTCACTGAACCCTCATGCATTGTTCACCTTCTCTTTTTATTTGGTATGTCTGCTGAACCCGCTTCTTAATTAATCCAGAATACTCAATGAACCCTCATGCATTGTTCTCCTTCTGTTTTTAATTGGTATATCTACTGAACCCACTTCTTAATCCAGAATACTCACTGAACCCTCATGCGCTGTTTACCCTCTGTTTTTAATTGTTATGTCTGCTGAACCTGCTTCTTAATCCACAATAATGTACTCACTGAACCCCTGAACCCTCATGCCTTGTTCATCCCCTGTTTTTAATTGGTATGTCTGCTGCACCCGTTTCTTAATCCAGAATACTCACTGAACCCTCATGCATTGTTCACCCTCTGTTTTTAATTGATATGTCTGCTGAACCCGCTTCTTAATCCAGATTGCTCACTGAACCCCTGAACCCTAAAAGTATGTCTGCTGAACCCGCTTCTTAATCCAGAATACTCACTGAACCTTTGAACCCTCATGCATTGTTCACCCTCTGTTTTAAATTGGTATGTCTGCTGAACCCGCTTCTTAATCCGGAATACTCACTGAACCCTCATGCTTTGTTCACCCTCTGTTTTAAATTGGTATGTCTGCTGAACCCGCTTCTTAATCCGGAATACTCACTGAACCCTCATGCTTTGTTCACCCTCTGATTTTAATTGGTATGTCTGCTGAACACGCTTCTTAATCCAGAATACTCACTGAAACCCTAAACCCTCATGCATTGTTTCCCCTCTGTTTTAATTGGTATATCTGCTGAACCCGTGTCTTAATCCAGAATACTCACTGAACCCTAGAACCCTCATGCATTGTTCACCCTCTGTTTTTAATTGGTATGTCTGCTGAATCCGCGTCTTAATCCAGAAAACTCACTGAACCTCTGAACCCTCATGCATTGTTCACCCTATATTTTTAATTGGTATGTCTGCTGAACCCGCTTCTTAATCCAGAATACTCACTGAACCCTCATGCATTGTTCACCCTGTGTTTTTAATTGGTATGTCTGCTGAACCCGGGCCTGAATCCAGAATATTCACTGAACCCCTGAACCCTCATGCATTGTTCACCCTCTGTTTTTAATTGGTATGTCTGCTGAACCCGCTTCTTAATACAGAATACTCACTGAGCCCCTGAACCCTCATGCATTGTTCACCCTCTGTTTTTAATTGTTATGTCTGCTGAACCCGCTTCTTAATCCAGAATGCTCACTGAACCCCTGAACCCTCATGCATTGTTCACCCTCTGTTATTAATTAGTATGTCTGCTGAACCCGCTTCTTAATCCAAAATACCCACTGAACACTAGAACCCTCATGCTTTGTTCAACCTCCGTTTTTGATTGGTATGTCAGTTGAATCTGCTTCTTAATCCAGAATACTCACTGAACCCCTAAACCCTCATGCGTTGTTCACCCATTGTTTTTAATTGGTATGTCTGCTGAACCCGCTTCTTAATCCAGAATACTCACTGAACCCTCATGCATTGTTCACCTTCTCTTTTTATTTGGTATGTCTGCTGAACCCGCTTCTTAATTAATCCAGAATACTCAATGAACCCTCATGCATTGTTCTCCTTCTGTTTTTAATTGGTATATCTACTGAACCCACTTCTTAATCCAGAATACTCACTGAACCCTCATGCGCTGTTTACCCTCTGTTTTTAATTGTTATGTCTGCTGAACCTGCTTCTTAATCCACAATAATGTACTCACTGAACCCCTGAACCCTCATGCCTTGTTCACCCCCTGTTTTTAATTGGTATGTCTGCTGCACCCGTTTCTTAATCCAGAATACTCACTGAACCCTCATGCATTGTTCACCCTCTGTTTTTAATTGATATGTCTGCTGAACCCGCTTCTTAATCCAGATTGCTCACTGAACCCCTGAACCCTAAAAGTATGTCTGCTGAACCCGCTTCTTAATCCAGAATACTCACTGAACCTTTGAACCCTCATGCATTGTTCACCCTCTGTTTTAAATTGGTATGTCTGCTGAACCCGCTTCTTAATCCGGAATACTCACTGAACCCTCATGCTTTGTTCACCCTCTGTTTTTAATTGGTATGTCTGCTGAACCCGCTTCTTAATCCAGAATGCTCACTGAACCCCTAAACCCTCATGCATTGTTCACCCTCTGTTTTTATTTGGTATGTCTATTGAACCCGCTTCTTAATCCACAATACTCACTGAACCCCTGAACCCTCATATGTTGTTCACCCTCTGTTTTTAATTGTTATGTCAGAATACTCTCTGAACCCCTGAACCCTCATGCATTGCTCACCCTCTGTTTTTAATTGGTATGTCTGCTGAACCCGCTTCTTAATCCAGAATACTCACTGAACCCCTGAGCCTTCATGCATTGTTGACCCTCCGTTTTTAATTGGTATGTCTGCTGAATCCGCTTCTTAATCCAGAATACTCATTGAACCCCTGAACCCTCATGCATTGTTCATTCTCTGTTTTTAATTAGTATGTCTGCTGAACCCGCTTCTTAATCCAGAATACTCACTGTACCCTAGAACCCTCATGCTTTGCTCAACCTCCATTTTTAATTGGTATGTCTGCTGAATCCGCTTCTTAATCCAGAATACTCACTGAACCCCTGAACCCTCATGCATTGTTCACCCGCTTTTTTTAATTGGTATGTCTGTTGAACCCGCTTCTTAATCCAGAATACTCACTGAACCCTCATGCATTGTTCACCCTCTGTTTTTAATTGGTATGTCTGCTGAACCCGCTTCTTAATTAATCCAGAATACTCACTGAACCCTCATGCATTGTTCACCCTCTGTTTTTAATTGGTATGTCTACTGAACCCCCTTCTTAATCCAGAGTACTCTCTGAACCCCCATGCACTGTTTACCATCTGTTTTTAATTGTTATGTCTGCTGAACCTGCTTCTTAATCCACAATAATGTACTCACTGAAACCCTGAACCCTCATGCATTGGTATGTCAGCTGAACCCGTTTCTTAATCCAGAATACTCACTGAACTCTCATGCATTGTTCACCCTCTGTTTTTAATTGGTATGTCTGCTGAACCCACTTCTTAATCCAGAATACTCACTGAACCTCTGAACCCTCATGCATTATTCACCCTCTGTTTTAAATTGGTATGTCTGCTGAACCCGCTTCTTAATCCAGAATACTTACTGAACCCTCATGCATTGTTCACCCTCTGTTTTTAATTGGCATGTCTGATGAACCCGGGTCTGAATCAAGAATATTCACTGAACCCCTGAACACTCATGCATTGCTCACCCTCTGTTTTTAATATGGTATGTCTGCTGAACCCGATTCTTAATCCAGAATACTCACTGAACCCTCATGCATTGTTCACCCTCTGTTTTTAATTGGTATGTCTACTGAACCCCCTTCTTAATCCAGAGTACTCTCTGAACCCCCATGCACTGTTTACCATCTGTTTTTAATTGTTATGTCTGCTGAACCTGCTTCTTAATCCACAATAATGTACTCACTGAAACCCTGAACCCTCATGCATTGGTATGTCAGCTGAACCCGTTTCTTAATCCAGAATACTCACTGAACTCTCATGCATTGTTCACCCTCTGTTTTTAATTGGTATGTCTGCTGAACCCACTTCTTAATCCAGAATACTCACTGAACCTCTGAACCCTCATGCATTATTCACCCTCTGTTTTAAATTGGTATGTCTGCTGAACCCGCTTCTTAATCCAGAATACTTACTGAACCCTCATGCATTGTTCACCCTCTGTTTTTAATTGGCATGTCTGATGAACCCGGGTCTGAATCAAGAATATTCACTGAACCCCTGAACACTCATGCATTGCTCACCCTCTGTTTTTAATATGGTATGTCTGCTGAACCCGATTCTTAATCCAGAATACTCACTGAACCCTCATGCATTGTTCACTCTGTGTTTTTAATTGGTATGTCTGCTGAACCCGCTTCTTATTCCAGAATACTCACTGAACCCCTGATCCGTCATACATTGTTAACCCTCTGTTTTTAATGGTATGTCAGCTGAACCCACTTCTTAATCCAGAATACTCATTGAACCCCTGAATCCTCATGCATTGTTCACTCTCTGTTTTTAATTGGTATGTCTGCTGAACCCGATTCTTAATCCAGAATACTCACTGAACCCTCATGCATTGTTCACTCTCTGTTTTTAATTGGTATGTCTGCTGAACCCGCTTCTTATTCCAGAATACTCACTGAACCCCTGATCTGTCATACATTGTTAACCCTCTGTTTTTAATGGTATGTCAGCTGAACCCACTTCTTAATCCAGAATACTCATTGAACCCCTGAACCCTCATGCATTGTTCACTCTCTGTTTTTAATTGGTATATCTGCCGAACTCGTGTATTAATCCAGAATACTCACTAAACTCTAGAACCCTCATGCATTGTTCACCCTCCGTTTTTAATTGGTATGTCTGCTGAACCCACTTCTTAATCCAGAATACTCACTGAACCCTCATGGGTTGTTTACACTCTGTTTTTAATTGGTATGTCTGCTGAACCCGCTTCTTAATCCAGAATACTCACTGAACCCTCATGCATTGTTCACCCTCTGTTTTTAATTGGCATGTCTGTTGAACCCGATTCTTAATCCAGGATACTCACCGAACCCTCATGCATTGTTCACCCTCTATTTTTAATTGGTATGTCTGCTGAACCCGCTTCTTAATCCAAAATACTCACTGAACCCTCATGCATTGTTCACCATCTTTTTTTAATTGGTATGTCTGCTGAACCTGCTTCTTAATCAACAATACTCAGTGAACCCCTGAATCCTCATGCATTGTTCACCCTCTCTTTTTAATTGGTATGTCTGCTGAACCCGCTTCTTAATCCAGAATACTCACTGAACCCCTGAACACTCATGCATTGTTCACCCTCTGATTTTACTTGGTATGTCTGCTGAACCTGCTTCTTAACCCAGAATACTCACTGAACCCTCATGCATTGTTCACCCTCTGTTTTTAATTGGTATGTCTTCTGAACCCGATTCTTAATCCAGAATACTCACTGAACCCCTGAACACTCATGCATTGTTCATGCTCTGCTTTTAATTGGTATGTCTGCTGAACCCCCTTCTTAATCCAGAATACAGTACTCACTGAACCCTCATGCGTTGTTTACATTCTGTTTTTAATTGGTATGTCTGCTGAAAACGCTTCTTAATCCAGAATACTCACTGAACCCTCATGCATTGTTCACCCTCTGTTTTTAATTGGCCTGTCTGCTGAACGTGCTTTTTTATCCAGAATAATCACTGAACACCTGAACCCTCATGCATTGTTCACCCTCTGATTTTACTTGGTATGTCTGCTGAACCCGCTTCTTAATCCAGAATACTCACTGAACCCTCATGCATTGTTCACCCTCTGTTTTTAATTGGTATGTCTGCTGAACCCGCTTCTTAATCCAGAATACTTACTGAACCCTCATGCATTGTTCACCCTCTGTTTTTAATTGGTATGTCTGCTGAACCCGCTTCTTAATCCAGAATACTCACTGAACCCCTGAGCCTTCATGCATTGTTCACCCTCTGTTTTTAATTGGTATGTCTGCTGAATCCGCTTCTTAATCCAGAATACTCATTGAACCCCTGAACCCTCATGCATTGTTCATTCTCTGTTTTTAATTAGTATGTCTGCTGAACCCGCTTCTTAATCCAGAATACTCACTGTACCCTAGAACCCTCATGCTTTGTTCAACCTCCATTTTTAATTGGTATGTCTGCTGAATCCGCTTCTTAATCCAGAATACTCACTGAACCCCTGAACCCTCATGCATTGTTCACCTGCTTTTTTTAATTGGTATGTCTGTTGAACCCGCTTCTTAATCCAGAATACTCACTGAACCCTCATGCATTGTTCACCCTCTGTTTTTAATTGGTATGTCTGCTGAACCCGCTTCTTAATTAATCCAGAATACTCACTGAACCCTCATGCATTGTTCACCCTCTGTTTTTAATTGGTATGTCTACTGAACCCCCTTCTTAATCCAGAATACTCACTGAACCCCCATGCACTGTTTACCATCTGTTTTTAATTGTTATGTCTGCTGAACCTGCATCTTAATCCACAATAATGTATTCACTGAACCCCTGAACCCTCATGCATTGTTCACCCCCTGTTTTTAATTGGTATGTCAGCTGAACCCATTTCTTAATCCAGAATACTCACTGAACTCTCATGCATTGTTCACCCTCTGTTTTTAATTGGTATGTCTGCTGAACCCGCTTCTTAATCCAGAATACTCACTGAACCTCTGAACCCTCATGCATTGTTCACCCTCTGTTTTAAATTGGTATGTCTGCTGAACCCGCTTCTTAATCCAGAATACTTACTGAACCCTCATGCATTGTTCACCCTCTGTTTTTAATTGGCATGTCTGCTGAACCCGGGTCTGAATCCAGAATATTCACTGAACCCCTGAACACTCATGCATTGCTCACCCTCTGTTTTTAATATGGTATGTCTGCTGAACCCGATTCTTAATCCAGAATACTCACTGAACCCTCATGCATTGTTCACTCTCTGTTTTTAATTGGTATGTCTGCTGAACCCGCTTCTTATTCCAGAATACTCACTGAACCCCTGATCCGTCATACATTGTTAACCCTCTGTTTTTAATGGTATGTCAGCTGAACCCACTTCTTAATCCAGAATACTCATTGAACCCCTGAACCCTCATGCATTGTTCACTCTCTGTTTTTAATTGGTATATCTGCCGAACCCGTGTATTAATCCAGAATACTCACTAAACTCTAGAACCCTCATGCATTGTTCACCCTCTGTTTTTAATTGGTATGTCTGCTGAACCCGATTCTTAATCCAGGATACTCACCGAACCCTCATGCATTGTTCACCCTCTATTTTTAATTGGTATGTCTGCTGAACCCGCTTCTTAATCCAAAATACTCACTGAACCCTCATGCATTGTTCACCATCTTTTTTTAATTGGTATGTCTGCTGTACCTGCTTCTTAATCAACAATACTCAGTGAACCACTGAATCCTCATGCATTGTTCACCCTCTCTTTTTAATTGGTATGTCTGCTGAACCCGCTTTTTTATCCAGAATAATCACTGAACACCTGAACACTCATGCATTGTTCACCCTCTATTTTTAATTGGTATGTCTGCTGAACCCGCTTTTTTATCCAGAATACTTACTGAACCCTCATGCATTGTTCACCCTCTGTTTTTAATTGGTATGTCTGCTGAACCCGGGCCTGAATCCAGAATATTCACTGAACCCCTGAACCCTCATGCATTGTTCACAAGCTGTTTTTAATTGGTATGTCTGCTGAACCCACTTCTTAATCCAGAATACTCACTGAACCCTCATGCATTGTTCACCCTCTGTTTTTAATTGGTATGTCTGCTGAACCCGCTTCTTATTCCAGAATACTCACTGAACCCCTGAACCCTCATGCATTGTTCACAAGCTGTTTTTAATTGGTATGTCTGCTGAACCCGCTTCTTAATCCAGAATACTTACTGAACCCTCATGCATTGTTCACCCTCTGTTTTTAATTGGTATGTCTGCTGAACCCGGGCCTGAATCCAGAATATTCACTGAACCCCTGAACACTCATGCATTGCTCACCCTCTGTTTTTAATATGGTATGTTTGCTGAACCCGATTCTTAATCCAGAATACTCACTGAACCCTCATGCATTGTTCACTCTCTGTTTTTAATTGGTATGTCTGCTGAACCCGCTTCTTATTCCAGAATACTCACTGAACCCCTGATCCATCATACATTGTTAACCCTTTGTTTTTAATGGTATGTCAGCTGAACCCGCTTCTTAATCCAGAATACTCATTGAACCCCTGAACCCTCATGCATTGTTCACTCTCTGTTTTTAATTGGTATATCTGCTGAACCCGCTTCTTAATCCAGAATACTCACTGAACCCTAGAACCCTCATGCATTGATCAACCTCCGTTTTTAATTGGTATGTCTGCTGAACCCGCTTCTTAATCTAGAATACTCACTGAAACCATGAACCCTCATGCATTGTTCACCCTCTCATTTTAATAGATATGCCTGCTGAACCCGCTTCTTTATCCAGAATACTCACTGAACCCCTGAACCCTCATGCATTGTTCACCCTCTGTTTTAATTGGTATATCTGCCGAACCCGTGTATTAATCCAGAATACTCACTAAACCCTAGAACCCTCTTTCATTGTTCACCCTCTGTTTTTAATTGGTATGTCTGCTGAACCCACTTCTTAATCCAGAATACTCACTGAACCCTCATGGGTTGTTTACACTCTGTTTTTAATTGGTATGTCTGCTGAACCCACTTCTTAATCCAGAATACTCACTGAAGCCTCATGCATTGATCACCCTCTGTTTTTAATTGGCATGTCTGTTGAACCCGATTCTTAATCCAGGATACTCACCGAACCCTCATGCATTGTTCACCCTTTCTTTTTATTTGGTTTGTCTGCTGAACCCGCTTCTTAATCTAGAATGCTCACTGAACCCCTGATCCCTCATGCATTGTTCACCCTCTCCTTTTAATTGTTATGTCTGCTGAACTCGCTTCTTAATCCTAAATACTCACTGAAACCCTGAACCCTCATGCATTGTTCACCCTTTGTTTTTAATTGGTATTTCTACTGAACTCGCGTCTTAATCTAGAATACTCACTGAAACCCTGAACCCTCATGCATTGTTCACCCTCTGTTTTTAATTGGTATGTCTGCTGAACCCGCTTCTTAATCCAGAATACTCACTGAACCCCTGAACCCTCATGCATTGTTCACACTCCGCTTTTAATTGGTATGTCTGCTGAATGCGCTTCTTAATCCAGAATACTCACTGAATCCCTAAACCCTCATGCATTGTTCACCCTCTGTTTTCAATTGGTATGTCTGCTGAACCCGCTTCTTAATCCAGAATACTCACTAAACCCATGAACCCTCATGCATTGTTCACCCTCTGATTTTAATTGGTATGTCTGCTGAACACGCTTCTTAATCCAGAATACTCACTGAAACCCTAAACCCTCATGCATTGTTTCCCCTCTGTTTTAATTGGTATATCTGCTGAACCTGTGTCTTAATCCAGAATACTCACTGAACCCTAGAACCCTCATGCATTGTTCACCCTCCGTTTTTAAATGGTATGTCTGCTGAATCCGCGTCTTAATCCAGAAAACTCACTGAACCCTCATGCATTGTTCACCCTATATTTTTAATTGGTATGTCTGCTGATCCCGCTTCTTGATCCAGAATACTCACTGAACCCTCATGCATTGTTCACCCTGTGTTTTTAATTGGTATGTCTGCTGATCCCGGGCCTGAATCCAGAATATTCACTGAACCCCTCAACCCTCATGCATTGTTCACCCTCTGTTTTTAATTGGTATGTCTGCTGAACCCGCTTCTTAATACAGAATACTCACTGAGCCCCTGAACCCTCATGCATTGTTCACCCTCTGTTTTTAATTGTTATGTCTGCTGAACCCGCTTCTTAATCCAGAATGCTCATTGAACCCCTGAACCCTCATGCATTGTTCACCCTCTGTTATTAATTAGTATGTCTGCTGAACCCGCTTCTTAATCCAAAATACTCACTGAACACTAGAACCCTCATGCTTTGTTCAACCTCCGTTTTTGATTGGTATGTCTGTTGAACCTGCTTCTTAATCCAGAATACTCACTGAACCCCTGAACCCTCATGCATTGTTCACCCATTGTTTTTAATTGGTATGTCTGCTGAACCCGCTTCTTAATCCAGAATACTCACTGATCCCTCATGCATTGTTCACCCTCTCTTTTTAATTGGTATGTCTGCTGAACCCGCTTCTTAATTAATCCAGAATACTCACTGAACCCTCATGCATTGTTCTCCCTCTGTTTTTAATTGGTATATCTACTGAACCCACTTCTTAATCCAGAATACTCACTGAACCCTCATGCGCTGTTTACCCTCTGTTTTTAATTGTTATGTCTGCAGAACCTGCTTCTTAATCCACAATAATGTACTCACTGAACCCCTGAACCCTCATGCATTGTTCACCCCCTGTTTTTAATTGGTATGTCTGCTGCACCCGTTTCTTAATCCAGAATACTCACTGAACCCTCATGCATTGTTCACCCTCTGTTTTTAATTGATATGTCTGCTGAACCCACTTCTTAATCCAGATTACTCACTGAACCCCTGAACCCTAAAAGTATGTCTGCTGAACCCGCTTCTTAATCCAGAATACTCACTGAACCTTTGAACTCTCATGCATTGTTCACCCTCTGTTTTTAATTGGTATGTCTGCTGAACCCGCTTCTTAATCCAGAATGCTCACTGAACCCCTGAACCCTCATGCATTGTTCACCCTCTGTTTTTAATTGGTATGTCTATTGAATCAGCTTCTTAATCCACAATACTCACTGAACCCCTGAACCCTCATATGTTGTTCACCCTCTGTTTTTAATTGTTATGTCAGAATACTCTCTGAACCCCTGAACCCTCATGCATTGCTCACCCTCTGTTTTTAATTAGTATGTCTGCTGAACACGCTTCTTAATCCAGAATACTCACTGAACCCCTGAGCCTTCATGCATTGTTCACCCTCTGTTTTTAATTGGTATGTCTGCTGAATCCGCTTCTTAATACAGAATACTCACTGAGCCCCTGAACCCTAATGCATTGTTCACCCTCTGTTTTTAATTGGTATGTCTGCTGAACCCGCTTCTTAATACAGAATACTCATTGAACCCCTGAACCCTCATGCATTGTTCATTCTGTGTTTTTAATTAGTATGTCTGCTGAACCCGCTTCTTAATCCAGAATACTCACTGTACCCTAGAACCCTCATGCTTTGTTCAACCTCCATTTTTAATTGGTATGTCTGCTGAATCCGCTTCTTAATCCAGAATACTCACTGAACCCCTGAACCCTCATGCATTGTTCACCCGCTTTTTTTAATTGGTATGTCTGTTGAACCCGCTTCTTAATCCAGAATACTCACTGAGCCCCTTAACCCTAATGCATTGTTCACCCTCTGTTTTTAATTGGTATGTCTGCTGAACCCGCTTCTTAATACAGAATACTCATTGAACCCCTGAACCCTCATGCATTGTTCATTCTCTGTTTTTAATTAGTATGTCTGCTGAACCCGCTTCTTAATCCAGAATACTCACTGTACCCTAGAACCCTCATGCTTTGTTCAACCTCCATTTTTAATTGGTATGTCTGCTGAATCCGCTTCTTAATCCAGAATACTCACTGAACCCCTGAACCCTCATGCATTGTTCACCCGCTTTTTTTAATTGGTATGTCTGTTGAACCCGCTTCTTAATCCAGAATACTCACTGAACCCTCATGCATTGTTCACCCTCTGTTTTTAATTGGTATGTCTGCTGAACCCGCTTCTTAATTAATCCAGAATACTCACTGAACCCTCATGCATTGTTCACCCTCTGTTTTTAATTGGTATGTCTACTGAACCCCCTTCTTAATCCAGAATACTCACTGAACCCCCATGCACTGTTTACCATCTGTTTTTAATTGTTATGTCTGCTGAACCTGCTTCTTAATCCACAATAATGTACTCACTGAACCCCTGAACCCTCATGCATTGTTCACCCCCTGTTTTTAATTGGTATGTCAGCTGAACCCGTTTCTTAATCCAGAATACTCACTGAACTCTCATGCATTGTTCACCCTCTGTTTTTAATTGGTATGTCTGCTGAACCCGCTTCTTAATCCAGAATACTCACTGAACCTCTGAACCCTCATGCATTGTTCACCCTCTGTTTTAAATTGGTATGTCTGCTGAACCCGCTTCTTAATCCGGAATACTCACTGAACCCTCATGCTTTGTTCACTCTCTGTTTTTAATTGGTATGTCTGCTGAACCCGCTTCTTAATCCAGAATACTCACTGAACCCCTGAACCCTCATGCATTGTTCACCCTCTGTTTTTAATTGGTATGTCTACTGATCCCGCTTCTTAATCCAGAATACTCACTGAACCCCTGAACCCTCATGCATTGTTCACCCTCTGTTTTTAATTGGTATGTCTGTACTCTGTTTTTTTCCCGACTTTAATTCCATGTATCGTACTTCAAATTGACTATATGCATATTGACATACCCATGCTCCTCACACCTTCCATCCTTCCATTTTATCCCACCTCTTTTTTCATCTTTGATGCTAGTCAAATGTCCCATTAACTGCAATCTGTTAATATCTCCCTGCTGTGAACCGTACTCCAGCCCTCTTCTCCTCCTCCCTCCCTCACTCACCTGGCTTCATTTCATGGACATTTGATTGGTATAAGTTGAACAGAGCAGGTCAGATATGACCTTGCTCAGATGTGACATCATTTGAAGCGACATCTTTAAAGTGACATAAGAGAAGTATACCGAAAATCGGTCAGACGGTAAGACTAACCACTGCTTTCTTACTTTACTTGTGTTTTTTTTACCCTGCTCTTTAACCATGTTTATGGGTCGCCCTCCCAGGGCTGTGAGGTACTCGGTACCGGGCCGGTGTCAGGGGAATGTGTCACAGCAGCGGTGACCCAGTCCGTGGGCGCCCAAGTAATGATGGAATGGAATAGTTAGTGACGCCACCTGTGGTGTTTGGCAAGCAAGGTGTTAAGCCGATGGTGTGTTGCAGCATAGATGGTGCAGCTCCCCACAGTTGAAGCTGTAACCACTGGGCAGTGTAATTGCAATAGATGAGGATAGGCGCAGGCGGTGTGAGGAATGCTGGTACCCAGATGTAGCAGTGCTGACGGTGTTAGCGCACAAATGAATGGAAGACACCAGGGCTTGCAGTTCCAAACCTTTACTCACAGTCCGTGGTACACACTGGTGCCTGCCTCCGTGCCGTGTCCTCCGAGGCAGAGACTCAATCAACCTCCCGGGCAAATCAGGATTCTCCTCTCCAACACTCCGCCAACATGTACCTTTCCTGAGCGACTCCTCTATTGCGCCTTAAGGTGTGAAGAACTCCAGTACCATGGTACCCTGGAGTTCCTCCTGTCAGATGTTCCTAACAACGCTACTCGTATGGCAGACAGCTGTAGCCTCTCTTGGGGACTCCCTTCTCCGGAGTCCTGGCTCTCTATTCAGTTGCTGTTGTGCCCCAAGTCTTAGATGTGGGAGTAGTGCATTTACAGCCAACTACTCAACCGGTGTCTGCTGCAGAACCATAAGTGTCCATACAACCTTGGAGACCGGGCCCCGGACGTGCGCTGAGAACCTATAGGCAGGGTTCCTCTTCCAACCCTCATCTCCTCTCTGTTCTCCTACTCCTTCGTTACGCACTGTTCTTTCTCTCTCCTATGGAAGCTTAGGTTGCAGTTCTACGTCTTTCTCCCTCTGTTCCTTTCCCGTGCCAGCTGGCTCCTATCACTGAGGCAGCTGCAGCACTCCTTCTCCTCGGACCCATCCTCAGACTCTCCTGACTGACTGTCCTTCTCTCGCCTGACCTCCCGTCAGACTCCCCACGACTGATCTAACCTCTAATTCTAAACCTTCCCCATCTTTTATATGGATCTCAACTCCACCCACCTCCCAGGACATCCAGTGTTCCAAGCAGGGAACCGCCAAGGCACTCCTATTGTCTAGGAGGAGAGAGTTTCCTCACTGTGGTTGTGCTGAACTACCCTGTCATGTGGGATGCGAGTGTTGGAGCATGGAAAGGAGTTCCCAGCTTACCTAGGTGGTGGGGCACTACAACTTAGGAGAAGGTGCAGTACCTCTGTGGCGACTGAGCCTCAGGGGCGCCACACTTACATTTGCCATCACCGTTTTTGCTCCACTAATCTTCACTCTCCTTCGCTATCCCCAAACCCCTGCACCCTCGAACCAAATAATTATCTCCCCCTCTCTCTTACCCCCCCACCTCGCTTTATCTGCAGACATACTCCTTAACCTCAGACCTCTCCTACTAAAATACAATACAAGACGATCACTCTCCTTCACCCACCTGCTTTCCCTTTCTCTGCTTCTCACTGCTGGTGACATATCCTCCAATCCTGGCCCCCCCTGCCTCATACATCCCACTACATCACCCCTATCTTTTTCACGCTAAAAGAAACTACCGCAATCCCTTACACTTAAAACCTGTGCCACTGACCCCTTCCCTCCCGCACCCTCTTTCTGGAACACTTTGGATTGCTCGCTCCATCTGCAACAAGCTCCACGTGATCCACAACCTCTTTACCTTCCGCAACCTTTCCTTCCTGGCCCTCACTGAGACCTGGCTGGCACCCCCTGACACGGCCTCCCCGGCCGCACTGAGTTATGGCAGCCTCCACTTTACCCACACTCCTTGCCCTGGAAACAGACACGGTGGAGGAGTGGGTTTCCTCCTTTCTAAAAACTACTCCTTCAACCCTATCCAACCCCCACCCTCACTTATCCTCCCTTCTTTCGAGGTTCACTCTGTCCATATTTACTCTCCCTCTAATCTCCAAATGGTTGTCATATACCGACCACCAGGCTCAGCCACTGCCTTCATCAACCAATTCTCCACCTGGCTCCTCCACTTTCTCTCTGCTGACATCCCCACCATCATCATGGGGGACTTCAACATCCCCATTGACACCCACCAGCCAGCAGCCTCCAAACTCCTGTCACTTACCTCATCCTTTGGACTTACTCAGTGGTCCTCCACAGCCACCCACTCAGATGGACATACATTAGACCTCATCTTCACCCGCCTCTGTTCCCTATCTAATCTCACAACCTCTCCCTTCCCCCTATCTGACCATCATCTACTCACCTTCTCATCCTTGTCCTTCTCACCTGCCCCCCATGTCCAGCCACTAGCTCATCCTCGCAGAAACCTCGCACACCTAGACATCCACAGACTCTCAGACTCTCTTCTACCTCTGTCCTCCATATCTTCACTCCACAACACGGACAGTGCCACCGCTTTCTACAATGCCACCCTCACATCAGCCATAGACTCAGTCGCTCCTCCCATGCATGGCAAAGTGCGACAAACCAATAGGCAACCCTGGCACAACAACCTCACCAAAAAACTTCGACAAGCATCCAGGGTCGCAGAGCGTCGTTGGAAGAAAACACACCTGCCAGACGACTTCACTGCTTTCAAACAAGCTACACTTGCCTTTAACTCAGCCCTCACCTCTGCTAAACAGACCTATTTCACAAACCTTGTATCTTCATTATCCTACAACTCAATACAACTGTTCAGCACATTCAACTCTCTCCTCCGCCCACCACTGCCACTTGCAACTCCCCTCATCTCTGCTGAGTACTTTGCCACCTACTTCAAAAACAAGATTGACCAAACAAGGCAAACCTTTACAGTTCCACCACCCCAATCACTCCACATACCAGACCTCTGCCCTTCCCTTATAACCTCCCTCTCAACATCACTGAAGGAGAGGTTACTCATCTCCTTTCCAAATCACGCCTCACCACCTGTGCACTTGACCCCATCCCTTCCCACCTGCTCCCCAACCTCACTAACATGATCATTCCAGCCCTAACCCATCTCTTCAACCTATCCCTAACTTCTGGTACCTTCCCCTCTGCCTTCAAACATTCCACCATAACACCCATCCTCAAAAAATCAAACCTTGACCCAGCTGCTATGCCCAGCTATCGCCCTATATCACTGCTCCCGTTTGCTTCCAAACCGCTTGAACACCATGTCCATGCTCAACTTTCCTCCCACCTCTCATCTAACTCCCTCCTTGACATCCTGCAATCTGGCTTCCACCCCACCACTCCGCTGAAACTGCCCTGACCAAAATTACTAATGACTTACTCACAGCCAAACCTAACAGACAGTTCTCCATCCTCCTCCTTCTTGACCTGTCCTCTGCCTTTGCATAGCATGAAAGTCTTATGATGTTCTTAAAGACGATGTGTTATCAGAGAAAGCGCCTTTCAGAATGAGGCCACCATGAACTGATGGTGAAAAGTCCCACTCCGAGCATCAAGGCTCACTGTACCCTAGAACCCTCATGCTTTGTTCAACCTCCATTTTTAATTGGTATGTCTGCTGAATCCGCTTCTTAATCCAGAATACTCACTGAACCCCTGAACCCTCATGCATTGTTCACCCGCTTTTTTTAATTGGTATGTCTGTTGAACCCGCTTCTTAATCCAGAATACTCACTGAACCCTCATGCATTGTTCACCCTCTCTTTTTATTTGGTTTATGTGCTGAACCCGCTTCTTAATGTAGAATGCTCACTGAACCCTCATGCATTGTTCACCCTCTGTTTTTAATTGGTATGTCTACTGAACCCACTTCTTAATCCAGGATACTCACTGAACCCTCATGCATTGTTCACCCTCTCTTTTTATTTGGTATGTCTGCTGAACCCGCTTCTTAATCTAGAATTCTCACTGAACCCCTGATCCCTCATGCATTGTTCACCCTCTGTTTTTAATTGGAATGTCTGCTGAACCGGCTTCTTAATTATTCCAGAATACTCACTGAACCCTCATGCATTGTTCACGGTCTGTTTTTAATTGGTATGTCTACAGAACCCAATTCTTAATCCACAATACTCCCTGAATTCCTGAACCATCATGCATTGTTCACCCCCTGTTTTTAATTGGTATGTCTGCTGAACCCGCTTCTTCATCCAGAACTGAACCCCTGAACCTTCATGTATTGTTCACTCTCTGCTTTTAATTGGTATGTCTGCTGAACCCGCTTCTTAATCCAGAACACTCACTGAACCCTCATGCATTGTTCACCCTCTGTTTTTAATTGGTATGTCTGCTTAACCCTTTTCTTAATACAGAATACTCACTGAACCCCTGAACCCTCATGCATTGTTCACCCTCTGTTTTTAATTGGTATGTCTGCTGAATTCGCTTCTTAATACAGAATACTCACTGAACACTCATGCATTGGTCACCCTCTGTTTTTAATTGGTATGTCTACTGAACGCACTTCTTAATCCAGAATACTCACTGAACCCTCAGGCGTTGTTCACCATCTGTTTTTAATTTATATGTCTGCTGAACCTGCTTCTTAATACACAATACTACCTGAACCCCTGAACCCTCATGCATTGTTCACCCCGTTTTTAATTGGTATGTCTGCTGAACCCGTTTCTTAATCCAGAATACTCACTGAACCCTCATGCATTGTTCATCTTCTGTTTTTAATTGGTATGACTGCTGAACCCACTTCTTAATCCAGGATACTCACTGAACCCTCATGCATTGTTCACCCTCTCTTTTTATTTGGTATGTCTGCTGAACCCGCTCCTTAATCTAGAATTCTCACTGAACCCCTGATCCCTCATGCATTGTTCACCCTCTCTTTTTATTTGGTATGTCTGCTGAACCCGCTTCTTAATCTAGAATTCTCACTGAACCCCTGATCCCTCATGCATTGTTCACCCTCTGTTTTTAATTAGTATGTCTGCTAAATCCGCTTATTAATCCAGAATACTCACTGAACCTCTGAACCCTCATGTATTGTTCACCCTCTGCTTTTAATTGGAATGTCTGCTGAACCCGCTTCTTAATTATTCCAGAATACTCACTGAACCCTCATGCATTGTTCACGGTCTGTTTTTAATTGGTATGTCTACAGAACCCAATTCTTAATCCACAATACTCCCTGAATTCCTGAACCATCATGCATTGTTCACCCCCTGTTTTTAATTGGTATGTCTACTGAACCTGCTTCTTCATCCAGAACTGAACCCCTGAACCTTCATGTATTGTTCACTCTCTGCTTTTAATTGGTATGTCTGCTGAACCCGCTTCTTAATCCAGAACACTCACTGAACCCTCATGCATTGTTCACCCTCTGTTTTTAATTGGTATGTCTGTTTAACCCTCTAATTAATACAGAATACTCACTGAACCCCTGAACCCTCATGCATTGTTCACCCTCTGTTTTTAATTAGTATGTCTGCTAAACCCGCTTCTTAATCCAGAATACTCACTGAACCCCTGAACCCTCATGAATTGTTCACCCTCTGTTTTTAATTAGTATGTCTGCTGAACCCGTTTCTTAATCCAGAATACTTTCTGAACTCCTGAACCCTCATGGATTGTTTACCCTCTGCTGTTAATTGGTATGTCTGCTGTATCCGCTTCTTTATACAGAATACTCACTGGACCCCTGAACCCTTATGCATTGTTCACACTCTGATTTTAATTGGTATGTCTGCTGAACCCGCTTCTTAATACAGAATAATCACTGAACCCCTGGACCCTCATGCTTTGTTCACCCTCTGTTTTTAATTAGTATGTCTGCTGAACCTGCTTCTTAATCCAGAACTGAACCCCTGAACCTTCATGTATTGTTCACTCTCTGCTTTTAATTGGTATGTCTGCTGAACCCCATTCTTAATACAGAATACTCACTGAACCCCTGAACCCTCATGAATTGTTCACCCTCTGTTTTTAACTGGTATTTCTGCTGAACCCGCTTCTTAATCCAGAATACTCACTGAACCTCTGAACCCTCATGCATTGTTCACCTGCTGTTTTTAATTGGTATGTCTACTGAATCCACTTCTTAATCCAGAATACTCACTGAACCCTCATGCATTGTTCACCCTCTGTTTTTAATTGGTATGTCTACTGAATCCACTTCTTAATCCATAATACTCACTGAACCCTCATGCGCTGTTCACCATCTGTTTTTAATTGTTATGTCTGCTGAACCTGCTTCTTAATCCACAATAATGTACTCACTGAACCCCTGAACCCTCATGCATTGTTTACCCCCTGTTTTTAATTGATATGTCTGCTGAACCCATTTCTTAATCCAGATAACTCACTGAACCCTCATGTATTGTTGACCCTCTGTTTTTAATTGGTATGTCTGCTGAACCCGCTTCTTAATTCACAATACTCACTGAACCCCAGAATCCTCGAGCATTGTTCACCCTCTGTTTTTAATTGGTGTGTCTACTGAACCCACTTCTTAATCCAGGATACTCACTGAACCCTCATGCATTGTTCACCCTCTCCTTTTATTTGGTTTATGTGCTGAACCCACTTCTTAATGTAGAATGCTCACTGAACCCTCAAGCATTGTTCACCCTCTGTTTTAAAATGGTATGTCTGCTGAACCGGCAACTTAATCCAGAATACTCACTGAACCCTCATACATTGTTCACCCTCTGTTTTTAATTGGTATGTCTACTGAACCCACTTCTTAATCCAGGATACTCACTGAACCCTCATGCATTGTTCACCCTCTCTTTTTATTTGGTATGTCTGCTGAACCAGCTTCTTAATCTAGAATTCTCACTGAACCCCTGATCCCTCATGCATTGTTCACCCTCTGTTTTTAATTAGTATGTCTGCTAAACCCGCTTCTTAATCCAGAATACTCACTGAACCCCTGAACCCTCATGAATTGTTCACCCTCTGTTTTTAATTAGTATGTCTGCTGAACCCGTTTCTTAATCCAGAATACTTTCTGAACTCCTGAACCCTCATGGATTGTTTACCCTCTGCTTTTAATTGGTATGTCTGCTGTACCCGCTTCTTTATACAGAATACTCACTGAACCCCTGAACCCTTATGCATTGTTCACACTCTGATTTTAATTGGTATGTCTGCTGAACCCGCTTCTTAATACAGAATAATCACTGAACCCCTGGACCCTCAAGCTTTGTTCACCCTCTGTTTTTAATTGGTATGTCTGCTGAACCTGCTTCTTAATCCAGAATACTCACTGAACCCTCATGCATTGTTCACCCTCTGTTTTTAATTGATATGTCTGCTGAACCCCATTCTTAATACAGAATACTCACTGAACCCCTGAACCTTCATGTATTGTTCACTCTGCTTTTAATTGGTATGTCTGCTGAACCCGCTTCTTAATCCTGAATACTCACTGAACCCTCATGCATTGTTCACCCTCTGCTTTTAATTGGTATGTCTGCTGAACCCTCTTCTTAATACAGAATTCTCACTGAACCCCTGAACCCTCAAGCATTGTTCACCCTCTGTTTTTAACTGGTATGTCTGCTAAATCCGCTTCTTAATCCACAATACTCACTGAACCCTCGTGCATTGTTCACCCTCTGTTTTTAATTGGTATGTCTGCTGAACCAGCTTCTTAATGCTGAATACTCACTGAGCCCCTGAACCCTCATGCATTGTTCACCCTCTGTTTTTAATTGGTATGTCTGCTGAACCCGCTTCTTAATACAGAATACTCATTGAACCTCTGAACCCTCATGCATTGTTCATTCTCTGTTTTTAATTGGTATGTCCGCTGAACCCACTTCATAATCCAGAATACTTATTGAACCCCTGAACCCTCATGCAATGTTCACCATCTGTTTTTAATTAGTATGTCTGCTGAACCCGCTTCTTATTCAAGAATACTAACTGAACCCTAGAACCCTCAAGCATTGTTCAACCTCCGTTTTTAACTGGTATTTCTGATGAACCCGCTTCTTAATCCAGAATACTCACTGAACCTCTGAACTCTCATGCATTGTTCACCTGCTGTTTTTAATTGGTATGTCTACTGAATCCACTTCTTAATCCAGAATACTCACTGAACCCTCATGCATTGTTCACCCTCTGTTTTTAATTGGTATGTCTACTGAATCCACTTCTTAATCCAGAATACTCACTGAACCCTCATGCGCTGTTCACCATCTGTTTTTAATTGTTATGTCTGCTGAACCTGCTTCTTAATCCACAATAATGTACTCACTGAACCCCTGAACCCTCATGCATTGTTCACCCCCTGTTTTTAATTGATATGTCTGCTGAACCCATTTCTTAATCCAGAATACTCACTGAACCCTCATGCATTGTTGACCCTCTGTTTTTAATTGGTATGTCTGCTGAACCCGCTTCTTAATTCACAATACTCACTGAACCCCAGAATCCTCGAGTATTGTTCACCCTCTGTTTTTAATTGGTATGTCTACTGAACCCACTTCTTAATCCAGGATACTCACTGAACCCTCATGCATTGTTCACCCTCTCTTTTTATTTGGTTTACGTGCTGAACCCGCTTCTTAATGTAGAATGCTCACTGAACCCTCATGCATTGTTCACCCTCTGTTTTTAATTGGTATGTCTACTGAACCCACTTCTTAATCCAGGATACTCACTGAACCCTCATGCATTGTTCACCCTCTCTTTTTATTTGGTATGTCTGCTGAACCCGCTTCTTAATCTAGAATTCTCACTGAACCCCTGATTCCTCATGCATTGTTCACCCTCTGTTTTTAATTAGTATGTCTGCTAAACCCGCTTCTTAATCCAGAATAGTCACTGAACCCCTGAACCCTCATGCATTGTTCACCCTCTTATTTTAATTGGTATGTCTGCTGTACCCGATTCTTAATCCAGAATACTCACTGAACCCCTGAACCCTCATGTATTGTTCACCCTCTACTTTTAATTGGAATGTCTGCTGAACCCGCTTCTTAATTATTCCAGAATACTCACTGAACCCTCATGCATTGTTCACGGTCTGTTTTTAATTGGTATGTCTACAGAACCCAATTCTTAATCCACAATACTCCCTGAATTCCTGAACCATCATGCATTGTTCACCCCCTGTTTTTAATTGGTATGTCTGCTGAACCTGCTTCTTCATCCAGAATACTCACTGAACCCCTGAACACTCATGCATTTTTCACCCTCCGTTTTTAATTGGTATGTCTGCTGACTCCGCGTCTTAATCCAGAAAACTCACTGAACCTCTGAATCCTCATGCATTGTTCACCCTCTTTTTTTGACTGGTATGCCTGCTGAACCCGATTCTTAGTCCAGAAAACTCACTGAATCCCTGAACCCTCATGCATTGTTCACCCTCCGTTTTTAATTGGTATGTCTGCTGAATCCACGTCTTAATCCAGAAAACTCACTGAACCTCTTAAACCTCATGCATTGTTCACCTTCTGATTTTACTTGGTATGTCTGCTGAACCCGCTTCTTAATCCAGAATACTCACTGAACCCTCATGCACTGTTCACCCTCTGATTTTACTTGGTATGTCTGCTGAACCCGCCTCTTAATCCAGAATACTCACTGAACCCTCATGCATTGTTCACCCTCTGTTTTTAATTGGCCTGTCTGCTGAACCCGATACTTAATCCAGGATACTCACCGAACCCTCATGCATTGTTCACCCTCTCTTTTTATTTGGTATGTCTGCTGAACCCGCTTCTTAATCTAGAATACTCACTGAACCCCTGATCCCTCATGCATTGTTCACCCTCTGTTTTTAATTGGTATGTCTGCTGAACCTGCTTCTTAATCCAAAATACTCATTGAACCCTCATGCATTGTTCACCAACTGTTTTTAATTGGTATGTCTGCTGAACCCGCTTCTTAATACAGAATACTCACTGAACCCTGATCCTTCATGCATTGTTCACCCTCTATTTTTATTTATGTCTGCTGAACCCACTTCATAATCCAGAATACTCACTGAACCCCTGAACCCTCATGCATTGTACACCCTCTGTTTTTAATTGGTATGTCTGCTGAACTCGTTTCTTAATCCAGAATACTCACTGAACCCTCATGTATTGTTCACCCTCTGTTTTTAATTGGTATGTCTGCTGAACCCGCTTCTTAATCCAGAATACTCACTGAACCCCTGAACTCTCATGCATTGTTCACCCTCTGTTTTTAATTGGTATGTCTGTTGAACCCGGGCCTGAATCCAGAATATTCACTGAACCCCTGAACCCTCATTCATTGTTCACTCTCTGTTTTTAATTGGTATGTCTGCTGAACCCGCTTCTTATTCCAGAATACTCACTGAACCCTAGAACTCTCATGCATTGTTCACCCTCTGTTATTAATTGGTATGTTTGTTGAACCCGCTTCTTAATCCAGAATACTCACTGAACCCTCTTGCATTGTTCACCCTCTGTTTTTAATTGGCATGTCTGCTGAACCCGATTCTTAATCCAGGATACTCACGGAACCCTCATGCATTGTTCACCCTCTGTTTTTAATTGGTATGTCTGGTGAACCCGCTTCTTAATCCAAAATACTCACTGAACTCTCATGCATTGTTCACCATCTGTTTTTAATTGGTATGTCTGCTGAACCTGCTTCTTAATCCACAATACTCACTGAACTCCTGAACCCTCATGCATTATTCACCCTCTATTTTTAATTGATATGTCTGCTGAACCCGCTTCTTAATCCAGAATACTCACTGAACCCCTGAACACTCATGCATTGTTCACCCTGTTTTTAATTGGTATGTCTGCTGAACCCGTTTCTTAATCCAGAATACTCACTGAACCCTCATGTATTGTTCACCCTTTGTTTTTAATTGGTATGTCTGCTGAACCCGCTTCTTAATCCAGAATACTCACTGAACCCTCATGCATTGTTCACCCTCTGTTTTTAATTGGCATGTCTGTTGAACCCGATTCTTAATCCAGGATACTCACCGAACCCTCATGCATTGTTCACCCTCTATTTTTAATTGGTATGTCTGATGAACCCGCTTCTTAATCCAAAATACTCACTGAACCCTCATGCATTGTTCACCCTCTGATTTTACTTGGTATGTCTGCTGAACCCGCTTCTTAATCCAGAATACTCACTGAACCCTCATGCATTGTTCACCATCTTTTTTTAATTGGTATGTCTGCTGAACCTGCTTCTTAATCAAGAATACTCCGTGAACCCCCTGAATCCTCATGCATTGTTCACCCTCTCTTTTTAGTTGGTATGTCTGCTGAACCCGCTTCTTAATCCAGAATACTCATTGAACCCCTGAACCCTCATGCATTGTTCACTCTCTGTTTTTAATTGGTATGTCTGCTGAACCCGCTTCTTAATCCAGAATACTCACTGAACCCTAGAACCCTCATGCATTGATCAACCTCCGTTTTTAATTGGTATGTCTGCTGAACCCGCTTCTTAATCCAGAATACACACTGAACCCTCATGCATTGTTCACACTCTCTTTTTAATTGGTATGTCTGCTGAACCTGCTTCTTAATCCAGAATACTCACTGACCCCATGAATCCTCATGCATTGTTCACCCTCTGATTTTACTTGGTATGTTTGCTGAAACCGCTCTTAATCCAGAATACTCAATGAACCTTCATGCATTGTTCACCATCTTTTTTTAATTGGTATGTCTGCTGAACCTGCTTCTTAATCAACAATACTCAGTGAACCCCTGAATCCTCATGCATTGTTCACCCTCTGATTTTACTTGGTATGTCTGCTGAACCTGCTTCTTAATCCAGAATACTCACTGAACCCTCAAGCATTGTTCACCCTCTGTTTTTAATTGGTATGTCTTCTGAACCCGATTCTTAATCCAGAATACTCACTGAACCCCTGAGCACTCATGCATTGTTCATGCTCTGCTTTTAATTGGTATGTCTGCTGAACCCCCTTCTTAATCCAGAATACTCACTGAACTCTCATGCATTGTTCACCCTCTGTTTTTAATTGGCCTGTCTGCTGAACGTGCTTTTTTATCCAGAATAATCACTGAACACCTGAACCCTCATGCATTGTTCACCCTCTGATTTTATTTGGTATATCTGCTGAACCCGCTTCTTAATCCAGAATACTCACTGAACCCTCATGCATTGTTCACCCTCTGTTTTTAATTGGTATGCCTGCTGAACCCGCTTCTTATTCCAGAATACTCACTGAACCCCTGAACCCTCATGCATTGTTCACCCGCTGTTTTTAATTGGTATGTCTGCTGAACCCGCTTCTTAATCCAGAATACTTACTGAACCCTCATGCATTGTTCACCCTCTGTTTTTAATTGGCATGTCTGCTGAACCCGGGTCTGAATCCAGAATATTCACTGAACCCCTGAACACTCATGCATTGCTCACCCTCTGTTTTTAATATGGTATGTCTGCTGAACCCGATTCTTAATCCAGAATACTCACTGAACCCTCATGCATTGTTCACTCTCTGTTTTTAATTGGTATGTCTGCTGAACCCGCTTCTTATTCCAGAATACTCACTGAACCCCTGATCCGTCATACATTGTTAACCCTCTGTTTTTAATGGTATGTCAGCTGAACCCGCTTCTTAATCCAGAATACTCATTGAACCCCTGAACCCTCATGCATTGTTCACTCTCTGTTTTTAATTGGTATATCTGCCGAACCCATGTATTAATCCAGAATACTCACTAAACTCTAGAACCCTCATGCATTGTTCACCATCTTTTTTTAATTGGTATGTCTGCTGAACCTGCTTCTTAATCAACAATACTCAGTGAACCCCTGAATCCTCATGCATTGTTCACCCTCTCTTTTTAATTGGTATGTCTGCTGAACCCGCTTCTTAATCCAGAATACTCACTGAACCCCTGAACACTCATGCATTGTTCACCCTCTGTTTTTAATTGGTATGTCTGCTGAACCCGCTTTTTTATCCAGAATATTCACTGAACCCCTGAACACTCATGCATTGCTCACCCTCTGTTTTTAATATGGTATGTTTGCTGAACCCGATTCTTAATCCAGAATACTCACTGAACCCTCATGAATTGTTCACTCTCTGTTTTTAATTGGTATGTCTGCTGAACCCGCTTCTTATTCCAGAATACTCACTGAACCCCTGATCCATCATACATTGTTAACCCTCTGTTTTTAATGGTATGTCAGCTGAACCCGCTTCTTAATCCAGAATACTCATTGAACCCCTGAACCCTCATGCATTGTTCACCCTCTGTTTTTAATTGGTATATCTGCTGAACCCGCTTCTTAATCCAGAATACTCTCTGAACCCTAGAACCCTCATGCATTGATCAACCTCCGTTTTTAATTGGTATGTCTGCTGAACCCGCTTCTTAATCCAGAATACTCACTGAAACCATGAACCCTCATGCATTGTTCACCCTCTGATTTTAATAGATATGCCTGCTGAACCCGCTTCTTTATCCAGAATACTCACTGAACCCCTGAACCCTCATGCATTGTTCACCCTCTGTTTTTAATTTGTATGTCTGCTGAACCCAATTCTTAATCCAGAATACTCACTGAACCCTCATGGGTTGTTTACACTGTTTTTAATTGGTATGTCTGCTGAACCCGCTTCTTAATCCAGAATACTCACTGAAGCCTCATGCATTGATCACCCTCTGTTTTT
Organism: Dendrobates tinctorius; assembly: GCF_039654945.1. Lineage (NCBI taxonomy): Eukaryota > Metazoa > Chordata > Amphibia > Anura > Dendrobatidae > Dendrobates > Dendrobates tinctorius. The sequence goes on along the minus strand of NW_027361848.1, from coordinate 10,955,782 downwards.
AATTGGCATGTCTTTTGAACCCGATTCTTAGTCCAGGATACTCACCGAACCCTCATGCATTGTTCACCCTTTCTTTTTATTTGGTTTGTCTGCTGAACCCGCTTCTTAATCTAGAATGCTCACTGAACCCCTGATCCCTCATGCATTGTTCACCCTCTTTTTTTAATTGGTATGTCTGCTGAACCTGCTTCTTAATCCACAATACTCACTGAACCCCTGAACCCTCATGCATTGTTCACCCTCTGTTTTTAATTGGTATATCTGCTGAACCCGCTTCTTAATCCAGAATACTCTCTGAACCCTAGAACCCTCATGCATTGATCAACCTCCGTTTTTAATTGGTATGTCTGCTGAACCCGCTTCTTAATCCAGAATACTCACTGAAACCATGAACCCTCATGCATTGTTCACCCTCTGATTTTAATAGATATGCCCGCTGAACCCGCTTCTTTATCCAGAATACTCACTGAACCCCTGAACCCTCATGCATTGTTCACCCTCTGTTTTTAATTTGTATGTCTGCTGAACCCAATTCTTAATCCAGAATACTCACTGAACCCTCATGGGTTGTTTACACTGTTTTTAATTGGTATGTCTGCTGAACCCGCTTCTTAATCCAGAATACTCACTGAAGCCTCATGCATTGATCACCCTCTGTTTTTAATTGGCATGTCTTTTGAACCCGATTCTTAATCCAGGATACTCACCGAACCCTCATGCATTGTTCACCCTTTCTTTTTATTTGGTTTGTCTGCTGAACCCGCTTCTTAATCTAGAATGCTCACTGAACCCCTGATCCCTCATGCATTGTTCACCCTCTTTTTTTAATTGGTATGTCTGCTGAACCCGCTTCTTAATCCAGAATACTTACTGAACCCTCATGCATTGTTCACCCTCTGTTTTTAATTGGCATGTCTGCTGAACCCGGGTCTGAATCCAGAATATTCACTGAACCCCTGAACACTCATGCATTGCTCACCCTCTGTTTTTAATATGGTATGTCTGCTGAACCCGATTCTTAATCCAGAATACTCACTGAATCCTCATGCATTGTTCACTCTCTGTTTTTAATTGGTATGTCTGCTGAACCCGCTTCTTATTCCAGAATACTCACTGAACCCCTGATCCGTCATACATTGTTAACCCTCTGTTTTTAATGGTATGTCAGCTGAACCTGCTTCTTAATCCACAATACTCACTGAACCCCTGAACCCTCATGCATTGTTCACCCTCTCCTTTTAATTGTTATGTCTGCTGAACTCGCTTCTTAATCCTAAATACTCACTGAAACCCTGAACCCTCATGCATTGTTCACCCTCTGTTTTTAATTGGTATTTCTACTGAACCCGCGTCTTAATCTAGAATACTCACTGAAACCCTGAACCCTCATGCACTGTTCACCCTCTGTTTTTAATTGGTATGTCTGCTGAACCCGCTTCTTAATCCAGAATACTCACTGAACCCCTGAACCCTCATGCATTGTTCACACTCCGCTTTTAATTGGTATGTCTGCTGAATCCGCTTCTTAATCCAGAATACTCACTGAATCCCTGAACCCTCATGCATTGTTCACCCTCTGTTTTCAATTGGTATGTCTGCTGAACCCGCTTCTTAATCCAGAATACTCACTAAACCCATGAACCCTCATGCATTGTTCACCCTCTGATTTTAATTGGTATGTCTGCTGAACACGCTTCTTAATCCAGAATACTCACTGAAACCCTAAACCCTCATGCATTGTTTCCCCTCTGTTTTAATTGGTATATCTGCTGAACCCGTGTCTTAATCCAGAATACTCACTGAACCCTAGAACCCTCATGCATTGTTCACCCTCTGTTTTTAATTGGTATGTCTGCTGAATCCGCGTCTTAATCCAGAAAACTCACTGAACCTCTGAACCCTCATGCATTGTTCACCCTATATTTTTAATTGGTATGTCTGCTGAACCCGCTTCTTAATCCAGAATACTCACTGAACCCTCATGCATTGTTCACCCTGTGTTTTTAATTGGTATGTCTGCTGAACCCGGGCCTGAATCCAGAATATTCACTGAACCCATGAACCCTCATGCATTGTTCACCCTCTGTTTTTAATTGGTATGTCTGCTGAACCCGCTTCTTAATACAGAATACTCACTGAGCCCCTGAACCCTCATGCATTGTTCACCCTCTGTTTTTAATTGTTATGTCTGCTGAACCCGCTTCTTAATCCAGAATGCTCACTGAACCCCTGAACCCTCATGCATTGTTCACCCTCTGTTATTAATTAGTATGTCTGCTGAACCCGCTTCTTAATCCAAAATACCCACTGAACACTAGAACCCTCATGCTTTGTTCAACCTCCGTTTTTGATTGGTATGTCTGTTGAATCTGCTTCTTAATCCAGAATACTCACTGAACCCCTAAACCCTCATGCGTTGTTCACCCATTGTTTTTAATTGGTATGTCTACTGAACCCGCTTCTTAATCCAGAATACTCACTGAACCCTCATGCATTGTTCACCCTCTCTTTTTAATTGGTATGTCTGCTGAACCCGCTTCTTAATTAATCCAGAATACTCAATGAACCCTCATGCATTGTTCTCCTTCTGTTTTTAATTGGTATATCTACTGAACCCACTTCTTAATCCAGAATACTCACTGAACCCTCATGCGCTGTTTACCCTCTGTTTTTAATTGTTATGTCTGCTGAACCTGCTTCTTAATCCACAATAATGTACTCACTGAACCCCTGAACCCTCATGCCTTGTTCACCCCCTGTTTTTAATTGGTATGTCTGCTGCACCCGTTTCTTAATCCAGAATACTCACTGAACCCTCATGCATTGTTCACCCTCTGTTTTTAATTGATATGTCTGCTGAACCCGCTTCTTAATCCAGATTGCTCACTGAACCCCTGAACCCTAAAAGTATGTCTGCTGAACCCGCTTCTTAATCCAGAATACTCACTGAACCTTTGAACCCTCATGCATTGTTCACCCTCTGTTTTAAATTGGTATGTCTGCTTAACCCGCTTCTTAATCCGGAATACTCACTGAACCCTCATGCTTTGTTCACCCTCTGTTTTTAATTGGTATGTCTGCTGAACCCGCTTCTTAATCCAGAATGCTCACTGAACCCCTGAACCCTCATGCATTGTTCACCCTCTGTTTTTATTTGGTATGTCTATTGAACCCGCTTCTTAATCCACAATACTCACTGAACCCCTGAACCCTCATATGTTGTTCACCCTCTGTTTTTAATTGTTATGTCAGAATACTCTCTGAACCCCTGAACCCTCATGCATTGCTCACCCTCTGTTTTTAATTGGTATGTCTGCTGAACCCGCTTCTTAATCCAGAATACTCACTGAACCCCTGAGCCTTCATGCATTGTTGACCCTCTGTTTTTAATTGGTATGTCTGCTGAATCCGCTTCTTAATCCAGAATACTCATTGAACCCCTGAACCCTCATGCATTGTTCATTCTCTGTTTTTAATTAGTATGTCTGCTGAACCCGCTTCTTAATCCAGAATACTCACTGTACCCTAGAACCCTCATGCTTTGTTCAACCTCCATTTTTAATTGGTATGTCTGCTGAATCCGCTTCTTAATCCAGAATACTCACTGAACCCCTGAACCCTCATGCATTGTTCACCCACTTTTTTTAATTGGTATGTCTGTTGAACCCGCTTCTTAATCCAGAATACTCACTGAACCCTCATGCATTGTTCACCCTCTGTTTTTAATTGGTATGTCTGCTGAACCCGCTTCTTAATTAATCCAGAATACTCACTGAACCCTCATGCATTGTTCACCCTCTGTTTTTAATTGGTATGTCTACTGAACCCCCTTCTTAATCCAGAGTACTCTCTGAACCCCCATGCACTGTTTACCATCTGTTTTTAATTGTTATGTCTGCTGAACCTGCTTCTTAATCCACAATAATGTACTCACTGAAACCCTGAACCCTCATGCATTGGTATGTCAGCTGAACCCGTTTCTTAATCCAGAATACTCACTGAACTCTCATGCATTGTTCACCCTCTGTTTTTAATTGGTATGTCTGCTGAACCCACTTCTTAATCCAGAATACTCACTGAACCTCTGAACCCTCATGCATTGTTCACCCTCTGTTTTAAATTGGTATGTCTGCTGAACCCGCTTCTTAATCCAGAATACTTACTGAACCCTCATGCATTGTTCACCCTCTGTTTTTAATTGGCATGTCTGATGAACCCGGGTCTGAATCAAGAATATTCACTGAACCCCTGAACACTCATGCATTGCTCACCCTCTGTTTTTAATATGGTATGTCTGCTGAACCCGATTCTTAATCCAGAATACTCACTGAACCCTCATGCATTGTTCACTCTGTGTTTTTAATTGGTATGTCTGCTGAACCCGCTTCTTATTCCAGAATACTCACTGAACCCCTGATCCGTCATACATTGTTAACCCTCTGTTTTTAATGGTATGTCAGCTGAACCCACTTCTTAATCCAGAATACTCATTGAACCCCTGAATCCTCATGCATTGTTCACTCTCTGTTTTTAATTGGTATGTCTGCTGAACCCGATTCTTAATCCAGAATACTCACTGAACCCTCATGCATTGTTCACTCTCTGTTTTTAATTGGTATGTCTGCTGAACCCGCTTCTTATTCCAGAATACTCACTGAACCCCTGATCTGTCATACATTGTTAACCCTCTGTTTTTAATGGTATGTCAGCTGAACCCACTTCTTAATCCAGAATACTCATTGAACCCCTGAACCCTCATGCATTGTTCACTCTCTGTTTTTAATTGGTATATCTGCCGAACTCGTGTATTAATCCAGAATACTCACTAAACCAGAGGTCCCCAATGTCAGTCCTCGAGGGCTGAACCAGTGCAGGTTTTCAGGATTTCCTTACTATTGCACATGGATTGGAATCATTACCTAATGTGCAATACTAAGGAGATCCTGAAAATCTGCACTGTTTCAGCCCTCGAGGACTAACATTGAGTACCTCTGCACTAAACTCTAGAACCCTCATGCTTTGTTCACCCTCTGTTTTTAATTGGTATGTCTGCTGAACCCACTTCTTAATCCAGAATACTCACTGAACCCTCATGGGTTGTTTACACTCTGTTTTTAATTGGTATGTCTGCTGAACCCGCTTCTTAATCCAGAATACTCACTGAACCCTCATGCATTGTTCACCCTCTGTTTTTAATTGGCATGTCTGTTGAACCCGATTCTTAATCCAGGATACTCACCGAACCCTCATGCATTGTTCACCCTCTATTTTTAATTGGTATGTCTGCTGAACCCGCTTCTTAATCCAAAATACTCACTGAACCCTCATGCATTGTTTACCATCTTTTTTTAATTGGTATGTCTGCTGAACCTGCTTCTTAATCAACAATACTCAGTGAACCCCTGAATCCTCATGCATTGTTCACCCTCTCTTTTTAATTGGTATGTCTGCTGAACCCGCTTCTTAATCCAGAATACTCACTGAACCCCTGAACACTCATGCATTGTTCACCCTCTGATTTTACTTGGTATGTCTGCTGAACCTGCTTCTTAACCCAGAATACTCACTGAACCCTCATGCATTGTTCACCCTCTGTTTTTAATTGGTATGTCTTCTGAACCCGATTCTTAATCCAGAATACTCACTGAACCCCTGAACACTCATGCATTGTTCATGCTCTGCTTTTAATTGGTATGTCTGCTGAACCCCCTTCTTAATCCAGAATACAGTACTCACTGAACCCTCATGCGTTGTTTATATTCTGTTTTTAATTGGTATGTCTGCTGAAAACGCTTCTTAATCCAGAATACTCACTGAACCCTCATGCGTTGTTCACCCGCTGTTTTTAATTGGCCTGTCTGCTGAACGTGCTTTTTTATCCAGAATAATCACTGAACACCTGAACCCTCATGCATTGTTCACCCTCTGATTTTACTTGGTATGTCTGCTGAACCCGCTTCTTAATCCAGAATACTCACTGAACCCTCATGCATTGTTCACCCTCTGTTTTTAATTGGTATGTCTGCTGAACCCGCTTCTTATTCCAGAATACTCACTGAACCCATGAACCCTCATGCATTGTTCACCCGCTGTTTTTAATTGGTATGTCTGCTGAACCCGCTTCTTAATCCAGAATACTTACTGAACCCTCATGCATTGTTCACCCTCTGTTTTTAATTGGTATGTCTGCTGAACCCGCTTCTTAATCCAGAATATTCACTGAACCCCTGAGCCTTCATGCATTGTTCACCCTCTGTTTTTAATTGGTATGTCTGCTGAATCCGCTTCTTAATCCAGAATACTCATTGAACCCCTGAACCCTCATGCATTGTTCATTCTCTGTTTTTAATTAGTATGTCTGCTGAACCCGCTTCTTAATCCAGAATACTCACTGTACCCTAGAACCCTCATGCTTTGTTCAACCTCCATTTTTAATTGGTATGTCTGCTGAATCCGCTTCTTAATCCAGAATACTCACTGAACCCTCATGCATTGTTCACCCTCTGTTTTTAATTGGTATGTCTGCTGAACCCGCTTCTTAATTAATCCAGAATACTCACTGAACCCTCATGCATTGTTCACCCTCTGTTTTTAATTGGTATGTCTACTGAACCCCCTTCTTAATCCAGAATACTCACTGAACCCCTATGCACTGTTTACCATCTGTTTTTAATTGTTATGTCTGCTGAACCTGCTTCTTAATCCACAATAATGTATTCACTGAACCCCTGAACCCTCATGCATTGTTCACCCCCTGTTTTTAATTGGTATGTCAGCTGAACCCGTTTCTTAATCCAGAATACTCACTGAACTCTCATGCATTGTTCACCCTCTGTTTTTAATTGCTATGTCTGCTGAACCCGCTTCTTAATCCAGAATACTCACTGAACCTCTGAACCCTCATGCATTGTTCACCCTCTGTTTTAAATTGGTATGTCAGCTGAACCCGCTTCTTAATCCAGAATACTTACTAAACCCTCATGCATTGTTCACCCTCTGTTTTTAATTGGCATGTCTGCTGAACCCGGGTCTGAATCCAGAATATTCACTGAACCCCTGAACACTCATGCATTGCTCACGCTCTGTTTTTAATATGGTATGTCTGCTGAACCCGATTCTTAATCCAGAATACTCACTGAACCCTCATGCATTGTTCACTCTCTGTTTTTAATTGGTATGTCTGCTGAACCCGCTTCTTATTCCAGAATACTCACTGAACCCCTGATCCGTCATACATTGTTAACCCTCTGTTTTTAATGGTATGTCAGCTGAACCCACTTCTTAATCCAGAATACTCATTGAACCCCTGAACCCTCATGCATTGTTCACTCTCTGTTTTTAATTGGTATATCTGCCGAACCCGTGTATTAATCCAGAATACTCACTAAACTCTAGAACCCTCATGCATTGTTCACCCTCTGTTTTTAATTGGTATGTCTGCTGAAACCGATTCTTAATCCAGGATACTCACCGAACCCTCATGCATTGTTCACCCTCTATTTTTAATTGGTATGTCTGCTGAACCCGCTTCTTAATCCAAAATACTCACTGAACCCTCATGCATTGTTCACCATCTTTTTTTAATTGGTATGTCTGCTGTACCTGCTTCTTAATCAACAATACTCAGTGAACCACTGAATCCTCATGCATTGTTCACCCTCTCTTTTTAATTGGTATGTCTGCTGAACCCGCTTCTTAATCCAGAATACTCACTGAACCCCTGAACACTCATGCATTGTTCACCCTCTATTTTTAATTGGTATGTCTGCTGAACCCGCTTTTTTATCCAGAATAATCACTGAACACCTGAACCCTCATGCATTGTTCACCTTCTGATTTTACTTGGTATGTCTGCTGAACCTGCTTCTTAACCCAGAATACTCACTGAACCCTCATGCATTGTTCACCCTCTGTTTTTAATTGGTATGTCTGCTGAACCCGCTTCTTATTCCAGAATACTCACTGAACCCCTGAACCCTCATGCATTGTTCACAAGCTGTTTTTAATTGGTATGTCTGCTGAACCCGCTTCTTAATCCAGAATACTTACTGAACCCTCATGCATTGTTCACCCTCTGTTTTTAATTGGTATGTCTGCTGAACCCGGGCCTGAATCCAGAATATTCACTGAACCCCTGAACACTCATTGCTCACCCTCTGTTTTTAATATGGTATGTCTGCTGAACCCGATTCTTAATCCAGAATACTCACTGAACCCTCATGCATTGTTCACTCTCTGTTTTTAATTGGTATGTCTGCTGAACCCGCTTCTTATTCCAGAATACTCACTGAACCCCTGATCCGTCATACATTGTTAACCCTCTGTTTTTAATGGTATGTCAGCTGAACCCACTTCTTAATCCAGAATACTCATTGAACCCCTGAACCCTCATGCATTGTTCACTCTCTGTTTTTAATTGGTATATCTGCCGAACCCGTGTATTAATCCAGAATACTCACTAAACTCTAGAACCCTCATGCATTGTTCACCCTCTGTTTTTAATTGGTATGTCTGCTGAACCCGATTCTTAATCAACAATACTCAGTGAACCCCTGAATCCTCATGCATTGTTCACCCTCTCTTTTTAATTGGTATGTCTGCTGAACCCGCTTCTTAATCCAGAATACTCACTGAACCCCTGAACACTCATGCATTGTTCACCCTCTGTTTTTAATTGGTATGTCTGCTGAACCCGCTTTTTTATCCAGAATATTCACTGAACCCCTGAACACTCATGCATTGCTCACCCTCTGTTTTTAATATGGTATGTTTGCTGAACCCGATTCTTAATCCAGAATACTCACTGAACCCTCATGAATTGTTCACTCTCTGTTTTTAATTGGTATGTCTGCTGAACCCGCTTCTTATTCCAGAATACTCACTGAACCCCTGATCCATCATACATTGTTAACCCTCTGTTTTTAATGGTATGTCAGCTGAACCCGCTTCTTAATCCAGAATACTCATTGAACCCCTGAACCCTCATGCATTGTTCACCCTCTGTTTTTAATTGGTATATCTGCTGAACCCGCTTCTTAATCCAGAATACTCTCTGAACCCTAGAACCCTCATGCATTGATCAACCTCCGTTTTTAATTGGTATGTCTGCTGAACCCGCTTCTTAATCCAGAATACTCACTGAAACCATGAACCCTCATGCATTGTTCACCCTCTGATTTTAATAGATATGCCTGCTGAACCCGCTTCTTTATCCAGAATACTCACTGAACCCCTGAACCCTCATGCATTGTTCACCCTCTGTTTTTAATTTGTATGTCTGCTGAACCCAATTCTTAATCCAGAATACTCACTGAACCCTCATGGGTTGTTTACACTGTTTTTAATTGGTATGTCTGCTGAACCCGCTTCTTAATCCAGAATACTCACTGAAGCCTCATGCATTGATCACCCTCTGTTTTTAATTGGCATGTCTTTTGAACCCGATTCTTAGTCCAGGATACTCACCGAACCCTCATGCATTGTTCACCCTTTCTTTTTATTTGGTTTGTCTGCTGAACCCGCTTCTTAATCTAGAATGCTCACTGAACCCCTGATCCCTCATGCATTGTTCACCCTCTTTTTTTAATTGGTATGTCTGCTGAACCTGCTTCTTAATCCACAATACTCACTGAACCCCTGAACCCTCATGCATTGTTCACCCTCTGTTTTTAATTGGTATATCTGCTGAACCCGCTTCTTAATCCAGAATACTCTCTGAACCCTAGAACCCTCATGCATTGATCAACCTCCGTTTTTAATTGGTATGTCTGCTGAACCCGCTTCTTAATCCAGAATACTCACTGAAACCATGAACCCTCATGCATTGTTCACCCTCTGATTTTAATAGATATGCCCGCTGAACCCGCTTCTTTATCCAGAATACTCACTGAACCCCTGAACCCTCATGCATTGTTCACCCTCTGTTTTTAATTTGTATGTCTGCTGAACCCAATTCTTAATCCAGAATACTCACTGAACCCTCATGGGTTGTTTACACTGTTTTTAATTGGTATGTCTGCTGAACCCGCTTCTTAATCCAGAATACTCACTGAAGCCTCATGCATTGATCACCCTCTGTTTTTAATTGGCATGTCTTTTGAACCCGATTCTTAATCCAGGATACTCACCGAACCCTCATGCATTGTTCACCCTTTCTTTTTATTTGGTTTGTCTGCTGAACCCGCTTCTTAATCTAGAATGCTCACTGAACCCCTGATCCCTCATGCATTGTTCACCCTCTTTTTTTAATTGGTATGTCTGCTGAACCCGCTTCTTAATCCAGAATACTTACTGAACCCTCATGCATTGTTCACCCTCTGTTTTTAATTGGCATGTCTGCTGAACCCGGGTCTGAATCCAGAATATTCACTGAACCCCTGAACACTCATGCATTGCTCACCCTCTGTTTTTAATATGGTATGTCTGCTGAACCCGATTCTTAATCCAGAATACTCACTGAATCCTCATGCATTGTTCACTCTCTGTTTTTAATTGGTATGTCTGCTGAACCCGCTTCTTATTCCAGAATACTCACTGAACCCCTGATCCGTCATACATTGTTAACCCTCTGTTTTTAATGGTATGTCAGCTGAACCTGCTTCTTAATCCACAATACTCACTGAACCCCTGAACCCTCATGCATTGTTCACCCTCTCCTTTTAATTGTTATGTCTGCTGAACTCGCTTCTTAATCCTAAATACTCACTGAAACCCTGAACCCTCATGCATTGTTCACCCTCTGTTTTTAATTGGTATTTCTACTGAACCCGCGTCTTAATCTAGAATACTCACTGAAACCCTGAACCCTCATGCACTGTTCACCCTCTGTTTTTAATTGGTATGTCTGCTGAACCCGCTTCTTAATCCAGAATACTCACTGAACCCCTGAACCCTCATGCATTGTTCACACTCCGCTTTTAATTGGTATGTCTGCTGAATCCGCTTCTTAATCCAGAATACTCACTGAATCCCTGAACCCTCATGCATTGTTCACCCTCTGTTTTCAATTGGTATGTCTGCTGAACCCGCTTCTTAATCCAGAATACTCACTAAACCCATGAACCCTCATGCATTGTTCACCCTCTGATTTTAATTGGTATGTCTGCTGAACACGCTTCTTAATCCAGAATACTCACTGAAACCCTAAACCCTCATGCATTGTTTCCCCTCTGTTTTAATTGGTATATCTGCTGAACCCGTGTCTTAATCCAGAATACTCACTGAACCCTAGAACCCTCATGCATTGTTCACCCTCTGTTTTTAATTGGTATGTCTGCTGAATCCGCGTCTTAATCCAGAAAACTCACTGAACCTCTGAACCCTCATGCATTGTTCACCCTATATTTTTAATTGGTATGTCTGCTGAACCCGCTTCTTAATCCAGAATACTCACTGAACCCTCATGCATTGTTCACCCTGTGTTTTTAATTGGTATGTCTGCTGAACCCGGGCCTGAATCCAGAATATTCACTGAACCCATGAACCCTCATGCATTGTTCACCCTCTGTTTTTAATTGGTATGTCTGCTGAACCCGCTTCTTAATACAGAATACTCACTGAGCCCCTGAACCCTCATGCATTGTTCACCCTCTGTTTTTAATTGTTATGTCTGCTGAACCCGCTTCTTAATCCAGAATGCTCACTGAACCCCTGAACCCTCATGCATTGTTCACCCTCTGTTATTAATTAGTATGTCTGCTGAACCCGCTTCTTAATCCAAAATACCCACTGAACACTAGAACCCTCATGCTTTGTTCAACCTCCGTTTTTGATTGGTATGTCTGTTGAATCTGCTTCTTAATCCAGAATACTCACTGAACCCCTAAACCCTCATGCGTTGTTCACCCATTGTTTTTAATTGGTATGTCTACTGAACCCGCTTCTTAATCCAGAATACTCACTGAACCCTCATGCATTGTTCACCCTCTCTTTTTAATTGGTATGTCTGCTGAACCCGCTTCTTAATTAATCCAGAATACTCAATGAACCCTCATGCATTGTTCTCCTTCTGTTTTTAATTGGTATATCTACTGAACCCACTTCTTAATCCAGAATACTCACTGAACCCTCATGCGCTGTTTACCCTCTGTTTTTAATTGTTATGTCTGCTGAACCTGCTTCTTAATCCACAATAATGTACTCACTGAACCCCTGAACCCTCATGCCTTGTTCACCCCCTGTTTTTAATTGGTATGTCTGCTGCACCCGTTTCTTAATCCAGAATACTCACTGAACCCTCATGCATTGTTCACCCTCTGTTTTTAATTGATATGTCTGCTGAACCCGCTTCTTAATCCAGATTGCTCACTGAACCCCTGAACCCTAAAAGTATGTCTGCTGAACCCGCTTCTTAATCCAGAATACTCACTGAACCTTTGAACCCTCATGCATTGTTCACCCTCTGTTTTAAATTGGTATGTCTGCTTAACCCGCTTCTTAATCCGGAATACTCACTGAACCCTCATGCTTTGTTCACCCTCTGTTTTTAATTGGTATGTCTGCTGAACCCGCTTCTTAATCCAGAATGCTCACTGAACCCCTGAACCCTCATGCATTGTTCACCCTCTGTTTTTATTTGGTATGTCTATTGAACCCGCTTCTTAATCCACAATACTCACTGAACCCCTGAACCCTCATATGTTGTTCACCCTCTGTTTTTAATTGTTATGTCAGAATACTCTCTGAACCCCTGAACCCTCATGCATTGCTCACCCTCTGTTTTTAATTGGTATGTCTGCTGAACCCGCTTCTTAATCCAGAATACTCACTGAACCCCTGAGCCTTCATGCATTGTTGACCCTCTGTTTTTAATTGGTATGTCTGCTGAATCCGCTTCTTAATCCAGAATACTCATTGAACCCCTGAACCCTCATGCATTGTTCATTCTCTGTTTTTAATTAGTATGTCTGCTGAACCCGCTTCTTAATCCAGAATACTCACTGTACCCTAGAACCCTCATGCTTTGTTCAACCTCCATTTTTAATTGGTATGTCTGCTGAATCCGCTTCTTAATCCAGAATACTCACTGAACCCCTGAACCCTCATGCATTGTTCACCCACTTTTTTTAATTGGTATGTCTGTTGAACCCGCTTCTTAATCCAGAATACTCACTGAACCCTCATGCATTGTTCACCCTCTGTTTTTAATTGGTATGTCTGCTGAACCCGCTTCTTAATTAATCCAGAATACTCACTGAACCCTCATGCATTGTTCACCCTCTGTTTTTAATTGGTATGTCTACTGAACCCCCTTCTTAATCCAGAGTACTCTCTGAACCCCCATGCACTGTTTACCATCTGTTTTTAATTGTTATGTCTGCTGAACCTGCTTCTTAATCCACAATAATGTACTCACTGAAACCCTGAACCCTCATGCATTGGTATGTCAGCTGAACCCGTTTCTTAATCCAGAATACTCACTGAACTCTCATGCATTGTTCACCCTCTGTTTTTAATTGGTATGTCTGCTGAACCCACTTCTTAATCCAGAATACTCACTGAACCTCTGAACCCTCATGCATTGTTCACCCTCTGTTTTAAATTGGTATGTCTGCTGAACCCGCTTCTTAATCCAGAATACTTACTGAACCCTCATGCATTGTTCACCCTCTGTTTTTAATTGGCATGTCTGATGAACCCGGGTCTGAATCAAGAATATTCACTGAACCCCTGAACACTCATGCATTGCTCACCCTCTGTTTTTAATATGGTATGTCTGCTGAACCCGATTCTTAATCCAGAATACTCACTGAACCCTCATGCATTGTTCACTCTGTGTTTTTAATTGGTATGTCTGCTGAACCCGCTTCTTATTCCAGAATACTCACTGAACCCCTGATCCGTCATACATTGTTAACCCTCTGTTTTTAATGGTATGTCAGCTGAACCCACTTCTTAATCCAGAATACTCATTGAACCCCTGAATCCTCATGCATTGTTCACTCTCTGTTTTTAATTGGTATGTCTGCTGAACCCGATTCTTAATCCAGAATACTCACTGAACCCTCATGCATTGTTCACTCTCTGTTTTTAATTGGTATGTCTGCTGAACCCGCTTCTTATTCCAGAATACTCACTGAACCCCTGATCTGTCATACATTGTTAACCCTCTGTTTTTAATGGTATGTCAGCTGAACCCACTTCTTAATCCAGAATACTCATTGAACCCCTGAACCCTCATGCATTGTTCACTCTCTGTTTTTAATTGGTATATCTGCCGAACTCGTGTATTAATCCAGAATACTCACTAAACCAGAGGTCCCCAATGTCAGTCCTCGAGGGCTGAACCAGTGCAGGTTTTCAGGATTTCCTTACTATTGCACATGGATTGGAATCATTACCTAATGTGCAATACTAAGGAGATCCTGAAAATCTGCACTGTTTCAGCCCTCGAGGACTAACATTGAGTACCTCTGCACTAAACTCTAGAACCCTCATGCTTTGTTCACCCTCTGTTTTTAATTGGTATGTCTGCTGAACCCACTTCTTAATCCAGAATACTCACTGAACCCTCATGGGTTGTTTACACTCTGTTTTTAATTGGTATGTCTGCTGAACCCGCTTCTTAATCCAGAATACTCACTGAACCCTCATGCATTGTTCACCCTCTGTTTTTAATTGGCATGTCTGTTGAACCCGATTCTTAATCCAGGATACTCACCGAACCCTCATGCATTGTTCACCCTCTATTTTTAATTGGTATGTCTGCTGAACCCGCTTCTTAATCCAAAATACTCACTGAACCCTCATGCATTGTTTACCATCTTTTTTTAATTGGTATGTCTGCTGAACCTGCTTCTTAATCAACAATACTCAGTGAACCCCTGAATCCTCATGCATTGTTCACCCTCTCTTTTTAATTGGTATGTCTGCTGAACCCGCTTCTTAATCCAGAATACTCACTGAACCCCTGAACACTCATGCATTGTTCACCCTCTGATTTTACTTGGTATGTCTGCTGAACCTGCTTCTTAACCCAGAATACTCACTGAACCCTCATGCATTGTTCACCCTCTGTTTTTAATTGGTATGTCTTCTGAACCCGATTCTTAATCCAGAATACTCACTGAACCCCTGAACACTCATGCATTGTTCATGCTCTGCTTTTAATTGGTATGTCTGCTGAACCCCCTTCTTAATCCAGAATACAGTACTCACTGAACCCTCATGCGTTGTTTATATTCTGTTTTTAATTGGTATGTCTGCTGAAAACGCTTCTTAATCCAGAATACTCACTGAACCCTCATGCGTTGTTCACCCGCTGTTTTTAATTGGCCTGTCTGCTGAACGTGCTTTTTTATCCAGAATAATCACTGAACACCTGAACCCTCATGCATTGTTCACCCTCTGATTTTACTTGGTATGTCTGCTGAACCCGCTTCTTAATCCAGAATACTCACTGAACCCTCATGCATTGTTCACCCTCTGTTTTTAATTGGTATGTCTGCTGAACCCGCTTCTTATTCCAGAATACTCACTGAACCCATGAACCCTCATGCATTGTTCACCCGCTGTTTTTAATTGGTATGTCTGCTGAACCCGCTTCTTAATCCAGAATACTTACTGAACCCTCATGCATTGTTCACCCTCTGTTTTTAATTGGTATGTCTGCTGAACCCGCTTCTTAATCCAGAATATTCACTGAACCCCTGAGCCTTCATGCATTGTTCACCCTCTGTTTTTAATTGGTATGTCTGCTGAATCCGCTTCTTAATCCAGAATACTCATTGAACCCCTGAACCCTCATGCATTGTTCATTCTCTGTTTTTAATTAGTATGTCTGCTGAACCCGCTTCTTAATCCAGAATACTCACTGTACCCTAGAACCCTCATGCTTTGTTCAACCTCCATTTTTAATTGGTATGTCTGCTGAATCCGCTTCTTAATCCAGAATACTCACTGAACCCTCATGCATTGTTCACCCTCTGTTTTTAATTGGTATGTCTGCTGAACCCGCTTCTTAATTAATCCAGAATACTCACTGAACCCTCATGCATTGTTCACCCTCTGTTTTTAATTGGTATGTCTACTGAACCCCCTTCTTAATCCAGAATACTCACTGAACCCCTATGCACTGTTTACCATCTGTTTTTAATTGTTATGTCTGCTGAACCTGCTTCTTAATCCACAATAATGTATTCACTGAACCCCTGAACCCTCATGCATTGTTCACCCCCTGTTTTTAATTGGTATGTCAGCTGAACCCGTTTCTTAATCCAGAATACTCACTGAACTCTCATGCATTGTTCACCCTCTGTTTTTAATTGCTATGTCTGCTGAACCCGCTTCTTAATCCAGAATACTCACTGAACCTCTGAACCCTCATGCATTGTTCACCCTCTGTTTTAAATTGGTATGTCAGCTGAACCCGCTTCTTAATCCAGAATACTTACTAAACCCTCATGCATTGTTCACCCTCTGTTTTTAATTGGCATGTCTGCTGAACCCGGGTCTGAATCCAGAATATTCACTGAACCCCTGAACACTCATGCATTGCTCACGCTCTGTTTTTAATATGGTATGTCTGCTGAACCCGATTCTTAATCCAGAATACTCACTGAACCCTCATGCATTGTTCACTCTCTGTTTTTAATTGGTATGTCTGCTGAACCCGCTTCTTATTCCAGAATACTCACTGAACCCCTGATCCGTCATACATTGTTAACCCTCTGTTTTTAATGGTATGTCAGCTGAACCCACTTCTTAATCCAGAATACTCATTGAACCCCTGAACCCTCATGCATTGTTCACTCTCTGTTTTTAATTGGTATATCTGCCGAACCCGTGTATTAATCCAGAATACTCACTAAACTCTAGAACCCTCATGCATTGTTCACCCTCTGTTTTTAATTGGTATGTCTGCTGAAACCGATTCTTAATCCAGGATACTCACCGAACCCTCATGCATTGTTCACCCTCTATTTTTAATTGGTATGTCTGCTGAACCCGCTTCTTAATCCAAAATACTCACTGAACCCTCATGCATTGTTCACCATCTTTTTTTAATTGGTATGTCTGCTGTACCTGCTTCTTAATCAACAATACTCAGTGAACCACTGAATCCTCATGCATTGTTCACCCTCTCTTTTTAATTGGTATGTCTGCTGAACCCGCTTCTTAATCCAGAATACTCACTGAACCCCTGAACACTCATGCATTGTTCACCCTCTATTTTTAATTGGTATGTCTGCTGAACCCGCTTTTTTATCCAGAATAATCACTGAACACCTGAACCCTCATGCATTGTTCACCTTCTGATTTTACTTGGTATGTCTGCTGAACCTGCTTCTTAACCCAGAATACTCACTGAACCCTCATGCATTGTTCACCCTCTGTTTTTAATTGGTATGTCTGCTGAACCCGCTTCTTATTCCAGAATACTCACTGAACCCCTGAACCCTCATGCATTGTTCACAAGCTGTTTTTAATTGGTATGTCTGCTGAACCCGCTTCTTAATCCAGAATACTTACTGAACCCTCATGCATTGTTCACCCTCTGTTTTTAATTGGTATGTCTGCTGAACCCGGGCCTGAATCCAGAATATTCACTGAACCCCTGAACACTCATTGCTCACCCTCTGTTTTTAATATGGTATGTCTGCTGAACCCGATTCTTAATCCAGAATACTCACTGAACCCTCATGCATTGTTCACTCTCTGTTTTTAATTGGTATGTCTGCTGAACCCGCTTCTTATTCCAGAATACTCACTGAACCCCTGATCCGTCATACATTGTTAACCCTCTGTTTTTAATGGTATGTCAGCTGAACCCACTTCTTAATCCAGAATACTCATTGAACCCCTGAACCCTCATGCATTGTTCACTCTCTGTTTTTAATTGGTATATCTGCCGAACCCGTGTATTAATCCAGAATACTCACTAAACTCTAGAACCCTCATGCATTGTTCACCCTCTGTTTTTAATTGGTATGTCTGCTGAACCCGATTCTTAATCCAGGATACTCACCGAACCCTCATGCATTGTTCACCCTCTATTTTTAATTGGTATGTCTGCTGAACCCGCTTCTTAATCCAAAATACTCACTGAACCCTCATGCATTGTTCACCATCTTTTTTTAATTGGTATGTCTGCTGTACCTGCTTCTTAATCAACAATACTCAGTGAACCACTGAATCCTCATGCATTGTTCACCCTCTCTTTTTAATTGGTATGTCTGCTGAACCCGCTTCTTAATCCAGAATACTCACTGAACCCCTGAACACTCATGCATTGTTCACCCTCTATTTTTAATTGGTATGTCTGCTGAACCCGCTTTTTTATCCAGAATAATCACTGAACACCTGAACCCTCATGCATTGTTCACCTTCTGATTTTACTTGGTATGTCTGCTGAACCTGCTTCTTAACCCAGAATACTCACTGAACCCTCATGCATTGTTCACCCTCTGTTTTTAATTGGTATGTCTGCTGAACCCGCTTCTTATTCCAGAATACTCACTGAACCCCTGAACCCTCATGCATTGTTCACAAGCTGTTTTTAATTGGTATGTCTGCTGAACCCGCTTCTTAATCCAGAATACTTACTGAACCCTCATGCATTGTTCACCCTCTGTTTTTAATTGGTATGTCTGCTGAACCCGGGCCTGAATCCAGAATATTCACTGAACCCCTGAACACTCATGCATTGCTCACCCTCTGTTTTTAATATGGTATGTTTGCTGAACCCGATTCTTAATCCAGAATACTCACTGAACCCTCATGCATTGTTCACTCTCTGTTTTTAATTGGTATGTCTGCTGAACCCGCTTCTTATTCCAGAATACTCACTGAACCCCTGATCCATCATACATTGTTAACCATTTGTTTTTAATGGTATGTCAGCTGAACCCGCTTCTTAATCCAGAATACTCATTGAACCCCTGAACCCTCATGCATTGTTCACTCTCTGTTTTTAATTGGTATATCTGCTGAACCCGATTCTTAATCCAGAATACTCACTGAACCCTAGAACCCTCATGCATTGATCAACCTCCGTTTTTAATTGGTATGTCTGCTGAACCCGCTTCTTAATCCAGAATACTCACTGAAACCATGAACCCTCATGCATTGTTCACCCTCTGATTTTAATAGATATGCCTGCTGAACCCGCTTCTTTATCCAGAATACTCACTGAACCCCTGAACCCTCATGCATTGTTCACCCTCTGTTTTAATTGGTATATCTGCCGAACCCGTGTATTAATCCAGAATACTCACTAAACCCTAGAACCCTCTTCCATTGTTCACCCTCTGTTTTTAATTGGTATGTCTGCTGAACCCACTTCTTAATCCAGAATACTCACTGAACCCTCATGGGTTGTTTACACTCTGTTTTTAATTGGTATGTCTGCTGAACCCACTTCTTAATCCAGAATACTCACTGAAGCCTCATGCATTGATCACCCTCTGTTTTTAATTGGCATGTCTGTTGAACCCGATTCTTAATCCAGGATACTCACCGAACCCTCATGCATTGTTCACCCTTTCTTTTTATTTGGTTTGTCTGCTGAACCCGCTTCTTAATCTAGAATGCTCACTGAACCCCTGATCCCTCATGCATTGTTCACCCTCTCCTTTTAATTGTTATGTCTGCTGAACTCGCTTCTTAATCCTAAATACTCACTGAAACCCTGAACCCTCATGCATTGTTCACCCTTTGTTTTTAATTGGTATTTCTACTGAACTCGCGTCTTAATCTAGAATACTCACTGAAACCCTGAACCCTCATGCATTGTTCACCCTCTGTTTTTAATTGGTATGTCTGCTGAACCCGCTTCTTAATCCAGAATACTCACTGAACCTCTGAACCCTCATGCATTGTTCACACTCCGCTTTTAATTGGTATGTCTGCTGAATGCGCTTCTTAATCCAGAATACTCACTGAATCCCTAAACCCTCATGCATTGTTCACCCTCTGTTTTCAATTGGTATGTCTGCTGAACCCGCTTCTTAATCCAGAATACTCACTAAACCCATGAACCCTCATGCATTGTTCACCCTCTGATTTTAATTGGTATGTCTGCTGAACACGCTTCTTAATCCAGAATACTCACTGAAACCCTAAACCCTCATGCATTGTTTCCCCTCTGTTTTAATTGGTATATCTGATGAACCTGTGTCTTAATCCAGAATACTCACTGAACCCTAGAACCCTCATGCATTGATCACCCTCCGTTTTTAAATGGTATGTCTGCTGAATCCGCGTCTTAATCCAGAAAACTCACTGAACCCTCATGCATTGTTCACCCTATATTTTTAATTGGTATGTCTGCTGAACCCGCTTCTTGATCCAGAATACTCACTGAACCCTCATGCATTGTTCACCCTGTGTTTTTAATTGGTATGTCTGCTGATCCCGGGCCTGAATCCAGAATATTCACTGAACCCCTCAACCCTCATGCATTGTTCACCCTCTGTTTTTAATTGGTATGTCTGCTGAACCCGCTTCTTAATACAGAATACTCACTGAGCCCCTGAACCCTCATGCATTGTTCACCCTCTGTTTTTAATTGTTATGTCTGCTGAACCCGCTTCTTAATCCAGAATGCTCATTGAACCCCTGAACCCTCATGCATTGTTCACCCTCTGTTATTAATTAGTATGTCTGCTGAACCCGCTTCTTAATCCAAAATACTCACTGAACACTAGAACCCTCATGCTTTGTTCAACCTCCGTTTTTGATTGGTATGTCTGTTGAACCTGCTTCTTAATCCAGAATACTCACTGAACCCCTGAACCCTCATGCGTTGTTCACCCATTGTTTTTAATTGGTATGTCTGCTGAACCCGCTTCTTAATCCAGAATACTCACTGATCCCTCATGCATTGTTCACCCTCTCTTTTTAATTGGTATGTCTGCTGAACCCGCTTCTTAATTAATCCAGAATACTCACTGAACCCTCATGCATTGTTCTCCCTCTGTTTTTAATTGGTATATCTACTGAACCCACTTCTTAATCCAGAATACTCACTGAACCCTCATGCGCTGTTTACCCTCTGTTTTTAATTGTTATGTCTGCTGAACCTGCTTCTTAATCCACAATAATGTACTCACTGAACCCCTGAACCCTCATGCATTGTTCACCCCCTGTTTTTAATTGGTATGTCTGCTGCACCCGTTTCTTAATCCAGAATACTCACTGAACCCTCATGCATTGTTCACCCTCTGTTTTTTATTGATATGTCTGCTGAACCCACTTCTTAATCCAGATTACTCACTGAACCCCTGAACCCTAAAAGTATGTCTGCTGAACCCGCTTCTTAATCCAGAATACTCACTGAACCTTTGAACTCTCATGCATTGTTCACCCTCTGTTTTTAATTGGTATGTCTGCTGAACCCGCTTCTTAATCCAGAATGCTCACTGAACCCCTGAACCCTCATGCATTGTTCACCCTCTGTTTTTAATTGGTATGTCTATTGAATCAGCTTCTTAATCCACAATACTCACTGAACCCCTGAACCCTCATATGTTGTTCACCCTCTGTTTTTAATTGTTATGTCAGAATACTCTCTGAACCCCTGAACCCTCATGCATTGCTCACCCTCTGTTTTTAATTAGTATGTCTGCTGAACACGCTTCTTAATCCAGAATACTCACTGAACCCCTGAGCCTTCATGCATTGTTCACCCTCTGTTTTTAATTGGTATGTCTGCTGAATCCGCTTCTTAATACAGAATACTCACTGAGCCCCTGAACCCTAATGCATTGTTCACCCTCTGTTTTTAATTGGTATGTCTGCTGAACCCGCTTCTTAATACAGAATACTCATTGAACCCCTGAACCCTCATGCATTGTTCATTCTCTGTTTTTAATTAGTATGTCTGCTGAACCCGCTTCTTAATCCAGAATACTCACTGTACCCTAGAACCCTCATGCTTTGTTCAACCTCCATTTTTAATTGGTATGTCTGCTGAATCCGCTTCTTAATCCAGAATACTCACTGAACCCCTGAACCCTCATGCATTGTTCACCCGCTTTTTTTAATTGGTATGTCTGTTGAACCCGCTTCTTAATCCAGAATACTCACTGAACCCTCATGCATTTTTCACCCTCTGTTTTTAATTGGTATGTCTGCTGAACCCGCTTCTTAATCCAGAATGCTCATTGAACCCCTGAACCCTCATGCATTGTTCACCCTCTGTTATTAATTAGTATGTCTGCTGAACCCGCTTCTTAATCCAAAATACCCACTGAACACTAGAACCCTCATGCTTTGTTCAACCTCCGTTTTTGATTGGTATGTCTGTTGAATCTGCTTCTTAATCCAGAATACTCACTGAACCCCTAAACCCTCATGCGTTGTTCACCCATTGTTTTTAATTGGTATGTCTGCTGAACCCGCTTCTTAATCCAGAATACTCACTGAACCCTCATGCATTGTTCACCCTCTCTTTTTAATTGGTATGTCTGCTGAACCCGCTTCTTAATTAATCCAGAATACTCAATGAACCCTCATGCATTGTTCTCCTTCTGTTTTTAATTGGTATATCTACTGAACCCACTTCTTAATCCAGAATACTCACTGAACCCTCATGCGCTGTTTACCCTCTGTTTTTAATTGTTATGTCTGCTGAACCTGCTTCTTAATCCACAATAATGTACTCACTGAACCCCTGAACCCTCATGCCTTGTTCACCCCCTGTTTTTAATTGGTATGTCTGCTGCACCCGTTTCTTAATCCAGAATACTCACTGAACCCTCATGCATTGTTCACCCTCTGTTTTTAATTGATATGTCTGCTGAACCCGCTTCTTAATCCAGATTGCTCACTGAACCCCTGAACCCTAAAAGTATGTCTGCTGAACCCGCTTCTTAATCCAGAATACTCACTGAACCTTTGAACCCTCATGCATTGTTCACCCTCTGTTTTAAATTGGTATGTCTGCTGAACCCGCTTCTTAATCCGGAATACTCACTGAACCCTCATGCTTTGTTCACCCTCTGTTTTTAATTGGTATGTCTGCTGAACCCGCTTCTTAATCCAGAATGCTCACTGAACCCCTGAACCCTCATGCATTGTTCACCCTCTATTTTTATTTGGTATGTCTATTGAACCCGCTTCTTAATCCACAATACTCACTGAACACCTGAGCCTTCATGCATTGTTGACCCTCTGTTTTTAATTGGTATGTCAGAATACTCTCTGAACCCCTGAACCCTCATGCATTGCTCACCCTCTGTTTTTAATTGGTATGTCTGCTGAACCCGCTTCTTAATCCAGAATACTCACTGAACACCTGAGCCTTCATGCATTGTTGACCCTCTGTTTTTAATTGGTATGTCTGCTGAATCCGCTTCTTAATCCAGAATACTCATTGAACCCCTGAACCCTCATGCATTGTTCATTCTCTGTTTTTAATTAGTATGTCTGCTGAACCCGCTTCTTAATCCAGAATACTCACTGTACCCTAGAACCCTCATGCTTTGTTCAACCTCCATTTTTAATTGGTATGTCTGCTGAATCCGCTTCTTAATCCAGAATACTCACTGAACCCCTGAACCCTCATGCATTGTTCACCCGCTTTTTTTAATTGGTATGTCTGTTGAACCCGCTTCTTAATCCAGAATACTCACTGAACCCTCATGCATTGTTCACCCTCTGTTTTTAATTGGTATGTCTGCTGAACCCGCTTCTTAATTAATCCAGAATACTCACTGAACCCTCATGCATTGTTCACCCTCTGTTTTTAATTGGTATGTCTACTGAACCCCCTTCTTAATCCAGAGTACTCTCTGAACCCCCATGCACTGTTTACCATCTGTTTTTAATTGTTATGTCTGCTGAACCTGCTTCTTAATCCACAATAATGTACTCACTGAAACCCTGAACCCTCATGCATTGGTATGTCAGCTGAACCCGTTTCTTAATCCAGAATACTCACTGAACTCTCATGCATTGTTCACCCTCTGTTTTTAATTGGTATGTCTGCTGAACCCGCTTCTTAATCCAGAATACTCACTGAACCTCTGAACCCTCATGCATTGTTCACCCTCTGTTTTAAATTGGTATGTCTGCTGAACCCGCTTCTTAATCCAGAATACTTACTGAACCCTCATGCATTGTTCACCCTCTGTTTTTAATTGGCATGTCTGATGAACCCGGGTCTGAATCCAGAATATTCACTGAACCCCTGAACACTCATGCATTGCTCACCCTCTGTTTTTAATATGGTATGTCTGCTGAACCCGATTCTTAATCCAGAATACTCACTGAACCCTCATGCATTGTTCACTCTCTGTTTTTAATTGGTATGTCTGCTGAACCCGCTTCTTATTCCAGAATACTCACTGAACCCCTGATCCGTCATACATTGTTAACCCTCTGTTTTTAATGGTATGTCAGCTGAACCCACTTCTTAATCCAGAATACTCATTGAACCCCTGAATCCTCATGCATTGTTCACTCTCTGTTTTTAATTGGTATGTCTGCTGAACCCGATTCTTAATCCAGAATACTCACTGAACCCTCATGCATTGTTCACTCTCTGTTTTTAATTGGTATGTCTGCTGAACCCGCTTCTTATTCCAGAATCCTCACTGAACCCCTGATCTGTCATACATTGTTAACCCTCTGTTTTTAATGGTATGTCAGCTGAACCCACTTCTTAATCCAGAATACTCATTGAACCCCTGAACCCTCATGCATTGTTCACTCTCTGTTTTTAATTGGTATATCTACTGAACCCACTTCTTAATCCAGAATACTCACTGAACCCTCATGCGCTGTTTACCCTCTGTTTTTAATTGTTATGTCTGCTGAACCTGCTTCTTAATCCACAATAATGTACTCACTGAACCCCTGAACCCTCATGCCTTGTTCACCCCCTGTTTTTAATTGGTATGTCTGCTGCACCCGTTTCTTAATCCAGAATACTTACTGAACCCTCATGCATTGTTCACCCTCTGTTTTTAATTGGCATGTCTGCTGAACCCGGGTCTGAATCCAGAATATTCACTGAACCCCTGAACACTCATGCATTGCTCACCCTCTGTTTTTAATATGGTATGTCTGCTGAACCCGATTCTTAATCCAGAATACTCACTGAATCCTCATGCATTGTTCACTCTCTGTTTTTAATTGGTATGTCTGCTGAACCCGCTTCTTATTCCAGAATACTCACTGAACCCCTGATCCGTCATACATTGTTAACCCTCTGTTTTTAATGGTATGTCAGCTGAACCTGCTTCTTAATCCACAATACTCACTGAACCCCTGAACCCTCATGCATTGTTCACCCTCTCCTTTTAATTGTTATGTCTGCTGAACTCGCTTCTTAATCCTAAATACTCACTGAAACCCTGAACCCTCATGCATTGTTCACCCTCTGTTTTTAATTGGTATTTCTACTGAACCCGCGTCTTAATCTAGAATACTCACTGAAACCCTGAACCCTCATGCACTGTTCACCCTCTGTTTTTAATTGGTATGTCTGCTGAACCCGCTTCTTAATCCAGAATACTCACTGAACCCCTGAACCCTCATGCATTGTTCACACTCCGCTTTTAATTGGTATGTCTGCTGAATCCGCTTCTTAATCCAGAATACTCACTGAATCCCTGAACCCTCATGCATTGTTCACCCTCTGTTTTCAATTGGTATGTCTGCTGAACCCGCTTCTTAATCCAGAATACTCACTAAACCCATGAACCCTCATGCATTGTTCACCCTCTGATTTTAATTGGTATGTCTGCTGAACACGCTTCTTAATCCAGAATACTCACTGAAACCCTAAACCCTCATGCATTGTTTCCCCTCTGTTTTAATTGGTATATCTGCTGAACCCGTGTCTTAATCCAGAATACTCACTGAACCCTAGAACCCTCATGCATTGTTCACCCTCTGTTTTTAATTGGTATGTCTGCTGAATCCGCGTCTTAATCCAGAAAACTCACTGAACCTCTGAACCCTCATGCATTGTTCACCCTATATTTTTAATTGGTATGTCTGCTGAACCCGCTTCTTAATCCAGAATACTCACTGAACCCTCATGCATTGTTCACCCTGTGTTTTTAATTGGTATGTCTGCTGAACCCGGGCCTGAATCCAGAATATTCACTGAACCCATGAACCCTCATGCATTGTTCACCCTCTGTTTTTAATTGGTATGTCTGCTGAACCCGCTTCTTAATACAGAATACTCACTGAGCCCCTGAACCCTCATGCATTGTTCACCCTCTGTTTTTAATTGTTATGTCTGCTGAACCCGCTTCTTAATCCAGAATGCTCACTGAACCCCTGAACCCTCATGCATTGTTCACCCTCTGTTATTAATTAGTATGTCTGCTGAACCCGCTTCTTAATCCAAAATACCCACTGAACACTAGAACCCTCATGCTTTGTTCAACCTCCGTTTTTGATTGGTATGTCTGTTGAATCTGCTTCTTAATCCAGAATACTCACTGAACCCCTAAACCCTCATGCGTTGTTCACCCATTGTTTTTAATTGGTATGTCTACTGAACCCGCTTCTTAATCCAGAATACTCACTGAACCCTCATGCATTGTTCACCCTCTCTTTTTAATTGGTATGTCTGCTGAACCCGCTTCTTAATTAATCCAGAATACTCAATGAACCCTCATGCATTGTTCTCCTTCTGTTTTTAATTGGTATATCTACTGAACCCACTTCTTAATCCAGAATACTCACTGAACCCTCATGCGCTGTTTACCCTCTGTTTTTAATTGTTATGTCTGCTGAACCTGCTTCTTAATCCACAATAATGTACTCACTGAACCCCTGAACCCTCATGCCTTGTTCACCCCCTGTTTTTAATTGGTATGTCTGCTGCACCCGTTTCTTAATCCAGAATACTCACTGAACCCTCATGCATTGTTCACCCTCTGTTTTTAATTGATATGTCTGCTGAACCCGCTTCTTAATCCAGATTGCTCACTGAACCCCTGAACCCTAAAAGTATGTCTGCTGAACCCGCTTCTTAATCCAGAATACTCACTGAACCTTTGAACCCTCATGCATTGTTCACCCTCTGTTTTAAATTGGTATGTCTGCTTAACCCGCTTCTTAATCCGGAATACTCACTGAACCCTCATGCTTTGTTCACCCTCTGTTTTTAATTGGTATGTCTGCTGAACCCGCTTCTTAATCCAGAATGCTCACTGAACCCCTGAACCCTCATGCATTGTTCACCCTCTGTTTTTATTTGGTATGTCTATTGAACCCGCTTCTTAATCCACAATACTCACTGAACCCCTGAACCCTCATATGTTGTTCACCCTCTGTTTTTAATTGTTATGTCAGAATACTCTCTGAACCCCTGAACCCTCATGCATTGCTCACCCTCTGTTTTTAATTGGTATGTCTGCTGAACCCGCTTCTTAATCCAGAATACTCACTGAACCCCTGAGCCTTCATGCATTGTTGACCCTCTGTTTTTAATTGGTATGTCTGCTGAATCCGCTTCTTAATCCAGAATACTCATTGAACCCCTGAACCCTCATGCATTGTTCATTCTCTGTTTTTAATTAGTATGTCTGCTGAACCCGCTTCTTAATCCAGAATACTCACTGTACCCTAGAACCCTCATGCTTTGTTCAACCTCCATTTTTAATTGGTATGTCTGCTGAATCCGCTTCTTAATCCAGAATACTCACTGAACCCCTGAACCCTCATGCATTGTTCACCCACTTTTTTTAATTGGTATGTCTGTTGAACCCGCTTCTTAATCCAGAATACTCACTGAACCCTCATGCATTGTTCACCCTCTGTTTTTAATTGGTATGTCTGCTGAACCCGCTTCTTAATTAATCCAGAATACTCACTGAACCCTCATGCATTGTTCACCCTCTTTTTTTAATTGGTATGTCTACTGAACCCCCTTCTTAATCCAGAGTACTCTCTGAACCCCCATGCACTGTTTACCATCTGTTTTTAATTGTTATGTCTGCTGAACCTGCTTCTTAATCCACAATAATGTACTCACTGAAACCCTGAACCCTCATGCATTGGTATGTCAGCTGAACCCGTTTCTTAATCCAGAATACTCACTGAACTCTCATGCATTGTTCACCCTCTGTTTTTAATTGGTATGTCTGCTGAACCCACTTCTTAATCCAGAATACTCACTGAACCTCTGAACCCTCATGCATTGTTCACCCTCTGTTTTAAATTGGTATGTCTGCTGAACCCGCTTCTTAATCCAGAATACTTACTGAACCCTCATGCATTGTTCACCCTCTGTTTTTAATTGGCATGTCTGATGAACCCGGGTCTGAATCAAGAATATTCACTGAACCCCTGAACACTCATGCATTGCTCACCCTCTGTTTTTAATATGGTATGTCTGCTGAACCCGATTCTTAATCCAGAATACTCACTGAACCCTCATGCATTGTTCACTCTGTGTTTTTAATTGGTATGTCTGCTGAACCCGCTTCTTATTCCAGAATACTCACTGAACCCCTGATCCGTCATACATTGTTAACCCTCTGTTTTTAATGGTATGTCAGCTGAACCCACTTCTTAATCCAGAATACTCATTGAACCCCTGAATCCTCATGCATTGTTCACTCTCTGTTTTTAATTGGTATGTCTGCTGAACCCGATTCTTAATCCAGAATACTCACTGAACCCTCATGCATTGTTCACTCTCTGTTTTTAATTGGTATGTCTGCTGAACCCGCTTCTTATTCCAGAATACTCACTGAACCCCTGATCTGTCATACATTGTTAACCCTCTGTTTTTAATGGTATGTCAGCTGAACCCACTTCTTAATCCAGAATACTCATTGAACCCCTGAACCCTCATGCATTGTTCACTCTCTGTTTTTAATTGGTATATCTGCCGAACTCGTGTATTAATCCAGAATACTCACTAAACCAGAGGTCCCCAATGTCAGTCCTCGAGGGCTGAACCAGTGCAGGTTTTCAGGATTTCCTTACTATTGCACATGGATTGGAATCATTACCTAATGTGCAATACTAAGGAGATCCTGAAAATCTGCACTGTTTCAGCCCTCGAGGACTAACATTGAGTACCTCTGCACTAAACTCTAGAACCCTCATGCTTTGTTCACCCTCTGTTTTTAATTGGTATGTCTGCTGAACCCACTTCTTAATCCAGAATACTCACTGAACCCTCATGGGTTGTTTACACTCTGTTTTTAATTGGTATGTCTGCTGAACCCGCTTCTTAATCCAGAATACTCACTGAACCCTCATGCATTGTTCACCCTCTGTTTTTAATTGGCATGTCTGTTGAACCCGATTCTTAATCCAGGATACTCACCGAACCCTCATGCATTGTTCACCCTCTATTTTTAATTGGTATGTCTGCTGAACCCGCTTCTTAATCCAAAATACTCACTGAACCCTCATGCATTGTTTACCATCTTTTTTTAATTGGTATGTCTGCTGAACCTGCTTCTTAATCAACAATACTCAGTGAACCCCTGAATCCTCATGCATTGTTCACCCTCTCTTTTTAATTGGTATGTCTGCTGAACCCGCTTCTTAATCCAGAATACTCACTGAACCCCTGAACACTCATGCATTGTTCACCCTCTGATTTTACTTGGTATGTCTGCTGAACCTGCTTCTTAACCCAGAATACTCACTGAACCCTCATGCATTGTTCACCCTCTGTTTTTAATTGGTATGTCTTCTGAACCCGATTCTTAATCCAGAATACTCACTGAACCCCTGAACACTCATGCATTGTTCATGCTCTGCTTTTAATTGGTATGTCTGCTGAACCCCCTTCTTAATCCAGAATACAGTACTCACTGAACCCTCATGCGTTGTTTATATTCTGTTTTTAATTGGTATGTCTGCTGAAAACGCTTCTTAATCCAGAATACTCACTGAACCCTCATGCGTTGTTCACCCGCTGTTTTTAATTGGCCTGTCTGCTGAACGTGCTTTTTTATCCAGAATAATCACTGAACACCTGAACCCTCATGCATTGTTCACCCTCTGATTTTACTTGGTATGTCTGCTGAACCCGCTTCTTAATCCAGAATACTCACTGAACCCTCATGCATTGTTCACCCTCTGTTTTTAATTGGTATGTCTGCTGAACCCGCTTCTTATTCCAGAATACTCACTGAACCCATGAACCCTCATGCATTGTTCACCCGCTGTTTTTAATTGGTATGTCTGCTGAACCCGCTTCTTAATCCAGAATACTTACTGAACCCTCATGCATTGTTCACCCTCTGTTTTTAATTGGTATGTCTGCTGAACCCGCTTCTTAATCCAGAATATTCACTGAACCCCTGAGCCTTCATGCATTGTTCACCCTCTGTTTTTAATTGGTATGTCTGCTGAATCCGCTTCTTAATCCAGAATACTCATTGAACCCCTGAACCCTCATGCATTGTTCATTCTCTGTTTTTAATTAGTATGTCTGCTGAACCCGCTTCTTAATCCAGAATACTCACTGTACCCTAGAACCCTCATGCTTTGTTCAACCTCCATTTTTAATTGGTATGTCTGCTGAATCCGCTTCTTAATCCAGAATACTCACTGAACCCTCATGCATTGTTCACCCTCTGTTTTTAATTGGTATGTCTGCTGAACCCGCTTCTTAATTAATCCAGAATACTCACTGAACCCTCATGCATTGTTCACCCTCTGTTTTTAATTGGTATGTCTACTGAACCCCCTTCTTAATCCAGAATACTCACTGAACCCCTATGCACTGTTTACCATCTGTTTTTAATTGTTATGTCTGCTGAACCTGCTTCTTAATCCACAATAATGTATTCACTGAACCCCTGAACCCTCATGCATTGTTCACCCCCTGTTTTTAATTGGTATGTCAGCTGAACCCGTTTCTTAATCCAGAATACTCACTGAACTCTCATGCATTGTTCACCCTCTGTTTTTAATTGCTATGTCTGCTGAACCCGCTTCTTAATCCAGAATACTCACTGAACCTCTGAACCCTCATGCATTGTTCACCCTCTGTTTTAAATTGGTATGTCAGCTGAACCCGCTTCTTAATCCAGAATACTTACTAAACCCTCATGCATTGTTCACCCTCTGTTTTTAATTGGCATGTCTGCTGAACCCGGGTCTGAATCCAGAATATTCACTGAACCCCTGAACACTCATGCATTGCTCACGCTCTGTTTTTAATATGGTATGTCTGCTGAACCCGATTCTTAATCCAGAATACTCACTGAACCCTCATGCATTGTTCACTCTCTGTTTTTAATTGGTATGTCTGCTGAACCCGCTTCTTATTCCAGAATACTCACTGAACCCCTGATCCGTCATACATTGTTAACCCTCTGTTTTTAATGGTATGTCAGCTGAACCCACTTCTTAATCCAGAATACTCATTGAACCCCTGAACCCTCATGCATTGTTCACTCTCTGTTTTTAATTGGTATATCTGCCGAACCCGTGTATTAATCCAGAATACTCACTAAACTCTAGAACCCTCATGCATTGTTCACCCTCTGTTTTTAATTGGTATGTCTGCTGAAACCGATTCTTAATCCAGGATACTCACCGAACCCTCATGCATTGTTCACCCTCTATTTTTAATTGGTATGTCTGCTGAACCCGCTTCTTAATCCAAAATACTCACTGAACCCTCATGCATTGTTCACCATCTTTTTTTAATTGGTATGTCTGCTGTACCTGCTTCTTAATCAACAATACTCAGTGAACCACTGAATCCTCATGCATTGTTCACCCTCTCTTTTTAATTGGTATGTCTGCTGAACCCGCTTCTTAATCCAGAATACTCACTGAACCCCTGAACACTCATGCATTGTTCACCCTCTATTTTTAATTGGTATGTCTGCTGAACCCGCTTTTTTATCCAGAATAATCACTGAACACCTGAACCCTCATGCATTGTTCACCTTCTGATTTTACTTGGTATGTCTGCTGAACCTGCTTCTTAACCCAGAATACTCACTGAACCCTCATGCATTGTTCACCCTCTGTTTTTAATTGGTATGTCTGCTGAACCCGCTTCTTATTCCAGAATACTCACTGAACCCCTGAACCCTCATGCATTGTTCACAAGCTGTTTTTAATTGGTATGTCTGCTGAACCCGCTTCTTAATCCAGAATACTTACTGAACCCTCATGCATTGTTCACCCTCTGTTTTTAATTGGTATGTCTGCTGAACCCGGGCCTGAATCCAGAATATTCACTGAACCCCTGAACACTCATTGCTCACCCTCTGTTTTTAATATGGTATGTCTGCTGAACCCGATTCTTAATCCAGAATACTCACTGAACCCTCATGCATTGTTCACTCTCTGTTTTTAATTGGTATGTCTGCTGAACCCGCTTCTTATTCCAGAATACTCACTGAACCCCTGATCCGTCATACATTGTTAACCCTCTGTTTTTAATGGTATGTCAGCTGAACCCACTTCTTAATCCAGAATACTCATTGAACCCCTGAACCCTCATGCATTGTTCACTCTCTGTTTTTAATTGGTATATCTGCCGAACCCGTGTATTAATCCAGAATACTCACTAAACTCTAGAACCCTCATGCATTGTTCACCCTCTGTTTTTAATTGGTATGTCTGCTGAACCCGATTCTTAATCCAGGATACTCACCGAACCCTCATGCATTGTTCACCCTCTATTTTTAATTGGTATGTCTGCTGAACCCGCTTCTTAATCCAAAATACTCACTGAACCCTCATGCATTGTTCACCATCTTTTTTTAATTGGTATGTCTGCTGTACCTGCTTCTTAATCAACAATACTCAGTGAACCACTGAATCCTCATGCATTGTTCACCCTCTCTTTTTAATTGGTATGTCTGCTGAACCCGCTTCTTAATCTAGAATACTCACTGAACCCCTGAACACTCATGCATTGTTCACCCTCTATTTTTAATTGGTATGTCTGCTGAACCCGCTTTTTTATCCAGAATAATCACTGAACACCTGAACCCTCATGCATTGTTCACCTTCTGATTTTACTTGGTATGTCTGCTGAACCTGCTTCTTAACCCAGAATACTCACTGAACCCTCATGCATTGTTCACCCTCTGTTTTTAATTGGTATGTCTGCTGAACCCGCTTCTTATTCCAGAATACTCACTGAACCCCTGAACCCTCATGCATTGTTCACAAGCTGTTTTTAATTGGTATGTCTGCTGAACCCGCTTCTTAATCCAGAATACTTACTGAACCCTCATGCATTGTTCACCCTCTGTTTTTAATTGGTATGTCTGCTGAACCCGGGCCTGAATCCAGAATATTCACTGAACCCCTGAACACTCATGCATTGCTCACCCTCTGTTTTTAATATGGTATGTTTGCTGAACCCGATTCTTAATCCAGAATACTCACTGAACCCTCATGCATTGTTCACTCTCTGTTTTTAATTGGTATGTCTGCTGAACCCGCTTCTTATTCCAGAATACTCACTGAACCCCTGATCCATCATACATTGTTAACCATTTGTTTTTAATGGTATGTCAGCTGAACCCGCTTCTTAATCCAGAATACTCATTGAACCCCTGAACCCTCATGCATTGTTCACTCTCTGTTTTTAATTGGTATATCTGCTGAACCCGATTCTTAATCCAGAATACTCACTGAACCCTAGAACCCTCATGCATTGATCAACCTCCGTTTTTAATTGGTATGTCTGCTGAACCCGCTTCTTAATCCAGAATACTCACTGAAACCATGAACCCTCATGCATTGTTCACCCTCTGATTTTAATAGATATGCCTGCTGAACCCGCTTCTTTATCCAGAATACTCACTGAACCCCTGAACCCTCATGCATTGTTCACCCTCTGTTTTAATTGGTATATCTGCCGAACCCGTGTATTAATCCAGAATACTCACTAAACCCTAGAACCCTCTTCCATTGTTCACCCTCTGTTTTTAATTGGTATGTCTGCTGAACCCACTTCTTAATCCAGAATACTCACTGAACCCTCATGGGTTGTTTACACTCTGTTTTTAATTGGTATGTCTGCTGAACCCACTTCTTAATCCAGAATACTCACTGAAGCCTCATGCATTGATCACCCTCTGTTTTTAATTGGCATGTCTGTTGAACCCGATTCTTAATCCAGGATACTCACCGAACCCTCATGCATTGTTCACCCTTTCTTTTTATTTGGTTTGTCTGCTGAACCCGCTTCTTAATCTAGAATGCTCACTGAACCCCTGATCCCTCATGCATTGTTCACCCTCTCCTTTTAATTGTTATGTCTGCTGAACTCGCTTCTTAATCCTAAATACTCACTGAAACCCTGAACCCTCATGCATTGTTCACCCTTTGTTTTTAATTGGTATTTCTACTGAACTCGCGTCTTAATCTAGAATACTCACTGAAACCCTGAACCCTCATGCATTGTTCACCCTCTGTTTTTAATTGGTATGTCTGCTGAACCCGCTTCTTAATCCAGAATACTCACTGAACCTCTGAACCCTCATGCATTGTTCACACTCCGCTTTTAATTGGTATGTCTGCTGAATGCGCTTCTTAATCCAGAATACTCACTGAATCCCTAAACCCTCATGCATTGTTCACCCTCTGTTTTCAATTGGTATGTCTGCTGAACCCGCTTCTTAATCCAGAATACTCACTAAACCCATGAACCCTCATGCATTGTTCACCCTCTGATTTTAATTGGTATGTCTGCTGAACACGCTTCTTAATCCAGAATACTCACTGAAACCCTAAACCCTCATGCATTGTTTCCCCTCTGTTTTAATTGGTATATCTGATGAACCTGTGTCTTAATCCAGAATACTCACTGAACCCTAGAACCCTCATGCATTGATCACCCTCCGTTTTTAAATGGTATGTCTGCTGAATCCGCGTCTTAATCCAGAAAACTCACTGAACCCTCATGCATTGTTCACCCTATATTTTTAATTGGTATGTCTGCTGAACCCGCTTCTTGATCCAGAATACTCACTGAACCCTCATGCATTGTTCACCCTGTGTTTTTAATTGGTATGTCTGCTGATCCCGGGCCTGAATCCAGAATATTCACTGAACCCCTCAACCCTCATGCATTGTTCACCCTCTGTTTTTAATTGGTATGTCTGCTGAACCCGCTTCTTAATACAGAATACTCACTGAGCCCCTGAACCCTCATGCATTGTTCACCCTCTGTTTTTAATTGTTATGTCTGCTGAACCCGCTTCTTAATCCAGAATGCTCATTGAACCCCTGAACCCTCATGCATTGTTCACCCTCTGTTATTAATTAGTATGTCTGCTGAACCCGCTTCTTAATCCAAAATACTCACTGAACACTAGAACCCTCATGCTTTGTTCAACCTCCGTTTTTGATTGGTATGTCTGTTGAACCTGCTTCTTAATCCAGAATACTCACTGAACCCCTGAACCCTCATGCGTTGTTCACCCATTGTTTTTAATTGGTATGTCTGCTGAACCCGCTTCTTAATCCAGAATACTCACTGATCCCTCATGCATTGTTCACCCTCTCTTTTTAATTGGTATGTCTGCTGAACCCGCTTCTTAATTAATCCAGAATACTCACTGAACCCTCATGCATTGTTCTCCCTCTGTTTTTAATTGGTATATCTACTGAACCCACTTCTTAATCCAGAATACTCACTGAACCCTCATGCGCTGTTTACCCTCTGTTTTTAATTGTTATGTCTGCTGAACCTGCTTCTTAATCCACAATAATGTACTCACTGAACCCCTGAACCCTCATGCATTGTTCACCCCCTGTTTTTAATTGGTATGTCTGCTGCACCCGTTTCTTAATCCAGAATACTCACTGAACCCTCATGCATTGTTCACCCTCTGTTTTTTATTGATATGTCTGCTGAACCCACTTCTTAATCCAGATTACTCACTGAACCCCTGAACCCTAAAAGTATGTCTGCTGAACCCGCTTCTTAATCCAGAATACTCACTGAACCTTTGAACTCTCATGCATTGTTCACCCTCTGTTTTTAATTGGTATGTCTGCTGAACCCGCTTCTTAATCCAGAATGCTCACTGAACCCCTGAACCCTCATGCATTGTTCACCCTCTGTTTTTAATTGGTATGTCTATTGAATCAGCTTCTTAATCCACAATACTCACTGAACCCCTGAACCCTCATATGTTGTTCACCCTCTGTTTTTAATTGTTATGTCAGAATACTCTCTGAACCCCTGAACCCTCATGCATTGCTCACCCTCTGTTTTTAATTAGTATGTCTGCTGAACACGCTTCTTAATCCAGAATACTCACTGAACCCCTGAGCCTTCATGCATTGTTCACCCTCTGTTTTTAATTGGTATGTCTGCTGAATCCGCTTCTTAATACAGAATACTCACTGAGCCCCTGAACCCTAATGCATTGTTCACCCTCTGTTTTTAATTGGTATGTCTGCTGAACCCGCTTCTTAATACAGAATACTCATTGAACCCCTGAACCCTCATGCATTGTTCATTCTCTGTTTTTAATTAGTATGTCTGCTGAACCCGCTTCTTAATCCAGAATACTCACTGTACCCTAGAACCCTCATGCTTTGTTCAACCTCCATTTTTAATTGGTATGTCTGCTGAATCCGCTTCTTAATCCAGAATACTCACTGAACCCCTGAACCCTCATGCATTGTTCACCCGCTTTTTTTAATTGGTATGTCTGTTGAACCCGCTTCTTAATCCAGAATACTCACTGAACCCTCATGCATTTTTCACCCTCTGTTTTTAATTGGTATGTCTGCTGAACCCGCTTCTTAATCCAGAATGCTCATTGAACCCCTGAACCCTCATGCATTGTTCACCCTCTGTTATTAATTAGTATGTCTGCTGAACCCGCTTCTTAATCCAAAATACCCACTGAACACTAGAACCCTCATGCTTTGTTCAACCTCCGTTTTTGATTGGTATGTCTGTTGAATCTGCTTCTTAATCCAGAATACTCACTGAACCCCTAAACCCTCATGCGTTGTTCACCCATTGTTTTTAATTGGTATGTCTGCTGAACCCGCTTCTTAATCCAGAATACTCACTGAACCCTCATGCATTGTTCACCCTCTCTTTTTAATTGGTATGTCTGCTGAACCCGCTTCTTAATTAATCCAGAATACTCAATGAACCCTCATGCATTGTTCTCCTTCTGTTTTTAATTGGTATATCTACTGAACCCACTTCTTAATCCAGAATACTCACTGAACCCTCATGCGCTGTTTACCCTCTGTTTTTAATTGTTATGTCTGCTGAACCTGCTTCTTAATCCACAATAATGTACTCACTGAACCCCTGAACCCTCATGCCTTGTTCACCCCCTGTTTTTAATTGGTATGTCTGCTGCACCCGTTTCTTAATCCAGAATACTCACTGAACCCTCATGCATTGTTCACCCTCTGTTTTTAATTGATATGTCTGCTGAACCCGCTTCTTAATCCAGATTGCTCACTGAACCCCTGAACCCTAAAAGTATGTCTGCTGAACCCGCTTCTTAATCCAGAATACTCACTGAACCTTTGAACCCTCATGCATTGTTCACCCTCTGTTTTAAATTGGTATGTCTGCTGAACCCGCTTCTTAATCCGGAATACTCACTGAACCCTCATGCTTTGTTCACCCTCTGTTTTTAATTGGTATGTCTGCTGAACCCGCTTCTTAATCCAGAATGCTCACTGAACCCCTGAACCCTCATGCATTGTTCACCCTCTATTTTTATTTGGTATGTCTATTGAACCCGCTTCTTAATCCACAATACTCACTGAACACCTGAGCCTTCATGCATTGTTGACCCTCTGTTTTTAATTGGTATGTCAGAATACTCTCTGAACCCCTGAACCCTCATGCATTGCTCACCCTCTGTTTTTAATTGGTATGTCTGCTGAACCCGCTTCTTAATCCAGAATACTCACTGAACACCTGAGCCTTCATGCATTGTTGACCCTCTGTTTTTAATTGGTATGTCTGCTGAATCCGCTTCTTAATCCAGAATACTCATTGAACCCCTGAACCCTCATGCATTGTTCATTCTCTGTTTTTAATTAGTATGTCTGCTGAACCCGCTTCTTAATCCAGAATACTCACTGTACCCTAGAACCCTCATGCTTTGTTCAACCTCCATTTTTAATTGGTATGTCTGCTGAATCCGCTTCTTAATCCAGAATACTCACTGAACCCCTGAACCCTCATGCATTGTTCACCCGCTTTTTTTAATTGGTATGTCTGTTGAACCCGCTTCTTAATCCAGAATACTCACTGAACCCTCATGCATTGTTCACCCTCTGTTTTTAATTGGTATGTCTGCTGAACCCGCTTCTTAATTAATCCAGAATACTCACTGAACCCTCATGCATTGTTCACCCTCTGTTTTTAATTGGTATGTCTACTGAACCCCCTTCTTAATCCAGAGTACTCTCTGAACCCCCATGCACTGTTTACCATCTGTTTTTAATTGTTATGTCTGCTGAACCTGCTTCTTAATCCACAATAATGTACTCACTGAAACCCTGAACCCTCATGCATTGGTATGTCAGCTGAACCCGTTTCTTAATCCAGAATACTCACTGAACTCTCATGCATTGTTCACCCTCTGTTTTTAATTGGTATGTCTGCTGAACCCGCTTCTTAATCCAGAATACTCACTGAACCTCTGAACCCTCATGCATTGTTCACCCTCTGTTTTAAATTGGTATGTCTGCTGAACCCGCTTCTTAATCCAGAATACTTACTGAACCCTCATGCATTGTTCACCCTCTGTTTTTAATTGGCATGTCTGATGAACCCGGGTCTGAATCCAGAATATTCACTGAACCCCTGAACACTCATGCATTGCTCACCCTCTGTTTTTAATATGGTATGTCTGCTGAACCCGATTCTTAATCCAGAATACTCACTGAACCCTCATGCATTGTTCACTCTCTGTTTTTAATTGGTATGTCTGCTGAACCCGCTTCTTATTCCAGAATACTCACTGAACCCCTGATCCGTCATACATTGTTAACCCTCTGTTTTTAATGGTATGTCAGCTGAACCCACTTCTTAATCCAGAATACTCATTGAACCCCTGAATCCTCATGCATTGTTCACTCTCTGTTTTTAATTGGTATGTCTGCTGAACCCGATTCTTAATCCAGAATACTCACTGAACCCTCATGCATTGTTCACTCTCTGTTTTTAATTGGTATGTCTGCTGAACCCGCTTCTTATTCCAGAATCCTCACTGAACCCCTGATCTGTCATACATTGTTAACCCTCTGTTTTTAATGGTATGTCAGCTGAACCCACTTCTTAATCCAGAATACTCATTGAACCCCTGAACCCTCATGCATTGTTCACTCTCTGTTTTTAATTGGTATATCTGCCGAACTCGTGTATTAATCCAGAATACTCACTAAACTCTAGAACCCTCATGCATTGTTCACCCTCTGTTTTTAATTGGTATGTCTGCTGAACCCACTTCTTAATCCAGAATACTCACTGAACCCTCATGGGTTGTTTACACTCTGTTTTTAATTGGTATGTCTGCTGAACCCGCTTCTTAATCCAGAATACTCAATGAACCCTCATGCATTGTTCACCCTCTGTTTTTAATTGGCATGTCTGTTGAACCCCATTCTTAATCCAGGATACTCACCGAACCCTCATGCATTGTTCACCCTCTATTTTTAATTGGTATGTCTGCTGAACCCGCTTCTTAATCCAAAATACTCACTGAACCCTCATGCATTGTTCGCCATCTTTTTTTAATTGGTATGTCTGCTGAACCTGCTTCTTAATCAACAATACTCAGTGAACCCCTGAATCCTCATGCATTGTTCACCCTCTCTTTTTAATTGGTATGTCTGCTGAACCCGCTTCTTAATCCAGAATACTCACTGAACCCCTGAACACTCATGCATTGTTCACCCTCTGATTTTACTTGGTATGTCTGCTGAACCTGCTTCTTAACCCAGAATACTCACTGAACCCTCATGCATTGTTCACCCTCTGTTTTTAATTGGTATGTCTTCTGAACCCGATTCTTAATCCAGAATACTCACTGAACCCCTGAACACTCATGCATTGTTCATGCTCTGCTTTTAATTGGTATGTCTGCTGAACCCCCTTCTTAATCCAGAATACAGTACTCACTGAACCCTCATGCGTTGTTTACATTCTGTTTTTAATTGGTATGTCTGCTGAAAACGCTTCTTAATCCAGAATACTCACTGAACCCTCATGCATTGTTCACCCTCTGTTTTTAATTGGCCTGTCTGCTGAACGTGCTTTTTTATCCAGAATAATCACTGAACACCTGAACCCTCATGCATTGTTCACCCTCTGATTTTACTTGGTATGTCTGCTGAACCCGCTTCTTAATCCAGAATACTCACTGAACCCTCATGCATTGTTCACCCTCTGTTTTTAATTGGTATGTCTGCTGAACCCGCTTCTTAATCCAGAATACTTACTGAACCCTCATGCATTGTTCACCCTCTGTTTTTAATTGGTATGTCTGCTGAACCCGCTTCTTAATCCAGAATACTCACTGAACCCCTGAGCCTTCATGCATTGTTCACCCTCTGTTTTTAATTGGTATGTCTGCTGAATCCGCTTCTTAATCCAGAATACTCATTGAACCCCTGAACCCTCATGCATTGTTCATTCTCTGTTTTTAATTAGTATGTCTGCTGAACCCGCTTCTTAATCCAGAATACTCACTGTACCCTAGAACCCTCATGCTTTGTTCAACCTCCATTTTTAATTGGTATGTCTGCTGAATCCGCTTCTTAATCCAGAATACTCACTGAACCCCTGAACCCTCATGCATTGTTCACCCGCTTTTTTTAATTGGTATGTCTGTTGAACCCGCTTCTTAATCCAGAATACTCACTGAACCCTCATGCATTGTTCACCCTCTGTTTTTAATTGGTATGTCTGCTGAACCCGCTTCTTAATTAATCCAGAATACTCACTGAACCCTCATGCATTGTTCACCCTCTGTTTTTAATTGGTATGTCTACTGAACCTCCTTCTTAATCCAGAATACTCACTGAACCCCCATGCACTGTTTACCATCTGTTTTTAATTGTTATGTCTGCTGAACCTGCTTCTTAATCCACAATAATGTATTCACTGAACCCCTGAACCCTCATGCATTGTTCACCCCCTGTTTTTAATTGGTATGTCAGCTGAACCCATTTCTTAATCCAGAATACTCACTGAACTCTCATGCATTGTTCACCCTCTGTTTTTAATTGGTATGTCTGCTGAACCCGCTTCTTAATCCAGAATACTCACTGAACCTCTGAACCCTCATGCATTGTTCACCCTCTGTTTTAAATTGGTATGTCTGCTGAACCCGCTTCTTAATCCAGAATACTTACTGAACCCTCATGCATTGTTCACCCTCTGTTTTTAATTGGCATGTCTGCTGAACCCGGGTCTGAATCAAGAATATTCACTGAACCCCTGAACACTCATGCATTGCTCACCCTCTGTTTTTAATATGGTATGTCTGCTGAACCCGATTCTTAATCCAGAATACTCACTGAACCCTCATGCATTGTTCACTCTCTGTTTTTAATTGGTATGTCTGCTGAACCCGCTTCTTATTCCAGAATACTCACTGAACCCCTGATCCGTCATACATT
This sequence comes from Dendrobates tinctorius, assembly GCF_039654945.1. Classification (NCBI taxonomy): domain Eukaryota; kingdom Metazoa; phylum Chordata; class Amphibia; order Anura; family Dendrobatidae; genus Dendrobates; species Dendrobates tinctorius. The sequence continues at coordinate 10,914,247 of NW_027361848.1, read as the reverse complement.
GTTAACCCTCTGTTTTTAATGGTATGTCAGCTGAACCCACTTCTTAATCCAGAATACTCATTGAACCCCTGAACCCTCATGCATTGTTCACTCTCTGTTTTTAATTGGTATATCTGCCGAACCCGTGTATTAATCCAGAATACTCACTAAACTCTAGAACCCTCATGCATTGTTCACCCTCTGTTTTTAATTGGTATGTCTGCTGAACCCGATTCTTAATCCAGGATACTCACCGAACCCTCATGCATTGTTCACCCTCTATTTTTAATTGGTATGTCTGCTGAACCCGCTTCTTAATCCAAAATACTCACTGAACCCTCATGCATTGTTCACCATCTTTTTTTAATTGGTATGTCTGCTGTACCTGCTTCTTAATCAACAATACTCAGTGAACCACTGAATCCTCATGCATTGTTCACCCTCTCTTTTTAATTGGTATGTCTACTGAACCCCCTTCTTAATCCAGAATACTCACTGAACCCCCATGCACTGTTTACCATCTGTTTTTAATTGTTATGTCTGCTGAACCTGCTTCTTAATCCACAATAATGTATTCACTGAACCCCTGAACCCTCATGCATTGTTCACCCCCTGTTTTTAATTGGTATGTCAGCTGAACCCATTTCTTAATCCAGAATACTCACTGAACTCTCATGCATTGTTCACCCTCTGTTTTTAATTGGTATGTCTGCTGAACCCGCTTCTTAATCCAGAATACTCACTGAACCTCTGAACCCTCATGCATTGTTCACCCTCTGTTTTAAATTGGTATGTCTGCTGAACCCGCTTCTTAATCCAGAATACTTACTGAACCCTCATGCATTGTTCACCCTCTGTTTTTAATTGGCATGTCTGCTGAACCCGGGTCTGAATCCAGAATATTCACTGAACCCCTGAACACTCATGCATTGCTCACCCTCTGTTTTTAATATGGTATGTCTGCTGAACCCGATTCTTAATCCAGAATACTCACTGAACCCTCATGCATTGTTCACTCTCTGTTTTTAATTGGTATGTCTGCTGAACCCGCTTCTTATTCCAGAATACTCACTGAACCCCTGATCCGTCATACATTGTTAACCCTCTGTTTTTAATGGTATGTCAGCTGAACCCACTTCTTAATCCAGAATACTCATTGAACCCCTGAACCCTCATGCATTGTTCACTCTCTGTTTTTAATTGGTATATCTGCCGAACCCGTGTATTAATCCAGAATACTCACTAAACTCTAGAACCCTCATGCATTGTTCACCCTCTGTTTTTAATTGGTATGTCTGCTGAACCCGATTCTTAATCCAGGATACTCACCGAACCCTCATGCATTGTTCACCCTCTATTTTTAATTGGTATGTCTGCTGAACCCGCTTCTTAATCCAAAATACTCACTGAACCCTCATGCATTGTTCACCATCTTTTTTTAATTGGTATGTCTGCTGTACCTGCTTCTTAATCAACAATACTCAGTGAACCACTGAATCCTCATGCATTGTTCACCCTCTCTTTTTAATTGGTATGTCTGCTGAACCCGCTTTTTTATCCAGAATAATCACTGAACACCTGAACACTCATGCATTGTTCACCCTCTATTTTTAATTGGTATGTCTGCTGAACCCGCTTTTTTATCCAGAATACTTACTGAACCCTCATGCATTGTTCACCCTCTGTTTTTAATTGGTATGTCTGCTGAACCCGGGCCTGAATCCAGAATATTCACTGAACCCCTGAACCCTCATGCATTGTTCACAAGCTGTTTTTAATTGGTATGTCTGCTGAACCCACTTCTTAATCCAGAATACTCACTGAACCCTCATGCATTGTTCACCCTCTGTTTTTAATTGGTATGTCTGCTGAACCCGCTTCTTATTCCAGAATACTCACTGAACCCCTGAACCCTCATGCATTGTTCACAAGCTGTTTTTAATTGGTATGTCTGCTGAACCCGCTTCTTAACCCAGAATACTCACTGAACCCTCATGCATTGTTCACCTTCTGATTTTACTTGGTATGTCTGCTGAACCTGCTTCTTAACCCAGAATACTCACTGAACCCTCATGCATTGTTCACCCTCTGTTTTTAATTGGTATGTCTGCTGAACCCGCTTCTTATTCCAGAATACTCACTGAACCCCTGAACCCTCATGCATTGTTCACAAGCTGTTTTTAATTGGTATGTCTGCTGAACCCGCTTCTTAATCCAGAATACTTACTGAACCCTCATGCATTGTTCACCCTCTGTTTTTAATTGGTATGTCTGCTGAACCCGGGCCTGAATCCAGAATATTCACTGAACCCCTGAACACTCATGCATTGCTCACCCTCTGTTTTTAATATGGTATGTTTGCTGAACCCGATTCTCAATCCAGAATACTCACTGAACCCTCATGCATTGTTCACTCTCTGTTTTTAATTGGTATGTCTGCTGAACCCGCTTCTTATTCCAGAATACTCACTGAACCCCTGATCCATCATACATTGTTAACCCTTTGTTTTTAATGGTATGTCAGCTGAACCCGCTTCTTAATCCAGAATACTCATTGAACCCCTGAACCCTCATGCATTGGTCACTCTCTGTTTTTAATTGGTATATCTGCTGAACCCGCTTCTTAATCCAGAATACTCACTGAACCCTAGAACCCTCATGCATTGATCAACCTCCGTTTTTAATTGGTATGTCTGCTGAACCCGCTTCTTAATCTAGAATACTCACTGAAACCATGAACCCTCATGCATTGTTCACCCTCTCATTTTAATAGATATGCCTGCTGAACCCGCTTCTTTATCCAGAATACTCACTGAACCCCTGAACCCTCATGCATTGTTCACCCTCTGTTTTAATTGGTATATCTGCCGAACCCGTGTATTAATCCAGAATACTCACTAAACCCTAGAACCCGCTTTCATTGTTCACCCTCTGTTTTTAATTGGTATGTCTGCTGAACCCACTTCTTAATCCAGAATACTCACTGAACCCTCATGGGTTGTTTACACTCTGTTTTTAATTGGTATGTCTGCTGAACCCACTTCTTAATCCAGAATACTCACTGAAGCCTCATGCATTGATCACCCTCTGTTTTTAATTGGCATGTCTGTTGAACCCGATTCTTAATCCAGGATACTCACCGAACCCTCATGCATTGTTCACCCTTTCTTTTTATTTGGTTTGTCTGCTGAACCCGCTTCTTAATCTAGAATGCTCACTGAACCCCTGATCCCTCATGCATTGTTCACCCTCTCCTTTTAATTGTTATGTCTGCTGAACTCGCTTCTTAATCCTAAATACTCACTGAAACCCTGAACCCTCATGCATTGTTCACCCTTTGTTTTTAATTGGTATTTCTACTGAACTCGCGTCTTAATCTAGAATACTCACTGAAACCCTGAACCCTCATGCATTGTTCACCCTCTGTTTTTAATTGGTATGTCTGCTGAACCCGCTTCTTAATCCAGAATACTCACTGAACCCCTGAACCCTCATGCATTGTTCACACTCCGCTTTTAATTGGTATGTCTGCTGAATGCGCTTCTTAATCCAGAATACTCACTGAATCCCTAAACCCTCATGCATTGTTCACCCTCTGTTTTCAATTGGTATGTCTGCTGAACCCGCTTCTTAATCCAGAATACTCACTAAACCCATGAACCCTCATGCATTGTTCACCCTCTGATTTTAATTGGTATGGCTGCTGAACACGCTTCTTAATCCAGAATACTCACTGAAACCCTAAACCCTCATGCATTGTTTCCCCTCTGTTTTAATTGGTATATCTGCTGAACCTGTGTCTTAATCCAGAATACTCACTGAACCCTAGAACCCTCATGCATTGTTCACCCTCCGTTTTTAAATGGTATGTCTGCTGAATCCGCGTCTTAATCCAGAAAACTCACTGAACCCTCATGCATTGTTCACCCTATATTTTTAATTGGTATGTCTGCTGAACCCGCTTCTTGATCCAGAATACTCACTGAACCCTCATGCATTGTTCACCCTGTGTTTTTAATTGGTATGTCTGCTGATCCCGGGCCTGAATCCAGAATATTCACTGAACCCCTCAACCCTCATGCATTGTTCACCCTCTGTTTTTAATTGGTATGTCTGCTGAACCCGCTTCTTAATACAGAATACTCACTGAGCCCCTGAACCCTCATGCATTGTTCACCCTCTGTTTTTAATTGTTATGTCTGCTGAACCCGCTTCTTAATCCAGAATGCTCATTGAACCACTGAACCCTCATGCATTGTTCACCCTCTGTTATTAATTAGTATGTCTGCTGAACCCGCTTCTTAATCCAAAATACTCACTGAACACTAGAACCCTCATGCTTTGTTCAACCTCCGTTTTTGATTGGTATGTCTGTTGAACCTGCTTCTTAATCCAGAATACTCACTGAACCCCTGAACCCTCATGCATTGTTCACCCATTGTTTTTAATTGGTATGTCTGCTGAACCCGCTTCTTAATCCAGAATACTCACTGATCCCTCATGCATTGTTCACCCTCTCTTTTTAATTGGTATGTCTGCTGAACCCGCTTCTTAATTAATCCAGAATACTCACTGAACCCTCATGCATTGTTCTCCCTCTGTTTTTAATTGGTATATCTACTGAACCCACTTCTTAATCCAGAATACTCACTGAACCCTCATGCGCTGTTTACCCTCTGTTTTTAATTGTTATGTCTGCTGAACCTGCTTCTTAATCCACAATAATGTACTCACTGAACCCCTGAACCCTCATGCATTGTTCACCCCCTGTTTTTAATTGGTATGTCTGCTGCACCCGTTTCTTAATCCAGAATACTCACTGAACCCTCATGCATTGTTCACCCTCTGTTTTTAATTGATATGTCTGCTGAACCCACTTCTTAATCCAGATTACTCACTGAACCCCTGAACCCTAAAAGTATGTCTGCTGAACCCGCTTCTTAATCCAGAATACTCACTGAACCTTTGAACTCTCATGCATTGTTCACCCTCTGTTTTTAATTGGTATGTCTGCTGAACCCGCTTCTTAATCCAGAATGCTCACTGAACCCCTGAACCCTCATGCATTGTTCACCCTCTGTTTTTAATTGGTATGTCTATTGAATCAGCTTCTTAATCCACAATACTCACTGAACCCCTGAACCCTCATATGTTGTTCACCCTCTGTTTTTAATTGTTATGTCAGAATACTCTCTGAACCCCTGAACCCTCATGCATTGCTCACCCTCTGTTTTTAATTAGTATGTCTGCTGAACACGCTTCTTAATCCAGAATACTCACTGAACCCCTGAGCCTTCATGCATTGTTCACCCTCTGTTTTTAATTGGTATGTCTGCTGAATCCGCTTCTTAATACAGAATACTCACTGAGCCCCTGAACCCTAATGCATTGTTCACCCTCTGTTTTTAATTGGTATGTCTGCTGAACCCGCTTCTTAATACAGAATACTCATTGAACCCCTGAACCCTCATGCATTGTTCATTCTCTGTTTTTAATTAGTATGTCTGCTGAACCCGCTTCTTAATCCAGAATACTCACTGTACCCTAGAACCCTCATGCTTTGTTCAACCTCCATTTTTAATTGGTATGTCTGCTGAATCCGCTTCTTAATCCAGAATACTCACTGAACCCCTGAACCCTCATGCATTGTTCACCCGCTTTTTTTAATTGGTATGTCTGTTGAACCCGCTTCTTAATCCAGAATACTCACTGAGCCCCTGAACCCTAATGCATTGTTCACCCTCTGTTTTTAATTGGTATGTCTGCTGAACCCGCTTCTTAATACAGAATACTCATTGAACCCCTGAACCCTCATGCATTGTTCATTCTCTGTTTTTAATTAGTATGTCTGCTGAACCCGCTTCTTAATCCAGAATACTCACTGTACCCTAGAACCCTCATGCTTTGTTCAACCTCCATTTTTAATTGGTATGTCTGCTGAATCCGCTTCTTAATCCAGAATACTCACTGAACCCCTGAACCCTCATGCATTGTTCACCCGCTTTTTTTAATTGGTATGTCTGTTGAACCCGCTTCTTAATCCAGAATACTCACTGAACCCTCATGCATTGTTCACCCTCTGTTTTTAATTGGTATGTCTGCTGAACCCGCTTCTTAATTAATCCAGAATACTCACTGAACCCTCATGCATTGTTCACCCTCTGTTTTTAATTGGTATGTCTACTGAACCCCCTTCTTAATCCAGAATACTCACTGAACCCCCATGCACTGTTTACCATCTGTTTTTAATTGTTATGTCTGCTGAACCTGCTTCTTAATCCACAATAATGTACTCACTGAACCCCTGAACCCTCATGCATTGTTCACCCCCTGTTTTTAATTGGTATGTCAGCTGAACCCGTTTCTTAATCCAGAATACTCACTGAACTCTCATGCATTGTTCACCCTCTGTTTTTAATTGGTATGTCTGCTGAACCCGCTTCTTAATCCAGAATACTCACTGAACCTCTGAACCCTCATGCATTGTTCACCCTCTGTTTTAAATTGGTATGTCTGCTGAACCCGCTTCTTAATCCGGAATACTCACTGAACCCTCATGCTTTGTTCACTCTCTGTTTTTAATTGGTATGTCTGCTGAACCCGCTTCTTAATCCAGAATACTCACTGAACCCCTGAACCCTCATGCATTGTTCACCCTCTGTTTTTTAATTGGTATGTCTACTGATCCCGCTTCTTAATCCAGAATACTCACTGAACCCCTGAACCCTCATGCATTGTTCACCCTCTGTTTTTAATTGGTATGTCTGTACTCTGTTTTTTTCCCGACTTTAATTCCATGTATCGTACTTCAAATTGACTATATGCATATTGACATACCCATGCTCCTCACACCTTCCATCCTTCCATTTTATCCCACCTCTTTTTTCATCTTTGATGCTAGTCAAATGTCCCATTAACTGCAATCTGTTAATATCTCCCTGCTGTGAACCGTACTCCAGCCCTCTTCTCCTCCTCCCTCCCTCACTCACCTGGCTTCATTTCATGGACATTTGATTGGTATAAGTTGAACAGAGCAGGTCAGATATGACCTTGCTCAGATGTGACATCATTTGAAGCGACATCTTTAAAGTGACATATGAGAAGTATACCGAAAATCGGTCAGACGGTAAGACTAACCACTGCTTTCTTACTTTACTTGTGGTTTTTTTACCCTGCTCTTTAACCATGTTTATGGGTCGCCCTCCCAGGGCTGTGAGGTACTCGGTACCGGGCCGGTGTCAGGGGAATGTGTCACAGCAGCGGTGACCCAGTCCGTGGGCGCCCAAGTAATGATGGAATGGAATAGTTAGTGACGCCACCTGTGGTGTTTGGCAAGCAAGGTGTTAAGCCGATGGTGTGTTGCAGCATAGATGGTGCAGCTCCCCACAGTTGAAGCTGTAACCACAGGGCAGTGTAATTGCAATAGATGAGGATAGGCGCAGGCGGTGTGAGGAATGCTGGTACCCAGATGTAGCAGTGCTGACGGTGTTAGCGCACAAATGAATGGAAGACACCAGGGCTTGCAGTTCCAAAGCTTTACTCACAGTCCGTGGTACACACTGGTGCCTGCCTCCGTGCCGTGTCCTCCGAGGCAGAGACTCAATCAACCTCCCGGGCAAATCAGGATTCTCCTCTCCAACACTCCGCCAACATGTACCTTTCCTGAGCGACTCCTCTATTGCGCCTTAAGGTGTGAAGAACTCCAGTACCATGGTACCCTGGAGTTCCTCCTGTCAGATGTTCCTAACAACGCTACTCGTATGGCAGACAGCTGTAGCCTCTCTTGGGGACTCCCTTCTCCGGAGTCCTGGCTCTCTATTCAGTTGCTGTTGTGCCCCAAGTCTTAGATGTGGGAGTAGTGCATTTACAGCCAACTACTCAACCGGTGTCTGCTGCAGAACCATAAGTGTCCATACAACCTCGGAGACCGGGCCCCGGACGTGCGCTGAGAACCTATAGGCAGGGTTCCTCTTCCAACCCTCATCTCCTCTCTGTTCTCCTACTCCTTCGTTACGCACTGTTCTTTCTCTCTCCTATGGAAGCTTAGGTTGCAGTTCTACGTCTTTCTCCCTCTGTTCCTTTCCCATGCCAGCTGGCTCCTATCACTGAGGCAGCTGCAGCACTCCTTCTCCTCGGACCCATCCTCAGACTCTCCTGACTGACTGTCCTTCTCTCGCCTGACCTCCCGTCAGACTCCCCACGACTGATCTAACCTCTAATTCTAAACCTTCCCCATCTTTTATATGGATCTCAACTCCACCCACCTCCCAGGACATCCAGTGTTCCAAGCAGGGAACCGCCAAGGCACTCCTATTGTCTAGGAGGAGAGAGTTTCCTCACTGTGGTTGTGCTGAACTACCCTGTCATGTGGGATGCGAGTGTTGGAGCGTGGAAAGGAGTTCCCAGCTTACCTAGGTGGTGGGGCACTACAACTTAGGAGAAGGTGCAGTACCTCTGTGGCGACTGAGCCTCAGGGGCGCCACACTTACATTTGCCATCACCGTTTTTGCTCCACTAATCTTCACTCTCCTTCGCTATCCCCAAACCCCTGCACCCTCGAACCAAATAATTATCTCCCCCTCTCTCTTACCCCCCCACCTCGCTTTATCTGCAGACATACTCCTTAACCTCAGACCTCTCCTACTAAAATACAATACAAGACGATCACTCTCCTTCACCCACCTGCTTTCCCTTTCTCTGCTTCTCACTGCTGGTGACATATCCTCCAATCCTGGCCCCCCCTGCCTCATACATCCCACTACATCACCCCTATCTTTTTCACGCTAAAAGAAACTACCGCAATCCCTTACACTTAAAACCTGTGCCACTGACCCCTTCCCTCCCGCACCCTCTTTCTGGAACACTTTGGATTGCTCGCTCCATCTGCAACAAGCTCCACGTGATCCACAACCTCTTTACCTTCCGCAACCTTTCCTTCCTGGCCCTCACTGAGACCTGGCTGGCACCCCCTGACACGGCCTCCCCGGCCGCACTGAGTTATGGCAGCCTCCACTTTACCCACACTCCTTGCCCTGGAAACAGACACGGTGGAGGAGTGGGTTTCCTCCTTTCTAAAAACTACTCCTTCAACCCTATCCAACCCCCACCCTCACTTATCCTCCCTTCTTTCGAGGTTCACTCTGTCCATATTTACTCTCCCTCTAATCTCCAAATGGTTGTCATATACCGACCACCAGGCTCAGCCACTGCCTTCATCAACCAATTCTCCACCTGGCTCCTCCACTTTCTCTCTGCTGACATCCCCACCATCATCATGGGGGACTTCAACATCCCCATTGACACCCACCAGCCAGCAGCCTCCAAACTCCTGTCACTTACCGCATCCTTTGGACTTACTCAGTGGTCCTCCACAGCCACCCACTCAGATGGACATACATTAGACCTCATCTTCACCCGCCTCTGTTCCCTATCTAATCTCACAACCTCTCCCTTCCCCCTATCTGACCATCATCTACTCACCTTCTCATCCTTGTCCTTCTCACCTGCCCCCCATGTCCAGCCACTAGCTCATCCTCGCAGAAACCTCGCACACCTAGACATCCACAGACTCTCAGACTCTCTTCTACCTCTGTCCTCCATATCTTCACTCCACAACACGGACAGTGCCACCACTTTCTACAATGCCACCCTCACATCAGCCATAGACTCAGTCGCTCCTCCCATGCATGGCAAAGTGCGACAAACCAATAGGCAACCCTGGCACAACAACCTCACCAAAAAACTTCGACAAGCATCCAGGGTCGCAGAGCGTCGTTGGAAGAAAACACACCTGCCAGACGACTTCACTGCTTTCAAACAAGCTACACTTGCCTTTAACTCAGCCCTCACCTCTGCTAAACAGACCTATTTCACAAACCTTGTATCTTCATTATCCTACAACTCAATACAACTGTTCAGCACATTCAACTCTCTCCTCCGCCCACCACTGCCACTTGCAACTCCCCTCATCTCTGCTGAGTACTTTGCCACCTACTTCAAAAACAAGATTGACCAAACAAGGCAAACCTTTACAGTTCCACCACCCCAATCACTCCACATACCAGACCTCTGCCCTTCCCTTATAACCTCCCTCTCAACATCACTGAAGGAGAGGTTACTCATCTCCTTTCCAAATCACGCCTCACCACCTGTGCACTTGACCCCATCCCTTCCCACCTGCTCCCCAACCTCACTAACATGATCATTCCAGCCCTAACCCATCTCTTCAACCTATCCCTAACTTCTGGTACCTTCCCCTCTGCCTTCAAACATTCCACCATAACACCCATCCTCAAAAAATCAAACCTTGACCCAGCTGCTATGCCCAGCTATCGCCCTATATCACTGCTCCCGTTTGCTTCCAAACCGCTTGAACAGCATGTCCATGCTCAACTTTCCTCCCACCTCTCATCTAACTCCCTCCTTGACATCCTGCAATCTGGCTTCCACCCCACCACTCCGCTGAAACTGCCCTGACCAAAATTGCTAATGACTTACTCACAGCCAAACCTAACAGACAGTTCTCCATCCTCCTCCTTCTTGACCTGTCCTCTGCCTTTGCATAGCAAGAAAGTCTTATGATGTTCTTAAAGACGATGTGTTATCAGAGAAAGCGCCTTTCAGAATGAGGCCACCATGAACTGATGGTGAAAAGTCCCACTCCGAGCATCAAGGCTCACTGTACCCTAGAACCCTCATGCTTTGTTCAACCTCCATTTTTAATTGGTATGTCTGCTGAATCCGCTTCTTAATCCAGAATACTCACTGAACCCCTGAACCCTCATGCATTGTTCACCCGCTTTTTTTAATTGGTATGTCTGTTGAACCCGCTTCTTAATCCAGAATACTCACTGAACCCTCATGCATTGTTCACCCTCTGTTTTTAATTGGTATGTCTGCTGAACCCGCTTCTTAATTAATCCAGAATACTCACTGAACCCTCATGCATTGTTCACCCTCTGTTTTTAATTGGTATGTCTACTGAACCCCCTTCTTAATCCAGAATACTCACTGAACCCCCATGCACTGTTTACCACCTGTTTTTAATTGTTATGTCTGCTGAACCTGCTTCTTAATCCACAATAATGTACTCACTGAACCCCTGAACCCTCATGCATTGTTCACCCCCTGTTTTTAATTGGTATGTCAGCTGAACCCGTTTCTTAATCCAGAATACTCACTGAACTCTCATGCATTGTTCACCCTCTGTTTTTAATTGGTATGTCTGCTGAACCCGCTTCTTAATCCAGAATACTCACTGAACCTCTGAACCCTCATGCATTGTTCACCCTCTGTTTTAAATTGGTATGTCTGCTGAACCCGCTTCTTAATCCGGAATACTCACTGAACCCTCATGCTTTGTTCACTCTCTGTTTTTAATTGGTATGTCTGCTGAACCCGCTTCTTAATCCAGAATACTCACTGAACCCCTGAACCCTCATGCATTGTTCACCCTCTGTTTTTAATTGGTATGTCTACTGATCCCGCTTCTTAATCCAGAATACTCACTGAACCCCTGAACCCTCATGCATTGTTCACCCTCTGTTTTTAATTGGTATGTCTACTGATCCCACTTCTTAATCCAGAATACTCACTGAACCCCTGAACCCTCATGCATTGTTCACCCTCTGTTTTTAATTGGTATGTCTGTACTCTGTTTTTTTCCCGACTTTAATTCCATGTATCGTACTTCAAATTGACTATATGCATATTGACATACCCATGCTCCTCACACCTTCCATCCTTCCATTTTATCCCACCTCTTTTTTCATCTTTGATGCTAGTCAAATGTCCCATTAACTGCAATCTGTTAATATCTCCCAGCTGTGAACCGTACTCCAGCCCTCTTCTCCTCCTCCCTCCCTCACTCACCTGGCTTCATTTCATGGACATTTGATTGGTATAAGTTGAACAGAGCAGGTCAGATATGACCTTGCTCAGATGTGACATCATTTGAAGCGACATCTTTAAAGTGACATATGAGAAGTATACCGAAAATCGGTCAGACGGTAAGACTAACCACTGCTTTCTTACTTTACTTGTGTTTTTTTTACCCTGCTCTTTAACCATGTTTATGGGTCGCCCTCCCAGGGCTGTGAGGTACTCGGTACCGGGCCGGTGTCAGGGGAATGTGTCACAGCAGCGGTGACCCAGTCCGTGGGCGCCCAAGTAATGATGGAATGGAATAGTTAGTGACGCCACCTGTGGTGTTTGGCAAGCAAGGTGTTAAGCCGATGGTGTGTTGCAGCATAGATGGTGCAGCTCCCCACAGTTGAAGCTGTAACCACAGGGCAGTGTAATTGCAATAGATGAGGATAGGCGCAGGCGGTGTGAGGAATGCTGGTACCCAGATGTAGCAGTGCTGACGGTGTTAGCGCACAAATGAATGGAAGACACCAGGGCTTGCAGTTCCAAAGCTTTACTCACAGTCCGTGGTACACACTGGTGCCTGCCTCCGTGCCGTGTCCTCCGAGGCAGAGACTCAATCAACCTCCCGGGCAAATCAGGATTCTCCTCTCCAACACTCCGCCAACATGTACCTTTCCTGAGCGACTCCTCTATTGCGCCTTAAGGTGTGAAGAACTCCAGTACCATGGTACCCTGGAGTTCCTCCTGTCAGATGTTCCTAACAACGCTACTCGTATGGCAGACAGCTGTAGCCTCTCTTGGGGACTCCCTTCTCCGGAGTCCTGGCTCTCTATTCAGTTGCTGTTGTGCCCCAAGTCTTAGATGTGGGAGTAGTGCATTTACAGCCAACTACTCAACCGGTGTCTGCTGCAGAACCATAAGTGTCCATACAACCTCGGAGACCGGGCCCCGGACGTGCGCTGAGAACCTATAGGCAGGGTTCCTCTTCCAACCCTCATCTCCTCTCTGTTCTCCTACTCCTTCGTTACGCACTGTTCTTTCTCTCTCCTATGGAAGCTTAGGTTGCAGTTCTACGTCTTTCTCCCTCTGTTCCTTTCCCGTGCCAGCTGGCTCCTATCACTGAGGCAGCTGCAGCACTCCTTCTCCTCGGACCCATCCTCAGACTCTCCTGACTGACTGTCCTTCTCTCGCCTGACCTCCCGTCAGACTCCCCACGACTGATCTAACCTCTAATTCTAAACCTTCCCCATCTTTTATATGGATCTCAACTCCACCCACCTCCCAGGACATCCAGTGTTCCAAGCAGGGAACCGCCAAGGCACTCCTATTGTCTAGGAGGAGAGAGTTTCCTCACTGTGGTTGTGCTGAACTACCCTGTCATGTGGGATGCGAGTGTTGGAGCGTGGAAAGGAGTTCCCAGCTTACCTAGGTGGTGGGGCACTACAACTTAGGAGAAGGTGCAGTACCTCTGTGGCGACTGAGCCTCAGGGGCGCCACACTTACATTTGCCATCACCGTTTTTGCTCCACTAATCTTCACTCTCCTTCGCTATCCCCAAACCCCTGCACCCTCGAACCAAATAATTATCTCCCCCTCTCTCTTACCCCCCCACCTCGCTTTATCTGCAGACATACTCCTTAACCTCAGACCTCTCCTACTAAAATACAATACAAGACGATCACTCTCCTTCACCCACCTGCTTTCCCTTTCTCTGCTTCTCACTGCTGGTGACATATCCTCCAATCCTGGCCCCCCCTGCCTCATACATCCCACTACATCACCCCTATCTTTTTCACGCTAAAAGAAACTACCGCAATCCCTTACACTTAAAACCTGTGCCACTGACCCCTTCCCTCCCGCACCCTCTTTCTGGAACACTTTGGATTGCTCGCTCCATCTGCAACAAGCTCCACGTGATCCACAACCTCTTTACCTTCCGCAACCTTTCCTTCCTGGCCCTCACTGAGACCTGGCTGGCACCCCCTGACACGGCCTCCCCGGCCGCACTGAGTTATGGCAGCCTCCACTTTACCCACACTCCTTGCCCTGGAAACAGACACGGTGGAGGAGTGGGTTTCCTCCTTTCTAAAAACTACTCCTTCAACCCTATCCAACCCCCACCCTCACTTATCCTCCCTTCTTTCGAGGTTCACTCTGTCCATATTTACTCTCCCTCTAATCTCCAAATGGTTGTCATATACCGACCACCAGGCTCAGCCACTGCCTTCATCAACCAATTCTCCACCTGGCTCCTCCACTTTCTCTCTGCTGACATCCCCACCATCATCATGGGGGACTTCAACATCCCCATTGACACCCACCAGCCAGCAGCCTCCAAACTCCTGTCACTTACCGCATCCTTTGGACTTACTCAGTGGTCCTCCACAGCCACCCACTCAGATGGACATACATTAGACCTCATCTTCACCCGCCTCTGTTCCCTATCTAATCTCACAACCTCTCCCTTCCCCCTATCTGACCATCATCTACTCACCTTCTCATCCTTGTCCTTCTCACCTGCCCCCCATGTCCAGCCACTAGCTCATCCTCGCAGAAACCTCGCACACCTAGACATCCACAGACTCTCAGACTCTCTTCTACCTCTGTCCTCCATATCTTCACTCCACAACACGGACAGTGCCACCGCTTTCTACAATGCCACCCTCACATCAGCCATAGACTCAGTCGCTCCTCCCATGCATGGCAAAGTGCGACAAACCAATAGGCAACCCTGGCACAACAACCTCACCAAAAAACTTCGACAAGCATCCAGGGTCGCAGAGCGTCGTTGGAAGAAAACACACCTGCCAGACGACTTCACTGCTTTCAAACAAGCTACACTTGCCTTTAACTCAGCCCTCACCTCTGCTAAACAGACCTATTTCACAAACCTTGTATCTTCATTATCCTACAACTCAATACAACTGTTCAGCACATTCAACTCTCTCCTCCGCCCACCACTGCCACTTGCAACTCCCCTCATCTCTGCTGAGTACTTTGCCACCTACTTCAAAAACAAGATTGACCAAACAAGGCAAACCTTTACAGTTCCACCACCCCAATCACTCCACATACCAGACCTCTGCCCTTCCCTTATAACCTCCCTCTCAACATCACTGAAGGAGAGGTTACTCATCTCCTTTCCAAATCACGCCTCACCACCTGTGCACTTGACCCCATCCCTTCCCACCTGCTCCCCAACCTCACTAACATGATCATTCCAGCCCTAACCCATCTCTTCAACCTATCCCTAACTTCTGGTACCTTCCCCTCTGCCTTCAAACATTCCACCATAACACCCATCCTCAAAAAATCAAACCTTGACCCAGCTGCTATGCCCAGCTATCGCCCTATATCACTGCTCCCGTTTGCTTCCAAACCGCTTGAACAGCATGTCCATGCTCAACTTTCCTCCCACCTCTCATCTAACTCCCTCCTTGACATCCTGCAATCTGGCTTCCACCCCACCACTCCGCTGAAACTGCCCTGACCAAAATTACTAATGACTTACTCACAGCCAAACCTAACAGACAGTTCTCCATCCTCCTCCTTCTTGACCTGTCCTCTGCCTTTGGCACAGTTGACCACTGCCTACTGCTACAGATTCTTTCTTCCCTTGGCATCAAAGACCTTGCCCTGTCCTGGATTTCCTCATACCTTTCTGACCGCCCATTCAGCGTTTCCCACTCCCACACTACCTCCTCATCCCGCCCCCTCTCTGTTGGAGTCCCCCAAGGCTCTGTCCTGGGGCCCCTACTTTTTTCCATCTATACTCTTGGCCTAGGACAACTCATAAAGTCCCATGGCTTCCAGTATCACCTGTATGCAGATGACACTCAGATCTATCTCTCTGGTCCAGATGTCACCTCTCTGCTGTCCAGAATCCCAGAGTGTCTATCAGCCATATCCTCCTTTTTCACCTCTCGCTTCCTAAAACTCAACGTAGACAAAACTGAACTCATTATCTTTCCTCCATCTCATGTATCTTCCCTACCTGATCTATCTATTATGGTGAACGGCATCACGCTCTCTCCCGCACCTGAAATCCACTGCCTCGGAGTAACTCTCAACTCTGCCCTGTCCTTCAAACAACACGTCTAATCTTTTGCCACCTCCTGTCGCCTCCAACTCAAAAATATTTCCAGAATCCATCCCTTCCTCAGTCCTCAATTTACTAAAACTCTTGTACATGCCCTCATCATCTTCCTCCTTGACTACTGCAACACTCTCCTCTGTGGCCTCCCTGCTAACTCTCTTGCACCACTCCAGTCTGTCCTCAATTCTGCTGCCCGACTAATCCACCTCTCTCCTGGCTACTCCCCTGTCTCCCCCCCCCTCTGCAAATCCCTCCATTGGCTCCCAATTCACCAACAAATCCAGTTCAAACTACTAACACTGACCTACAAAGCCATCCACAACCTTTCCCCTCCCTATATCTCTGAACTAATCTCCCAATATCTTCCCTCACGTAATCTTCGATCCTCCCAAGACCTCCTACTCTCCTCCACACTTATTCGCTCCTCACACAACCGCCTCCAAGATTTCTCCCGAATATCCCCTATCCTCTGGAATGCCATGCCTCAACACGTCCGATTATCCACCCCCCTCGGATCCTTCAAATGGAACCTGAAAATCCATCTTTTCAGGAAAGCTTACAGCCTGCAATGACCATTCTGCCGCCTCACCACCGCCCGAGCTGCCGCCTCATCACCACCAGAGCTGCTGCACCCCCGACCTTCTGTCTCTTCCCCACTATCCCGTAGAATGTAAGTCCACAAGGACAGGGTCCTCTCCCCTCTGTACCAGTCTGTCATCGTAAATTTGATTACTGTTAACGATATCTATAACTTTGTATATAACCCCCCCTTCTCATGTACAGCACCAAGGAATTAATGGCGCTATACAAATAAACAATAATAATAAATAATAATATACACACACCTATTCTATGTGTATACATGTATTCTATAGTGTGATTTTATTGTATAGCCGCATATGAATTGCCAGCTTTTCAAAGGATATCGGTGGGTAAAAATCGCACAGCACTCACATGGTTTTTATCGCACCCATTGAGTTCTATAACGGGATGCCATCTGATGCAATCCGATTTGCGATTACAATCGCAGCATGCTGCAATTTTTTTCCAGCCCGATCTTGATTTGATCCGAGCTGGAAAAAATAACGCAGATGAAGACACTATCATAGATCAACATTGGTACAAATTTATTATTGGATTGAATTTTGTCCAATTTCATCTCAAGTGAGCATGAGCCCATAAGCTTCCCATGAGCTGCATTCTTAGAAAGGTGGATCCTACTGACAGATTCCCTTTAAATACATTACATATCAGCTATTCTGGAAGTGCTAATGATACAGTGATCTGTTTCCTTCCAGTGGCCTTTTTCACATTTGATTCGAACACTGCACATCGGGATATCGTTTTGTCCAATGACAACATGACAGCGTCTTGCAGCAGTTACGATGACAGAGTGGTTTTGGGCACAGCTGCATTCTCCAAAGGAGTTCATTACTGGGAGGTACAAGTTGACAGATACGACAACCATCCTGATCCAGCTTTTGGGGTTGCCAGAATTAATGTAGTGAAGGATACGATGCTGGGAAAAGATGATAAGGCCTGGGCCATGTATGTGGATAATAACCGCAGCTGGTTCATGCACTGCAACTCTCATACTAACAGGTAAGTGCCAAGAAAGAGGTCATAGCATGAAAGTCTTATGATGTTCTTAAAGACGATGTGTTATCAGAGAAAGCGCCTTTCAGAATGAGGCCACCATGAACTGATGGTGAAAAGTCCCACTCCGAGCATCAAGGCTAAGCAGCTATGTCAGAAGCAAGATAAAGCCGAGCTCTTAATGCTCACTTTAGTGGCATTAAGACTTTATGTAGATCTATAAATAAATGTCATCGCTTTTTGAGGTTTATTCAGGATCAGTTCATGATATGATCTCTACGGCCATGTTCTCAAGAGAATTTGGGGAGTTTTTGATGTTTCATGTTTTCTGCCTCATTTCTGCACCTATTTTGTAAGTTACATTAGTTGCAGTTTTTTTTACAGGTGTTTATATAGTTTTTTTTTCATCCGAGTGTTATCACTTTTTCACGAGAGTTGCATTGCTGAATTTGACCTGACGCTTGAATCAATATCATACACATCCTTGCGATTTTGCACAGACCAATCTGTTTGGGGAAAGAAAAATCTGACATGTCAACAGCCCCACAACCTGTCATAAGTACGAATGCCATCCGTGACCAGAGTAGTCAGCAATCTTATGTGACAAGCTGCTGTGTGAATGGGGCCTGAGCTCCACACTGCGTATTTCCTGCAGCAGTGGGTTTACCTTCCATGCTCACTGCTTTCTATATAGGAAGGATAATCCACCCGACATTCATGTCTGACATCTGTATTATGCCAGGTCGTTCTGCGGTATATATGAGTTATATTTACAGATGATTTATAGATGACGAAGATATGCATGTAGGTTTTTAGTGCATTTCCGTAGCAAAAACACACTGACAACGTGCCCAAACCACACACGACAAAGTCCAGGAATTGTCAAAAACAAAGCAATTTTATTAAATACTTGACATTCTGGAGTCAAAAACAGAAGCAGAAAAAAACGAGATAAAAATGCATATAAAAAAAACGCAGAAAATTGGCACAATCAAAAACACGGACTCCTCATTGTGGGGACTTAGCCTTAAAGGGGTTGTCCACTTTCAGAAAACCCCTACCCCAAGAGCAAAGAAAAACCCCAAAGATTATTTGTGTATTCCTCCCCGCTCCAGTGATCCCTCCCTGTTACTGCCCTTTAGCTTATCACATGTACCAACCTGCCCCCTACACATTTCCCGTGCCTTAAGCCTCATTCAGACTTGTGTTTCCAGCACTGATACAACATGTTTCCTGTTATACTCTACTAGATGGTGGCCTAATTCTACCGCATCGGGTATTCTAGAGTCTCTGTTAAATTAAAAAATAGTTATATACTCACCTTCTGACGACCCCCGGACACTTTCTCTCCTCTCACCACGCTCCCAGTATCTTCCGGTCCCAGTAATGCTTAGCCCGAAACACCGCTGATGACGTCGCGCTCTCGCTCATCTCCGGCCCTTCTCCCTAAGCATTACTGGGACCGGACCGGAAGATGCCGGGAGCGTGGTTAGAGGAGGGACAGAGTCCGGGGGTCGTCGGAAGGTGAGTATATAACTATTTTTTAATTTAACAGAGACTCTAGAATACCAGATGCGATAGAATCGGGCCACCATCTAGTGTATTATAGTCCTGTTACACCCGGAGCTGCTGTCACTGTTCTGCTGTTACCTAATGTATTGTACTCCATTTACACCCAGACCTGCTGTCACTGTTCTGCTGTTATCTAATGTATTGTACTCCATTTAATCCCAGAGCTGCAGTCACTGTTCTGCTTTTACTTAATGTATTGTAGTCCAGTTACACCCAGATCTGCAGTCACTGTTCTGTTACCTAATGTAGTGTACTCCAGTTACACCCAAATCTGCAGTCACTGTTCTGCTATTATCTAATGTATTGTACTCCAGTTACTCCCAGAGCTGCAGTCACTGTTCTGCTCTTACCTAATGTATTATACTCCTGTTACAGCCAGAGCTGCAGTCACTGTTCAAATCACACGAACACATGTCAGGATTTTTCTGGCAGCACAGATGAAAAAGATGAAAGGTCTTCGTGTCCGTGAAAAACATGTACAGCAAACGAATGGCACTAATGTCTGTGCATGCTTCACAGACACTTATTTCTTTCTTTATCCAACCATGAAAATCACTGATGACACTGATGATGGGTTCTCTGGTGACACACTTATGGTAAAGATGGACACTGTGGTGACACACTGATGGTAAAACCAGGCACACTGGTGACACACTGACGGTAAAATCGGACACTCTGATTGTAAAAAAGGACACTTTGATGACACACTGATGGTAAAAGTGGACACTGTGGTGATACAATGATGGTAAATACAGGCACTCAGTAAAAACTGATACACTGATGCACAACACTGTTGGTATTTAGACATGGACGTGTGAATGGGCTCTTACATAGATAGATTACTGCTGAGGCCATTAATATACTATAGAAGTCATGTGGGTATACAACGTGATTAATTGCAGGGAAGTAAACAGAAACTGGCAGAGACTACTGCATTGGCAGTCCTGTGATTCAGTGGGGCACTAAAGTTTTTTTTTTCATTGTAAAGTATCCTTTTCTTTAAGAAAAAAATAAAACAAAAATTTTATGTAAATGAAAATCTATATTGCAAATTATAACCTAGAGAACATAACACAAATGTATTAAAATGAAAAGACACACTGTCTGTATCCATGTATATACAAAATAATGGAAACCCCTAACGTTTTGGCATCATAATCTTCGAACATGTTATAAACATGCAAACCGTGACATATGGTTATGTTTTGTAGTTGATTATTTGTGTTATGTGATATGTGTATGTAAATTAACTGTTTGTTTTGCAGAATTGTAAGAACATTGATGAAAACCTGATACCAATGGCAGACCTCTCTGATTTTCAAAGAGGCCAAATTGTTGGTGCTCGTATGGCAGGCGCTAGTGTAACAGAAAGTGCCCGAATGCTTGGTGTGTCAAGAGGTACTGTCTCCAAAGTAATGGCTGTGTTTGAAAGAGAAGGAAAAACGTCCGCAGCAAAGCACAGGTCCGGCCGACAGTCAAAGTTGACTGAGAGAGACTGTCGGACTCTAAAGCGAATTGTGAGAGAGGATCGCAAGACCACGGCTCCGAAAATCACTGCTGAGCTCAATGAACACCTACAGAACCCAGTTCCACGAAAAATGTTCGTCGTGAGCTGCACAAATCTGGATTCCACGGAAGAGCTGCAATTCGAAAACCGCTGCTCTAAATGACAAATGTTTCCAAGCGTTTAGACTGGTGTAGAAACCTCCAGAATTGGTCCCTCGAGCAGTGGAAACATGTGATATTCTTAGACGAATCATCGTTTACCCTTTTTCTGACCACCGGCCGAGTGTACGTTTGGAGACAGCCGAAAGAAGCATTCCATCCAGACTGCCTTCTCTCAACCGTAAAACATGGCGGAGGTTCTGGGATGATCTGGGGTGCTATTTCGTGGAGATCCGCCAGGCCAATGATATCCCTTCAAGGAAGAATTAACAGCCGCGATTATTTAGGCATTTTGGGTGACCAAGTTCATCCTATGGTTCAAGCACTGTTCCCGGAGGGGAACACCATCTTTCAGGATGATAATGCACCAATTCATACAGCTAGAATCGTTAAAGCATGGCATGAGGAACATTTTAATGAAGTTGAGTATCTCATCTGGCCCCCACAATCCCCAGACCTCAACATTATTGAGCATTTATGTCCGATTTTACAGAATCAAGTTAGACGTTGATTTCCGCCGCCATCGTCGCTCAAATAACTGGAGGGTGTTTTAACTGAAGAATGGGCTAAAATTCCTTTGGAAACAATTCACACCTTGTATTAATACATACCTCGGATAATTGAGGCTGTAATCGCCGCAAAAGGTGGACCTACACCAAATTAAACTAACTTTTGTTGATGCTTCCAGGTGTTTCCATTGTTTTGTCCAGTCCAACCCCTGTGTATATATATATATGTGTGTGTGTGTGTGTGTGTATATATATATATATATATTTTACATATATTATCTATACACTAAAAATGTTCAAAGTGATTTCCATTAATGACACAGCAGACGTGGTAGCTCAATGTTGCGCAGACGCTTGCCAGCGTGTTCTACTCAGACGCTTGCCACTGTTTCACTGAGGTCCTTCAGATCCTGTGTCTGGAAGGGTAAATACGCTGAGTCTGATGGAGCCATGCAGTAAGAAGTTGCATGCTGTTAGATCTGGCGACTGTGGAGGCCAACACAACATTAATGAATTAACCTAAAACAAAGCATCAGTGAACCCGTGGAGTCCATGTCCGATTATGCTGGCACACGTCTAGACAGAACTGGACTACCGCCTAGGCATCTGCTGTGTCACCAATGGAAATCACTTTTAAAATCTGTAGTTTATACATAAATCTTGCATAGAGGCCAGGATCACAGTGCTGTATATTCACTCATGCAAGAGAATTGGGTCTATTATACTTTTGTCACCCAGATCAAACTGTCAGTGGTCACACTAAACGTATGAAAAATCAGTCTGAGTCTCCCTGCCGAGAGTAATGCAAGTGTCATGCGAATACAATCCGATTTTTCAAACCTAGCATCCGACTCACATCCGACTGCAATGCGATTTTAACATGAGCTTTTACATACAGCAATTCTCTCTGTCATGTACACATCATTTTCAAAGGAAATATTTGTCAAAACAAGTATATATATATATATATATATATATATATATATATATATATATATAATAGAAAAATAGAATAAAAGCCAGCAATTCATGTGCCACATACAGAAAAATCACACAGTGACAGGTTAGAATAGAGTACATAAAAATAGATATAACCCCATAGAATGTAAGTTTGCAAAGACAGGGTCCTCTCCCTTTTGTACCAGTCTGTCATTGTAAATTTGTTTACTGTTAACGATGTCTAAAACTTTGTACGTAACCCCTTTCTCATGTACAGCACCATGGAATTAATGGTGCTATATAAATAAATAATAATAATACACATAGAATACATATATATATATATATATATATAATGTCAGTGGCACACACATATACAGTATATACTGTATATGTATGTATGTTATATAGATAGATAGATGAAAAGCCAGTGTCACGCTGCAGCTATGCAGGTAACTGCAACCTCCACTCGATAGCAATAGAGTGGAAGTATGGTAAAATACTGTATGACAAAAAAGGCACGTCACTCCGAAAAATAGATGAGGGGTGCTCAGAGAAGGATACCAGTCCCAATCTAATATAGAGGAAAAAATCCGACACTCCCAAATGCAGAAAAATAGAAGATTCTTTTTATTCACATCTTAGTAATCCACACGGTGTACATTCAATATGTGCGTAACGTTTCGGTCACTATTATGGACCTTCTTCAGACTGAATGTAATACAACAGAAAGAAAAAAAGAAAAATTTTTTTAAACATCCATTGAAAATAAAACATGATATAATACACAACTGGTTTAAAAAAATGACATATATTAAACCAGTATGGTCAAAACCGACTAGAGCTGCATAGAATGACAAGTTCTACATGAATGAATCTTATGTACATCAGATTATATAGCAATTACAAAAAATAGCAAATACAAAAATATCATTATTTTTCTGCATTTATAGAATCATAGAATCATAGAATCGTAGAGTTGGAAGGGACCTCCTGGGCCATCTGGTCCAACCCCCTGCTCAAAGCAGGATTCGCTAAATCATCCCAGTCAGATGTCTGTCCAGCCTCTGTTTGAAGACTTCCATTGAAGGAGAACTCACCACTTCTCGTGGCAGCCTGTTCCACTCATTGATCACTCTAACTGTCAAAAAGTTTTTTCTAATATCTAATCTGTGTCTCCTCCCATTCAGTTTCATCCCATTGCTTCTAGTCTTTCCTTGTGCAAATGAGAATAAAGTTGATCCTTCTACAATGTGACAGCCCTTTAGATATTTGTAGACCGCTATTAAGTCTCCTCTCAGTCTTCTCTTTTGCAAACTAAACATTCCCAAATCCTGCAACCTTTCCTCATAAGACAGGGTTTGCAGACCGGTCACCATTCTGGTCGCTCTTTTCTGAACTTGCTCCAGTTTGTTGATGTCTTTTTTAAAATGTGGTGCCCAAAACTGGACACAATATTCCAGATGAGGTCTGACCAAAGAGGAGTAGAGGGAAATAATGACTTCACGTGATCTAGACTGTATGCTTCTGTTAATACATCCTAGAATTGCATTTGCCTTTTTTGCTGCTGCATCACACTGTTGACTCATATTCAGTCTGTGATCTATTAGTATACCCAAGTCTTTTTCACATGTGCTGTCACTTAGCTCTATTCCTCCCATTCTATATATGCTTTTTTCATTTTTATTGCCCAGATGTAGTACTTTGCATTTCTCCCTGTTAAAAACCATTCTGTTAGTTGCTGCCCACTTCTCCAGTTTATTTAAATCTTTTTGAATCCTCTCTCTTCTCTAGTATTAGCTATCCCTCCTAGCTTTGTGTCATCAGCAAATTTAATCAGTTTACCCTCAATTCCTTCATCTAAATCGTTGATAAAGATGTTGAACAATACAGGGCCCAGGACAGAGCCCTGTGGTACCCCACTTGAGACATTCTTCCAACTGGATGTGCAGCCATTTACGACCACTCTTTGGGTCCAATCACTAAGCCAGTTATGAATCCACCTAACAGTTGCCTTGTCCATTCCATACTTAGTCATTTTTTCAATAAGGATTGTATGAGAGACTTTGTCAAATGCTTTGCTGAAGTCAAGATATACTATATCTACAGCATTTCCTTGATCCACCCAATCAGTGATACCGTCATAGAAGGAAATTAAGTTAGTCTGACATGACTTATTAGTTACAAACCCATGCTGACTCTGTTTAATCACTTCATTCTTATCCAGGTATTGACATACATGTTGTTTAATAATTTGTTCAAAGATCTTTCCTGGTATAGAAGTCAGACTCACCGGCCTATAGTTGCCTGGGAGTGCCGGATTTTTTCCTCTATATGAAGTATGGTAACAGACCTGCAAATACCAAGAAATCCAAAAGCAATCAGGAAACACCAAGACGGGACGGACAGAGAGGGAGGAACAGACATGGGCAAGGTCAGAAAGCGCAACAGGACCAATCAGGGTACTACCAGAGTCAGATACTCATGCCGTAGGCAGAAAATATAACTGACATGGCCTGCAGGACGCAGCAGGAATGAATATCAGACCTGAACCACATAGTGTAAAATCACAGCAGGAGCCGACAGGATAGAAGAGATGAAATACACACACTAAATACAAATAGAATAGATAGATGGATAGATGTCAGTGACAAATACAATTAGTACAGTGTGTGTGCAGCTTACTGTACATGTATTTAATTAATAAAAGATAATTTTTCTGAAAGAAATGGCGTGACCTCCTGCGCATGGATACTAGCCCCCCAGGCAAAAAACATCAGCTATCAACTGAAATGGCGAATCTCTAAGTTCTGGCATTTAGGCTACGTGCCCCACGTTAGCGTTTTTAAAACGCTCAGAAAACCGGACTCGTTCCCAGAAACCGCACGTTTTAGTTCCATGCATTTTTTTGCGTGATTTTTGCACAAAACCCACGCGTTTTCGATGCGTTTGTTTTTGCGCGGTTTCTGGAAACATTTGAAATGGCTAAAAACGCGAACCTATGCGGAAAATAATGAGCATGCTGCGTTTTTAGCCGCTAAGCGTTTTCTGAGCGGTTAAAAATGCATGCATTGGCACAAAAAGCCAAAAATGCATTCAATTTAATGGGAAGCTTCTTTTAAGCGTTTCTGAAGCGCCTGATCCGGCACAAACGCTTCAAAAACACTTAAAAAAATGCAACGTGGGCACATAGCCTCAGTCTTGCTCTTCCTACTTGCTCTGTAGCGGTGGCAAGTGGGGTGATAGTTGAGGGGTTGATGTCACCTTTGTATTGCCAGGTGACATCAAGCCCTGAGGTTAGGATGTCGCATTGTATGAAAACAGACACCCAGAATAAAGCTCTTTAATTGAAAGAATGACACAGACTCCTTTAATAAATCTCGCCCTCACACACTCCACAGACGCCCTTGTCATCTGCAAAAGGGCTAAAAATCAAAAAACAACAATATTCCTCACCTTTCCGCAGAAAATGTCCTGTGGCGATTTTGCTGATGTCAGAAAGGTGAAGTGAGTTAATTGGCTATGAACTCCCAGGACCAGTCTGACAGCACCACGAGCAGAACTTTCTCACGCTCGCGGTACACTCAGACAGGGAATAGGAGTTCACAGGGAGACACTGAGTACACGTTGGTTAGTGTCTCTGCTGGATGACAGGCTATATGGTTGCATCATGCAACAATGCAGACTGCCATCTAGATGTAGCTGTTATTGTTATGGGTAGCAAGAGTGGACCCTCTGGGTCACGGTACCGGGATCCCTGGGGCGAGCTGGCCAGGTGGTGCTGACCCTTATACAGGGACCATTAGAAGCAGGCCCGAAGGAGTCGAATACCGTGACAGTTGGTACTAAGAGGGGTGGCTCAGGAGCGACTGGAGTCAGAGGTGACCGGAGTCAGGAGCGACTGGAGAAAGGAGTGACCAGAGTCAGGAGTGACTGGAGAAAGGAGTGACCAGACGGGGCCAGAGTACTGTAAGAAAGGCACACGATAATCAGGCACCTCCATGAGGGAGGAGCCGCCTGGTAAACCCTGTGCAGGAGCTTGATTGGTGCTCGCTGCACAGGGGAGGTGCAGAATGAGTTAAGGGGAGAGAGGAGCGCGCGCCTGCGGCCTAAGACACATACCTGAAGCAGGAGCAGGGAAGGAAGAGGAACCCACGTGCACAATCCCTCGGGCTGCAGGACGGGAGGCTGAAGACGTAGCGCGGTGGCCAGAGCGGTAAACGGGGATCCGAGGGGGAACCCTGGGAGCAGCAGCAGAAAGGACGAGGACCGGTGAGTTAGGTGACGCCGGCCCCGACCTGACAGGCGGTGCCGGTAATGGCGGCGCCAGCGTGACAGTACCCCCCCTTTACGTCCCCTCCTTCTGAAATTGGCCAAGAATTGGTCCATGATGCGAGGAGCATCCCCATTCTCTCGCGGTTCCCAAGACCTCTCCTCAGGCCCGAACACTCGCCAATCACTGAGGAAAAAGGTCTTTCCTCTAACCTTTTCCATGGCCAAAATATCGGCCCCTACTGGCCGGGGAACAACGGGAGGCGCAGGACAGAACCGATTGAGGATGACCGGTTTCAGGAGCGAGACATGGAAGGCGTTATGGACCCGGAGTGAAGCAGGCAGCTTCAATCTATAGGCCGTATTGTTGATGCGTCCCAGAATCTCGAAGGGGCCGATATACCGGGGACCCAGCTTATAAGAAGGGATTTTCAAGTGGATGTGCTTGGTTGACAGCCAGACTTTGTCACCTGGATGGTATGGTGGGAGATCCCTCCGTCTCTTGTCGGCATGTCTTTTCATCCGGGCCGCGGCTTGTACAAGAGCCTCTTTGGTCTTCCTCCAGACCTGGGAAAACTTTTGGGAGAGGGCATCAGCGGTAGGTACGCCGGAGGATGGAGATACTGGAAGAGGCACACCTGGATTCTGACCAGAGACCACAAAAAACAGAGACTTGGTGGTGGATTCATTGGGGTGATTGTTATGGGCAAACTCTGCCCATGGAAGAAGGTTGACCCAATTGTCATGGTGGGCATTAGAGAAGTTCCGCAGGTAGGAGGTCAAGACCTGGTTGACCCGTTCGACTTGCCCGTTGGTCTGTGGATGATAAGCGTAAGAGAAATCCAGGGATATGCCCAAGAGTTTACAGAGTGCTCTCCAGAAGCAGGAGGTAAACTGTACCCCGCGGTCAGACACGATTCGCTGAGGAAGCCCGTGTAATCTGAAAATTTGTTGAATGAAGATTTTAGCCAATTTGGAGGCCGTGGGCAAGCCGGGTAACGGGACAAAATGGGACATTTTGGAAAACCGATCGACTACCACCAGAACAGTCGTGCATCCAGAAGAGCAGGGTAAGAAGGTAACAAAATCCATGGCGATGTGTTGCCAACGAGCTTTGGGAACAGGCAAAGACTGAAGGAGACCGGGAGACAAGCTTCTAGGTACCTTGTTCCTGGCGCAAACTGAGCAGGAGGCCACGAAGTCCGACACATCTTGGCGTAGAGAAGGCCACCAGTAATAATGGGAAACCAACGCAAGGGTCCTCTTGATGCCAACATGTCCAGCGATCTTGAAGGAGTGGAAACAGCATAGTGCTTCTGCCTGTCATGATCCCAGTGCAGGTTTTGACCTGCACGTCAGGGGTTAATATCTTGAGCTCAGTACAGGCTTTGACCTGCACACCTGGGGTTAATTATTGTGGCCTCTCTTTGGTTCAGGCAGAGCTTTTTATTGCCCTGAGATACTCCAATCCCTGTCAGTTATACTTTTGCCTTTGGCCGAGTGTTGTGACCCCTGTGTGCCTGTTCGTTGTCTTATTGCTTGCTTATATGGTTCTGATCTGGTTCTGTCCCCCGTTGTGAGTTTGCCTGTTGATTCTGTACTGTATATCTGCTTCTCTGGTTTCTGACTTCTTGGCTACGTCTTGACTATCCGTTCTGTCTTGCCCTTTGGTAATTGTCGTGCTATCTTGTGCTTTGACCCCGGCCTGATCTGGTTTATTTCCCTGTCTATGCCTATTAGTAACTTTGTTCCGTAGTTACCATTCTAGGAGTTTTCCTGCAGCTCCTAACTCTTGGGAGTTTAGGCCATGCCTCCAGCAGTCACGTGCTTCAGGTCCTGTGGGTCTGAATCACGCATCTTCTCTGCTGCTGCCCATTCCACAGTTATCTCTGGTTTCAGGTTGTCTTACTCAGGACGCACGCACTGGCTCATTGAGCAAGTGCAGTGCGGTGTTCCTGACATTATAACTGACCATGAACTTTTTTTTTTCTCTCATCACTTCTGCAGCATTGACCCAATGCATGCCTTATCTGAGCAGGTGAAATGCTTGACTCAGTCGCTGCTGAAGCTAAGTTTGGAACACCAAGGTCTGGCCCAGTCCCAACAGCAGGTTGCAGACTCGGTTCGTGGGGTGCTTTCAGCAGGTGGGAAATAGAGATGTCATTTTAGTCCCACCCAAATCCCTGGTTAAGTTACCAGATAAGTTTGCTGGTGACAAAAATGAATTTAGTACATTTAAAGAGGGCTGTAAGCTCTTTTTCTCCTTGAGACCCCGCTCCTCTGGGGATGAGAAACAGAGGGTGGGGGTAGTTATGTCCCTCCTTATGGGTCCCCACAAGCCTGGGCATTTTCTCTTTCCTCTTCTGCCCCGGAGAGAACGTCTGAAGGATGCCCTGGCACTCCATCCTCCACCTGACTCCCTGGAGGATGCCATGACCCAAGCGGTTCGCATGGATCGCAGACTGCGGGCTAGAGGCGTTATGCAACTGGAAACATCATTATTCTCCAGTGGAGATGAGACCCGGACTCTTCCTGTGGCTATGGAGGTGAGCGCTGTCACCTGTGAGGAAAAAGAAAGAAGACGCCACTGGGAGAAGCAGTTGTGCTTCTATTGTGGGGAATCTGGACATTGAAAGAAGGACCCCCCCTCCTATCCATCATCCTCCAAGGTGGCGGGAAACGACTAGGTCTGGGTAGTAGTCGAGGAGGCTACCCAGACCTTCAGGTACCTTTTTCCTCACTTGCAAAAACTGTGCTTTGGATGGAACTGGAACTTGGTGATGGTCCTGTTCAGACTACTGCCTTTGTGACTGTGGCTCTGCTGTTAACCTGATTGATGCCCGGATTATGACTCTTAATAAGATAGGGACAGTCAGGTTTCAAGATCCTGTTAAACTTGTGGCAAGTGACTCGTCCTCTCTTACCCGGGACGGTATCTGTTTCAGGTCTGAACTTTTTTCTCTGAAAGTGGGTTCCACTCATGTGGAAAAACTAAGTTGTCATGTGGTAGATAACTTGCCTGCAGGACTGGTACTGGGGATGCCTTGGCTTCAATGCCATAATCCTACCATTGATTGGGTGACAGGGGAGATCACTCAATGGAGATGTAAAGATAAGTGTTGTAACCTGGGGCCTTTTGTTAACTCTGTTAAAACCGTATCTGTGTCGTCTGTCGGTCTGGAAGGTATTCCGGAGTACCTGAAGGATTTCGAAGACGTATTTTCCGAAAGTGAGGCTGAGGCGCTGCCACCACATAGACCCTACGATTGTGCCTTTGATTTAGTACCCAGAGCCAAGTTACCTAAGGCTCGATTGTTCAATTTGTCCGGGCCTGAGCGTCAAGCCATGAAGGAGAACATAGTTGAGAGTCTCTGCAAAGGGCATATCAGGCCTTTTGCGTCACCCGTGGCAGCAGGATTCTTTTTTGTGAAGAAGAAAGATGGTGGTTTGCAGCCGTGCCTCGACTTTCGGGAACTTAACAAGATAACGGTTAGGAACACTTATCCACTTCCCCTCATCCCAGACCTATGTAACCAGTTACTGTATCTGGGGCCCAAATTAGATCTCAGGGGGGCCTACAACCTGATAAGGGTTCAGGAAGGGGAAAAGTGGAAAACTGCATTCCTCACATCTGAGGGACTCTTTGAAAACCTGGTTATGCCCTTTGGGTTAACTAATGCCCCCGCTATTTTCCAGAACTTTATCAATGTTGTGTTTTCTGACCTGATAGGCCGTTTTGTTGTCATTTATTTGGATGACATTTTGGTATATTCCCCGGACAGTCAGTCTCACTTACAACATCTACAGACAGTTCTCCAGAGACTCAGGGAGAACCACCTGTTTGCTAAATTGGAAAAATTTTCATTTTTCGTACAGGAACTGTCTTTTTTGGGGCTGAGTGTATCTCGTGAGGGGTTTCGTATGGACCCTAAGAAGGTGCTGGTGATCGCAGACTGGGTTCAGCCTCATGATCTCAAAGGGCTCCAGCGCTTCTTGGAATTTGCAAACTATTACCAGAGATTCATTAAAGGTTTCTCTCAAGTGGTTAAACCACGCACAGATCTTACCCAGAAGGGGACTGATGTAAAAAATTGGTCAGAACTTGCTAAGGAGTCCTTCTCAGCTCTTAAGAAATGTTTCATGTCCGCCCCGGTGTTGGTCCAACCAGACCCGTCCAAACCATTTATTGTGGAGGTGGATGCTTCTGAAGTAGGAGTGGGGGCAGTGTTGTCCCAAGGTGCGGCCACCCTTACTGATCTCAAACCCTGTGCATTCTCCAAGAAGTTCTCATCCGCCGAGAGAAATTATGATGTAGGCAATAGAGAACTTCTTGCGGTCAAGCTGGCATTCGAAGAATGGAGGCACTTTTTGGAAGGGGCGGCTCACCCTATCACTGTTATCACGGATCACAAAAATTTGGCATACCTTGAATCTGCTAAGAGGCTTACTCCTAGACAAGCCCGTTGGTCACTTTTTTTTCACGCTTTCAATTCTCCATTACTTTTCGACCAGGGTCCAAAAAATGTTAAAGCGGATGCCCTGTCCAGAAGTTTTGACCCGGTGTCTCCCCCCGAGCTGCCGTCCTCCATTCTTAACCCAGGGGTGGTAGTGGCGGGGGTCTCATCAGAGTTGGAACAAGAAATTTTGAGGGCTCAGTTCCTAGCTCCGATGACCAGGCAAGAGGATAAATTGTTTGTTCCGGATTTATTGCGGCCTAGACTTCTGCAGGAGTTTCATGAGTCTAGGCTGAGTGCTCATCCC
The DNA here is from genome assembly GCF_039654945.1 of Dendrobates tinctorius. Taxonomy (NCBI): domain Eukaryota; kingdom Metazoa; phylum Chordata; class Amphibia; order Anura; family Dendrobatidae; genus Dendrobates; species Dendrobates tinctorius. The sequence continues at coordinate 10,882,990 of NW_027361848.1, read as the reverse complement.
GGTATCACGGCCACTAGAGAGGCAGTAGCCAGGATTTTTTGGTGGCCTTCACTGGGGTCCGATGTCAAGAAATTCATTGCTGCTTGTGGAGTTTGTGCCCATTCCAAAAGCTTGCATGGCCGGCCAGCTGGGGAACTCATACCTTTACCGTTCCTGATAGGCCATGGACTCATCTCTCCATGGATTTTATTACCGGTCTTCCACCTTCCAGGGGCAATACCGTGATCTGGGTGGTGTGGATAGGTTTTCAAAACAGGCCCATTTCATTCCATTGGCAGCACTACCCTCAGCAGAAACATTGTCAAGGTTGTTCGTGCAGCATGTGGTCCGATTGCATGGGGTACCCCTGAATGTGGTGTCTGACAGAGGTGTGCAGATTGTGGCCAAATTTTGGAGGGCATTCTGTATGAAATTGGGCATTTCACTCTCCTTCTCGTCGGCATATCACCTGGAGAGTAATGGTCAGAACGCACCAATCAATCCCTGGAACAAATTCTCAGGTGTCTGACCTCTGCCAGACAGGAGGATTGGTGTGATGCATTACCGTTGGCGGAATTCGCTTTTAACAACCGGGTGAGTCAGTCCACCAACATGTCCCCATTCCTAATCAATCATGGGTTTAATCCTCATTTTGGGGAGTTTTCACGGGTGGATTCCAGTTGTCCAGGGGCAGAGGGGTCCGTCCAACGGTTAAAAAACCTCTGGGCTGAAGTCCAGCGTAATATCTCTCGGGCCCAGGGGAGGTACAAATATTTTGCTGACAAAAAGAGGGCCCCGGGACACATGTTTCAGGTGGGGGAGAAGGTTTGGCTTTCCACACATAACATCAACTTGAAGGTACCGTCAGCTAAATTGGGACCAAAGTTCATTGGTCCATACGAGATTGTGGAGATAGTCAACCCGGTGGCATATAGGTTGCGTCTCCCCGCCTCCTTAAAGATATCCAATGTGTTCCATAAATCTCTGTTGAAACCCATGGGGTCTGTCAAGGAGGACTCCGAGTCTGTTGTTCCTCCAGTGTTGGTGGAGGGTCACTTGGAGTATGAGGTTGGACATATTGTGGACTCTCGGCGGGTGCGCCGCTCTTTGCAACACCTGGTCCACTGGAAGGGATATGGACCGGAGGATCGCTCGTGGGTCCCTGCTCACTCTGTACATGCAGATCGCCTGGTTTGAGCTTTCCATGCCAAGTACCCGGGGAAACCTGGGGGTCCAGTGGCCCCCCGTTGAGAGGGGGGTACTGTCATGATCCCAGTGCAGGTTTTAAAGTGCATGTCAGGGGTTAATGTCTTGAGCTCAGTGCAGGCTTTGACCTGCACACTTGGGGTTAATTATTGTGGCCTCTCTTTGGTTCAGGCAGAGCTTTTTTTTGCCCTGAGATACTCTGATCCCTGTCAGTTATACTTTTGCCTTTGGCCGAGTGTTGTGACCCCTGTGTGCCTGTTCGTTGTCTTAAAGCTTGCTTATATGGTTCTGATCTGGTTCTGTCCCCCGTTGTGAGTTTGCCTGTTGATTCTGTACTGTATATCTGCTTCTCTGGTTTCTGACTTCTTGGCTACGTCTTGACTATCCGTTCTGTCTTGCCCTTTGGTAATTGTCGTGCTATCTCGTGCTTTGACCCCGGCCTGATCTGGTTTATTTCCCTGTCTATGCCTATTAGTTACTTTGTTCCGAAGTTACCATTCTAGGAGTTTTCCTGCAGCTCCTAACTCTCGGGAGTTTAGGCCACGCCCCCAGCAGTCACATGCTTCAGGTCCTGTGGGTCTGAAACATGCATCTTCTCTGCTGCTGCCCACTCCACAGGTATCTCTGAGCACAGGTTGTCTTACTCAGGACACGCGCACTGGCTCAGTGAGCAAGTGCAGTGCGGTGTTCCTGACAGTCAGAAAGCTTGGTCTCAGTCACAGGTCATGGGTTTTGCAACAGAATAATGACCCAAAACACCCAGCTAAAAACACCCAAGAATGGCTAAGAGGAAAACATTGGACTATTCTGAAGTGGCCTTTGGAAAGAGCTGAAACATGCCATCTGGAAAATGCAACCTTCAAACACGAGACAACTAGAGCAGTTTGCTCTTGAGGACTGGGCCAAAATACCTGTCGAGAGGTGCAGAAGTCTCACTGACAGTTACTGGAATTTTTTGATTGCAGTGATTGCCTCAAAAGGATGTGCAACAAAATATTAAGTAAAGAGTATCATCATTTTTGTCCAGGCCTATTTCATGAGATTTATTTTTTTAAATTCTGTGGAAGCATGGTTGAAAAGCAATGTCTGACTTTCATTTGTTCATTTTCATAGATTTTTGATTTATTATTACTTTTGTCAGATTCAAGTTGTTTGAACAAGGGGTACCAATAATTTTGACTACGTGTGTGTATATATACAGTATGTATATATACATAGACACACACACATCTAATGTACATTGTATTGTCAAATGTAGACTTGGATTCAGAGTATTTACTGTTTTCTCATTACTATCTTTCCAGAACAGAAGGAGGAGTGAGCAAAGGGACTGTAGTTGGCATACTCCTGGACCTTAACAAGCGCATACTAATATTCCATATAAATGGGAGGCAGCAGGGTCCTGTAGCATTTGAGAACATTGATGGTGTGTTCATGCCAGCAATAAGTCTCAATCGAAATGTGCAAGTAAGTAAATCTACACTAACAAACCTCTAAGATTCTATCAAGTTTATCCTTGCTCTGATTGTACCTGTATTGTCATTTCACTGCAATAATAATATTAACCTCTTCGTGCAAAATGAGGTAACTATATGTCAAGATTGTGCTTTCCCGCAATCCGACGTACATTTATGTCACAGGTATGGCACAGGCTCAGGAATTGTGTCGGTGCTGACTGTAACATGAATGCATAAAATAAAAAAATATAAGTTTCTAGTTTATTTTGCCTACTAAAGAGTGTAATAAAAATGTATTTAAAAGTTGCATGTACCACAAAACAAACACAGAAGAGTTACTGATTTTTTACAAAGTATTTATTGTACAAAATAATACATAAAACTGTGTACAGTGCCTGTCAACACACCTGTTCATACAATGGTATATATTAGGCCGGGTTCACATTAGCGTTCGGGGGCTTTGTCAAGGGATACGTACTTCCTCCATTAAGCTCCGCCTACTTCCACATACTTCTGCATGCGTCCTGCGTACCTATCTTAAACATTGGGTATGAAGGCATGCGGATGTATGCGGATGCATCGTTTTGACGTGCCTGCCGTCCACACAAAACGCAACTTGTTGCATTCCCCCGAACATTAATGTGAACTTAGCCTTAGAATGTGAAAATTGTAGATTTAGACTGAAGGAAGTGATCAGTGCCTGATCATTAAGAGATCCATGTATGCTAACCCCTTCATTACTTTACAATTTTCTGTTTTAGCGCTTTTGTTTTTCCCTCTTCATTTCCCAAGAGCCATAGCTTTTTCATTTTTCCGTCCCCATAACCATATGCAGACTTATTTGTTCTTTTCCATTTTATCATGTGATGCAGTAGAAAGTGGAAAAAAATTCCAAGTGCATTGAAATTGCAAAGAAAAGTACAATTCCACAATTGTTTTTTTTTTAATTACCATGCTCACTATATGGTAAAACTGACCTGTTAATTTGATTCTCCAGGTCAGTACGTGTATGTAGATACCCAACATGTATAGGTTTTTTTCAAATAATAGGTATGGGACTTTTAAATAACATATATAGTCGTGTATAAGTTGACCCAAGCATAAGCCGAGGCACCTAATTTTGCTGCGAAGAACTGGGAAAACGTATTGACTCGAGTATAAGCTGGGTATGCATTGTGCCTATCCTTGTATGCATTGCTAATCATCCCTATCCTTGTATGCATGGCTCCTCATCCCCATGCTTGTATGCATGGCTCCTCATCCCTGTCCTGGTATGCATGGCTCCTCATCCCTGTCCTTGAATGCATGCCCCAAATGAGAAAAGCATAAAAAAACCCTCCTACTTACCTTCCCTTTGTGCCCTCGCAGCGTCTTGTTGTTCCGGCTTCCAGCCGGAAGGTAATGAGGATAATGAATATTCACCTCGCTTCATTCACCAGGGACATGTGATCACCCGGCCGCAGGAGCTGCTGGAAGCTGGAACAAGATGCTGTAAGGGCGCACTGGGAAGGTAAGTGGGAGGTGTTTTTTACAGTTGCTGGAAGCCAGTGGCTGCGGCTGTAATTGTATGTGCTATAAGAGAAATGAATATTCATTGCCATTGCAGTGAATATTCATTTCTCTTTAGCAGTAGGCAGAGTTGTAGGGAGGAGGACCCCCACAGAGTGTCTGGGCCGGAACCAAGGGGACCGCCATCTGAGTTCTTAAGGAAACAATACCCGGGGAACAGAGGAGGAGAGTTGACTGTTGAGAGTGACAGGACAGCAAGGGGAGGGGCGAGTATAAAAGGGACAGGGAGCACGCAGAGGAGTCAGTTGGTGATACGTCAGACACGGAGCAGGTGACGGAGGGGGCGTGAGAGAATGGGAAGGACACTGACAGTTCAGAGAAGAGACCAGCAGCAGAGGGTAGATACGCAGTGGCCCTCAGGAAAGAGGCGCCGAGCTTACCAACAGGGGACTGCCTCTTCACCCCAATCCTGGGTTACGATCTGCCTCCGGTCATCCTCGGCCGTTACCGCTGAGCTCGAGCCTTCCGCGGCCTGTCCGCTCCCTCTCCCGGCTGCTGCCATCCCCCTTCAGCCCATGGTTGCGGCCTGTCTATCACCGCTCACAGCCGCCTTCACCCCGCTGCAGTCGGCAGTTGGGGCCTGTTCTTCGTCAACAGAGACACTCTGCACACAGCCCCAGAATGTGCGCACGGCCTGTAAACCGCCACTCTTGAGCACTGCGACACAACCCTGCTTGGGGACAGGAGTCCCATTGAACTCACTAACAAGCGCAACCCTGCTGTTACAACAGGGGGTTACTTCATCTCAGGACTCCATCAGGGCCTGTTGTGCCCCAACTCCTCCTGGGTGCTGGGGCACCCGAAGACTACTCCAAATCTTCAGCAGCAGGGCCCAGCGGCTGCGACACCAAGGCAGCCTCATCAAAGACGCCAAAGCAGCTTCATCAGAGACACCAAAGCAGCCTTATCAAAGACGCCAAAGCAGCTTCATCAGCAACACAGCTTCCACATAGATGCTGAGGGACGTCAGGATGGATAAGTGACATTATAGAGTATAAGGACCCGTAGACGGCCATACCGTGGCCCCATGGTAACCAGCCTCGGCCGGGTTAGTCGTGTTCTTTTCAAAAAGTGTTTGGTTGTACTGAGTCACTGCGAGGACAACTGTTGTTATCCCTTTTTGGTTGCCTAGTATAGCCCTAGCGGCTTTAAATGATAAAAGTTTGCTTTTCAAAGGTCAACCAGTCTCGCGTCTCGTCACTGCATCCTGCGAACCTGCTGTTACCTACACTTGGCGTAGTCGGTAGGATGCAGTCTCCGAGCGCGGACAAGATCAGGGCAGGGCCGTGCACTCAACAGTTGATGAGGGCCCTTGCTCCAGCATTTCGTTCAGGGCTATGCTGAGCAACCTGCCTAGATTTTCTGGCTCCAATACCATGCTATGGAGCTGGACAGAGCGGATGCAGGGGCTCTTTCGAATGCACCCAATGACTCCTGATCTGGAAGCAGAAGTTGCTCTCATGACCTTAGATGGGGAGGCTCGGAATTCAGTGATGTTAAAACCCTTGGGACACCGCAACACCTTTGATAAGGTTTTGCAGATTTTAGAACAGACCCATGGGGACCCAACCAACGTGGGAGAGTTAAGAACCCGGTTGTTCAGTCGGATGCAGGGGGAGACCATCACCCAGTATATGAATGTCCTCCAAGAATTACACACGGCCATCGAAAGAAAAAACGGAGTAGGGGTAGGACCTGTTGACATTACACTACGCAACCTGTTAGTGACTGGACTGCGGGACCCGTTAATAAAGCAGGCATTATGGGAGCAGATTAGAATAAATCCACATATAGACTTTTCCGAGGTGGGAAGTCAAGCACGCGCTGGAGAACAGGAGCAGGGAATGACTGTCCCCATGGGGAAGGTCCGGAGTGTTGAGGCTTCCCTGAACGCAGTTGCGAAGCCTCAATGGGTAGAGGAAATGAAGCAGGAGTTGAAGAACATCCAGGGCGAGTTGGCTGAAGTGAAAAGAAGGACTGAGTCTGGGACTGGATGGCCTAGTTTCAACCCTGGTCCCTGGGGACCCCGCCCCACCCGGGGCGGACAGACTTCGTAGACCCGGTGCTATGAGTGCGGGGAGCCGGGCCACTTCACCCGAGAGTGTCCACGGCGTGGGAGATACCCACCCCGGCGGCTATTAAACTAGAGGGCTCCGAGCTAGGGGGACGCCGCTCAGAGCCAGAAACCACGATTAGGGCTGGTGAAAGTCCCGAAGATTTGGTCGCAAAGTGTCCGGTGGTAAGGGCAGAAGTCGAGGCCCGTGCCGTCTGGTGCCTGGTGGATACGGGGTCACAAGTAACAACTATGCCTGCAACTTATTTCCAGCAGAATTTCCCCGAGGCAGCGAGACCCCAGTGGGGGCCCATGATCAGACTGGTAGCTGCCAATCAACTACCGGTCCCTGTTGCCGGGGTGGTGTGGGTACAGGTGACGCTGTGCGGTAAATTCCTCGGCCGCAGAGGAGTGGTTCTGACCCACGGAGAAACTGATAAACAGCACCCAGTCATTCTGGGCATGAACATACTGGGGGAGTTCGGCACTCAATGATCCCACACATGAGACCTTGAAACAGTGAGGTTCCCGCACAGCCCAAGGACAGGTATTCCAGCAGTTGGTGCGGGAAGCACGAGTCCTCCAGGACTGCCAGGAGGGCGAAGCCCTGGGCAAAGTCATCGCGCCAGCGGCTCCCCTGCTTGTACTGCCCCCTGGACAGACAGTGGTGGCCATGTCCATCCGAGCCCCGATACCATTGGAAGGTGTGGAGCTGCAGGTGGAGCCATGCTACTCTGAGCACTTATCCCCTGGCATACTGGTGGCTCGCACCCTGACCACAGTGCAGAAGGGGACTGTCCTGGTGCGCTGCGTCAACCTTGAAGACAAAGACATCACCCTGAAGCCCCGGACAGAATTGGCCAAGCTAGTAAGGCCTTTTGAAGAAGTACTACCGGCCCCTGCAGTTCAATTGAGAGTGCAGTCTGAGGGCCCCTGGGCAGTAACTGGGCAGAACTCTACAGGCTACTGAAATTTCAACTCAGGAAAAGGGTCGAATCATCCTGGAACAAATGCGGGCCGAACTCTCCGGACTAACTGCAGCCCAGCTCACTCAGAAAAAAACACTGCTTGGACAGTAACACAAGGTATTTGCTAGTCATGAGGAAGATTTTGGATGTACCACCGCCATCACCCATGGAATTCCCACGGCAGGAGCAGCCCCCATCCGTGAACAATATCGACAGATTCCTCCACAACTCTATCAAGAGGTGAAAACTTTGCTGGCCCAAATGCTACGAAAGGGAGTGATTTGACAAAGCCAAAGCTCCTGGGCGGCTCCTATTGTGTTGGTCCGCAAAAAGGATGGAACCTTATGATTCTGTGTGGACTATCGAAAGCTGAATGCTTGCACTATCAAAGACTCGTACCCACTACCCCGAATAGAAGAATTCTTGTCCGCCTTGGGGAAGGCAACATACTTTCTACTTTGGACCTAGCCAGTGAGTACACGCAGGTACCCATGTCAGAAGAAGACAGCGCAAAGACGGCGTTCATACTTCCTATGGGGCTATTTGAGTTTAATCGAATGCTGTTCGGACTGGCCAACGCCCCGGGGACCTTTCAGCGGTTGATGGAGCGGTGTCTGGGAGATCTCAATTTTGAGGCCACGTTGATATACCTGCATGATATCATCATCTATGCTGCCACTTTTGAGGACCACCTGAAGCGGTTGGGGCAGGTACTCGGACGACTGCAAAAGTACGGGTTGAAGGTAAAACCCCAAAAATGCCATCTATTTTGCACCCAGATCGAATATCTGGGTCAGGTCGTCTCAGCGGAGGGTGTAAGGTCGTCCCGGGAAAAGGTTGCTGTCATTCAGGGATGGCCTACTCCCGAGACGATAAAAGACTTGCGGGCCTTCCTGGGGTTGGCCAGATACTACCGTCATTTCGTAAAGAATTTTGCATGCCTGGCTCGAGCCCTGCACGACCTGCTGAAGGGGGCTCCCGCTGGGGCAAATGGACGAAAAATCCAGTGGTGACAACCTCAAGAAGAGGCCTTCCAAGACCTTAAGGCTGCGGTTTCGGATGCTCCGTTGTTGGCTTATGCGGATTTCTCGCAACCGTTCATCCTGCACACTGACGGGAGTCTTCACGGGCTGGGGGCTGTGTTGTCACAAGTTCAAGACGGCCAGGAGAGAGTGATCACCTATGGAAGCCACTCACTCCATGATTCCGAGCGCAACCCTGACAATTACAGCTCCTTTAAGCTCGAGCTCCTCGCAGTAGTGTGGGCCATGACGGAGCGGTTCGCAGAGTACCTGGCTGGCTCCGAAGTAGTGGTGCGGACCGACAATAACCCACTGGCCCATTTGGAAAACGCCAAACTGGGAGCTCTGGAACAAAGATGGGTGGCCCGGATGGCGAAATTCAACTATAAAATTATCTATAAAAGAGGGGCCGAGAATGTACACGCTGATGCTCTCTCCAGGATTTGACATACAACCCCAGGGAATGGTCGAGACGACGAATTATAAGGGGAAGAGATACCGTTCACCCTCACCGCTGCCGTGCTTACTGCTGCCACCCAGGAAATACCTCCCTCCCAAGGGGCATGCTGGAACAATCCCGAGATAAGTGGATCCAACAGCAGCAAGAAGACGAAGAAATTGGGCTTCTCCGGAAATGGGTAACCGTTGGCAAATTGCCCACTGACTCCCAATGACAGACTTTGACTCAGGACATGTCGCTGATGTTACGACAATGGGAGAGACTGGTTATCCGAAAGGGACTAGTATCGTAAAATGACATCACGAACAACATCTATGACGATTTGGCAGGTAGTTGCGCCCGGAGCCCAACTTAACGAACTGGCTCGAGAAGCCCATGAAAAAGGGGCTAATTTCGGAGCTCAAAAGACCTTGCGATGTTTACAACTGAAAATTTACCATCCACGCTTGCATGCTGTTGTGGACGAGACTTGCCGGACCTGTCGCCTATGCGAATTAGCTAAACCGCCCACACAGCGAGCCCAAGTACAAACAATCGTGACCTCAGCGCCCCTAGAGCTTCTGACGGTGGATTACCTGACCATTGGTCCCGCATTCCAGGGGTATGAATACTGCCTCGTCATGGTAGACCATTTCACTAAGTTCGCTGTGGTCACCCCCACTCGAGACCAGACCGCGGAGTCGGCCGCCTCCGCAATTTGTAGAAACTTTATACAAGTTTACGGCTGCCTTCAACGGATACATTCCGATCAAGGAGCATGTTTTTTGGGAAAAATAATTGAGGAACTACACCGTCTCTACGGTATTGACAAATCCCGGACCACGCCATACCACCCGCATACCAAACTTCAAGACGGGGCCTGCGAGCGATTTAATCGGACATTAATCCAAATGTTGCATACTCTGGAGAGTGACAAGAAGGCCCGTTGGCCCGAATATGTCCCTGAACTAGTATGGGTCTATAACAACCGAATACATCGAGTTACTGGCTATACCCCTTATTCCCTGTTGTTTGGACGCAAGGGCAAGGGGATCACAGAGGTAGAGTTGGAGCCAGAGGAACCTCAGCCCTGGACTGGGGTATCATCATGGGTCCGAAACCACCGGCACAGGCTGCAAACCCTTCATCGAATCGTACATACCAAACTTCAAGACTTAGAACACCCAGGAAAGAGTTCATCTCTATCTCCCGAGCTCCAAAGCGGAGACCGAGTACTCGTACTAGACCAACGTCCCCAGAACAAATTAGAGCCACGCTGGGAAGAGGGTCCCTATCAGGTCCTACGCCGTATAAACCCTGAAAGACCTGTGTACGAAATACGACCCGAGAAAGATGAAACGCTGCCTACCCGCATAGTGCATCGGAATATGCTCCGCCCCTGTATTTCCACCGACCTGAAACAACCTGAACCTGCTCCTCAGGTCTCTGAACCATTGCCCATGTTCTGGGACTCGGACAACAAAGAAGACTTCCCCACAATAACCAGGGGCTCTCTACTCAATGACAAACCAACTGACACAATTAGCCCACCCGAACCAGCTAGCCCACCACCCCAGAAGACTCCACCCTCGTCGAACTAAGACACTCCGAGCTGTCAACAGCCGGCAAACCCCCCGAACAATACAAACAGGACCAGTTCCTATGGCAACGAAAACTGACACCTCCGCAGACCAGCCCAAGTATACTGAGGCCCTTGCCTGAGGACTGGCAAGCTTACAGGATGGGGGGAGTGTAGGGAAAAGGACCCCCACAGTGTCCGGGCTGGAACCAAGGGGACCACCATCTGAGTTCCTAAGGAAACAATACCCGGGGAACAGAGGAGGAGAGTGGACTGTTGAGGGTGACAGGACAGCAAGGAGAGGGGCGAGTATAAAAGGGACAGGGAGCACACAGAGGAGTCAGTTGGTGATACGTCAGACACGGAACAGGAGACGGAGGGGGCGTGAGAGAACGGGAAGGACACTGACAGTTCAGAGAAGAGACCAGCAGCAGAGGGTAGATACGCAGTGGCCCTCAGGAAATAGGCGCCGAGCTTACCGACAGGGGACTGCCTCTTCACCCCAATCCCGGGTTACGATCTGCCCCCAGTCATCCTCGGCCATTACCGCTGAGCTCGAGCCCTCAACGGCCTGACCGCTCCCTCTCCCGGCTGCTGCCATCCCCCTTCAGCCCGCGGTTGCGGCCTGCCTGCTGCCACCCGCGGACGCTGTTGTTTCACGTCAGCCCGTGGTTGCGGCCTGTCTATCACCACTCACAGCCGCCTTCACCCCGCTGCAGTCGGCAGTTGGGTCCTTCATCAACAGAGACACTCTGCACACAGCCCCAGGCTGTGCGTGCGGCCAGTAAACCGCCACTCTTGAGTACTGCGATACAACCCTGCTTGGGGACAGGAGTCCCATTGAACTCACTAACAAGTGCAACCCCACTGTTACAACAGGGGGTTACTTCATCTCAGGACTCCATCAGGGCCTGTTGTGCCCCAACTCCTCCTGGGCGCTGGGGCGCCCGAAGACTACTCCAAATCTTCAGCATCTGGGCCCAGCGGCTGCGACGCCAAGGCAGCCTCATCAAAGACGCCAAAGCAGCTTCATCAGAGACACCAAAGCAGCCTAATCAGCAACGCAGCTTCCACAGAGATGCCGAGGGACGTCAGGACAGATAAGTGACATTGGTCCATACAATCAGGGCAACTGTTACCACCCACCTTTCGTGTCTACCTCTTTCCTCATAGACTGTAAGCTTGCGAGCAGGGCCCTCTTTCCTCTTGGTATTTGTTATAATCTACTGTATGTGATTATTGTTATGCTGTAATGTCTATTGTCTGTACAAATCCCCTCTGAAATGTAAAGTGCTGCGGAATATGTCGGCGCTATAAAAATAAAATGTATTATTATTATTATTATTATTATAGAGTATAAGGACCCTTAGACGGCCATACCGTGGCCCCATAGTAACCGGCCTCAGCCGGGTTAGTCGTGTTGTTTTCAAATAGTGTTTGGTTGTACTGAGTCCCTGCGAGGACAACTGTTGTTATCCCTTTTTGGTTGCTTAGTATAGCCCTAGCAGCTTTAAATGATAAAAGTTTGCTTTTCAAAGTTCAACCAGTCTCGCGTCTCATCACTGCATCCTGCGAACCTGCTTTTACCTACAGAGTTACAGCCGCAGCCACTGGCTCCTGCCTCCTGTGACCTGCTGCTTGACGCTCCCCTCCCCCTCTGGCTTCTGGGACAATGACTCATGTATAAGCTGAGGGGGGGTATTTTCAGCACAAAAAAAATGTGCTGAAAAACTCGGCTTATACACGAGTATATACGATAATTAAATAGTGAGAAAAAAAAGAAATTTATAAGAAATTTTCTTTTTCTTGTGTTAGCATTTTCAAAGACCCGTAACATTTTAATTTTTTGGGATCTGGCTCTGTGTGATGGCTTTTTTTTTGTGTGCCGAGCTGATGTTTTTATTACTACCATTTGGAGTAGATACAATGTTTTTATTGCCTCTTATTGCATTTTATTAGAATGATGCGTCGGCCAAAAAACGTAGTTTTGGCGTTTTGATTTTTTTTCCTCATTATGCCATTTACCAATAATATTAATTTATTTTATATTTTGATAGATCTGACTTTTACGAACGCAGTGATACCAAATGTGTGTATTTTTTTAAATTGTTCTATTTTCAATGGGGCAAAATAGGGGTGATTTGAACTTGTCTATTTTTTTTTTTATAAATATGTAAAAGCTTTTTTCTTTTACTTTATTTAACCCCTTCATACCTGAGCCGGTTTTCACCTTCGTGACTGGGGCAAACTTTAAAATTCTTATCTCTGTCACTTTATGCAGCAGGGAACACTTCAAATGATCCCCCTGATATTGAGTTTGTTTTTTCATGACATCTTGTCATTCATGATAGCAGTAACATTTGTTCAATATGACTTTTGTTTATTTGTGAAAAAAATTGGCAGAAAGTTGTCAAGTTTACAGCACCACAATTTTCTAAACATTGTTTTTTAGGAATTTAGAAGTTTATAAATTGACCAACGATTTCTCATTTTTACAACAAAATTTTCAAAACCATTTTTATAGGGACCACATGGAATTTTAAGTGACTTTTAGGGGTCTATATGACAGACAATACCCAAACGCAATTCTAAAAACTGCACCCCTCAAGATGCTCAAATCTTCATTCAAGAAGTTTTTTTTAGCCCTTCATGTACAGTTGTGGCCAAAAGTATTGACACCCCTGCAATTCTGTCAGATAATACTCAGTTTCTTCCTGAAAATGATTGCAAACACAAATTCTTTGTCATTATTATCTTCATATAGTTTGTCTTAAATGAAAAAACACAAAAAGAATTGTCCTAAAGCCAAATTGGCTATAATTCCACACCAAACATAAAAAAGAGGGTGGACAAAAGTATTGGCACGGTTCGAAAAATCATGTGATGCTTCTCTAATTTGTGTAATTAACAGCACCTGTAACTTACCTGTGGCACCTAACAGGTGTTGGCAATAACTAAATCACACTTGCAGCCAGTTGACATGGATTAAAGTTGACTCAACCTCTGTCCTGTGTCCTTGTGTGTACCACATTGAGCATGGAGAAAAGAAAGAAGACCAAATAACTGTCTGAGGACTTGAGAAACCAAATTGTGAGGAAGCATGAGCAATCTCAAGGCTACAAGTCCATCTCCAAAGACTTGAATGTTCCTGTGTCTACCGTGCACAGTGTCATCAAGAAGTTTAAAGCCCATGGCACTGTGGCTAACCTCTCTAGATGTGGACGGAAAAGAAAAATTGACAAGAGATTTCAACGCAAGATTGTGCGGCTGTTGGATAAAGAACCTCGACTAACATCCAAACAAGTTCAAGCTGCCCTGCAGTCCGAGGGTACAACAGTGTCAACCTGTACTATCTGTCGGCGTCTGAATGACAAGGGACTGTATGGTAGGAGACCCAGGAAGACCCCACTTCTTACCCCGAGACATAAAAAAGCCAGGCTGGAGTTTGCCAAAACTTACCTGAAAAAGCCTAAAACGTTTTGGAAGAATGTTCTCTGGTCAGATGAGACAAAAGTAGAGCTTTTTGGGCAAAGGCATCAACATAGAGTTTACAGGAGAAAAAAGAGGCATTCAAAGAAAAAAACACGGTCCCTACAGTCAAACATGGCGGAGGTTCCATGATGTTTTGGGGTTGCTTTGCTGCCTCTGGCACTGGACTGCTTGACCGTGTGCATGGCATTATGAAGTCTGAAGACTACCAACAAATTTTGCAGCATAATGTAGGGCCCAGTGTGAGAAAGCTGGGTCTCCCTCAGAGGTCATGGGTCTTCCAGCAGGACAGTGACCCAAAACACACTTCAAAAAGCACTAGAAAATGGTTTGAGAGCAAGCACTGGAGACTTCTAAGGTGGCCAGCAGTGAGTGCAGACCTGAATCACATAGAACACCTGTGGAGAAATCTAAAAATGGCAGTTTGGAGAAGGCACCCTTCAAATATCAGGGACCTGGAGCAGTTTGCCAAAGAAGAATGGTCTAAAATTCCAGCAGAGCATTGTAAGAAACTCATTGATGGTTACCGGAAGCGGTTGGTTGCAGTTATTTTGGCTAAAGGTTGTGCAATCAAGTATTAGGCTGAGGGTGCCAATACTTTTGTCTGGCCCATTTTTGGAGTTTTGTGGGAAATAATGTTTTGCTTTTTGCTTCATTCTGTTTTGTGTTTTTTCATTTAAGACAAATTAAATGAAGATAATAATACCAAAGAATTTGTGATTGCAATCATTTTCAGGAAGAAACTGAGTATTATCTGACAGAATTGCAGGGGTGTCAATACTTTTGGCCACAACTGTATTTCACAGGAATTAAAGCAATGTGGAAGGAAAAAATAAACATTTAACTTTTTTCACAAAAATTTTAAATTAATTTTAATTTCACAAGGTTAACTGTAGAAAATGGACAACAAAATTTGTTGTGCAATTTCTCCTTAGCATGCCGATACCCCATATTTTGGGGAAAACTACTGTTTGGGTGCACAGCAGAGCTTGGAAGGGAAGGAGCTCCATTTGACTTTTTGCAAAATTTGCTGGAATAATTAACAGATGCCATGTCTTGTTTGGTGAGCCCCAGATGTGCCTAAACAGTGGAAACCCATCCATAAGTGACACTATTTGGGAAACTAGACCCCCCAAGGAAATTATCTAGATGTGCTGCAATTTCAAAAGTTGCAATTGATGAATCATGCAAAAACATCTGGGATTGATAAACTTTGTTCACAAAGCAGAAAACAAAGAAAAAGGCAAACACATATAACACAAACTGAAAAATTAGCAAATAGAATAATGAGTAGGGTGCAAACTAAAAAAGGCACAAAACAGGTGGCACAAGCAATGATGAATCAGGGCCTAAGTGTTTCATTCCCCTGGAGCACCACTAAAATGTTAACTAATAATTTACTATGCTACAGGGAATCTGTCAGTAGGATCATCTCTTCTAAACCGTTTATATGGGCATGCAGGTCAAAGAAACCTGAATAAAATGATACTTAGATACATTCAATATTTTATTCCAGATTAAATAATAGGAATATATATATATATATATATATATATATATATATATATATATACACTCACTGGCCACTTTATTAGGTACACCATGCTAGTAACGGGTTGGACCCCCTTTTGCCTTCAGAACTGCCTCAATTCTTCGTGGCAGAGATTCAACAAGGTGCTGGAAGCATTCCTCAGAGATTTTGGACCATATTGACATGATGGCATCACACAGTTGGCGCAGATTTGTCGGCTGCACATCCCTGATGCGAATCTCCCGTTCCACCACATCCCAAAGATGCTCTATTGGATTGAGATCTGGTCACTGAGGAGGCCATTTGAGTACAGTGAACTCATTGTCATGGTCAAGAAACCAATCTGAGATGATTCGAGCTTTATGACATGGCGCATTATCCTGCTGAAAGTAGCCATCAGATGTTGGGTACATTGTGGTCATAAAGGGATGGACATGGTCAGCAACAATACTCAGGTAGGCTGTGGCGTTGCAACGATGCTCAATTGGTACCAAGGGGCCCAAAGAGTGCCAAGAAAAAATTCCCCACACCATGACACCACCACCACCAGCCTGAACCGTTGATACAAGGCTGGATGGATCCATGCTTTCATGTTGTTTACGCCAAATTCTGACCCTACCATCCGAATGTCGCAGCAGAAATCGAGACTCATCAGACCAGGCAACGTTTTTCCAATCTTCTACTGTCCAATTTCGATGAGCTTGGGCAAATTGTAGCCTCAGTTTCCTGTTCTTAGCTGAGAGGAGTGGTACCCAGTGTGGTCTTCTGCTGCTGTAGCCCATCTGCCTCAAAGTTCGACGCACTGTGCGTTCAGAGATGCTCTTCTGCCTACCTTGGTTGTAACGGGTGGCAATTTGAGTCACTGTTGCCTTTCTATCAGCTCGAACCAGTATGCCCATTCTCCTCTGACCTCTGGCATCAACAAGGCATTTCCGCCCACAGAACTGCCGCTCACTGGATTTTTTTTCTTTTTCGGACCATTCTCTGTAAACCCTAGAGATGGTTGTGCGTGAAAATCCCAGTAGATCAGCAGTTTCTGAAATACTCAACCAGCCCTTCTGGCACCAACAATCATGCCACGTTCAAAGGCACTCAAATCACCTTTCTTCCCCATACTGATGCTCGGTTTGAACTGCAGGAGATTGTCTTGACCATGTCTACATGCCTAAATGCACTGAGTTGCCGCCATGTGATTGGCTGATTAGAAATTAAGTCTTAACACACAGTTGGACAGGTGTACCTAATAAAGTGGCCAGTGAGTGTATATATCTAGATATATAATTGCCTTAAATTGTCCTTCATCCACTTCCGTCTGGATGTCCCCAAATCCCACAATCCACCGCGCCGCACCGGAAGTACGCCGACCGCTATATTGGAATACCCAAGTGATGGGTATTCCAATATGCAACCCACTGGTGGTACCAGGCCCTTCCATAGTACCACCAGAGGGACACCGCCGGAAATCCCCCACCACCGCCAGCCCCCCAGCACCGCCGGTCCCCCTCCGCCGCCACCTTACCCCCCGCCACTGGACCCGCCGCCGCCAGGATCCCCCGCTGCTGGAACCCCCCACCACCGCTGCTGACCATGCTGCCGGACCCGCCGCTGCCAATGAGGGGGGTATAAGGAGTGGGGTGTAATGAGGGGGGTATAATGATGGGGCTGTAATGAGGGGGGTATCACACACACATGTACATACACACACACACATGTACGCACACTTACACATGTGGTGCCCCTGAGGCTTCAGTCGCCACAGAGGTACTGCAACTTCTCCTAAGGTGTAGTGCCCCACCATCCAGGTAAGGTGGGAACTCCTGACCACGCTCCACACCTGCATTCCACACACAGGATAGTTCAGTGGGGCCACCTAACAGCTTCAGGCTGGGGGTTAGCAGAGCACCCCTCGTGGAACCCTGCTTCGTAACACGAGATGTGCTGGGAGGCGGGTGGAGTGAGATGATACAAAAGAGTGGGAAGAGTGAGAGTTAGTTGGTTAGTTGGAGAGAGAGAGAAGAGTGAAGATGGGTGTCTGACGGACGTGGTGCAACAGGTCCCAGTGATCTGGGCTGCTGGCACGAGAAAGACCAGAGAAAGAGACTGATAAGATTGATAACCTAACCTTCCATAAGAGAGAGAGAACAGATCGGAACGAAGGAGAATAGAAGGACGGTGGGAAGCTGGTTGAAGAAAGATATAGAACCCTTCCAGTCCAGAGCGCAAACGCCGGTGCCCGGTCCCCGAGGTTGATTGAATCTTTATGTCCGGCAACAGACACCGGAGGAGTAGTGAGCCACTAACGCCTTGCTCCCATCATAGACTTGGGACACAACAGCAACTGAATAGAGAGCCGGGACGCAGTGAGGAGTCCCCGAAGCAGGCTACAGCTGTCTGTCATACAAGTAGAGACTATGAACACCTAGAGAGAGGCATTCCAGGGTAACTAAGTACTGGAGTGCTTCGCACCTAAAGGCGCATTGGAGGAGTCATTCAGTGAAGGTACATATTGGTGGAGTGTGGAAGGGAGAACCCTATCTGGCCTTGAGGTTGGCTGGAACCCTGACCTGGAGAACACAGTACGGAGGCAGGCGTGTGTGTGAACTGCAAACAGTGAGTAAAGCCTTGGAACCGCACACCCTGGTGTCCTCCAGTTATTCCAGCACCGCTACACCTGGGTAACAACATCTATACCATTCGGCGCCTCTCCCCATCCATTGCACCTACACTGCCCTGGGACTACAGCTCCACCTGTGGGGAGCTACACCATCTTTGCTGCACCACACCATCAGTCCCAGCGGATCTGCATGCAGCGTTGGCTCAACATCTTACTTGCCAAACACCACGGGTGGCGTCACGAACTAGAACTATTCTAATAAACTTTAACACCATTAACATCACCGCCATTGATACTGGGCACCCAGGGCCACGGACTGGGTCACCGCTGCTGTGACACATTCCCACCTTGACACCGGCCCGGTACCGAGTGCCCCGCTGCCCTGGGTGTGAGAGGGCGACCCATACACACATGTACACACACACACGTACTCACATACACACACACACACACATACTCACACATACACACACACTTGTACTCACATCTTCAACACAGGCCGCAAACCACCCTCTTTCCTTCCGGCTGTGACTGCACGGAGGTGGGTGGGCAGGCAGCTGCGGGACACACACACACGTACTCACACACACATGTACTCATACACACGTACTCACACACACACACACACATGTACTCACACACACACTCATGTACACACACACATGTACTCACACACACACATGTACTCATACACACATGTACTCACACACACACATGTACTCATACACACACATGTACACACACACATGTACTCACACACACACATGTACACACACACTCACGCACACACATGCATACACACACATGTACACACACATTTCCCTCCCGATGCGATGTCATCAGGCACACCTGATATATATATTCTCTGGAATAAGACATCATGTAGAAGATATCCAGATATCACTTCATTCAGCTTCCTTTGACCTGCATGCCCATGTAGACTGCTCAGGAGGGATGATCCTATTGACAGACTCCATTTAAAAAGTATAAATATATATATAAGTATTGTAAGCACTCATTTGCCCATGATGTTTGCAGAAGTTGTCAGAAATTGTATGTTCACATTTGCTCAACATGCAAAACTGTCAAAAATGCTAGAATGTGCAGTATGTGATATATGTGCTCTCAACTATATTGTGCTTTTTATGTAACAAATGTCAGTCTTATTTCTGCTGATTTATGTCCCCACAGGTTACTCTTCATACAGGCCTGGAGGTGCCGACAATCTTCAGGCAGACAAAGGCGATCACAAACCTTTAAATTTTGGTGCATCATTTCGTGGGCTACTCTTTTATAACTGGCTTTTACCACTACAATTGTAACAGTCAATATTTGCTAAAAATGCTAAAATGTAAATCAGCAAAAAGATGAGTAAACAATAATCAAATTTGCAAATAAATAGTGCTAAACTATGTAGCAATTATTTCCTTTCTATTGAACAACAACATAAGCATTGCTGTTTAAATGTTCTGTTCTACATAAATCAGACACAATCCAAATCTGCGCATTTATTCAATCATATCCAGGGATTAAAACATATGGATCTTAGAAATATGTGTTCTGTTAATAAGAGGGTGCTTCTACCTGCCTCAGGATCACACCACATAGTTGCATTTTGTCTCTATTTTCTTTTTGCTTAACATTTCATTTTTCTTTTAGTTAAGGGGTTTCTTTTACATTCAGTGTGATAGTTTTGTAATGTTTATTTCTATTATTTCTCCTTTGTACATTATTAGATTTTTTATTCTTAATTTTATTCAATCCCTTAATGGTCATGTTCTAAATGCTTAATTGTTATCATGCTATGTAAAACAACAAAATTTGTTGGGTAAAACTAATGGTTTGTGTCGTTTGTGATAAAGTATGTATTGTATATGTGTATTTAAATGCAGCCTTTGGTGCTAAACTGTATAATGAAAGTCCATGTACTATGGTCTGAATGTGGCCTGATAGAAGAATGATTGCAGGTGATGGAGAAACTGTCCGGTCTTACAGGCATGTTGGATACAGGGTGAGTAACTACAGTAGTGTAAACTTGGCCATAGACGTTAGTTTGTCGTCTCTCTCATTCATACAACTTGAGCAGACCATGCGAACAACAAACCAAATGGACGCTGGTGTGTGCTGAAGTCTGCCGTGGCTCAGTGCATATATGAGTGCCTCCAAACAAGCAGCGGCCATTGTTATACTGTACCTGGCCTGTCAGAAGTGCACTTGCTTTTTTCAATGACTGATCATCATCAGCCAGCAAGCTCAAGAACAGCCAATGCTATACCACAAATAGCTGATATATTCAGCCAGTCCACTTTTTTCCAGCAGAAATCTGTTGGTTGTTGGACTCTTTTGTGTTAAATATTGAAATGAATACTTAGCTGATTTTGTATCATTTGCTTCAGTTTTAATCTAATGTCTATGGCCAGTTTCAGTCTTTACAGGGTTAATGAAACCTTTCATGATCAATTTAAAGCTGTGAGTTGGCTCATTGATGTGAAAGCTGTTTAAGTGCTAATATCATGGGGTCTGTAAATATATACAGTATTTTAATATGCTCTTTGACTAAATATGTGGACAATTTCACGTGCGTTATAAACATTAACCAATTATTGTGTGTCCGATGGGTTAACGCCAAGTTGTTAATATATATGTGTATGTGTTAATTAATTCAAGATAAAAGCGCCAGATTTTCCTGTTTTGCCTTTTACCAAAAATGCTGTATTCATTTATGTATATTGCTCATCCTGCTCTAAAAAAAAATTAAAACTTGATTAAAAAAAAATAAAATAAGAAAACCTTAATGACCTACTAATGTTTGATATTCAGAATGAGGTTACATCTTGCCGTCTCCCTGCATGTGCTGGTCTATCAGCTCATCCTCTGCAGCCACAGCGTCCTCACATTGATGACCTCTCTGATCAGATCCCCATTGATTATACATTATAGCCCTAGAATACTCCTTTATTGTTTTCGCATTTTCTATGGCCTAGGGAGATTTTGGAGCCAGAGCAGTGTACATTTTAGAATACAAATCTGTGTAGGAGACTTGGATAAAAACGCCTTCAAGTTTTATTACAAAATAACCTGCTTACTAATGTGATAATATCTATTAACTCATTCATTTGCTAAGTTATAAACAGGCACCTGTGAAAAAGACCTGGGACACTGGCCTGCAAGAGCACAGAGCTTTAGTGTTGTCATAGGGACACCGAATAATAATTCAGATTTCATATTTTAACCATTAATTGTAAAATTAAGTAAGCATTCTTAAAGGGGTTTACAGCACTTTTATATTAATGGTCTATTCAATTGCAATTGTAACAATAAATATGACTGATCAGCTGCTGCAGACCATGAGTGATGGACCATTAGGATAGTAGAAGGAGATGGAAGGCTTTCCTGGCCTGCTCTCAATTTCCCTCAAAAGAGAACGGAGAATCAATAAGATAAAAACCTTTGTTTATTCTCTGATGTGAATTTACACCACAGAATAAACAAATGTTTTTATTTTATTGATTCTCCGTTATCCTTTATGGGATATTTACAGCAGCGCATGAAAGCTGTCCATCTCCTTCTACTATCATAGAATCATGGAATCACTCATAGCTTACAGATCATTTTACACAATACTAGGGAAAAATAGCGATATTCATCTCTGACAACCTATAGTTTAAATGTCAAACCCAAGGACAGTCATGGAAACTATTACTTAACTATAATGAGGACATTTTGGCTTTAATTAAGGTGTGCAGAATTTGACGGATATCTCAATAGAAGCTAAACAGACCCCATCATAAAGAAATACGTATGATGGTTTATCATGCAACAAAAACAGTTTGTAACAAAATTGATGGTGGTTCTGGCATTATATTCCTGTATGGATGGTGGTTCTGGTGACATATTCATGTACTGATGGAGGTTCTTGTCTCGTGTTACTCTTCTGATGGTGGTTGTGATATCTTCATCTTCATGGCAATACCCAGCTGTCATATTTATTTCCAGGAGGGACAACTGAAGGACTTCACTGATAAAATGATTATCTTTATAGGAATTGCCAAAAAACTTTGCATTATGTTTGTCATTGGAATAAGACACTTTTGTATTTAAATATTTTTATTAAAGTTTTTATAAAACTGGGAGGTGGATAGGGAGGGGGAACAAGAAAAAGGGAGGGGAAAAGGGTAAATGTACATGGGAAGGGTAAGGGTCATAAAAAACAGAGAACCCTTGTAACAAAGCATACATTAATAAGTATACAAAATACTAATGTCAGGAATAAGACACTTTTGTGCTAATCCATACCCCCTCCTCACACTACTCCTACACAGTATGATGGTCACCACAGCAGCCCATGCTGTATAATATCCATAACTGCCCCTATTATATACTATGATGTCCATCACAGCCCGCCATGCAGTATAATGTCCACCACAGCACCCCATTATATAGTATGATAGTTCCCAGAGCACGACATAGTATTAGGCCCCCCAGTCACCGATACAGTATAATGGCCCCACAGTCCCTTATATACAGTATAATATCTTCCACAGCACTAATAAAATATAATGGCCCCACATCCTTTTATATACAGTATAATGTGGAAAAAATGCCCTTCTGCTCCACGGGAGGTTTCTGGCCTCCCTGAGCTAGCCTTAGGACACCTGTGTTACGGTTTGACAGGTGTACCATCCCAGTCAAACTCCCCACCTGCCACTGTCCCCGGAGCAGGTCGTGATTGTTGTTCTGGTGCTGTATTCATGTACTATTGATGACTCCTGGGATGTATTCAGATAGCGTTGATGATTCTGATGCTGTATTCATCACCAGAACAATCATTAGTACATGAATATGAAATCAAAATCATCATCAGTACATGAATACGTCAACAGAGCCATGAACAGAACATAAAAACAACACTAGAACCAATATTAGTAAATTAATATGTCACTAGAACCACCATCAGTAGATAAATGAATCACCAGAATCTCTACCCGTACATTAATTCATGAATACATTACATGAATATACTGTATCTGCATATGAATACATCACCAAGTAGTGTCAAGTTAAGTCCCTATACATTTGTTCATGAGATCATGAACCTACAACTCCCAGTGTATCCTTAACAATAGTAAGGAGATGCTGGGAGTTGTTATCAGTCATTATCAGACTGTGGACCATACAGGAACCACATATGAGATGTAGTCAGTATCAACAAGTAAACATTTACATCCAGGTACCTTATAGGTGACATCTAATCTGATTGAGTAGTTTCTTTTCATCTCCATTTTTTCCAGATGCCATGGTGACCTTTCACATCCACAGCTCTTCTCTGTAGACTTCCCTCTTCTCTGGTCTTATGCAGCACATCCCGAAATGCCCTTTCATATTTTACCTTTGTCCATATTTTGACCTACTGTATTTTGACCTATGGTATATGGCCTCCACACAGTCTGCCTCCATAAGGTCACGGCTAGTCACTGATGCTCACAGCAGCTTATACTCTCGTGATTTTCAGCATGGACCGTCGCATCTTGGCACATGGATTACAGCGTGGAGCAGAATGTTGGACCGATGAGGGATATGGTTGTTTTTTATTTTTATTTTTTTACAGGAGACCAGGACTTCAATGGAATGGGCGTTAGGTGAGTATACAGTAGCTGGGTTTGTTAGTTTTATCTTTTTGTTTAAAAGTGTCTTTTTATTTCAAATAAAGGACTTTATTCTGACTGTGTGTTTATTTACAATAAGACTATGGGGTTAGTAATGGAGAGGTGTCTTATAGACACCTCTCCATTACTAACTCGTGGGCTTGTCAATACAAAAGTGATATCAAACTCACAAATATGAACTCCACTTGCCACCGCCACAATGCATCTAATAGATGTGCCTTTTCTGGGGCTGCTGCAGACTGCTATTTTTAAACTGCGGGGGCAATATCCATGGCCTCTTACCAGCCTGAGAATACCAGAAACCAGCTGTCTGCTTTAGCTTGGCTGGTTGTCAAAAATAGGGAGGTCCCCACACCATTTTATTAAATTATTTATTTAAATAATTTTAAAAAACGGCATGGGGACCGTTCTTTTCTTGACAATAAACCTTGCTAAAGCTGAAATCTGAGGGTTGCAGCCTGCAGCAGTCAGTTTTACCTGGCTAGTTATCAAAAATATATTTATATAAAAATATATATTTATTTATAGCGCAGGCTCTGGCTGATGAATACTCCCATGAGTATATGCCTGATCTCACTGTTATCAGCAACAGCAGGTGTAGGCTGATGGGAGTAGTACTACTCCTTTGTGACCGGAGGTAAGCTTTTTATCTCCAGTCACAGCTACGGGCTCATGCTGTCATCTGGAAGCATGGGAACCACAGTGCTCTAACAGTGGTAATCTTACCGCCAATCAGAGCCACCGGTGTTTCTCAAGCTGTCATGCAGATGACAGCGTGGGAAACACTTCCTGGAGAAGTCTGTGTTCAGGGTCTGTGCCCAAATAGTAGGTGTTTGGTACGGACCCCAAACTTTACTATTCTGGTTTTCTCATCTTTACCAATGACCTCTCGGCAAATCACCTCTGGTCCAATAAAGAACTTCTTTTGCACTTTCTCCATCTACATAGATGCTGGTCAACTTGATTAGCTCTGTACCTAGAGGAGCTTATTTTGTCTCTATTAAAATAAATTCTTGTATTTTCTAATCTGTTTCATAGGGAAGGTTCTTAGAATAGGACCCAATTATGATGCCTACATGGCTTCAAAAGGACAATGGATAAGGGGTTATCAATGTCAAACATCCCTTTTAAGAAGGAGTTAAAGAAGAGCTATGAATATTTGGCCTATCTCCTAGGGACAAATTGCAATTTTTTGCTGTTGCAAAATATTAATTAAACCTTTATTAATGATGATCCTAATAAAAATAATAATATAATCATAGTAATTTGGATTAAACTATCAAAATCAAAAATTGCAGTGTTGCAGAACTCTCTCTTTCTCTCTTTATATATATCTATATAGTACAGACCAAAAGTTTGGACACACCTTCTCATTCAAAGAGTTTTCTTTATTTTCATGACTATGAAAATTGTAGATTCACTCTGAAGGCATCAAAACTATGAATTAACACATGTGGAATTATATAATTAACAAAAAAGTGTGAAACAACTGAAAATATATCTTATATTCTAGGTTCTTCAAAGTAGCCACCTTTTGCTTTGCACACTCTTGGCATTCTCTTGATGAGCTTCAAGAGGTAGTCACGAGAAATGGTTTTCACTTCACAAGTGTGCCCTGTCAGGTTTAATAAGTGGGATTTCTTGCCTTATAAATGGAGTTGGGACCATCAGTTGTGTTGTGCAGAAGTCTGGTGGATACACAGCTGATAGTCCTACTGAATAGACTGTTAGCTGCTTTTTTCTTGTCATAATACAAATTCTAAGTAAAGAAAAATGAGTGGCCATCATTACGTTAAGAAATGAAGGTCAGTCAGTCCGAAAAATTGGGAAAACTTTGAAAGTGTCCCCAAGTGCAGTGGCAAAAACCATCAAGCGCTACAAAGAAACTGGCTCACATGAGGACCGCCCCAGGAAAGGAAGACCAAGAGTCACCTCTGCTGCGGAGGATAAGTTCATCCAAGTCACCAGCCTCAGAAATCGCAGGTTAACAGCAGCTCAGGTTAGAGACCAGGTCAATGCCACACAGAGTTCTAGCAGCAGACACATCTCTACAACAACTGTTAAGAGGACATTTTGTGCAGCAGGCCTTCATGGTAAAATAGCTGCTAGGAAACCACTGCTAAGGACAGGCAACAAGCAGAAGAGACTTGTTTGGGCTAAAGAACACAAGGAATGGACATTAGACCAGTGGAAATCTGTGCTTTGGTCTGATGAGTCCAAATTTGAGATCTTTGGTTCCAAGGACCGTGTCTTTGTGCGACGCAGAAAAGGTGAACGGATGGACTCTTCATGCCTGGTTCCCACTGTGAAGCATGGAGGAGGATGTGTTGGTGTGGGTGTGCTTTGCTGTTGACACTGTTGGGGATTTATTCAAAATTGAAGGCATACTGAACCAGCACGGCTACCACAGCATCTTGCAGCGGCATGCTATTCCATCCGGTTTGCGTTTAGTTGGACCATCATTTATTTTTCAACAGGACATTGACCTCAAACACACCTCCAGGCTGTGTAAGGGCTATTTGACCAAGAAGGAGAGTGATGGGGTGCTACGCCAGATGACCTGGCCTCCACAGTCACCAGACCTGAACCCAGTCGAGATGGTTGGGGGGTGAGCTGGACTGCAGAGTGAAGGCAAAAGGGCCAACAAGTGCTAAGCATCTCTGGGAACTCCTTCAAGACTGTTGGAAGACCATTTCCGGTGACTACCTCTTGAAGCTCATCAAGAGAATGCCAAGAGTGTGCAAAGCAGCAATCAAAGCAAAAGGTGGCTACTTTGAAGAACCTAGAATATTAGACATATTTTCAGTTGTTTCACACATTTTTGTTAATTATATAATTCCACATGTGTTAATTCATAGTTTTGATGCCTTCAGAGTGAATCTACAATTTTCATAGTCATGAAAATAAAGAAAACTCTTTGAATGAGAAGGTGTGTCCAAACCTTTGGTCTGTACTGTGTATATATATACAGTATATATATATATACACATACAGGGTGGGTCATTTATATGGAAAAACCTAAATAAAATGGGAGTGGTTGGTGATATCAACTTCCTGTTTGTGGCACATTAGTATATGGGAGGGGGGAAACTTTTCATGATGGGTGGTGACCATGTTGGCCATTGTGAAGTCAGCCATTTTGGATCCAACTTTATTTCTTCCAATGGGAAGAGGGTCATGTGACACATCAAACTTATTATGAACTAGCTGAAGAGCCCGGCGCTGCCTGGGCATAGTAACTAACTGTGGTTAGTTATAACAAATTATAATAATCCTCCATCCCATAGTCCCGTGCCCATACACCCATCACACATCCACGATCCCATAGGCCCTTGCCCATATACCCATCATACATATCCTCCATCCCATAGTCGAGTGCCCATATACCCATCCTCCATCCAATAGTCCCATGCCCATATACCCATCATACATATTCTCCATCCCATAGTCCCATGCCCATATACCCATCATACATATCCTCCATCCCATAGTCGAGTGCCCATATACCCATCATACATCCTCCATCCCATAGTCTAGTGCCCATATACCCATCACACATCCTCCATCCCATAGTCCCGTGCCCATATACCCGTCATACATAGCCTCCATCCCATAGTCCCGTGCCCATATACTCGTCATACATATCCTCCATCCCATAGTCCCGTGCCCATATACTCGTCATACATATCCTCCATCCCACAGTCACGTGCCCATATACCCATCATACATTTCCTCCATCCCATAGTCCCGTGCCCATATACCCATCATACATATCCTCCATACCATAGTCCCGTGCCCATATACCCATCATGCATATCCTCCATCCCATAGTCCCATGCCCATATACCCATCATACATATCCTCCATCCCATAGTCCCGTGCCCATATACCCGTCATACATATCCTCCATCCCATAGTCCAGTGCCCATATACCCGTCATACACATCCGCCATACCATAGTCCCGTTCCCATATACCCGTCATACATATCCTCCATCCTATAGTCCAGTGCCCATATACCCATCACACATCCTCCATTCCATAGTCAACCATTATGACATCATAATGAGCGGCGGCAGAGCTTGCAACCTATGATGACATCAGCGTCGCCATGGCAACCATTGTGACATCATAATGAGGGGTGGGGCTTGATACACACACACTGCTTCCCCAGTATGCAAATAGGGGCATTGTGACATCATAATGAGGGGCGGGGCTTGACGCGCACACACTTTTTCCCCCAGTATGTAGACGGGGGCAAAATTGTTTGGTGAATTGGAACGTGCAGGGTTAAAATTTCGCCTCACAACATAGCTTAGGACGCTCTCGGGGTCCAGACGTGTGACTGTGCCAAATTTTGTGGCTGTAGCTGCGACGGTGCCTATCCCGGACATACACACATACACACACACACACACACACACACACACACACACACATACATACATACACACATACATACACACTTTGAGCTTTATATATTAGATTTCACAAGAAAAACAATGGTGTGCTTGGTTTTAACGTAATGTTATTCTTTCATGAGTTATTTACAAGTTTATGACCACTTATAAAATGTGTTCAAAGTGCTGCCCATTGTCTTGGATTGTCAATGCAATCCACTTTTCCCACTCGTGACACACTGATAGCAACATCGCAGGGCCCTGTGTGAAAAAGTGATTGCCCCCTATGCCTAATAACTGGTTGGGTCAGCCTTAGCAGCAACAACTGCAATCAAGTGTTTGCGATAACTGGCAATGTAATTCAGCGACATTGGGGGGTTTCCAAGCATAAACTGCCTTTTTCAGGTCATGCCACAGCATCTCAATCAGATTAAGGTCATAACTTTGACAAGGCTACTCCAAAGTCTTAATTTTGTTTTCCTTAAACCAGTCTCTTAGTGTACATAAGTCTGGGTCGCCCTCCCAGGGCTGTGGGGTACTCGGTACAGGGCCGGTGTCAGGGGAATGTGTTACAGCAGCGCAGACCCGGTCCGTGGCCCTGGGTGCCCAAGTAATGGAGGAATGTAGTTAATGGAATGGAATAGTTCGTGACGCCACCTGTGGCGCTCAGCAAGGGAGGTGTTAAGCAGACTGGTCCACCAGGACAGATGGTGTGGTGCAGCAATGATGGTATAGCCCTCCACAGGCAAGGCTGTTGTCCCAGGGCAGTGTAGATGTGGGGACACTTAGGTGGTGTAGTGTCTGGCGCAAGGGGATGTAGCAGTGTCAGGCAGACGGACGTAGGAAGGAATGGAGGACACCAGGGCATGTAGTTCCAAAGCTTTACTCACA
The DNA here is from genome assembly GCF_039654945.1 of Dendrobates tinctorius. Classification (NCBI taxonomy): domain Eukaryota; kingdom Metazoa; phylum Chordata; class Amphibia; order Anura; family Dendrobatidae; genus Dendrobates; species Dendrobates tinctorius. Next base: position 10,854,128 of record NW_027361848.1, on the reverse strand, counting down.
GTCAGTAGTGCCCGCTTCTGTGCCGTGTCCTCCGGGTCAGGGACTCAGTCAACCTCCAGGCAAGATGGAAAGCTCCCTTCCACACTCCGCCAACTTATGTGCCTTTCCTGAACGTCTCCTCTACAGCGCCTTTAAGTGTGAAGATCTCCAGTACCGTGGTACACTGGAGTTCCTCCTGACAGATGTTCCCAAGAACTCTACTTGCACGGCAGACAGCTGTAGCCTGCTTCGGGGACTCTCTACTCCTAAGTCCCGGCTCTCTATCCCTGTTGCTGTTGTACCCTCAAGTCTTAGATGGGAGTAGTGCATTTACAGCCTACTACTCCACCAGTGTCTGCAGCAGATCCATTAGTGTCCATACAACCTCGGGGACCGGGCCCCAGCCTTGCGCTGAGAACCTATAGGCAGGGTTCCTCTTCCAACCCACATCCTCTCTGTTCTCTCTACTCCTACGTTCCGTACTTGTCTTTCCCTTCTATGGAAGTTCAGATTTCAGTTCTACATCTTTCTCCTTCTTTCCTTTCCTTTCCCATGCCAGCTGGCTCAGGTCACTGAGGCAACTGCAGCACTCCTTCCTCCATCCCTTCTTCCAGGGATCCCCACTCCTCCCGAGTGGCTTCCTTCCTCACTGATCTCCTGTCAGACTGACCTGTAATCCTAGATATGGCAGATGGCTAGCACTCGACTCGTGTAATGAATAAACGGTGCTAGTGAAAGGGAGCCTCTGGTCCCGTAAATGTAAAGTCAACATAGAATCACTGCACACGTAAATTATGCTAAAGTGAGCTTTTTATTATTTAATTGACGGTGATGAAGCGACAGCTGACGTTTCGGCCTAACAACGGCCTTTATCACATAGTCGCCCTTTTGAAGTAGAGTTTTGTTAGTCACCGGTTGATAGTTTATCACTGCTAGGCAATATTTCAAAAAAATGCGGATTATCCAATATAGCCAATAGTCCAGGTGCTAGAGGAGCAGAGATCCTGTTGGTATGGCAAAAAAACATTAGTGGCGCAGTGAAATATTGCCTAGCAGTGATAAACTATCAACCGGTGACTACCAAAACTCTACTTCAAAAGGGCGACTATGTGATAAAGGCCGTTGTTAGGCCAAAACGTCAGCTGTCGCTTCATCACCGTCAATTAAATAATAAAAAGCTCACTTTAGCATAATTTACGTGTGCAGTGATTCTATATTGACTTGACCTGTAATCCTAAACCATCCCAATCTTTTATGTATCTTAACTCCACCCACCTCCCAGCACATCAAGTGTTCCAAGCAGGGAACCACCAAAGGTGCTCTGCTACCCTCTGAGCAAGGAGCCGCAATGTGGTTGTGCAGAACTACCCTGTTGTGTGGGGTGCGAGTGTTGGAGCGTGGTCAAAAGCTCCCAACTTACCTGGATGGTGGGGTACCACACCTTAGGAGAAGGTGCAGTACCTCTGTGGTGACTGAGCCTCAGGGGCGCCACAAGTCCAATTTACGGACCAAAAAAAACGGACGAGTGCCATGCGAGTGTAATGCGATTTCTGTGCGATTTTTAAACGGAATATCCATATGACATTCATATGCAATCCGTATGCAATGCGATTTTAACATGAGCTTTTATATACAACAGTTTTCTGTCCTTTACACATTGTTTAAAAACAAAATATTATTCAAAACACACACACAAACATATATATACTGCTCAAAAAAATAAAAGGAACACATCCTAGTACATTGTGTCGTTTAAGAGTTCCCTTTATTTTTTTGAGCAGTATATATATATATTAAATAGATTAAAAGCCGGCAAATGATCTGCCACGTACAGTATAATCAGAGTGACAGGTTAGAATAGAATAGATATAAGCACATAGAATAGATGTGTATATATATAATGTCAGTGACCTGCTGCAGAGAGAGATATATAGAAGAATAGCCAGTAATTAATTTGCCGCCTTCTGTAAAATCACTGCAGGAGCCGATAGGATAGATGGATTAAATACAGTAAATCCATATAGAATAGGTAGAAATATAGATTTCAGTGACAAATATAATTAGTATAGTGTGTGTGCAAAATACTGGAAATTTATTTAATTAATAAAAGATTATTTTTAGGAAAAAAATGGCATGGGGTCCCCCTATAATTTATAGTCAGCAATGGCTGAGGGATGATGTTTATAGCCTAGGAAGGGGCCATGGATCTTGGCCCCCCTGGCTATAAACATCAGCTCTCTGCTGCCCCAGAAAAGGTGCATCTCTAAGATGCAGCAAAATTGGCACATAGCCTTGCTCTTCCCAATGCCCTATACAGGTGGAAAATGGGGTAATATTTGGGGGGTTGATGTCACCTTTCAGATGACATCAAACCCCGAGGTTAGTAATGGAGAGGCGTCAATTTGACGCCCCCATTACTAACCCCATAGTCAAATTGTAAAGAAAACAGACACCCAATAAAAATCCTTTAATTGAAATAGACACAGACTCCTTTATTCTTAATTAAACCATACTTACAACCACACCTAATCCATGTGAAGCCCTCAATATCCTGTAATAAATATTAAAAAAGCAACAATATACCATACCTGTCCATCGTGTCCCACACTGTAATCCATATCTGGGGGATATACATTTTTCAACCTGGATGGTGCTAAGATGCAACCGCCCTGGCTTAAAACCACTGGCGAATGAGGAGATGCTGCCAGAGCAGCCTCAATGACTAGCAGTGGCGTCACTGAGTCTGCACTCCCTCACAGGCGGAACTGAGATGACCTCTGTACCGTGGGAAAATGCCAGTGAAGAGGTCGTTGCAGTTCATGCATAACAGTTAAGCCTGGCTGCGGGAACAGCTTCAGTGACTAGCGGTGACATCACTGAAGCTGTTCTCGCAGCCGGACTGTACTGCTGTGACCTCTGGACCATGGGAAAATGCCAGTGATGAGGTCACGGCAGTTCATGCTCAGTGTCTTCATAGCAGATCACCGTGATGAACTGCAGTGATTTTACAGAAGCCGGCAGATGAATTACCAGATTTTCTTTTATCTATCTCTCTATGCAATGTAAATACATATACTGTATACAGGGTGGGCCATTTATATGGATACACCGAAATAAAATGGGATTGATTGATGATATCAACTTCCTGTTTTTGGCACATTAGTATATGGGAGGAGAAACTTTTCAAGGTGGGTGATGACCATGGTGGCCATTTTGAAGTGGGCCATTTTGGATCCAACTTTATTTTTTCCATTGGGTAGAGGGTCATGTGACACATCAAACTTATTGAGAATTTCACAAGAAAAACAATGGTGTGCTTGGTTTTAGAATAAGTATTCTTTCATGAGTTATTTACAAGTTTATGACCACTTATAAAATGTGTTCAAAGTGCTGCCCCTTGTGTTGGATTGTCAATGCAACCCTCTTGCAAATGGGTACATACCCTTATGGTGGAGTCATGAACACTGACCTTAACTGAAGCAAGTGAGGCCTGCAGTTCTTTGGATGTTATTGTGTGGTGCTTTGTGACCTCTTGGATCAGCTGGCCACTCCTGGAAAGGTTGACCATTGTTACATGTTTTGGCCATTTGTGGATAATGACTCTCACTGTGGTTTGCTGGAGTTCCAAAGTTTTAGAAATGGCTTTTAT